>NC_141159.1:35838332-36470625 GCF_053477565.2 Lygodium microphyllum
TCCTTATTCTAGTTGTTGAGTTATTCCAGCTCATGTTTCGTTGTCTATATTCCAGCTGATGACACATTATTTCGTTTATATTCTTTCCAGCTGACGAGCGTCTATATTTCAGCTGATGACAAATTGTTTTATTTATATTCTGTTCATGGGGCCCCACATGTGTTATGTTGTCTATAGAGCGGCACGACGAACTGTCTCTATAGACCTTGTGTTGTTCTAATGTCACTGTAACGTTTCCTTTCAGTTTTGATGTGACAGATATATTGCTTACATTCGAAGTTCAGCTGAAGGAATTTCTTGGAGATTTTATCTTTTGCAGTGATGTCACTTATCCTTATTTTACATGTTGTAAATTTAGGAGTGATAAAGTTTGTCAGTGTCTAAGTATTTTCAACACCTAGACTCCGATTCCAATTTTCCTTAGAGGTATAAGCCACTTGTAATTGTGACTCTACCTCCTCTACTCGTGTAATAGCAATATCAATGTCAACAAGAGAAACACTACTCAACTACACTTGAATATTAAAGTCTATCCCATGCAAAAAGTATTGCAAGTGAGTAGTAGTTGGAATGGAAATGTAAGTATGTAACTTACGAAACACTTCCTTTAGTTTCTTGGCATAGCCTCAAAAATTCTCGTGAGGTTGTTGATGTGTTACATTAAGAACACATAGCTAGTACCTATTGATCTCCCCTTTTAGGGGGCAAACTCTGTTTGGAAGGGAGCAAATAATAAATCAATCATAGTTATGGTTCTAGCTTGTTAGAAGATAGGCATAGGAACCCACTATAAGCAAGGGAGTATGAGGGCAGATGGGTGTGAATAGCCTTAAGGGCAGGGGAAACCCTAACCTTAGCTTGGCAGAAGCTATATTAATAGCCTATGGGTCACTATCAAACTTGAGATAGAGTGTACCCAAGTTGTACCTTGAGCAACTTAATAAACAAGAATTTGTTCTTGTACTTTGAGCTTCTTTCTCCCTCTTGTGCACACATTCCAATGTTGCAACTCTTCTTTCTAATATGGTATCAGAGCCTCCTCTGATCCCCTCAACTTTGTATACCCTTAGCCTCACTAAGTGCACATGATTGTCCATCATCTTCATCTTTTACCTCTTGTCTCCATAGCCAAACTAGACCATCATACACTAGAAGTGTATTGCATATCTTGAGTGACTTTGTTTCAAGTACACTAGTCAATGAAATCAAAAGGATGAGTATCATTGTACTCTCCTTAGAATCATCAGCAACAAGCATTGAGATCATAGACCAACCTTGTCCAACATAAGCTTCATCCACTAAGCCATACCACAAGGAGGAGCCTGAAGTCCAATCTAGGTTTACTTCATTAAAACCTAAAAATGCTATTAAACCTCAGAAGAAGATTGCACATAAGAAAGGACCACCACAGTCATAGCTTGAAATATTACATCTGTATGATTTTCAACCTTTCTCCTCATTACAACTTTGACTTCAATTGTTTGATTTGCTTCCGCATTCAGTGGAAAATTTGTAAGGGACTAGATATTGCCCTTGTCCTAACAAGTGGTAGGACCTTCCCAATGGCCACAACTTATGCTGATGTCCGTCCTCAAACTCGAAAGTTTGATGGCAAAGATTTCCACCCATGGCATGTACTTATAAAGTACAAAATCATGGAGAGAGGATATTGGCCTCTCATTCAAGGCACTAGAGTTATTAACTCTGCAAATCTAGTTGATGTAGAGGATGATCAATGTGCCCAAGAAATCATAATGTTACACTTAGATGAGTCCTTGATTCATCATGTTGATAAACTAAACACTACTAAAGAAAAATGGGATGAGCTTGAAAAGCTCTACAGAGCCATTGGTAAAAATACTAAAATCTTCCTTAAATATGAATTCTGTAGCTTGGAATATAGATCAGGAGAAGATTTGGGAAAATTCATCTCTCACATGAAGGGACTTATGGCACAGCTTGCCTCTGTACAAGCTCCAATACATGAAGAAGATGCTATTGCTATTCTCTTAAAAGCTCTAAAATAGGTGTTTCCTACTCTTGTAACCACTCTCACCAACATTCCAGATCCTACATTGGCAAGTACCATCCAATCTTGTTTGGTTGAAGAAAAGAGGAACCACAAAGAAAGCAGCAACAATCAAGCATCTTCAACTTCCCATGATCAAGTATCAGTACATACAGCTCTCACTAGATGTTCTTTCTGTAAGAAAAAAGGAAATCTTATAAGCAACTATTGGAAGAAGTATCCCGAGAAAATGAAATGTAACAAATGCAAGAAGACAGGGCGTATTACTAGTAAATGCCCCAACACTCCTCATGTACCCAAAGAATTGGTGGCCAACTATGCCTCCAATCCATCTGAAGATGGACTGTTTTGACTCTTTAAATCATCTACCTAAAACACTCTTGTAAGCCTGATTTATAAAGGCATCCTGTGGAGGGGGGGGGACATCTTACATGCCTTGTAATCCAATGCCACCTTGGCATTGAGGGGGGATGTTAGAAGATAGGCATAAGAACCCACTATGAGCAAGGGAATATGAGGGCAGATCGGTGTGAATAGCCTTAGGGGTAGGGGAAATGCTAACCCTAGCTTGGTAGAAGCTATATAAACAGCCTATGGGTCACTATCAAACTTGAGATAGAGTGTATCCAAGTTGTACCTTGAGCAACTTAATAAACAAGAATTTGTTCTTGTACTTTGAGCCTCTTTCTCCCTCTTGTGCACACATTCCAATGTTGCAACTCTGCTTTCTAACATAGCCTCTAGGCTGTGATACTATATTGCAACTCATCCTTTCAAAGTCATATTAAAGAACATCATCAAGTGTCGTTCTTCTTGGAATCAATAGTTGAACATTAGCTTTTGAAATTCATCAATATGAAGCTCTACATCTTCCTCTGCTAATCCATTAAAAATGGGCAGAGGAAATCCTAAGGGAGGATTTCCTCTGCCCATTCCTATTGGTATTCCTATTGGCATTGCAATGGGTTGTATCATTACGACCAGATTTGTTAAAGGATTTTGAATTATGGGAACTACTAGTCCACTTGAAGTGGACTAACTAAATGGAAGGGGGAAAGTACTAGAACTTCCTTCCTCTAATGGACTACTCATGAGATTATGGTTGCTAAGAACCTTTCCTTGTAGGGATATTGGACCACTCCGTTGAGGAGAGGATGTCCTAATAATTGCAGCCCACCATCTAGCCCTTTTAGCTCTTTCTTACATCTGAAGCTTGGCTTGGTAGTCTGTTGAATCTATCTCACTGTCTTTTGGCATACACTAATGAACTGGCTCCTATTGACCGAGATTTAGAGATTGCCACTTATTAGGAGCTCCTGGAAAATGCACCACCTATTGACACCTGAAAAAGGCTAGACACTAGATCCATGGCATTAGGTGGGCCTCTACTATTCACCAAACCATTCCACATAGCCTCGCGGCGAGAAACCTCTAAGGGGTAGACTACCCTAACCTTTAATATAGAACTTTAGGTTCGTATAGCTTGTAATCTAATGAATGACCATTTCCACACTCCTTAGAGGGAGTCCTTATACATATCAGTGTAATACACCATGAAAGCATAGACAAAGGGAGTGCCACATGGCTAATTGTCGCGGCCCCACTATGGCTCTCCTACACCTTAGGGATTGGCCCCAAGATGTGTCATGAACACATAAAGCACATTTGACACATTCTCCACTATTTTCATTGATCAATCCAAGAGATGTAATATATTTCTTACTAATTACTCCCCAAAGAAATGATTACTACATCTACAACTTACGGTACCTCACCTCCTCAACAAGTAGGTCATTGCTCATGTGAAAACAATTGTTGTGCATTCAGGGTGATACCATATGTTGCATGCAATACAATTATGTATGATTTATAGTGCTCAAGTAATTCTTCTTATTAACAACCAGTATTGTGAAGGTGCAAAAACATTATTTTTTATGCCTTTACTCTAAACGAGATTGTTGTGTTGCATAGGGCCCAGTACCGAGCATGCTCGTGCTACTAAACTCTCTTAATTTTAAACCGCATGTATCCTATATGCTATGCATAAGGAAAAAAATCAAGATTAAGCATATTATCAGTCCTTAACACCCCCTTCTCCCAATTTCTTAAGGCCGTACATTCGGTGGTAGGTTTAGAGAGCAGATTTTAATGTATTTTTCCTTTATAAAAGCAATAAATACCCAATTTAACATAGAGATAGGGTTTAACTAATGCTAAACCTCATGCCTCAGTCTTATCATACATTCACAAGCACAAATATTTTTTTTTCCATTTTTAGATAGAAGAAAACCTATTTTCTCCCATTTTTCTCTACTTTCTACTATTTATTTATTGATAAATATCAATTTTTATTGATTTACTCATCTAAACTCATTGATCTTATTGAGAATTATTTTTCCATCACATTCCATCCCATAGGAATAACATTTACACAACAAAAGCCAAAAAATGCATGATTTTCTTTAAAATTGCAATGTCACGGGTTTTCCATGTTTATAAAGAAATTATTAGATGACTAGTTTTTCTTGTTTTCTTTAACATTTTTGAGAGATCACAACTTAGAAAACCAAATACAACCATTTGCAACCAAACTTGATTATAAAAAAATTAAATTTATGACTTACTCATAAAACTGCGTCTTATATCGTACATATCTCATGATTGGAGGCTCGTTGTTTCCCAACAGTCATTGAAAGTCCTTCCAATCTCAATCTACACTCCTTCATGCTCTAGCATCATCCCACAATCAAAATCTCTCATTTCAGTCCACCCCCTTCTCTCATAGAATCAACCATGGAAACACACAACAAGAGGAGAGAGGAGAGAGAATTACTAAAAACTAATCTCTTCATAGAATGTGTCATTTTTAAATGTAATTCTTACATTGAATGGCAAGGAAAATCTCTATCTTGTTGCCCTTTTGCCTCCCCCTCTGTTGATGCCAATGGCCACAACAAATGGTTTTTTTAATAAAAAGGGAGCATTGAAAAAAACGACGTGCCTCTCACCTCCCTCCCCCCCCATAATCTTTTTTTTTTGGCTCTTAATCAAGGTGAAGGCTTAAAGCCTTAAAATAACTAGTTCAAGTTTTGTGTTTTCACACTACATCAAACGGTTTTTTGCCAAGTGGGACCCCAAACAAACTTCAATTCGTGAATGGACTGGACGGCCAACTTAGTAGTGTCAAAATCTATTAACTTGGATGCACTTTCTGGCTCTCAAATCACATAGCTGCTTTATAATGCGAAACCTTGTGGGGATTAAATGGGGGTCAAATGGACTCCGATCAACAAACCAAGACTTACATTGCGTTCACGGCATCAAACTCTATCTAGGAAAACTCCAATTCATTGATAGGCAACTATTTCATTTTGTGTGAAAAATTGGTCTTCTACACCTCACATGCCACTTTTTTCACTTCAAAAATGGGCTCTAAAAATCCACTCTCATCTCTCACTTCATATCTTTATTTGTCCCCCGATCCTGCCTCTTTGTTTCTCTCCCCCTCCCGCTCTTTATCTCTCTCTTTCTCCCTCTATTTTTCATTTTTCTTTGTTTCTCTCCCTCTATTTTTCTTTTTTTATTTTTACTTTATTTTTCTTTGTTTTTTTTTCTTTTCCTCTCTTCCACCCTCTATTTCTTTATTTTTCTCTCTCCTCTCTATAGTTTTCTTATTCTCTCCTATCCTCTTTTCCCTTTGCAATTTATTTCTCTCCTCCCTATCTCCTTGTTTCTACACAATCTCTCTATTTTTCTATCTTCCCCCTCTCCCTGTGTTCATATATTTATTTCTCCCCTCTTTTCTCTTTGTTTTTCTCTCTCCTCTCTCTATTTTTTTCCTATGTCTCCCTCTCTTTTCTCCTCTTTCCTCGCATCTTTATTTCCGTATCCCTCCCCCTCTCTCTTTGTTTATCTTTCTCCCCTCCCTCCCTTTACTTTTTTGTTTCTTTTCCTCCATCCCTCTATTTATTTCTATTTCTCTCCCCTCTACATTTTTATTTCTCTCTCCCCATCTCCTTGTTTCTATTTCTTTCTCTCCATCTCTCTATTTTTCTCTATTTTTCCCTCTATCTATCTCTTTGTTTCTCTATCTTCCATCAATTTCTGTTCACTTCTCTCATTTTCTCTCTCTCTCCTCCCCTCTTTCTTTGTTTCTCTCTTTGCTTATTTCTCTCTCCCTCCCTCCCCTCTCTCTATTTTTCTCTCTCTCCCTCTCTCTATTTTTTTTATTTTCATCTCTCTGTTTTTTCTCTCCTCTATATTTCTATTTCTCTCTCTTTCCTCTCTTTGTGTAACGTGTCCACCTGTTCCCTTTCAGGACACATCTTAGCAGTCCATCGGAAAGAGAGCCTAGAAAGCTCCGCTCGGCACTCCCATGGAATGTTATGGGGTTTGCGATCTAGGAATTTCCACGTCTGCCACATAGTAGAAGTATTCCGGCCATTCCCACTTAGGACCGACCTGAATCACTAAAGAACAACTAGTGTCGAACCCCAAGCGAACTAATTTACGCAGAAACGCCAAGGACGAAGCGGATTCATGCTACACTTGGTTCAAGGAGAATGGGAAACCAGAGGGATGCAAGGTTCGACCTCTCTGCCCATAAGGCATAGTCCCATTCTGTTCCCCTAAAACAACATAAATTGAGATTTCTAAACGGCCAACCGAGACCACCCATCTGTAGGACGGACCCATGGCCACATCCACCGCACTTTCCTCAAGGTTGCTTTAGTTGTCTAATTACCTAACACGTTTAGTTGGACATGCATCAAGAAGCTTCATTAATTAGCTAGTTAGACACTGGTTCCTTCACGTAATCTTAGTACTTGACATAGAAAAGCAGTGTCAAACAAGTTCTTTTTCAACAGGTTATCTTATTTATCTTTGGAATACATCCATAAAGTCCAGCCAGCAGGCTAATCCATAATCCGCCCAAAGTCTATCCATAATCCGCCTGAAGGCTATCCAACAATCCACAGGGATTACTAATCCAAGATTTTGCCCGTAGACTAGTATGCAGACCTCGAGATCCAATCCCGAGTCACGTTGGCCACTTGTGCAAGGCCCGGAAGGCAAGGGATTTACGGCAAGAGCCCCCCCTCGCACCCAAGCATCCTCCTACTCCAAGTAGCGCTCAACGGAGAGACCTCACGCGGCGGGTTCGGTCCACGTTCCCGGTGTGGCTCACAACGCCCTCAGACAATCGGGGGTAACTAAGGCTGCCTCTCCCTTCAGGCCTTCAACCTAAAGCATTAAATATATTTCCATCCTTTACTTCCTTGAGCAAACAATGCAAACAATGCTCCTAAACTGTTACAAGCACAATCAATCCAGTGGTCGTCTATTTGGCCAACTGCTAAGGAATGAATCCTTCTTCCCGAATGCATTCAGCATTCGTTGCGGGATCAATTGCGACTTGGCAAGATCCCCAGGGGTTTGTGTGTTCTCCCTTTTGTCCTTGGGTTAAGGCCGTACCCTATTAACCCAACTTAACCCAACTTAACCCAACTTAACCAATACCTTTAGGTTTTATTAACAGTAAATCATGGCGACCATGTCGCTTCAAATTATTGATTGGTCCTTTGCTTCCAAGCAAATATCTAATTCCCTTATCTTAACTTGGCAATTTCTCCCAAGAAAGGTGATATAACAGGATGACTACTCATCCTCTTGCAAGATAAACTTGCGCAAGAATCTGTCAATCTCATTCCAAGGAATTGGCAACTCTCTTGTGATCAAACCACAAGATCATGCGACGTTGCAACTTGTTGCACAAGTGTCACATCTATTCCATGGGATCTTTTCACCCATTGAGTGGCGTTTTCTGGTCACAAAATCATGATTAGGTAAGAAGAAGGGTTTAGAGTGTCCTCTTACCCAACCCATTCCTAATTGCACTAGGTCGACAACGTTCGGTCCTAGGGGTTCCAACTTAATCCGAGTTTCATCTTTTGAACGAGTGATCCTTAGGGTAGAAACCCTAGATCGTTTCTTGCAAGTGCGTCCAATTGTCCCTACATTCCATAAAAGTGGGCGGGACCTTTGGATATGAGGGTTTTGACTTGGCAACAAGTGCGAAGTCCTTAACGTGCTAAACCCTAGTTAGCACTTGGAATATTTATTGTATCCATTTAACCATCCTATGCGAATCCTTTGCGGTTTAGGTGTTTTAGGTAATCCAGTTTACTTGTCTTATGATAAGGAAGAACCATTCCTAAAGATGTTGTCTTGATCTAAAAGGGGAAAAACTAGTTGCATTACGTCACAATTCACGTAAGCACGTGATTCAATACCTCTACATACATCTAGATTCACAATCTCTAACTTTTCTTGTTAAGACCAAAGCACATGTTAAATTACGGCATAATTTCCATTGATCCTACTAGGACTTGCATCCATGAATCGTGCCACTAAGCTTTTAAGATTTTACGCTTAAATGAACCATGCAGCCTTTTCCCTAATTACATCTCTTGATGAATGAAATTCTTCATACGATGAATGTGCATTATGCAACCTTTCCTAACTACTACGTAGTTAAATGAGATTCATGTCAATTGAAGCTAGAGTTAACCTATTTCATGCAACCCTTAAAATCTTTTCCATGCTTTTCTATTTCCTACAGTTAATAACAACTTCCTTAATGAATCATTACGAAGAAGATTTGTCTAAAAATGAGACATGCGGTATAATCTTTCCATGCCTAATCAAAGGTGTACTACAATAATTTTGACTTTGTACTGATAGTCATTAGTTGTTCTAAACTCGTCACTTTGCAGTGCACAAAAGCAACTTGCTAATAAGGTACTAAAATGCATAGACACCTTATGTTTTTTCGTTCATTCCATTGAAAGTACCAATGACCAATCTTGATATCGTGAGTTACTTTTAGTAAATTTCAAATAGCCAATTTATTTCAATGGCATTTAGCTAGGTGGATTTGACAAGCATAAGTGCATCCTAGTTCCATGAAATAACCATGCATAATTGCAATACTTCTACGTAAATCAAAAATAGGAAGAAAACCTGCACTTGTGGGCTCGATGAGATATCCACATGAATACTAGGAGATGATCCTCCCGCAGGCGCGCCTTGTGACTTTTTAGGGGCCATCGCAGACTTGATTTTGGCTTCTGGTATGCCTTCACGGTCTACGAATTACTCGCCTTGGTATGCAGCCTTAAAATCTTTGCCCGTCTCCCTCGTACGCAGAGATTCCCTTTGAAGTACGGATCCTTGACAGAAGTACCGACTTGTGGAATTTGGCTTATGGAAGGCCTTAGGGTTTGGAGCTTGGGCCTTCTTTATTTCGAAAAAAGAGGGGTTCGCGAAAGGGTTCTTGTGAAGGGCCTTGCGGGAATGGAGACTTTAAATCCCGAGCTAGGGATGCACTTGTGGGTGATTGGTGGAAAAGGGGCTTTATAGACTTCCTCTTCTTCAAAGTCCCGAGGTGGGCTTGTGGGTGATTGGTGGGAAGGGGGCTTTATAGACTTCCTCTTCTTCAAAGTCCCGAGATGGGCTTGGTGATTGGTGGGAAGGGGGATTAGGAAAGTCCCCCTTAGAAGCTTCCTAAAGAAGCTTCTAAGGCATGCAATTCCGACGTGGAAAGAGGAAGGACCAATCGTGGAGGAGGAATGACGGCGGCTATCAAGCCACAGGCGGCCCTTCACGACTGGGGGTGGCTCTTTTGCAGCGCGGCGGGGGCCTCACAACTTCTCAGCTTCCTCTCCTCTCTCACGACTATCCTCATGTAGCCTTACGCAGCCTCCCTCCCTTCCACCCACTAAGGGGGTGGGTTTTTATAGTCCGGGGGGGAGAGGGGACCTCCCCCCACGTGTCCCTTTGCATGGCTCTCTCCCCCCCTCCTCATGCAACCCCTACTAGCACAACCCCCCACACTCCCTCTCCTCTAGCCGTGCATCATCGGTTGGGGGAGAAGGGAAAAAAAAAATTTAATTGCACAATTATCTCTTAACCTCCTCCCAAGAGGATGTTTCCTGGCGGCTATGAGGGTTTGAATCCCCGGCCTTGCTTTGCCAAGACGGAGTTCTCCATTTCTCGCGTGCGGTTATAGATTAACTGATGGCACTGAAGATAATCTTTGCACGAGTTTACAGTACACGGGAGGTCGGTTTAGTAATTTTTTTCAAACGGGAATATTACACTTTGTTTCTACTTCTTTCTCTCCCTCCCTCCATCTCTCTATTTTTATCTCTCCCTCCTATCTCTACGTCTTTTTTTCTCTATCTCCCATCCCTTTACCTTGGCTTCTCTCCTATTCTCTCATTTTCTCTCTCTTCTCTCTCCCTCTCTCTATTTTTCTCCCTCCCTCTCTCCCTCCTATTCATCAATTTATTTATCTCTCCCCCTCTCTTCTCTCTTTATTTCTCTCTCACTTCCTTCCTCTCTCCAATATTTTCTTTCTCTCTCTCTCTCTATCTCTCTTCCTTCCTCTCTATATTGCTCTCTCTCTCTCTCGCCCTCTTTGCTTGTCTCCATCCCTCTCCCTCCCCTCTGTTTCTTTGCCTCCCTCTCTTGATATTTCTTCTTTGTTTCTCTCCCTTCCTTCATTTCTCTATTTCTTTGTCTCTCTCCCTCTCTCTCAATGCATCTCTTCACAAACAAGAAGATAAAGAGAAGAGACAAAAATGCAAAAACAAAGAGAGGAGAAACAATGCACCCACTTCAAGGGCTTGAAGAAGAAATCCTTTGAGTTTACAGCTTCCCTCCCTTTCTCTTGCACGCTCCTCTCCTCTTGCTTTGCGAGTGGTGGTGGCAGCAATGGTAGGTAGTCCATCTCTCTCTCTCTCTCTCTCTCTCTCTCTCTCCCCCTCTCTCTCTCTCTCTCTAAGCTTTAAGCTCTCTCCCTCTCTCTTTCACTCATTTTTGTTTTGTTGTACTGAAAATGCTACTATTGGAATTTTTTCCATACTTTTTTTTCAAAATGCCATCACTATTGATGTCACTCTCTGTGTCACAAAAAGCATTGCTAATTGCATCTCTATTTGCATTGCAAATTGGGAGCATCAGTATGTCTTTGTGCCCTAATAGTGTAACATGAGCTATGACATCTAATGCAAAAGTTCAAAAAAACCATTTCGCCATATGTATTTTGATCAAGGTCTCTAAGCCTTGTAAGCATACAATAACATTGAGGTCAGCTCATATCCCATACACAAATAAATGTAGATTATACCCACCTTCATTAGTCCACCAAGAACATCATGTACCCTCTTTTCTCCATCGATAAGACATCTCTCTTAGTTCAGGATGCTTGATTCCACCACACATATCATCTTATTCAATCGGTAGAGGAAGAAAAATCAAGAAATATTATCTGTATAGGTTACTTTACTAGTTGACCCAAAACATACAAAAGTGACACTCTCTTTATTTCAACCACTCAACCAACAAATATCCTTCTTCTTACATTTTTTGAGAGTGAATGCACAACGTCATGACATCCACCCTCTCTAAACCTATTCGTCCTTTGGATGGACCCATATCTACCCATCCTCATCTCTTGTGAGCTCTACATACTTGGAGCTCTTCACCCTCTACATCCAAAGTTTGAGCATCCTCATCTTCATCATCCACTACCTCTTCTTCAATTCCTCTAGCCATATGATCATCCTCCCTTAGACTTTACATCACATATGTTTCATCATCTCTCCTCTTGAAAATTTTAATCCTCTTGCCCGCAATAGGTACCCTCAAGTCTATTCCATTAAGCTTAGTTAGTTCATAAGTAGCATTTTCATGTGCAAGTTTCACCATGTAATACCCAAACCACCTTTTCACCATCTTCCAAACAATGCTATTTTGGATATCTAGGCTACTATCATAAACTAATATCCAATCTCCCTATTCCACTACTCTAGGCCATAGCCTATGCCTAGTATAGAACATGTCCTTATTTTCCAACCTAGGTTTCTTGATTTTTTGCACTACATATTGTATATCCTCTAACCTTCACTCAAGCTAGTGAATGCGAAGAGCTAAGAATATCTCCCTAGACATATCTTCTTGACAAGGTAAAACACTCTAAGTAAGTACACAAGAAGCCTCTATTGACATAATTCTCTTTTTCCCATACATCGACTCTGCAAGCATATATCCAATGGTAACATTATGTATTGTGTGGTTTGCCCAAAGAGTGTAGGGCCACATCCTGAGTGAATCCTTAATTTTCTCACCACAAGCTTTGGCTAAAGCCTTCATTATAGGTGGATGACCTCTCTCACTCTTCCCACATTACATTTCAAATTGTATACTCAAGTCAAAGCCTATTTAATTCCATGTTTAGAGAAAAGATGTCTAGCCTTATCTGTAGCCAACTCTCCTCCATATGTAGTGATCTTTTCCATACATCCATATCTACAAAAGCTATCCTTAGGTCAAAACTTGCACATGACATTGGTAGCCTTTATCCTTAATGCTCTTTCCTCAACATGATTGGTAAGATCTTTTGTTGCAAGGACTATATATCTCATATGCCAAATCCCAATTGATATCATAATCAAATAAGCAACTAACTTGTAGTGCTTACAAAATGGATATGTTGGATGAAGCTCATCCCTATGCCACATTGAAGAGTACAAGTGGCACTTCACGTATCTCTCTACAAAGTGAGATACATATTTGTACATCGCTTTCCACCAATAACATTCCTTTATCTTCTCATATGTGGCCCACACAGCTCTCAAGGTAAAAACTAGGTGCAAATTTTATCCCAAAGGCTAATTTTTGGAGGTTTTCTTTGTCATGTGATTGAGTTTTTTGTCCTAAAAACTCAAAAAATAGCCCATGTATAAAACATTTTACACATTTTTCTTGAAATTTCTCCAAAAAAATCTCAAAATCCAAGTTTTCTCATAACTTTCTCCCAATTTTTGAGTAATTTTCTAAACACTTCACCTTTGATCAACCAAACCTTTGCCCACCAATCTATAAACTAGAAGTCATGGGGATCTCTTATTGTTTAGCTTGACACCTCTACATTTAGTCCTCCATAGACTCTCATGAAACTCATTCATAATCTATAGGTTTGTAATCTTCTCACAAACTACTTGCAAGGGTGTTCCATCTTTCTTTTTTAAGATCCTTCCATAGCAACCCATATCTAAAAAAAAAACCAAAGTCCTTATGCCTTATCTTCTTGTACTCCACATTTGACCATTCAGCCCTCTTAGTCAATGTACTTGTTAATGGATCTTTGAAGCATAAATATTTTAGAAAAAGGCACCATAATTTTTTCAAAAATGTATCAATTGGTCAAATTTTGGTATAAATTTTATGGAGAGTCAAGCTCTTCTCCCATGCAATTTGTCAACAATAGCATAGGAAATTATATTAAGAGTTGCAAGAGGAGAAGACCTTTCAATTGGCCAAAGGTTGGATAGGATGCCAAAGGGAAAGGAGAAATCCTAGCCCTAAAATTGATGTATAAAAGTGATGAATTTGAATAGAAATATTATTCTTGTGTGTGCAAAGTTGCTTATCTACTTTTTTGCTCCAAGTCTTGAGTGAGAGTGTGTGTGAGATTCAGGGAGAGAAAGAGTAATTGAGAGGTGAGGGACAATGAGAGTGAAACCTCTAGCCTCCTCTTTGGTCACTCTCATGCCTACCATGCTTTCTCTTGCATAAAGAGGACCATAGAGGGTCGAGGGACAATGGAGTACTCACTTAACTTATGGAGCTAGAGCCTGCAACCTTCTTGGTAGGAGGCACGTGACTCAATTGTCAATACACCGATTTGTTGAAGATCTACGTGTGAATGACTAGGTGAGAGCTAGTGTATGATACATATTCAACCTCTTTAAGGAATAACAGTGTGCCAAATGGTCTTGACATGTTGAGCGTGTAGCACAATATTTTGGTTCTATTGCTAGGACTAAGGGCACATGGGTCAAGAATCACTTGTATGATATTTGCTATAGAATAGGAGGGTGCTAGGTGCATCAACTCTGAGACATGTGCAAAAGATTAATTAGGTTTGGTTGCATTTTTTGTCATTGTCGTTTTGACATTTGCATCATGGGGGGATTATGGATTAAACAATTGAATTTTCTTTCTCTAGCATAGTATATGTTTACATGCATACTCTCTCGTGTATAAGTGAAAGTGAAAGTGTGTGACATAAGAGAAAGAGAGAGAATTGCATGAAATGAAATTTCTAGTAATAAATTCTCCATGTACAATGGTTTCTCTTGCCTTGTAGTGGACGAAGGGGCAAATAGCTAGTCAGGGACCTCATGATCGTACTTGTACATGCATCAGAAGTATGTGTTTCTAGATTATAGTGTGAAGGGGGATTTATCTTATCTTATTTTTAAAAATATTATGTTACTTTTTAAAAAGTGGGGGGCTTGCTATAATTATCCACCCCCCATTGTAATCATCTTCATCATCATCTTCTTCTTCCTCATTGCCTTGTGCACACTCAAGTGCAATCATTCAACTATTTCCTTTGTCTCTATAGCACCATGGCCACCTGATCCACCTATAGTCTTCTATGCAACCCACCTTGGCCACTTGCACTTTGCCACCTATAGTCTCCTCACTTCACCACCTACAATCCCCATTTGAGCCACCCATCCATCCTTGCATTGCCCTCTTTGGCCGCTATGTATGTTAACCCTCAAACGAACAAAGGCGGAAAATCCGAAAAAGCTAAAGCAGAAGACAAAGGCCAAGGCAAAGTGAAACGGAAGACAAAGACGCACAAGGAGAATAGTCCTAAATAAGGGAGAAATGCATGCAAGGAAAAGCGCAAGTCAATACTTTCGTAAAAGAGCGCAAGCGCATCATGGTTAATTCAAGGAGTGCTAGGCTCTCACCCGTGCAATTTGTAAATGTAGACGGGCGGTGGAAAGGAAGCTAGGAAGATAGAAGGACAATGGGAAAAAGGGCCTAGGCCACGGCCGGCCATGTAAAAAGGGTGAGGGACCGGGGAGGAGAAGCTCTCCATCTTCTCCTCTCTTCTTCTCTTCTCTTCTCTTGCCTTGTCTTGCTCGTGGCAATGGAGCTTGAGGATGGAGCCTACTTGAATCTTGCACTTGGATCGTGGAGCTACCAGAGTGCGCGAGAGCGAAGGTAACTCGATCGGCATGGAGGTAAGCTCACTACACCCGTAGATATGGATGGCGTGTTGGCTATGTGAGAGGTAGCCATTAGTACTCGGCTTGGAACACTTAAAACAATAAGTGGTCCGAGGGTCTTGGCGGTTGAGTGAAAGCTCCCACATTTTGGTTCCGTTTGCCGGGACCAATGGATTCAAGCCTTGAGTGCTTGCGCGCTTCAAATGGAGCATTGGAGTAGGGTTTTCCCTGAATCGATGCTTGAGATAGATAGGTAGAAGTGAGGGAGTTTGAAGAGGTATTTGATCTCCTTAGCAAGTAGGTTTTTGATTTGTTGTTGAATATTAGAGTAGGACCATTCATCTCCATCTCTAGTTTTGATTTTTGTTGATTAGGGTAAGGTTAGGATAGGGAAAAAGAAGGAAAATGGCAGGGTTTTCTGTTGCTATATAATAGGCTGAAACAGGGAAATAGGGGCACAGATCCAGATTTCTGGCTGGAAGAGTATGAGGAACTAATCTCTGAGGTCACAGCAGGCTAGAATGGGGCAATAAGAGGCCCAGGGAACTAGGAAAGGCTACATTTGACATCCTGCCCTCTGAGAAGAGAGTGAGCTTGAGAGTTAGGGAGAGAGAGAGAGAGAGACCTACGGGGAGATCGTCAGTGTGCTGATTGATTCAAGCACCACACCATTTTCAGGTACGCCAGATAGTTCCCTTTGTGGCTTTGCATCTAATTAGGCAGCACGGCACGAATCGGTGAAGTAGACGTCAGCCTAGAGGCATCGCGTGCAACTCGCGAGTCGTCGGCCGCGCAGTCGGACCAGTTAGTCTGAGTCCCATAATAAGATTGCCCTATCTCTAGAGTCGGACCGTCCGACTCCAAAAATCGAAACTCTCCAAAAAACAGTCCAACTCCGAAAATTGGCCCACCCTCCCAATCCGATTCCCAGAATCGGACCAGTCCGACTGCTAGAATCGGACCACCCTGTCCGATTCGATTCCCAAAATTGGACCACTTTTTCGATCCGACTCCTAGAATCAGACGTGACCAAAATTGGACCATTAGGTTGATCATGCCAACCCAAAATCGTACATCCGATTCAAATAATCGGACTCCTAAAAATCGGATATCTGAGAATCGGACAGAAAACTGTCAAACTCGGACACGTATATAGAACCCAAAATGTGACGCATCTAAACCCTGAAATTGACCCCAAAGGCTATGTAGAGCTAAAGGCTCATCACAGGTCCATCACTGGGCTGAAAGTTAGAGCAAGTAGTTCAAAATTTGGCTACAAACGGTCCTCCAAATCGCACATGGTGTTTACCGTAACAGCCTTGCAGGCCCAGGGGGACTGCCCCCTCCGGACCCCCACAAAGGGGGCTCTGCCCCCTCCGCACCTTCCCCAAGAAGGTTGGAGAGAGAATGCGCGTCGTGACAGGTCTTCCAAATTGGACCCTAGTGTAGTAATGGCTCTACACGAGCATGGATTCTCACTTGCAAAAGACCAGCCAAAAGCCCATACCCAAACAGAGAGAAACAGAGACCCTAGAACATCAATGGGCCAATCTAGCCATCAAGGGAAAAAAAGCCACACCATGAGAGCACAAAGACATTATGTTCAGACCATGTCTAGTCAGAGCGAAATTCAACATCAACAAGCTACAAATGCCAAGATGACTAGACATGACACTCTTGATGAGAGATGTACCTTGAGCAACACTGCACAGACGACCCAAGACATTGGTGGAGAATCCACATGTGGTCATGCAATTGGGGACTCAAGGGCATCTGTTAGAAGTCTTAAATTTACAAGCCAAGACCCAAAAGAGGAAGACATAGTGCCACCTGCTTATCTTAGGGTCAAACTCACTGTGAAAAGAGAGTATACTATCTATGCTCTGATTGATGAAGGAGCAAATTTCAATATCTTGACCTATGAATCATGGACCCTACTGGGCCAACTAGAGCTCACACCGACTAGTGTAACTCTTAGCCCTTATGGGGGACACCCACAAGCGCTCGTATGGAAGTGCAGAATCCTTGCGACAATTGAAACTGAAATCTTGCCTATCCTATTTCATGTTCCTCCAAATAGTGCTAGCTATGCGAAGGAAACCCTCCTAGGAAGACCCTTCAAAAGGGCGACCGTGTGAGGCTGACTATGTAGCATAGAGGATACACCTAACACTACCGGGTGTGAGGATAGTCACAACCTTTAGCAAGGGTGACCTCATCGAACCTCGAGGCAAGGAAGGTGCTGACATAATAGTCAAGCCTACTAATGAGAGCAAGGACTTGTTGGAAAAGCTAATACAAGCACAGGTCAAACAACGAGAACCAGTGAGTGAGGCCATGCGTGAAACAAGGTCAAGAGACAATGCCAAGGACGAGCTTTGGACTTACAAATTTCATAGAAGACCCCAAAAGAAGCCCAAGCCTTATAGACGAAGGCGTCGATGGAGGGTCAACACAACGCCGCGATGGATATCCAAAGCATTGCTACGTGCTCAAGGGTATTACGCAGGTAACCGATGGATTTGGATACGAAAACCCCCTGCTAAATCACCTTTATCAGTTGAGGGCCAGATTGTATCACAAGCAACGAAGCATAGGAGAAAATCTAAGAGAAGCTCCAGGTCTCGAGGCAAGAAACCAAACATGAGTGTTCGAAGGAAAGAGCCTCAGCCTAGCATGCTTAAAAAGCAGAGGTCATGTGTAACCATTGAGTGTGCACAAAGACCACTAGTGCTCAAGGAGCTTTTGACTTTCCAAGAGGATGATGAGCACCAGAGGCACAACGCTACTCGTATGAAGGCTGATTTCTCAATAAAGAAAATGGCACAATCGTCTGAAAGCCTCGAGCAAATCATTCAGCCAGTGCCTCGTCCACCTAAGAGTCCTAGACCTCTTACACCCTCTTTTCTGAAACAGACACAGAAAGCACAATAGCAATCGTCAAGAGCAACTGCTCAATCCCAATCTCTATCTCCATCTAAGCTTCCAAATGTCCAAGAGGTGGGATATGACACCATCTGTAGCACCCAGCCCAAGGATATGCCTGAGCAACCTAATGTGCCTAGATTAACTCATGCTCGATCTACACAGATGAATGCTCAAAGGGCAACAAAAGACACGACCACTTCCGATCGCCCTAGGGACCTGACACTCCAATCCACCAAGGGTAGCTAGCCCATGGGATTAGCCACTACTACTTCCAATTAGGGATCACAGTAGTCACAACCCTTTGTCGTGACAATGCCCCTTGTGGAATGTGTCCTTAGTAGTTTACCTGTGGAGGAGGTGTCACAGCCAACTTCCTTGACAACTCTAGCAAAGTGCCTGAAGCCTAGGCTGGAGGAGTTAAATACAAGGAAATTGGCTGAAGAGCTAGACTCTCCGAAAAGGGAGGCAGTTGTGTCCTCACAACCTGATGAGGCTATTCAGCAGGCCACAGCTATGTCCCATAAGGACACGCTAGAGAAAGAGAATGCTGAGGCCCCAAGCACATCAACGGGTGACCTGGTCTACGGTCTTGATTCATTGAGAGATACACCTTCAGTGGCCAAGAAAAAGAGGAGAAAACAGTGAAAACAATAGCAATTGCATGTGGTTGTGGACCCCAAGAACATTGAGACGAAGAGCGTTGGAGAGCTGAGGAATAAAGCATGGAGCCCATCCACCACTGAACCAATTGATGCCTCTCCTAATAGTGGTGAAAACTCAAACACATCCGTGTGCTCTGAAAAATCAAAGCAGTCGTTGCCATCAACGACTGCTTGCAACACTCAATCCACCAACAATAGAACTCGCACTAACCAATTAAGAGTGGATACAACGCTGTCACAACAGGGTGACAAATTTCTGCCAGTCACATCCAAGGAGAACCATGACGCAATGACAAAGCCTTAGAAGAAACATGAAAACCCCAAGACCATAAGAAATCCTAGCATTGGCCAAACTTGCTCGTCTAGGCTTGTGCCCCGAGCTACGCTAAAGCCCAGGCAAACTCCTAGAACCGTGCATGAGATAGCAACTGAGCAAGCCCATGTGGAACATAGAAGTGTCACAGAATGCTTAACCGAGTTGGATGCTAAGATCAAAGTGTTCACACGTGGCTATGTCCTCGCAAACATGGGTGCATTCCCTAAAGAGCAGCTTGAAGAGTACTTGTCATTTCCCTTATCCTGGGAAGAGAAAGAACATCTTGACGAGCACTATAATAGGCTCTTATATGAACGCATGCGACTCATCTCTAACGAGGAGGCTGACGAACTATGCTTAACTGTCACATTCAATGATGTGCTGTGCCAACCAAATCTCTTAGAGATAGAGCAACTAAAGCGACTATCAGAGGGCCGAAGTCAATTTGAGCAACGTTGGTGTGAAAATCGCGTTACAATGGCCTAACTAGGAGCCCAGATCATGACAGCCTCAAAGGAGGGATTGGCCAAATGGCGGTCTCAACGAGACCCAACCTATGTGGCACCAACTTCCCTTTGAGTTGCTGACTTCCATTCAGGGTATGGACTTAGCTGAAACTAGCCAAGAGAATTCTCTGTCTGATAAGGTTCTCACTGAGGAGGAGTTACATGTTGCCAGTAGACTCGGACAAGGTTCCATGCTACTCGATATTGCAAAATATCTATCAGTATTGAGTAAGCTACCACGAGTACTAGATGCGTGTGCCATGCTCCAATACAATCCAGAGTTCTAAAATTGGCTTTTACCCTCACGATGTGACAAGGATTCGTAAATATGTACATTAATAAACAATAAATTTTGTGACGCTGTATAGAAAACATCAACACACACAAGCAATGATAGTCAAGTGTAGGGAGAAGAGTTGGGTTTGACAGGCTAGGCTCCTCCGGTCCTCCTCTCACCACACATTTAGAAGTTGGGTGACCGTTCCCACCTCCAGGTGGAGGGCATGCAACCCTCATTACCACCATAGGATGCCTTGACCAACATCTCTGAGGGTGTACATAGGGTACTGCCCTTTTTTGTACACCTTTCTCCCTTTTCGGTCTATCCTTCTGAGGACAAGCCCTGCCCCACTCCATAACAACCAATCCATGCAACTTAGCATAAGCCAAGATCTACTAATGGCTGGAGGAAAAATGAACATCATCATGGGGGGCCATCTCTCTACAACAAACATTGCATGCCTCATCTCTCCCCTCCTTGTTATATGCACTTGATAACCCACTATATAATCCCTTTCATGTGAATGGTTTTATCCTATATCAAGGCCTAATCCTTGATTCGCATTTTGTAGGTCCCCTTGAGTGGAAGAAATGGAGCACCTAGGGCAGCTGGCTTGCAAAGACGCTCTCCGTTGTCGAAGGGAACATGTAGCACAAGCTCCTCCGCCGGTGCGCTACGTGCCTACCCTCAAAAGGTATGCAAAGAAATGAGGTCCCAAGCGACATCGCCCCGGACATAGACTGAAGAATCCCCAGGCCAGGAGAGTAGAAGCTCAAAGAAGCACACAAGTTGTGGCAACACCGGTTGTGCAAGCCCCCAACAGACGCTCGGGCACCAGGTGCTCAAAGGTAGAAAGGGCAGCTTGAGACAAGGAAGAATTCTATGCATTGTTCAAAAGCATCTTGGAAATGGTTGCGGCCAGAGAATAAACCATTCAAGTATAGAATTAGCCTCATAGCCAATGCATTAAGTACATCAAACTATCCACCACTAACATACATACAATACCTAACCACACAATAAACCACAAGGAAACATGAGCAACTATACATATGCAACAATGTGCACTTGTGTGGAATGGGGCATACTTATAGAAACTTTTGAGAATCTATGAAGTTCCTTAATCACATCCGTATGCTACATAACACCTGGGATTCTACACCCTAAAAATAGGCATTCACAAACCTTGCAACACACATAGCCATTATGTAAACAATCTTGAGTGTATGAGCAGGAGCACTAGGGCATTTGCATTTAGTTAGCAAAGCAATTACTTCAACTTAAGGTACTTGGACCTTTAGGAATCTTTCATTTTGCATTTGCATCTCGGCCTTCATGTTAGAAGCACCCATATCAAGCACATGAAGCACTTTGGACATTGCAAATTGGGGTGTTAGTGATCTTGGACTTAATTCTTTCAATAAATAATAAATAGACAAGGAGCCAAGAACTCACTAACCAAATTAAAGCCAAAATCACCAAACTATCTTAGACTAGGAACTACCCAACAACCCTTTACCCAGATCATCCAAACCCATAGGCCTAGGCCCTAGCTACATACCCTTGATCTCAAAACTACACCCACGCATGATATTATAAACCTAATCCTTGATCTACTCAACAAAGAGACTAAAAAAAACAGTCAACATAGTGGATAGGTTAGGAAACTTAGGAGGAAGTTTGGATGACTTTCTAGCCACAAAATAAAGCTTCCAGCAAACCACAAGCTTTGATGTCTTTAATATAACTCCCAAGGCATTGCAATAGGAATTAGCCAAGCTAAGAGGGGAAGAAGAAATTTCCCTCAACCGCTTAGTGGACCTCAACAATGACACTAAGTTGACACTTGCCATTGTGAAAGTAGAAATGGATGCAATTCATAACATGGTGCTCAAGCAAGAGCAACTAGCTTTTTGCAAGACTTGCTCTCTAACCTTTTGCAACATCATTTTTTTGACCAAAATGACATTCTCTAGGTAGGAATGCAGATTGCATAAACCACCTTGAAAGGGATGGGAAACACTCTAGTGGTGGGGGGCCTTTGTGAGCCATAGCTATAGTACTTTCGAGTGTTAGTTGGCCGATACAATGAACTAACCTCTTGCATAGGGTGGCACTCCTAACACATTCAATGATCAAGACACAACATTGATTTGCAAAAGGAAATTGAGATTTCATATGCATATCCCCACACGGTATCAAATGTCTACAATATTTAATTTTGGTGTTATTTTTTGTTGTGTTTACAAACTATTATAAGTCTATAGCTTTATACACAAGATAACCATTACCATAACACATTTAATGATCAATATGCAAATTTGATTTGTGAAAGGAATTGAGATTCTTTTTTAGTCATTTCAGTCAAGACACTATTAAGACTCTTATTTCCAATCAATATACAATTAAAATATTGGTTGTGAAAAATTAAAAGGACAAGGCTAGAGAGCTTGCCTTAGAGCGGAAAGATCCCCTCTCGCAAGATTAGTATAAAATGAAGATAAGGCTCTTTTGGTTATAGACTCCTTCTCTATCCCTTGTTCTCTATTGTTCACCAAAGAAAATGAGCTTCCACATGATGTTTCAAATAATTTTTTGGATATGTAGGCATCCCATAAGTGATGAATTATAGTTTGGAAACACCACTAATAATGTCACTTATATGATGCCTTTTGCAATGCTATAAAATATTGCACAAGGGATGCAAAATTTGATTTTTTTTTCCACGTCACATAAGTGACATCTACTATTTTCACTTACCTCCCTAAGCCTCCTTCTTTCTTATAATGCAGTAGACAAACTCAAGCAAAATCAACACAAATATCAAGGCATCAATAGCAATAAATTGTCTCGGGTAAGTTACTCATGAGTATATGTGTGCATCTAATGGGTTCAAAATAAGGTATTTTTAAAACACTATTTTTATACATTTTCAACATACAAAAGGGTGTAATATAAAGGAGTTATTTACAGATTGAATAGAAAAGCATTATGTTTTATTCATGAAAATTTCACAGATAAGGATATCTATAAATAGGCCTTGAATACACATGATGTAGAGGATATACATATAGTAACTTCCCCAAGTAAATTGTGAGTAGCAAAGACAAGAAAATAGGGGCTCATTTAAAGCAAAGAGTCAATACAGATAACATGCAAGGTGATGGACTACATTGCTTGCATAAATAATACAGGGCTGCGTTGTAGCATAACGGACTGCACTAGGGTTTAATCATTAGGGGGAATATGGACGCTAAAAGGGCCTCGTAAGGAATATATTAGTGGGAGGTTACTTTTTGTAATGCAAGAAGAGTGGTGGGTTTGGATTGTCATGATGCTACTAGGATGATGGTTTTTGACCAAACAAGTGGTTTTTAATTGAAATTTGAAAAGAAAGACATCACAATATTTAGTTATAATGTGAACATCCACATGTTCTTTCCACATTGACCTTTGGCTTAGTGGTAAAGGCTTGAGACTACGATTGGGATGTCATGAGCTGAAATCCAACACACATCTTTGGAAAATCCATGATGGCTATTGATTGTGTAGCTACACGGTCGGTGGATCCACTTTTCAACGGTCCTAAATTGCCATAGTTATGGCATATTAAATATGCCTTTTACTCTTCAACTTGGGCATCTCTATTTCCAATCTCAATCCACGTGGTACATTGTAGTTCAATCCTGCCTATTGAGCCTACAAGTTGACCTTCAATGTTTTTAAATAAATGATTTTATAAAGAAATTTGGAGATCTTGATAGTCCACTTTTCTAAAAGGAAACCTTTTTTATTGTGAAAACCACTTACCTTTTGGAAGAAACCACTCCATCTTTTACAAAATTGGATAAAATATACACACCACCCCCTCTCCCATTGGTTTGCCTCAAATCCTTTGGGATTAAAAAGTGGTTAAATGCTAAGATAAAGGGTCCTTTTGGAGTCCATATTTTCCCTAATGAAGGAGATTAGATTATCAAAACAATATAAAATATGCATTAGAAAAAATTTGGAATAAAAAATCGGCCCTTATAAATAACATAGTTTAAGATGTAGAGCCTTTGAATTGTCTAATAGGAAGGCTAGATATTAACATCCATGGAGGATAAATCTTCTCTCTCCAAATCTTAGGATTTTAATTTAGAAAAGGAATAGTGGAGGATTTAAAAAATATACAATAAATAATATACAAAATTTGAGTTTTTCATACAAATTTTTTATCCTTTTTTGGAAAATATTTAATTTTACTATTTTTTTCTCTCAAAAAATCAGTTTGATCCAAGTGTTAAGTAGTATACTACTTTCTCTCTCCTTCTTCATTCTGGTGAGTTTTCATCTTCATTGAAGTTGCTTGATGAGAGTAATTAGGATTTAAGTGTTCTTCTTACCTCTCCACTTTCTTGTCCTTATAGGAGGTGATCAAATATTTGGGTAAAATATACGTTCCCATATCTCTTTGTGTTTTCTCTTGTTTGATATTTTCTCAATAGGTTTTGATGTCATTTCTTACAATTATTATTGTTTTGTGACAAAGGTTGTTTTGGGCGGGGGTCAAAGTAATCATCTCTCTCTCTCTCTCATTTGTATGTTCTTTATTTTCTATTGTGCTTTTAATAGACCTTGATGTTGGTTCTAGTTGGTGTTATTTTCTTATAGAGTTCAATGAGTAAGAGGTAAAGGTGTTGATGTGTGTGTGTGTGTGTGAGACAAGCGAGATACATAAGAATCAAGGGTTAGACACCTAGTCACATTGATCAGGGTATATAAGGTATAACAGTCCTAGTTTAGGGAAACTAGTTATTATCAAGAACATACTCTTCACATTCATCTCCAATTTCCATGGCTTCCTCCTCCTTCAGATTCCCCTCTTTTTTGTCTTTCTCTCTCCTCTTCTAGTCTTTCTTTCTCTTCTGCTTTCTCTCTTTCTCTCTCTTTAGCTCATTCTTCTCTCTCCTCTTAGCCTCATTCATTATAAGTGGTATCATAGCATCAAACTTTGGTCCTTTTCCTCTTTCTTCTTTCTCCCTTTTCAAATCTCAAACCTTAGTTACTCAGGTTACAGGTACAGGTACAATATGAAGGACCACAACTAGTCTTAGGTTTTTGGAGCAAGTAGGAGCTATGACTAGAAACAAACAAGATTAAGATAGGAGTTAAAATCTTAATAAGCTTTATAATAAAGCTTAAGCTTCAAATTTCAACGATTGTAGTGTCAACATGTCCTTGACGGCGCCAATTCAGACCACAATATCCTAACGTCCTGGCAAATGATTGATTTAAACTTTTAAATTTAAATCTTAAAGCCTTTAAGTCTTGCTAATACATGAAACATGCTCTTGTGCTATCATATTTTACCTTTTAATCCCTATCAATCATTCATGCAACTCACGAAAATCTTCCCATGCATGATAATTAGTGCATTTTACACCAAAAAATGTGGTGCATTTAATGGAGATCTCTAAAAGACAATCTCACACTACACTACAAGGGAGTGGACAAATAGCGTCAGTAGATTTAATGACGCTATTTGCAATGCAAATAGTGACGCTGGTTTGAGAAAAAAAGAGAGTTGAATACCCGAGCACGGCATTTTCTGCAAACATTTTTGAGAGAGAGCAACAAAGATTGTCACCTTGAGAGAGAGAGCGAGAGCAATGCCCAAGAAATAACGCAGCTCTCCCAAATCCTTCATCTCAAACTTCTGCTTCAATAGCATTTTCACATGAAGGATATCTTCATCACTGTCACCTGTCATAATCAAATCATCAACATAAATGACAAGTAGCATAATACCTTTCTCTGTTTTTCTCACATAAAGTGAGAAATCTGCCTTGGAAATCTGAAAGCCAATAGTGACAAGATACTGTCCTATCTTGTCAGACCATGCTCTAGGTGCTTGCTTCAAGCCATACAAGGCTTTCTTCAACCTGCAAACAAACTCAGGATGAATAGCATGCACATAACCTGGTGGCTGCTCCATATAGACCTCTTCTTGTAAATCACCATGCAAGAAGGCATTCTTTACATCCATCTGATGTAAAGACCATCCCTTTGATGCAGCCATAGCAATGACTGCTCTTATGGTTGCCATCGTTGCAACCGGACTGAATGTTTCTTCATAGTCAATGCCATATGTTTGTGCATACCCCTTGACTACTAATCTTGCCTTGTATCTGTTCACAGAACCATCTGCATTGTGCTTCACCTTATAAACCCACTTACAGCCAATTGCATTCTTACCTTTAGGCAAAGGTACCAATTCCCATGTAGCATTTGCTTCCAAGGCATCCATTTCTTCATCCATGGCTTTCTCCCATTTTTCTTTTCCCATGGCTTGCTCAAAAGAAGTGGGTTCTGGTTCCTGTATCACTTTGACCATATATGCGTAGTGAATGGCTATAAATCCATCATATTTCAGCCTATCCACAGGATACCTAGCTCTCGTAGACCTGCGCAAAGTAGGTTCACTCCCAGGTGCTCTCAAAATATCCCTGGTCTTCCTTACTCCAGGTGTAACAATAGAAGGTATACCCAACTCATCATCAATGCTCTGTTCTGAGCCACTGGATTCACCATCCACATAAGAGTGACCTGCATTCACATCAAACATGGGCTGATCAACCTTTTCTTTTCCTTTTCGTGATATCTGCATACCACTATCTGCATTGCTTTGAGAAGATTCTCCTGATCTCAATCTGCCTGTCCATGGTGAAGAATGTGAACCACTACTAGAGGACGCTCCAGGTCCACTAATATTTTGTGACTGCTGCTGTGAATTCTGTGCAGCATTACCATTTTGTGTATCTACATCATCAATCACATTTACTGGTTTATACCAGCTACTCATCTCATCAAAAACAACATCTCTGCTCACTGTAAACTTACGAGTAGAAGGGTTATAGCATCTATAACCTTTTTACTGCAGAGAGTAACCAATAAAGATGCACTTCTCAGCTTTTGGATCCAACTTGGATCTCAACTCATCTGGCACATGTACATAGGCAATGCAACCAAAAATTTTCAAATGAAAAATATCTGGTTTCCTACCAGTATACCTCTCCTCTGGAGTCATCCCATGTATTGCTGCAGTGGGAGTCCTGTTCATTATGTAGACTGCTGTAGCAACTGCTTCAGCCCAGTAAAAATCTGGCAAGTCTTTTTCGTTGAGCATGGCACGAGATACCTCTCCAATATGCCTGTTTTTCCTTTCTGCAATTCCATTTTGTTGTGGGGTATGACTACATGAATATTGCTGCTTTATGCCATGCTCCTGCAAGAACCTTGCAAACTCATTTGAGAGGTACTCTCCCCCTCCATCTGACCTTAGGCATTTTATTTGCAGACCTGTTTCTTTTTCAACCATAGCTTTAAGAGTTTTGAAATGCCCAAACACTTCACTTTTCTTCTTCATAAAATACACCCAAACTTTTCTGCTATAGTCATCGATAAAAGTGACAAAATAATGACAGCCTCCAAGAGATGCATCTTTAGTAGTCCACACATCAGAGTGGATTAATTCCAATGGCTTCTTACTCTCTTGAACATGTCTAGGAAATGGTTTCCTTGCCTGTTTTCCAAACTGACAGGCTTCACATACCTTATGCATTTCTGCAACCTTGAATTTAGGCAATCCTGCAACAATATTTTGGGCCTGCATTGATTTAAGTCGCTGTACATTAACATGACCAATGCGTTTATGCCAGATATCAATATCTGCAACTACACCGGTCCCATGTGCAAACATTGCTGCACTCAATTCAGACATGTCTGCATCCAACGTAAACATTCTGCCCTTCTTCTTTCCTTTTGCTATCAAGCGACCTTTATTTTTCATATCCTCAACAAAGCATCCATGAGGATTAAATCTGACCTGCAAGCCCTGCTCAACCATTTGACCAACAGAAACCAGATTCTTGGTGATATTTGGGACATGAAATACATCGGACAGGTATTTCTTTTTCCCATCCTGCATAGACAAGGGAATTTTTCCAATCTGCACAATAGGATGTGCAGTATCATCACCAGTCTCCACAAATCCTGGTTTTTCCATTTTCCTTGCATCCTCCATCCATTCTGCATGACCTATCATGTGGTTTGATGCACCTGAGTCAACATACCATACATCATTGCTTTCTTTTGCACTTGTCACAGAATTGTTCATGTGCTGTACCATGAACAAATGCTCATTTCTGTTATCACCCTGTCTACTAGAAGATGCATAATTCCCTTGTTGCAGTTTTCCATTCATGATGTCATTCTGCTTTTTATAGCAGTCTTTAGCCATATGACCCATTTTACCACAGTAGTAGCATTCAACATTACTGTTTGCATTTTGACCTCTTTGCCATCCACCACGACCTCTTTGGCTCCCCCTGCCTCTAGAGTTACCACGTCCTCCTCCATAGGACTGGTTTTCTTGAGTTTCCTGCATATTCTGATTTCTACCACGGCCTCCAAATCGGCCTCCTCTACCTCTGCCTCTACCTCTTCCAGCATTTGAGTAGAAGACAGCTTCTTTTGAAGTTCCTCCTGAAGAAGATGCACCACCATTTCTCTGCTCCTCAGAAATTAGAAGAGCAATCAACTCCTCAAAATCAGGAAATCTTTCACAAACTGAAATGGATGTCCGAAACTGTGCATAATCCTTTCCTAGACCATTCAAGGTCACAGAAACTAAATCATCATCTTCCACTGGCGACCCAATGGAAACAAGTGCATCTGCAATCTTCTTCACCTTCATGTGGTAGTCATTGATGCTCATATTTTCTCTCTGCACATTATGCAACTCTTGCTTGAGCTGCATTTTCCTGGCTTGCGTATTTGTGCTATACATTTTTGACAAAGTATCCCATGCCTCTTTTGGCGTACTTGCATCCTGAATATGCACAATCATAGAGTCTGAAATACTGATAGACAGCCAGTACATAACTTTCCTGGCTCTCTCATGCCATGCTTTGAATGCCTGCATTTGCTGTTGATTGGGAACATCAGGAAGAACTGGTTCTTCTTCATTTCCTGCAACAAATTCCCAATATCCTTTTCCCATAAGGAAATTCGTCATTCTAAACTTTCATGCTTGGAAGTTGTTCTTGTCAAGCTTTTCAGTGACAATCTGTGAGAGAGAATCAGACGCCATTACAGAACACTGCAAAAAATTCTGTCACTGCAAAGAACACAGCTTCAGCCTCACAAACGCAAATCTGCAAAACTGAGAAAGTGGTATTTGACCACACAGTCACTTCCTAGTGACGATTTTGCATCAACAGGCAACAAGGATGATTCTGTAACTCCCAATGTCTCTGCGCACAAGCATACGATGCGATTTCTACAGTAACTTTTCACCGACCTGTAGAACAGTGGCTGCACAGCATAAAACTGAGCCTTTTCCTGAGTGCGTGCAGAAAACTTCCGCCTCCAAAACAGGCCCCGAAATGGCCTCAAATCAAAAAAACAAGGTCGCCGAGGGCTAAAGCCCTCGCCCGCAGCATATACTGCCCTCTTGCTTCACCGCGAAGGGCGTCTCAACCTGAGACAATGCACTCCTGCACTTTCCGGCTGTGCTACCTGCAGAGATTTGCTCCCAAAACGGAAAATGAAAGCAACACTGCTCCTCTTACCAGAACGCCGCGAGCTTGGCTTGCTTTCTTGAGCTCCTTACCACGAACAAGGCTCTGATACCATGTCAAGATTGTGGGAGAGAAGGAAGGAGTCTCACTTGTAGCTTTCTTGCTTGCACAATGGGGGAATATACACAGAGGTGGAGGCTGAAAACAGTTTTCCTCTTCTTAGTTGTGTAAGCCAAAAGAACTCTCTTACAAAGAAATAGAAGAGCCCTATATATGGGTCTCAAAACCAAAGACAACTAACTAAGGTGGCATACTAACTGAGCCACGAACTAGAGTAGATAAGGATAGCTGTCGTCTAGCTATTATTCATGGGCGGTGTACTAACCGCATCTGCAACTGACACTTCGGTGATATAAATGCACAACGGTCACCCTGGCATATCACGAGTGGAGCTCGATATCTCAACATTGATAAAGACTATGTTCAACATGACAAGTCTAAACATATTGTACTGCATTATCATTGTATTTGATATGAAGTAAACAAAGGCATGATCATGATTGAACATTTTCCAAGTGATCAAATGACTACATATATATTCACCAAAGGACTCAATGAAGCACCCTTCACTCTCCTACGCTTGAAACTTGGAGTTGTCTCAACTTTAATATGTAAGAATTAATCTACTACGACATTGTAGTGCCATTGTACATACTCCTTGTAGGCACCACGCGGTTCACATATGCACATACACCTCAAACCTCTTGGTCATCTTTGTACATAAATATTCAGTTCCACTTCACATGCATGGATTCACTTTACATGCACACAATAATCCTTCTCTATCATGTTTGTATATTTGTATATATGAGCTTAGGTTTTTTTCTTGTGCTCTGCAATGGATTTTTCATGTACAGCTAGACATTAGGGCCAAAAACACATCCAAAATTGCACTTTTATTAATCATGGGATTAAGAAACAAGCCAAAGAGAGTGTGCCACGTGTGCAAGAATATGGTATTCTTGTCTTCTCTTTTTTAGAGATAGTGGAGTCCATTTCGTGATTCTCTCCTCTTTTTTAACCAAAATCGCAAAAGTCTGACATGTTTTGGAGTCCCAAAGGCCTTATTTACTCACAAATCTAACAAAATACGTGACAGAGATGTGATGAAATTAATAATGAGTTTTTTGAATGTCGGTAGATCTTTCAATATTCTTTTTGGCACCCAATACATATTCAATTGTGTTCTTGAGGTTACTTTTTAGTTCATTCACCCCTCTTTGAGCTTCTTTCTCTGCGCTTTCATTCTTTTCATGGCTTCCTCTAGGCGCCCTTCGCGTTTAATATACTCTTGCACAGTCTATAACTAGGGAGCATATGGAAATTGGGAGCCCAAAACCTTTAATGTAAACGATTGGGTTACCATGCTGCCATCTTGCAAGAGCTCTCATAAGGTGAAAAGAAGAAAATGAGATGATATAAAACATCACTGGAAGGGGTGTATCATTGCCTTCAAAATTATGCCTGAAGGGTGGTTTGTCAAGATGCAACATGTTTACATGGCAAAGGATATGCAGTTGCCTCCAAATGAATGGGTTTCCCAACAAACACATTGTAAGTTATTAGTTGAATAACGTATGTAATTCCTATACACTTAGGTAAGTACTAACAACCAATTCGTCATTGCAGATATCTTTCCGTCAACAAGTATTGAATGGCAACCTGTGGAAAGCCTAAGTGGGACTTTCCATGCCATTCATAAGGTATTGACAGACATTATTTATGCCGATCAAACTGTGTCTTTTTTTAGTGAAATATTATGCACAGTATGTGATTCCCTCTAAAGCGGATAGGTATGGGTATCAAAGATTTGCCATTGCCAAGCCGTTCATCTCTAAACTGGGATATTCCTGACAAGGCAATGGTGCAGAGTTTCAAATTCAAAATATCTCGGGATATTCAAAATTTCATGACAACTGGAAAGATCTCAAGAAGAATACATTTATCATGGTTTGTACCCCTCCACATCTTCGTGGCTTGCTTCAATACATCAAATTTACAAAGAACGAAGGTATCCTTGCTAAGTAGAAACTTTTTGGAAGAGGATTTGGACAACACTATAGGGACGCTTTGGAAATCTAGAGAGTGTGACCATAAGGGTGATATCTTCAGGTGCAGTGCATGCCCTCAATCTTTGGCTTTGGCTTACAGTATCCCTCACCAAACTTTTGCTTTGGGCTTTGATTACAGGAGATACAAACTAAGATTGGGTATTTGGGTTCCCTTGGATTCCGATACAGATTGCACACCATATAAACTTGCGGTGCACGTTTTGCCGCATGAAGAAGTAAAGGAGGTGAATGTTACTTCCAATTGGAGTCTGAAAGATGTGAGGGATACATTGGAATCGCTAGACAATACATCCCCTAGATATAAGTTCAAAGTGAATGGTGTAACAATTAGTAAAAGAGCCGAGCGCTCTTTCTCTTGTACGAGTTGTTTGTCTCCCACAATTGTGAGTTTTGAGCCTTGAGAATGAAAACTTTGTAGGAATTTATCTTAATTGACTGTCCTTAAGATATTTCTTAGTGGGAACTCATAAGCTATCACGAAGCAAGTTGCCTTTTGAATGTATAGAAATAAATGTACATTACAATCGATTTATAAGTGAAAAAGAAGTTCATTACATTAGGAGGAACAAAAATGTCATATAAATATACAAAGCCAAAATAATAAGGCTTGTGTATGCTCATGTTTGCTCTTTTGATTCTTTATCTGCTGCCTTCTCCTTTGTTGGCTTTGTGGCATTTTTATCAATTTCTTCAAAGATGTTTTTTCTCACAGGGCCTTTCTTCTTTGATTGTTGAAAGAATTTCACCTTTACATGTACTCTCTTTTCTTGGGGTTTAAGAGGGGATGGATCAAATTTCAGAGGAGAAAGCGTTGGCATTCCTTTTCTTTTAGACTCGGCAGCACTGGTCTTTGTGGCCGACTTACCATTACCATTGCTATTTCCATTGCCATTGCCTTTGCCCTTGCCCTTGCCATTGCCCTTACCATTGCCTTTACCCTTTCCCTTGCCCTTTCCCCTGCTTGTGCCCTTGGCCATTGAAGTTTTGGGAGGAAGAGGGAAGTCAGGATCATATGGTGTAATTGCCTTGTCCAAAATCAACTCAATGCATCTGTCCCTTATCCACCAAACATATGAATCAGGATAGTCTCTACAGTGTAAGAATAAATGTTATAAGTTAGTGGAAAGACATCATAATAAGGGTCACAAAAAAATCAAATGAAATAATAACTTACATTCACTCCTATTTGTAACAACTTTGAATCCACTGTTCTACAAATATTTGATATAACTCTCCATCCACAAGAATGCACATCGCTTTGCAATGGTACTTCTTGTAGAAGAAACGTATAAGGATTTTGAGGATCAGCAAGATCCTCATATGTAGTATCCAAAAACGTAGAAACAAGTCTACCAGCACTATAAAAGGAAGCTTTGTTAGTTCAAAATATTTTTTGTAAATATAATCAAAGAAAGTAATTTTCTTTCAACATACATTCGTGCTTGGCCATGAACACCGCTGAGAGAGTTCATAAAGTTAACTTCTCTAGTAAGATAGTTGATATAGATAAGACTCCAATGCCCTCTGCAAACTCAAAATAGAGGTGAGAAGAAGGGTGAAAGAAAATGAATATAAATTTTCCTCTACAGAAAAGAAAAATACCTTTACACATAAGGGAAAAAGATGTAGTAATTTGTCACACTATCAAAAGTACGAAAGAATGGTGCAATATTAGACCCAGATCTTGCAAATAGTTCCATTGAGAGAAGTGGATCAACAACATATATGGCTCTACGGATATCGAGAGTGAGAGAGGAGACGAATGCCCTGCACTCAATAGCAAAAGCTATTTGAATCGATAAAAATCAATACAAATTACATATAAAATATACTTGAACCTATAAGCCTTATCTTATGCAACAAAAAACAACGGAGTTAGATAGTTGGACATCCCTTTTCTCCAACATGGGCTTGTCCTCGGGAGTTATACTAAGGTAATCCTCCTCAGGTCTTGCAGAAACATTCACAAGTATTTTCCCATACACTTTACCCATCCTCTCATAGTTGATGGGACCAAGTGATGTGGCTTTCCTCTTGTAAACTTCGTCTTCAGTTTCCAAGACCTCTTGCCTTTTTTCTCTCAAGATAGACTCCTGCTGAGTGGCACCCCTTGTAGAGTAAAGGTGAGTTACGTCCTCAACATTTAGTTTTTCCCTTTCATGGACAATTTTGGGGGAATGTTAAGTATTTCAAAGCCTTTTTGATCATTGGAAGGCAAGGGCCTCAACACTTTATCGAACCTATACTTGATTCTGTTGATCATGCTGAAATCTTTATTCATTAGGGTAATTCTATGAGCATGCGCAGCACCAATGTAAGCATTGTTCATGAAATCAATGAGAAAATCTTCTGCAGCCTCTTGTAGAGCAAGAATTGCTGAGAGTTGCCACTTCTTATGAAGATCAGAGACAGTTGCCACTCTCGATAATCTGTCAGAGATTTCTTTTACAACTCTTATGAAAGCAGCCTTTGGAATCATGTGCTCTGTAGCTCTCTGGGCTTTTCTAATCTCACTGGAACACCTTTGCATGTAGAAGAATCGAGACTTCCTCTTTTTCTTTTGTGGCTTGGGAGGCTCACTGGCTCCAACAGAAGTAGGCTTGGGTGCAATTGGAGGGGATGAATCCTTCACAGGGGAAGTCTCACCCTTTGCTTCTTCAACTTCAAGAGAAGAAACATTCTCTACACTGGAATGCTTTAACTCCATGGAAGATGCCAAGTCAACACCTGGTGTAGGGGGGATCTCTATGGCAAAATGCTCTGGGGCCTCTGATGGCCCAGCCTCAGCAATATTTGAAGAGAGTTCCTCCTCAGATTCATCGAATTGTAACTTCCTTCTACCCCCACTGTCCTTCCTATCTATATAAACTTTTCTTGTAGTTTGCCTTATCCTTGCCATGCAAAGGAGGAAATAAAAGAGCTAAAAAGACAAAAATGAGATAGGGATTTTCTAAAAAATCTGACAAAAGGACAGTAGGCACGATATGGCTTGAGGAGGAACAAACGAACAAGATGTATGTTAGCTATCGCGGCGTATCAGAGATGAGGACAGCGCGAGAAGAAAGCCCGATATGACGTGAGATGGCAATTAGGTAGACCACCAAAGGACACCCTTGCTCCGTATCGAACAAGCATTAACAAAATGCCATGGGTAGCAAGAAAAAGGCCACGAAACGGTGCAAAATGAGAAAACTTGGGTAGACGTTTTTTGACCTTCGCTCCGTATCGAACAAACAACCACGAAATGGCACAAAATAAGGAAATCGGAAAAGAGGCAGGAGCACCCTTGCTCCGTATCAGGCGACGGGAACTGATACGACGCGACAGGATAGGGACGCAATAAGCGTAGCACTGGGATCGCTCCGTATCGGGCAAGCACGGAACGAGAGCTCGAGAGAATGTAAAGTGTACACGTAAGAAAAAGGGTCCCTTATATACCCTCGTCAACCATGCCACGTGTCGGACATGTGCCTCGCATTGATTGTGCCACGTGTCTGCCTAACGTCTATATACCACGTGTCGACTAACGATTGGTCCACGTATTTGCCACGTGTTTGTCGACCATGTGTCACCCAACGGCTAGTGCCATGTGTCGGTGCCCAACGGCTAGTGCCACGTGGCATTATTACACGCCCATATAAGGAGGTGTCGGTCATCTATACGGGTTTTTCGGCTGCCTTTGCAGACTTCTCATTATTCTCCCGATACGGTGCGAGGGCGAGTGTTCATGTTTTTCACTTTTGCCTGCTCAAATCGTTTTGGGCTTAGCTATTCTTGTCTTGCTTTGACGCGGCGTTCGTTTCCAGACTCCTAACCCGATACTACACGAGGGTGAGTGGTCACTGATTTTGGTTTTACCTTGTCGCGTCGTTTCGGGAGCGGCCCTTTGCTTTCGGAGATTCTGGTTTGCATTTCCGATACTGCGCGAGTACCAACATCCTTGTTTGGCATTTGAGTCTCATCACGCCGTATCGTGCAAGCATTGGAAATATGTCTGAACCTACAGATTTTCTCAGCTCCAAGGTTTTGCCAGGGACTAGGAAAAGGAGAAGGCTTTCTAGAGGCTCAAGGGCTTCAACATGTGATGAGCCTGTGCATTCTATTTCTTCCCCATGCTCTGCCACCAGTGTCAGAATGCCAAGCACATCTCCAGGGAAGGGAAAGTCTGCAATGCGAGTTCTTGGGGTATCAGAGCTTACTGATGTCACTCCATCAGAGAGGCTTCTTGACTTTATCGTTTAGAATGGCATGGATCTCTCTTTTTATGGAGTTGTTAAGAATGTCTTTAATCCTAATTGGGACCTTGACAATGTTTTGCAATATTGTAAAAAATATTTTTTGGAGGACTTTTTAGAGTTTGAAAATCTAGCAGGTCCTACTATTGAAGTTGATACAAAGGAATATGTCCATGTTCTCATTGGATCAACAGGCAATGAAAAGTGAGTGTTTACTAAGAGGTGTGGTGCCCACTCTCTGGACAGGTTTTATGCAAGAGACATATTGTGCTCCACTCATTCCAAGAACTGCAAGATTATGTCAAAGTTTGTTGCTTTTATTGTTTTCACCCTTGTCAAATATCCTCTGAAAGCTGATGAGCAATAGCTGGAAGGAGCGAAGTCTGCTAGCTTTTGTATGTTAGATGACCTGGCAGATGAAAAGGAAATAGAGGAGGTTGTAGATGTAGATTTTGAGGCTTCTATTGCTGAGAAGTTGGATGTTGCTCACTTCAAAGCTGAGACCATCATTGAGGAGAGTCAAGGAAATGCAAACCTTGCAACTAATGAGAGTTCTCACTATACTGTTCCTTCTCTACCATCTATACCTTTCAAGGAGGAGTACATTTTACTGTCAGATATTCAAAAACTTTTCAATCGTAGGGAAGATTATTGTCTAGCCATTATTGCAGAGGCTTCTGATGCTGCAAATGGGATAGTTGACACAGAGAATGAATCAAAGGAAGAGATACTCAAACTTGATAAAGAAACTGTAGATGATAAGTTTATTGATGTTGGTGAGGCCCTCTCTCTTCGTTTTGAAAAGGCAAAAGATGTTGAGAAAGAGTTAAGTATTACTGATGAGGAGTTCGATCGCATGCAAAGGCAACTTGGGATTTCCAATTTTGGAAGAGAGGAGTCTAAATACGCTAAAGAATTGATAAACACCAATGAGACATCATCATCAATAAATTTATGGAATTTAGTTAAATTGGAGTATGATGAAAACCAAGTGGTAATATTATTTTGAATTTTCTTTTACACATTGGTAGGCTTGAGTTCCACGGTCATTTGGTATGGGTGTTATTTGCAGTTGGAGATTGCTGATTTAGATAACTTCTTGGGACGTGGCAAAGGATCGAGAGCTTGTGGTAGTACATTGAAAGACATTGCACTCAGCCACTACTTAGCTAGGATTGACCCTAATTCCTTTTTAGTACTTCATAGTAGTTTCTCAAAGGATGCAGCATGGCCCATACTTTGTATTAAAGCTGTTACAAGGCTTCTAGGTTTCTCAGGATTACAATATAATTCCCACAAAGTAATGTTTTTGGAAAAGACTGCAGCAATTAGGATTTTTGGCTACGGTCCAGGTTACTCTACTTCTAGAACAGGATACTTTTTGGCCTTCACATCCTACGCCTTGGCTGCAAACCGAACTGATGTAAAATCTATCTCTAGCATCTCTACATATCTTCACTCTCTACATCTCAACAATACGTTCCATGCCAAGAGGATGAGTAGGACTTTGGCTTCACATTCTTGCTACCTTGGAGCTTCCATCCACTAAGGAAGGGGAGTACAAAGAAGCTAACAAACATCTATGTCAACAGAGGCTTAAGGAATCCCCCATAAACAAGCTTAATACTCCTAATAAGCTTCCTTTTCTACCAATATTTATGATGCATGCTAGCCCATCACAAGCATCTATGCCAAATAGCTTTTGTGTACCCATTGATAGACTTAAACTTCGTAAAATCCTCTCATTATGGAGACCAGCCTCCAAGAACATGGGCAAGGCTAACCTAATTGTCTTTGAAGAGCTCTTAATATGTCCCATATGGCATTAGATTGAACTACATCAAGTTTTATTCAATTATCATAATAGCCTTTTTGTCTCCATGATGCTCTCTGTTGATTTCAATATACAGAGGACAATAGCGGCTTTGAAGATGAACCGATTGAATATAAAAGTGATACATATTCTAACATAGACTATGACTCTAATAAAAGAACAATTGAACAAATGACAGTTGACTGAAAGCCCTCTAGAAACCCCAAATTGCATATTGATGTAGGCCTTGTTTGTGTTAAATTTGACTGAGAATGGTTGGAGTACCTAAATGCCATGGATTATGATAAGTTAGCATCCCATACATCTGACCCCATTTCCAACTTTGATGTTTTTCACTATTGAACCCTTAGACAGCCTACCCTTTGATGCTTCTCAATCAACATCAAAAGGAGTTTGATTCAGAGTCAGATACTAGCATTGACTCAAATCCTGAAATTCCTTAGCCTACCCCCACTCCACACTCCAAGATGAACTTGCCAATTCATTTAAGATAGAAGCATCTTACAAAAACTCAAAAGATCCCTCACTCTAATGCAATCTCCTAATGTAACCCCCAAGATCTCCCTAAATGCTTCACTAGATTCAAGAAGGGGGATTGGATGGTCATTATGTTTGGTGCCAAATGCTAGGGTGTAGCTTACAAATCTAGGGAAACTAAAGTAGAGAAAATTGACCTTGCTGAGGAGAGGGAAACACCTAAACCCTTATTTATTGTTGAGGATTTAAGCAAGAAAAATGAGGATGCACTCATCCAGTTACTCGAGGAGTTTCATGATGTTTTTTCCTCAAATTACACAAATCTCAAAGGAGTGCCATCTCAAGTCTTACACTATTTCCATTCGGCTAAGATGCCAAACCTATTGAGGAGAGGCCCTATCCCATGAATACATGCTATGTTTAACATGTGAAGGAGGAACTAGACAAATTATAGAATGCAAGATTCATTTATGAGATTGAGCATACTGAAGGAGTATCAACCATTGTTGTGGTAATAAAATGTTGAGATATCGAGCTCCACTCGTGATACGCCAGGGTGACCGTTGTGTATTTATGTCACTGACTTGTCAGTTGTAGACGCGGTTGGTACACCGCCCATGAATAATAGCTACATGATAGCTATCCTTATCTACTCTAGTTCGTGGCTCAGTTAGTATACCACCTTAGTTAGTTGAGTTTGGTTTGAGACCCATATATAGGGTTCTTCTATTTCTTTGTATGAGAGTTCTTTTGGCTTACACAACTAAGAAGAGGAAAACTGTTTTCAGCCTCCACCTCTGTGTGTATTCCCCTATTGTGCAAGCAAGAAAGCTACAAGTGAGACTCCTTCCTTCTCTCCCACAATCTTGACATGGTATCAGAGCCTTGTTCGTGGTAAGGAGCTCAAGAAAGCAAGCCAAGCTCGCGGTGTTCTGGTAAGAGGAGCAGTGTTGCTTTCATTTTCTGTTTTGGGAGCAGATCTCTGCAGGTAGCACAGCTGGAAATTGCAAGAGTGCATTGTCTCAGGTTGAGACACCCTTCGCGGTGAAGCAAGAGGGCAGTATATGCTGTGGGCAAGGGCTTTAGCCCTTGGCGACCTTGTTTTTTTGATTTGAGGCCATTTCGGGGCCTATTTTGCAGACGGAAGTTTTCTGCACGCACTCAGGAAAAGGCTCAGTTTTATGCTGTGCAGCCACTGTTCTACAGGTCGGTGAAAAGTTACTATAGAAATTGCATCATATGCTTGTGCGCAGAGACATTGGGAGTTTCAGAATTATCCTTGGTTCCTGTTTATGCAAAATCGTCACCAGGAAGTGACTGTGTGGTCAAATACCACTTTCGCCAGTTTTGCAGATTTGCCCTTGTGAGGGTGAAGCTGAGTTTTTGCAGTGACAGAACTTTTTGCAGTGTTCTGTAATGGCGTCTGATTCTCTTTCACAGATTGTAACTGAAAAGCTTGACAAGAACAGCTTCCAGGCATGGAAGTTTAGAATGACGAATTTCCTTATGGAAAAAGGATATTGGGAATTTGTTGCAGGAAATGAAGAAGAACCAGTTCTTCCTGATGTTCCCAATCAACAACAAATGCAGGCATTCAAAGCATGGCATGAGAGAGCCAGGAAAGTTATGTACTGGCTGTCTATCAGCATTTCAGACTCTATGATTGTGCATATTCAGGATGCAAGTACGCCAAAGGAGGCATGGGATACTCTGTCAAAGATATATAGCACAAATACGCAAGCCAGGAAAATGCAGCTCAAGCAAGAGTTGCACAATGTGCAAAGAGAAAATATGAGCATCAATGACTACCACATGAAGGTGAAGAAGATTGCAGATGCACTTGCTTCCATTGGGTCGCCAGTGGAAGATGATGATTTAGTTTCTGTGACCTTGAATGGTCTAGGAAAGGATTATGCACAGTTTCGGACATCCATTTCAGTTCGTGAAAGATTTCATGATTTTGAGGAGTTGATTGCTCTTCTAATTTCTGAGGAGCAGAGAAATGGTGGTGCATCTTCTTCAGGAGGAACTTCAAAAGAAACTGTCTTCTACTCAAATGCTGGAAGAGGTAGAGGCAGAGGTAGAGGAGGCCGATTTGGAGGCCGTGGTAGAAATCAGAATATGCAGCAAACTCAAGAAAACCAGTCCTATGGAGGAGGACGTGGTAACTCTAGAGGCAGGGGGAGCCAAAGAGGTCATGGTGGATGGCAAAGAGGCCAAAATGCAAACAGTAATGTTGAATGCTACTATTGTGGTAAAATGGGTCATATGGCTAAAGACTGCTATAAAAAGCAGAATGACATCATGAATGGAAAACTGCAACAAGGAAATTTGCATCTTCTAGTAGACAGGGTGATGACAGAAATGAGCATTTGTTTATGGTGCAGCACATGAACAATTCTGTGACAAGTGCAGAAGAAAGCAACGATGTGTGGTATGTTGACTCAGGTGCATCAAACCACATGACAGGTCATGCAGAATGGATGGAGGATGCAAGGAAAATGGAAAAACCAGGATTTGTGGAGACTGGCGATGATACTGCACATCCGATTGTGCAGATTGGAAAAATTCCTTTGTCTATGCAGGATGGGAAAAAGAAATACCTGTCCGATGTATTTCATGTCCCGAATATCACCAAGAATCTGGTTTCTGTTGGTCAAATGGTTGAACAGGGCTTGCAGGTCAGATTTAATCCTCATGGATGCTTTGTTGAGGATATGAAAAATAAAGGTCGCTTGATAGCAAAAGGAAAGAAGAAGGGCAGGATGTTTACATTGGATGCAGACATGTCTGAATTGAGTGCATCAATGTTTGCACATGGGACCGATGTAGTTGCAGATATTGATATCTGGCATAAACGCATTGGTCATGTTAATGTACAACGACTTACAAGGAAACCATTTCCTAGACATGTTCAAGAGAGTAAGAAGCCATTGGAATTAATCCACTCTGATGTGTGGACTACTAAAGCTGCATCTCTTGGAGGCTGTCATTATTTTGTTACTTTTATTGATGACTATAGCAGAAAAATTTGGGTGTATTTTATGAAAAAGAAAAGTGAAGTTTTTGGGCATTTCAAAACTCTTAAAGCTATGGTTGAAAAAGAAACAGGCCTGCAAATAAAATGCCTAAGGTCAGTTTGAGGGGGAGAGTACCTCTCAAATGAGTTTGCAAGGTTCTTGCAGGAGCATGGCATAAAGCAGCAATATTCATGCAGTCATACCCCACAGCAAAATGGAATTGCAGAAAGAAAAAACAGACATATTGGAGAGGTGTCTCGTGCCATGCTCAATGAAAAAGACCTGCCAGATTTTTATTGGGCTGAAGCAGTTGCTAGAGCAGTCTACATAATGAACAGGACTCCCACTGCAGCAATACATGGAATGACTCCAGAGGAGAGGTATACTGGTAGGAAACCAGATATTTCTCATTTGAAAATTTTTGGTTGCATTGCCTATGTACATGTGCCAGATGAGTTGAGATCCAAGTTGGATCCAAAAGCTGAGAAGTGCATCTTTATTGGTTACTCTCTGCAGCAAAAAGGGTATAGATGCTATAACCCTTCTACTCGTAAGTTTATAGTGAGCAGAGATGTTATTTTTGATGAGATAAGTAGCTGGTATAAACCAATAAATGTGATTGATGATGTAGATGCACAAAATGGTAATGCTGCACAGAATTCACAGCAGCAGTCACAAAATATTAGTGGACCTGGAGCGTTCTCTAGCAGTGGTTCACATTCTTCGCCATGGACAGGCAGATTGAGATCAGGAGAATCTTCTCAAAGTAATGCAGATAGTGGTATGCAGGTATCACGAAAAGGAAAAGAGAAGGTTGATCAGCCCATGTTTGATGTGAATGCAGGTCACTCTTATGTGGATGGTGAATCCAGTGGCTCAGAACAGAGCATTGATGATAAGTTGGGTATTCCTTCTATTGTTACACCTGGAGTAAGGAAGACCAGGGATGTTTTGAGAGCACCTGGGAGTGAACCCACTTTGCGCAGGTCTACCAGAGTTAGGTATCCTGTGGATAGGCTGAAATATGATGGATTTACAGCCATTCACTATGCATATATGGTCAAGGTGATACAGGAACCAGAACCCACTTCTTTTGAGCAAGCCATGGGAAAAGAAAAATGGGAGAAATCCATGGATGAAGAAATGGATGCCTTGGAAGCAAATGCTACATGGGAATTGGTACCTTTGCCTAAAGGTAAGAATGCAATTGGCTATAAGTGGGTTTATAAGGTGAAGCACAATGCAGATGGTTCTGTGAATAGATACAAGGCAAGATTAGTAGTCAAGGGGTATGCACAAACATATGGCATTGACTATGAAGAAACATTCAGTGCGGTTGCAAGAATGACAACCGTAAGAGCAGTCATTGCTATGGCTGCATCAAAGGGATGGTCTTTACATCAGATGGATGTAAAGAATGCCTTCTTGCATGGTGATTTGCAAGAAGAGGTCTATATGGAGCAGCCACCAGGTTATGTGCATGCTGTTCATCCTGAGTTTGTTTGCAGGTTGAAGAAAGCTTTGTATGGCTTGAAGCAAGCACCTAGAGCATGGTCTGACAAGATAGGACAGTATCTTGTCACTATTGGCTTTGAGATTTCCAAGGCAGATTTCTCACTTTATGTGAGAAAAACAGAGAAAGATATTATGCTACTTGTCATTTATGTTGATGATTTGATTATGACAGGTGACAGTGATGAAGATATCCTTCATGTGAAAATGCTATTGAAGCAGAAGTTTGAGATGAAGGATTTGGGAGAGCTACATTATTTCTTGGGCATTGAGGTGATTAGATCACCAAGTGGGATACAGCTCTTGCAGAGGCAGTATGGATTGGACATGCTATCCAAATATGGGATGACAGGCTGTAAGCCTATTTCAGTTCCTTTGGAGCAGAATGTGAAGCTGAGCGCAGATGCAGGTGAGCTTCTGGAAGACTCTACTATGTACAGACGCATAGTAGGAAGCTTGATTTATATGACTATTACCAGGCCAGATTTGAGCTATGCTGTTGGATTGGTAAGTCAGTTTATGCAGGCTCCAAGGAAACCGCATTTGGATGCGGCTAGACGCATACTCAGGTATGTGAAGTCCACATTGCAGTATGAACTATTTTATGAGACTGGGGTTCAGATACAGTTGCATGGATACACTGATGCTGATTGGGCTGGTAGCATTTCTGATAGACGTTCTACCAGTGGATATGTGTTCTCTTTTGGGAGTGCTGCAGTCACTTGGAGCAGCAAGAAACAGCCTACAATTGCCTTGTCGAGCACAGAGGCTGAGTACAGGGGTGCAGCAATGGCTGCATGTGAGGTAGCTTGGTTGCATAAGCTACTTTATGATATGCATCAGCCTACAGATGGGCCAGTTGTCATTTATTGTGACAACATGAGTAGTATACACTTGGCAAATAACCCAGTCTATCATGCTAGAACAAAGCACATTGAGGTGCATTATCACTATGTGCGGGAGAGGGTTTTACTAGGTCTTATTGATCTAGTTTATGTCAGCACAGAGGATCAGGTAGCTGACATATTCACGAAGGCATTGGGCGCAGAGAAGCCGCGCAAGTTCAGAGACCTGCTTGGTGTGCAGGAATTGGGATTGAGCTCGAGGGGGAGTGTTGAGATATCGAGCTCCACTCGTGATACGCCAGGGTGACCGTTGTGTATTTATGTCACTGACTTGTCAGTTGTAGACGCGGTTGGTACACCGCCCATGAATAATAGCTACATGATAGCTATCCTTATCTACTCTAGTTCGTGGCTCAGTTAGTATGCCACCTTAGTTAGTTGAGTTTGGTTTGAGACCCATATATAGGGTTCTTCTATTTCTTTGTATGAGAGTTCTTTTGGCTTACACAACTAAGAAGAGGAAAACTGTTTTCAGCCTCCACCTCTGTGTGTATTCCCCCATTGTGCAAGCAAGAAAGGTACAAGTAAGACTCCTTCCTTCTCTCCCACAATCTTGACATAAAAAAGAATGGTAAAATTTGAGTATGTATCAACTATAAGAAGGTCAATGCAGTGACCAAACATGATGTCTATTTTTTGCTCTATATAGATTACATGATTGAGAGAGTGGCTAAGAAGCTAGCTTATAACTTTCTTGATGGATTCTCTGGATACGATTAGGTTCAGGTTTACCTAGATGATTGGCGTAAGACTACCTTTGCCATTGAGTGGGGTGTCTTTGCTTACATTGTCATGCCATTTGGGCTTACCAATGCACCCACTACCTTTCAATGATTGATGTGCACCATCTTCAAAGACATGATGCGTAAGTGGGTTGAAGTCTTTGTTGACAACCTCTGTGTCCATCCTAGTTGGGAAGATCACTTAGCCTTGTCTTTCAAGATGTTGACAATATCACCTTTCCCTAAATCCACTCAAATGTCAATTCGAGGTAAAGCATGGAATTATTCTAGGACATGTTGTGTCCAAGAATGGCATTTCCACTGACACATCAAAGATCAAGGTTATTATGGAGATTCCACCTCCCACCAATCTGAAGGGTATTCAATGCTTTCTTAGGCATATTGGCTATTATCACCGCTTTGTTCTAAACTATGTTGCTATGGTCATGCCACTTTCTAAGCTTTTGGTTATGTGAGAATGGATTGCTAAATGCCAGGATACCTATGAGGCCCTAAAGAAGGCTCTTGTATTTGCATCCATTTTACGAGTCCCATATTGGAAAATCACATTCCTTGTTCACATCGATGCATCCAAAATTGCCATTGGAGCAGTTTTGTGCCAACCTAGTGAACATAACATGGACTTTCTAGTGAGCCTTGTAAATAGGCAACTCACTGAGATTGAGATGAATTATTCCACCACTAAATGGGAAGTTTTAACAATGGTTTAAAAAGTAAAGAAGTTTCAACATTATCTGCTTGCCACTCCGTTCATGTTTTTTGTTGATCATCAAGCTCTACTTTATCTAGTGAAAAACTATGTGCTACATGCAAAATTGCCCATTGATTTTTTAAAATTGAGTTTGATTTCTATGTGGTTGCGCAAAAAGAAAAGCAGCATTACATGGCTAATAACATGTCTTGATTGACTAGTGGAGAAAAGGTAACATGCATTGATGATAATTTACCTAATGTCCATTTGTTTTGACTTCTACAAGAGACCCAATTATTCAAGAATGATCTCATGTCCCATTGGATAGATGATATTGTTGCTATTTTAGAGAATGGAATTCCTCAATGCCACATTGAGAAGGCTCATTTCACTCAATTTTTGATTAAGACCCAACCCTACCAAATGATTGCTAGCCAACTCTATCAACTATGATAGGATGGTCTTCTTCGATGATGTGTGTGTGAACATGGCATAGAGCGTTGCCATGCCACTACACGAACACATTGTAAAAAAACATGGAGTGTATCATCATTCAGCTTTCTTATTGATCTAAAGAGCTAATCTCATCTTAGTCATTAGTGCTAGTGTATGTGGTATGGATGACTGGTTGAAAAAAAACTTGTTTTTTGCATGTCATCCTATTCTAGAAGTTTTCTACTACTTTTTAGGATATTTACAATAAATAATATCCGAAATATTAATAATATGCTAGTTTTGTCCAAAAAATAGTATTTTTGAACCATCCATACCACGCACACTAGCATTAATGACTAATATGACATTAACTCTCTAGATCAATATGAAAGCCGAGTGATGATGCACTCTAGGTTTTTTTACATTGTATCTCTATAGTGGCATGATAGCGTGTGCTCGAAGAATCCCATGGAGGCACATTATAGGTGGACACTTTAGTAGTCACGCTACATCACGTAAGGTTTTACTGGCCTAGTTGTGGTGGTCCACCTTGTTTAAGGATGCAACATATTTTGTAAAGCATTGCGATGAGTGCCAACACACCGAACTTCCTATTTGCAAGGACTTGATGGATCTATCACCTTCCATTGCTCCACAACCTTTTGAAAAATGAGGGATTGACTTTGTAGGACATATAACTCCAGCACTATTTACAAGCATGCTACATCATATTGGCAATTGACTATATGACTAATTAATGGATAGAGGCACTTGCCACGCACAAGAATGATGCCCATACAACAACTAAGTTCTTGTGGGAACACATGATTTCTCACTTTGGCTACCCAGTGAAATTGGTTAGTGATCAAGGGACTAACTTCGAGAATGAGGTCATTCACCATCTGCTCTCTACCTTTCTAATTATCCACTGCAAGTCATCTCTATACTATCCTTAGGCCAATGGCCAAGGTGAGTTCACCAACAAGATTTTGATTGATGATTTGACCAATACCATTTTTGCTTCATGCTTTGATTGGGATAACAATCTTATAGCTACGATTTGGACCTATCATATAGCTTTCAAGACTACAATTGGCCATTTTGACTCACCTATGGCACTTATGCTATTGTGCTAGTTGAGTTTCTAATGCCTAATCTTCCCATTGTAGTGCAAGAGCATTCAGCATATGCACTAGTGATTGGATCAATTGTCTTTTAGAGTTGGAACACCTCACGCAAGCTTTCCTTTTCATCACACATGCCCTCGTTGAAAAGGCTTGACATAAGGCCTAGTTTGATAGACATATGCAATAGAGTTTCTTGGATAAAGGTGACTTAGTGCTCTTGTATTCTCTTAAAGGCCATAAGCTAAAAATTGAAACTTCGAGGCCTAAGACTATCAAATCAGTAAGATGGGTAGTGTTGAGCCTTAGAACATGGAGGGAAAAGGCATTGGACACTTCAATGATAGTCATATTAAGCAGTATTAGCCCTAGGCCATTAGCTACATGAACACCCCATGCATCCTCCTAATGTTCCTACAAGTGTGGCCATGGTGGCTAAACAAACATGTTATGAGCACCTTGAGCAAAAGGCTAACTCTCATAAGTCAACTTCACTTAGCCCCATGTAGAAATCTTCTTCATTTTTCAATGTATGGACTATTTCCATCTCTTTAATTCACCTTGAGGATGACCTTATCATTCCCCCTAAGGATGACCCTATCATTCCCCTAGCCTTTCTTTGGATCTACTTGAGACTGCTACCAAGTAGGCCACTATTGATGCTCTCATTGATGAAGGTTCTAACTTCAACACCCTCCCATGTAGCACATGGATGGATTTGGGCCGACCCACCTTACTACCCAGTCACACTAAGCTTAAACCATATATATCCATATATTCATCAAAGACTTATTCAAAAGAACATAACAAATAATTATAGTTTAAGAAATTTCACATCATAGGAAGAGAACACAATTCACCATTCGACAAGATTACTTTCCTTCTACTTATAACTTCAAAGCCTAAGACTAATGCTATACATGTGTCCCATTGTTTTAATGTTTTTTCTTCAACATCTAGTCTCCAAATATTTGGATATATAAAATCATGTTTTAATAGAGCTAGCCTACAGTCCTTTGTTTCCACAATTACTTCTCTAACTACTACACAAAAATACTTATTGTCTGTATTATTGTCGATTATATTTTTTCCTATGACGATATCATCTTTCTCCAACCAAGGAGGTACGTAGCCAAGTTGCCCTTACTCTAGTGATCTAGTGCCTTGAGATAAATCTTTTGTCTCATAAGCTATAATTTTATTACCCTTAGGAATAAGAATAAACTTGTATAGCAATGAGCTTATGGGTCGTATGAAATTCCAATCAAACCTAAGCCTTTTTGGTTGCAACACACTCATCCCTGTATTAACATCGAGTAATATCTCCTCTATATCATTATTTCTTATTATCCATTGCTTGTAATATTCTCCTATTACAAAACTAAAGTTTGTTCCTCTCACTTTTATAGAGAATAAATTAGTTATTTGAGACTTCCATTGACCTATGCTTGGGGCATCTTCACATGTATTATCTATTTTAACTACTACATAATCTCCAACTTTGTAAAATTCTCCATTGTGAAGTAAATTTTGGTAACATGTAGCTATAGTCTCATCAACGCAACCATCTTCTATGACAAAAATTGTAGAATATACATTTTCTCTTCGTAGAAAGTCTTCTACGTATCCTTTTTTCAAGAGATATTAAAATTCCTTTATGTTTAATCATGTTGAAGCATGTTGATCTGTCATGTCCCCTACATAATACTTTCCAAATTTTCTTTGCCTTTGAAAAACATGAAAGTTCTAATAACCCATCCTCATGTAGTGGATGGCAAATAGAACTTTCACAATTAGCAATCACAAGACCATTAGGAAGTGAAACATATTGGTGGCATTGAATAAGTATTTTTTCTATTGCTAAAAGGAAAAAGGAAATCTATTTCCTCATGTAGTGCTTTAAATGCTATGGTAAATAACTTTTTGGTATGAAAATATACATAAGATATCTTGTTTTGCTGGCCATTTGTTTTAATCCCTATATATGACGATACCATGCGCTCAAATGTATAACACAAAAAAATGTCATGTGAGCCATGTCTCAAAATGTCATCTAATAACTTTCCATTTCGTGCTACATGCTCTAGTGGTGAAGAGGTTGGACCAAAATATTCATCTTTTTGAATGCCAAGCTACAAGCAAAGTGCGGATTACTTCTATGCTTTTCTTAGACCAACCTTTTTCTCTATTATAATATTAAAATGCATGTGTTATATCCACCAAAAGAATACCTAAATCACTCAATTCCTTTGGAATACCCTATACAGTGCTTATGATGCATGCCAAGCACCATTGTATAAAAAGTTGATTCTCTTGTGCTTTAAAGCTTTCATAGTATTTACTTGGAGCATGCGGCCACCGTCCTTATCAAATACAAAGGATGAGCAAGCTTATAGATCATTTTTGTACAATTGTTAATGGCTTTCTTTGTCTTGTTTGATAAATTTTTCATTAGAGATTATATAGATTTACTAAATAAATTAAGTGAAAGAATATACATTGTATGATATACTAAATCTAATGACAAATCTAACCCATACAAGTTGTATAATCTCCAAAGTGACAACTAATATACATTGTATGATATACTAAATCTAATGACAAATCTAACCCATACAAGTTGTATAATCTCCAAAGTGACAACTATCTAGACAACCCTTCTATCTTTAGTATATTCTCTCTCTCACCTATCATCAAAGCTCTCTTTGCTTTGGATAAGGCTATGACCATATCACTAGCTTTTTGTTTGATTGGTGGATACCTAACTTGATATCCATTTAAATAGTACAAGTATCTACCTTGTAAGGATGGATTGCTAGTATCCAAACTTGCATGAGCTTTGTCTCTATGACAAAAGAACTTACCACCATCTTTAAATAAGCCTATTTTACATTGTGCAAGATGGTTCCCAGTAACCATCATTAACATTGCACAAATTCTACATGTTTTGGAATGGCCTATCAGATCTCCAAATATACATTCTAGTAATAATTATAAAAAAATCAAGATCGTTAACATAAAGGTCTTCTAACTCAGTAATTAAAGGCCGTAAAAAGGCATGAAATATGTCACTAGTTTTTTGTATAACTTTACAAGCACTCAAGGGTAGAAACAAGATGGGAAGGGCACCTATAGTAGAATCTTTTCCAACATTTAGAACCTTTATTTCTACCACGCCACAATCACACTGAGTTGTTTGAGATGCTTGGAACACATCCCAATGGAGAAGAAGAGCCAAGTTACAAGGATCACCTTTTAACATATGTTTTTTATGTTGGTTTCGAGAACGCCATTGTTTACATACAAAGTCATAATCTTGATTTTTTTCATTATAGCTCATTTTTTAAACTTAAAAAAACAAGGTCTAGGAAATGTAGTATATACTTTCTTACATGATACATTTTTACACACAATAGCCATCTCTTATTCAACACTTGGATTCCAAAAATTTTAAACTTCTATACATTTTGACACATCCCAAAAATCATTTATATATTAAAGGTACTCATCTATCTCTTTACCTAATGATCTATCTTTTTTACACCACATTGTTTGCATGTCATGACAAAAAGTTTTACTTCAAGCTAAAATTTTGATTTATTTCCCTATTGGTAAATAATCAAAAGCTATAGTGTTCTTTCTAGGCTTTAAACATTTTTTTCACTTCTCACAACAAGTCAAACAATCACGTTTAAGCTTACAATTTTCTGTACCATCTTTACATCCACATGTGATAACATTTCCATAGTACAAGTCCTCATTGCTAGGTAAAAAGTACTCAACTTCATGGGGATTTTTTTCATCACCTATACATAGCATATAATGTTGTGGTTTGACCATTCCAAGCTCATGAAAACATTGTGCTTAATTGTTCCTAACATGTTGGAACTCTCACACCATCTAAATCACCATCCCATGTCTCTTGCAATTGGATTAATAGTTTACATAAGCTCGGATTTGCTTTTTCTACGCTACGTTTTCCAACTCTTTTTCCATCCAAATCCCCAAATAAGAGTTGAAGCATATTATCTGAGCTGTAATTGAGATTCGTTGTTTGTCCGAAAGTGACTGAAGCTCAATGAATCTCTCTATAGTTTTATGAGCTAATGAGCACATAATATCATTATTCTCACTATTAGCTTCACTCTCATCATCTTCACTATGAGAATTATAGTTACTCCTATTAGTGTAAGGTTGTTGTTATTATTATCATTATTACTTTATATAATGAGATTATTATCACTACTATATGAACGTGACTCATCACTTCTTAGAAGACCTAAATATCTACCCAACCTATTATATGAAAAATTAAATTTTTGATATTTGAAATATGTGGAAGGGGCCACATAGTGCATGCTACCACAATATGCAAAACAATTGCACCACATTTGTGTTTTATTATTAAAAGGAGACAAATACACTTGGAGCCCAAGAGGAACATCAAGAAAAAAGGAAATCTATTGCAAGAAAATCTATCTTGTATCATCAAAAAATATCTTTTTCATATTTGATATGTCCACAACAAGGAAAAGAACACCAAAAATAAGAAATCTTCACACAACTTCATAGAAACAATTCTCCCACGGCTTTAACTTGAACCAAATTGATTATGATCTTCATACTCTTCATAGAATTCACCAAGAAACCACAAAGATACAAGAGAATATACCATTTTTAATGGAAATCATTACATAGGATTCTTCTTCAAAAGTTCTATAACTGTCTACCTCTTGGGAGGGGTATGCATGACCTAAGAGGGGTTATGAATGATTTTTCTTGATTATCTCATTGTACTATTGAGAGAGAGAGTGTGTGTGAAAGATAGCCAAATCTATGCAAAACAATGTATCTATGAATGAGAGATTGTGAGAAAGCCATGGAATCTTTGAAGAAGAATAGTATGTGATGATTTCCATTCAAAGTGGTGTATTCTCTTATGTCTTTGAGATTTTGTGATGATTTATATGAAGAATATTGAATAGCATAATCAATTTGGTTCAAGTTAAAGTCGTGGGACAATTTTTTCTATGAAGCTGCGAGAAGATTTTTTGTTCCTTGTGTTTTTTTCCTTGTTATGGTCATGCAAATATGAAAAATATGTTTATTGATAATAAAAAATAGATCATCTTGCAATAGATTCCCCATTTTCTTGATGTTCCTCTTGGGGCTCCATGTTTTTGGTGCATAGCCAGGAAATGGGGTGGCTCAACTTATATGGATCCAATATTTTGTACGGATTATTGAATTGTACATGCAAGATGCTGACTAGATAGCTTTCAAAAAGATACTCGGGGAAGAATTTCACAATGAAGATACTAGTTTGATTACGCACAAGACTTTTCAAGAATGGGTTTTACAACCCAATAAGGGTCTTGTGGCTATAGAATTATTAAGAGAATTTGAAAGTCGATTTGAGTAGTTAGATTTTGTAGAATAGCAAGCTCTTGTTGGAAGCCAAAAATTTGAATTGTTTCTACAAGCAACAAGATTATGAGCTTCAAGAGAAGCTTGATGATTTGCTAGAGGATCTGACTACAGAGATAGGTCTTAAAACAGAGTGGAGGTATGTCAAGGAAGCTGTTATTGCACTTGTGAAAAAGCATAGAAGAAGAGAAAGATTGTATGTCTCTAGCTTGCCCACTATTACGAGTAAAACAGTTGATATATCCAATAAGTGACCCACTTCTGTGGCTAACCCTATGGCTATACTTGCTATTTTTTCCACTGTTAGGGAAGATGTATTAGATGAATTGGTTAAAGGCATGCGTGATCTTCAATTGAAGGTCGCCAAATTGGATGAAAAAGGACAAGGGGAAAGGGAACGGGTAGTAGGCCCCCTAAACCACGAAAAAGATGTATGTGGTGTGATAGTTTGCAGCATCAGAGAAAGGAGTGTGCTGCTTATCAAGAGGCATTGGCATGATAGCTCATCTTTTGGAAAGCTGGAAAGATCCATGCACAAGAAAGTGGATTTTCTCTTGCTTTGAATTTTAGAAAGGGAGATATACAGAAGTTGTTGGAAGACTTGGCTGTTCGAAATGCTTATGCGGTTGTACATGCTTTTACTTTTGGTCTACAATTGGATAGAATGCATGGCCAAGTGATGGTCCAAAGGCTACAATATGGACACATGCTTTACATGCAACTGAAAAGAGAAAAGTTACTGATAGTGAAATGTCTCATGTAGGGAAAGACATTCGTGACATAACTAATTAGGAATCACTGATAGATGCATATTCAGTGTATGCGTATTTAGAAAAGGTACAAAACACAAATGTACTTGTAGAAGAGAAACAAAAGAGAGATGAAGATAATGTAAAGGCATCTAAAAGAGTGAAAAGAAAAAGTGTGGATCAGCCTAAAGCTACAAATTGGCCACCTCCCGACCATGTTATGGAAGAGGTCAATGAGGAGCAAAAACAAAATAGCAAACAAGAGGAGAAGGGCAAGCAGCTAGGATATAAGTTGCAGTCTGATATTGAGATAGCCAAAGATCTTAAGAAGGTACCTAGAGAACGGATCTTAAACAGTCGGGTGGAATTCATGTTGGGAGAGGTGCTTGCCATCGCCAAGTCCTAATTTCATGATGAGATTATTGACATAGTTAAGAGAAACCATCAATTTCTTGGTGATACTACTAGTGTATTACTGCAATTTGAAGAGGAAACTCATTTGTTGGGTATTCAGGTGGAATATGAGCATGATGCAAGTACTTGATTATCTATCCAGGATGCTACTAATCAGTGGACAGCATGTGCCAAAGAGAAAAAAGTGGCTGAAAATTCATTGTCTTGTATTAATATGCATGGTAGAGTAAGCTAGATGCAACAATATGGGGAAGAGACTCTAGGATTTATTCCTCGAAGTCATTATACAAGAAATTACTGGGCCATGGCTACCACTAAAATGGTATTGAAAATAGGGGATTAATGTCATTGAGCGCAGATTGTATGAAAATGGTGCATGGCCTATGGACACTAATCATAGTTGGCATATGAGGGCCACAAATAGTTATTTGGGGGAACTCTATGGTACACGTTTTAATGTAAAAGTGATGATTGGTGATGTACAAGAAGAGCAACACTTCTTTGTGCAAGATAATTCCTCATATGGAATGATTTTGGGACAGCCCTATATTACAGGAGTGCATATGGAAACAAACGTGCTTGATGATTGTTCTACTTCTGCAAGAGTTAGAAGCAAATATGTGAGGAAAGTAGTCCAATTTCTTATTGTTTGTGTTAATCATCTTAGGAATCGAGATATGATTTGAGAGTCTCCTTTGCCTCCAAATGCAAGGGAATTCAAAGACCTAGATTTTTATTAAGCACTCCTATAATGCGAGGCTACAATAGTGCTATTCAGAGGATGTACTTGCCTCTTAATGGAATGAATCATGTATTTACCATTGCTTATTCTTAGTTCACATCAAACAGTTCATGTTGGTTTAATCCTATGGAAGCTATGTGTAAGGATGGACACATATCTATAAAATGTGCTACTAGGGAACTGAGAGCATTGGGATTGCTAGTTGAGAGAGAAGGCATTTTAGGATATTTTATGGGCTGAATATTAATGACACTATGGCTGAAATTTCACTAACTATACATGCACGAAACAAGGCTAAAAGCAAAGTGTTGTTAGTATGTTCTTTGGACATGTATGATGTTATAGCATTGTTTACTCAACAGGAAGGATTAAAATGGGCTGAAGCACCTGTGCAGACAAAGTATAAGAAAATTGTCAAAAATGTGAAACCAATTTCTTTGCCGCTTCCACCAGAAAGTGAGGGTCTATATGAAAAAGTGTTAAGGTATCCAAGCTTATGGGATCCTAAATATATAGGTCATCAATTTACATTTGAAACATTACAGGAATTGAAAGTTAATGAGAAGGGTTTCTTTGGCCAACTCTACTAAAAGAGATTGTTTTATGCAGATGTTGGCTAGGCATGGAAAGGCATATGCATTTCAGCCAACTAAAATAGGTTGTGTGCATTCAAATGTTGTCTCTCCTATGGTAATATTTACTGTGCCATATGTACCATTGAACTTGAGGCCTATTCCAATGCCTAAAGCTTACTTGCCAAAATTAATGGATTTTCTAAATGAAAATATTCACATGAAGATCTTGGAGCCCTCTTGAGTCCCGTACTCAAATCATTGGTTTATTGTGCCCAAAAAGAATCGGGCTTTGATATTTATTGAAGACATGCAACCGATCAATAAAGTGACCATTAAAAATGTGGGTGTAGGTCCTATCATTGATGAATTTTTAGAGGCTTTTACAGGCAGAGCGATCTATTCTTTGGGTAATCTTTACTCGAGGTATGATTAATTTCACCTTGTAGTTGAGAAGAAGGATATCACAACCATGAAGACTCCGTTGGGGTTAGTATAAATGTGTACTCTCCCGCAAGGTGCAACAAACTCAGTGGTGCACATGACAAATGCTATGAATAGGATACTCATGGATTTTATACCACAATTGGCATTTCCCTTTTTGGATGATGGTTCCAATCAAAGGGTGTGCAGTGGATGAAAAGAATGAAGAGATGAATGCTCATGGATGCAGACAGTTTGTTGCACACCATATTGTGGATTGTGAAAGGATTTTGACGTGTCTAGAAGAGGTGTATTTAACTCTTTCTAGACAAAAGTCTGACTTTGGAGTTGAAGAGGTTTTGATTGTTGAGCATATGTTTGGGCCCTATGGGCGAAGACCATCACCATAAAAAATAGATGGGATTGATAGAATGCAAGATGTATGTACGAATGTATCAAAGTTGCATAGATTCTTGGTGCATGTGTGTTCTATTTGATATGGATTCCTCACTTTGCACATGTATTTATTGCTCTATATTAGATCCTGAGGGAAGGTTGGAGATTTCATTGGGAAAGGAAACATTAGAAAGCAATGAAGAAATTGAAGCAGATCTTAAAATCTGCTCCTACAACACAATATTAGTGAGTTTGGGAATCTCCCAATTTCCATTTTTTGAATACTAAAAAGGTGGCACACGGATAACATGCCCATAACTTTCTCAAAACCATATGATGCGACCGATCATTGGAAAGAGCTTGAAAAATGGAATCTATTGAGCTATAGAGCACTCAATTTGGAGTTATAGTATTCAAGTTATGACAAATCCAAAGATTTGACCACGTGTCCCAAACTTATAGGAAATTCCCATGTTCCCCAATATGGTGTTCTACATTGAGAAAGGTTGATTATGCACATGGAAAGCCTATCATTATTACTGTTGATACAAACTCAATCAGGATTGGATGGGCAATTGGGCAAGATGATGAGGAAGGGCAAATATATGCAATTCTCTTTGGTGCTAAAGTATTGATTGAACGATAGAGAAGGTATCCACGGGTAAAAAGAGAATTATGGGGAATTGTGACAATCCTTAAATGTGAGAAGGAGTATTTTATGGGTGCTCATGTAGTCATTGAGACTAATTGTTTCCCAATATTGGGTATGATTACTAGTTATGCTACATCGGACATTGCTATGCTCCGCTGGATTGCATACATCAAATCTTTGAACCATGAATTCCAACATATGTGTGAGCTGGATGCAGATGAAGCTCATGATTTCTTTGCATGGTTGGGGATAAAGCTTGCTTTAACTTAAGCTTATAACCTCGAAGGAAATAGCAAAAGTGAAATAGGTCATCCACCTATTGTGAAGGCATTGGCAAAAGCATGTGGAGAGAAGGTAAAAGAGTGGCCACCCCCTCACGATTGCTCCCTTATGCTTTGTGGGCTGACAGAATAACTCATAGTGTTATTACAGGATATATGCTTGTTGAATTGATGTATGGTAAAAAACCTATCATGCCGATAGAAGAGATGAAACTCACATGAAGTGTGCTACCTTGGGAAGAGGAGTTGAATCGAGAGGAGTTGTTGGCCTTACGTGTACTAGACAATTGGAAAGAAAGTCAAAAGACATAGAGGCAAAAATTGCAAAGTTTAGAATAGCAAGGATATAGAACAAGAAACGGTTTGACAAAAGACATAGATTGAGGCCAAGAACCATACAGGATGGGAATTGGGTATTGGTTTATAATAGCAGTTTAGACAACCAGCATAGTGTCATGCATAAAGTTTCCAAAAGATGGGGATTGGGTATTGGTTTATGATAGCAGTTTAGAGAACCAGCATAGTACCATGTGTAAATTTTCCAATTAGATGGTTTGGACTATATGTGGTAAGACATCTGTTTGATAATGCTACTTATGCATTAAATGAGCTGGATGGGACGTCCATAAAACTTCCCATAACATCAAGAAAAAGAATCAAATTATTCAAGAGGTAGGAATCTACTACCTATCACTTACTAGAATTGGAAAAAAATAGTGGCCAAGATACAAGGGCTAGCCATGAAGATATGGAAGATAAAGAAGTAAAGGATATGGTTGAAGAGGATGAGGACTCAGAATTTGGTGACAACTAGGATTTTGGCACATACCGAAGGATGTGTAGATTCAGAGGGGGCATATGTCCTGCTGCTAGGCCGACACATTGTTTAAAAAAACATGAAATGCATCATTATCTGACTTTCTTATTGATCTAGAGAGTCAACAACCATTACCTGCTATAGTGCACCATGGGGAAACACAAACTAATAGTAGACCATGTTAATAGGCATGGTACCCACTTTGATGTACAAAGCCTACTAGTGGTTTGGGTGTCCTTTACATAGGTTAGCATGGTGAAAAGATACGTAGAGTTCAATACCTATGCCCATGACAAAAAGGCATACATAAACTTGCACTTAGTTGTCTTAGTGAAAGCTACAATGTCACATGTTCACACACAAATGAGGGGACCTCCATGTTGGTTCATTAGTCATATGGACCACGAGAGAATTTGTGCCATTGTGAGCCTTAAAACAAGTGTAGATGATTGATCCATGTGTATTATGTAGATATATTGACTATTATTCAATTCATTATTGAGTATTGACCTCCATTACTTTTGTATCCAAATTTTGATTACATTTGTTTTTAATCATAGTCATTGGTGCTAGTGTCTCTTAACCTATTTTTGATATTTTGGATATTATTTCTTATAAATATCCTAAAAAGTGATGGAAACTTATAAAATAGGGTGGTACGCAAAAAGCAAGTTACTTTTTCAGTCAGTTTTGGATTTTTCATGAGAAAAGAAAGATTGGCAAAATTGCATGCATCGCGATTGCAATTGACAGGCAGCAAACAACACTTTGAACTAAAAGAAAAAGAAGGAGTGATTTGGGAGATTTCTAAGTACATGTCCTAGGGTTTTACCCTCCTTTCAGAGCTAACAGAACCATCAGATTTGGGGTCTTGAGCAATAGAGGAAAAGTTATTTTTTATGCACGTTTTTGGTCTAGAAGAAGGCTCCAAGAGATCTAATGCTTGGAGATTTCTTCTGAGTAGTGCCAAACAAGGAATTTTAGGTTCTATCAATACATAGTGATTTGATTCATTGTGCTTTATCTTTTTCATGTTTACCTCTTGTCTATTATTTTTGTTCTCTTTTATCACCTATTCTCTACTTCCTTCTATCTCTAATCCCTGGTGGATACGACCTTTTGGCTAAAACCCCTCTGATCCCCTGTGGATACGATCTTTTGGCTAAAACCCCTCTGACATTTCTTCAATCCAATGTGGGAGGGGTTTTAGTCAAAAGTTCGTATCCACCAAGGATCAGAGATAGAAGAAAGTAGAGGATAGGAGATGGAAGAGAAGAAAAAGAATAGACAAGAGGTAAACAAGGTAAACACAAAGCATAATGAATCAAATCACTATGTATTGATAGGATCTAAAATTCATTGTCTGGCACTACTGAGAAGTAATATCCAAGCATTAGATCTCCTAGAGCTCCCTCGTAGACCAAAAATGTGTATCAAATAGCAACTTCTTCTCTACTACTCAGAACCCAAATCTCATGGTTCCATTGGCTCCAAAAGGGAGGTAAAACTCCAATACACCTGGTTAGAAATCTCCCAGATCACTCCTTCTTCTTCTCCCAGTTCAGTGTTGTTTACTGTATCAAAAATATCAAAAATAGGCTAAAATTATCCAAAATCTCTTATTTTTGAGCCATTCATGCCACAGACACTAGCACTGATGACTTAGATAGCATTGATTCTCTAGATTAATAAGAAAGTTGAATGATAATGCACCCATATCGTAAACTTGTCATTTATCATGCATCCCCCTAGATCATAGATCAAAATTCTCAGCATCTACATAACTCTTGAGCCCTACTTAGTATCCCTTTTAGGGTCATAAGGCATTGGGTGCATATCATACACTAGGGACTATTGAATCTCCATATACATGCTATCAATCTACCCATCAATAAGTACATAACAACATGCTTGCTCTTTCAAAGTCGAGTGCATAGAAATATGCTTATATTGACAATTGTGTACCACATCAAACATAAAGTGAGTCTCACTTGTATCCAATGCATGCTCACAATCACTAAAAATAGTAAAGTAGTCCATATCTTGAAGCATCTTAGAATTTCCTATCAAGGCCTCTAACAAAGCATCTGAAACATTTTCCAATTATGGAGCATTACATCTAACATCCTCTAAAGGCATATCCTCAAGCTCATGAACTATCTCAGAAATGATAACTTTATCCTACAAATCATATACATCCAACAAGTCACCAATCTCTATTTGAGTCCCTACATCAAGTAAAACATGAACTTCGTAAACCTCTTTAGATACATTAAGAAAATATGTAGACACAATGGTTGACTCTTCCACTATAGGATCTTCCAAGGTATCCATAACTGTCTCAATATTAGATTGTAGCTTATATCCCAGTTTCTTGCCCTCTTGCTTGCTATCTTGTTTCTACTCCTGCAAAACCTCTTCCATAACATGCTCGAGAGGTGACTAATTTGTAGCTTTAGGCTAATCCACACTTCTTCTTGTCACTCTTTTAGATGCCCCTGCATTATCTTTATCTCTCTTTCATTTCTCTTTCACAAGTACATCCATGTTTTGCACCTTCCCTAAACATGCATATAGTGACTATGTATCTAAAGTGATTCACAACCAGTTTTATTGCACGAATGTCTTGCCCCACTGCATGAGATATTTCACTATTAGTAATTTTTCTCTTTTTAGTTGCATACAAAGCATGTGTCCATATTGCAGCCTTTGTACCAACCATCACTTGGCCATGCATTCTATCCAATTGTAGACCAAAAGTAGAAGCATGCAGAGTTGCATAAGCATTTCGGACAGCCAAGCCTTCCAACAACTTCTGCATACCTCCCTTTCCAAAATTCAAAGAAAGAGGCAATCCCATTTCTTGTGCATAGATATTGCCATCTTTCCAAAAGATGAGGTGTCATGCCAAGACCTCATGATAAGCAGAACAATCATTTCTCTCGTTTTGCAAACTATCAAACCACATACATCTTTTCCTTGGTTTAGGGGCTATTGCCTATTCCATTTACTCTTGTCCTTTTTCATCCAATTTTGCAACCTTGAATGAAAGATCATGTATGCCTTTGACCAATTCATCTATTACATCTTCCCTAACATTGGGAACAATAGGTATAGCCATAGGTTTAGCCAGATAAGTGGGTGGCTTATTAGATATATCAATTGTTTTGCCCATAATAGTGGGCAAGCTAGAGACATGAAATCTTTCTCTTCTTCTATGCTTTTTCACAACCGTAGTAATAGCTTCCTTGACATGCCTCCACTCTATTTTAAGACCTATCTCTGTAGTCAAATCCTCTAGCAAATCAATCAATCTTTTCTTGAAGCTCAGGATCTACTGCTTGTAGAAACAATTCAATTTTCTGACTTGCAAGAGCTTGTTGTTCTGTAAGATCTAACTGCTCAAATCGACTATCAAACTCTCTGAATAATTTTGTACAAGACCCTTGTTGGGATAGACTCCTCAAAAGTCTTGCGCATAATCAAACTACTGTCTTCAATGTAAAATTCTTCCATGAGTGTCTTCTTGAAAGATACCCAATCAGCATCTTGCATGTACAATTCAGTAACTTGGGCTTTGAGTTCATGTACATTGATCGGAACAACATACTGGATCCATGCAAGTTGAGCCACCCCGAAAAATTCCATCTTTTGAGCATAGGTATGTACACATGTTATTGTTGTTGTACCTACATAAGCATGTTTATATTTGCACTAATTGCTACAAAAGATCACTAGAAATTGTTCTAGAAGGTCCTCCTATCTTGTCTTTCCTTCTAAAGAACTTTCACATCAAGTTCAACAACGTGGATGGGGTTTTAGTTGAAAAGTTGTATCCACTAGGGATCAAAGATAGAAGGACGTAGAGGATAGGATATGGAAGAGAAGAAAAAGAAAAGACAAGAGGTACACAAGATAAACACAAAGCATAATGAATCAAATCACTATGTATTAATAGAGCTTAAAATACCTTATCTAACAGTACTCAAAAGTAATCTCCAAGCATTGGATCTCTTGGATCTCCCTTGTAGACCAAAAATGTGCATTAAACAACAACTTCTTCTCTACTACTCAGAACCCAAATCTCATGGTTGCGTTAGCTCCAAAAGGGGGGGGTAAAACCTCCAGACACAGGACACCTAGCCACAAATCTCCCATATCACTCCGTCTTCTCTCCCAATTTAGAATGTTGTTTGTTGCCTATCAACTGCAATCGTGATGTGCGAAATTTCGCCCATCTTTCTTTTTTTCATGATAAATCCAAAACTAGCTAAAAAAGCCACTTGCTTTTTTCATGTCACCCTATTCTAGAAGTTTCCTTAGGATATTTACAATAAATAATATAAAAAATAGGCTAAAATTGTCCAAAATCTTGTATTTTTGAAACATCCATGCCATAGACACTAGCACTAATGACTCAAAATGACATTGACTCTTTAGATCAATAAGAAATTCAGATTATTTTGCACTCTAGAGTTTTTCACACTATGTATGCGTAGTTGCACGATAATGACAATACCTCAAATGATGGTTCAACCACAACAACAATGGCCTCAAACAGTTTCCCCATCAACAAAAGCGGAACCCTACCAATTGGAACCAACAAACCCCACACTCATCAGGAGCTCTTATTCAAAACTAGAGCATAAGACCCTTTGGATCAACTCAACCAGTCCATATAGTGATTACATTATAGGCTTTCCAAAACCCTACTGCAAGTACTCCAGGAGATGAAAATTTGAAGGACTACCTATCCATTTTAGTTGCAAGCATAAAGAAGGAGGTCTTCAATGTGATCACAAAAAAATTGTAGACACTAAAAGTGAATACAACCAACATATTCACTCCTGTGGGAGGTGGAAGAGATGTGATGCAGTCTAATACATGGTGTGGAAAGTGCCATCAAGCGGGACCTTTAGCCACTGAATGTACCCAAAAACTAACCATTCCTGGAGTCTTCTATTCATAATGTTTGAGGAAGAACCATATAGAGCATATTTTCTCTCTGAAGGAGATTTACAAAAGAAGAAAGAAAGAAGAAGCAAGATTCAACTTGTTGGAGTCCAAAATGACAATGCAAGATATTGGACCAAAACCTAGGGTATTTAATCCTAATTTTGGCCCAAGGAGGACTCCCTCTAAGTTATAGAGGATGGTAGTCCGGTAGTGGCTAAAGACTAGAGGAGAGCTTGAAACTTTTGATCACAAAGATGGATGAATTGTAAACAAGAGTGCAACTTCAATTCATTCAAGAAGAGTCTTGCCCTTCCTTGCCAATGAGTATAGCTGTTTATATCAGCCTAGGCATGAAGAGGATTTTCAAGACACTTTCTCTTTTTAATTGATTAGTATAATAAAGGTAGAGGATCAAGAAGAAGACTGACTAAATCAGCCTTTGAATACATCATTGTAGTTGGGTTTACATGAAAATTTCATGAGTTTCATGACTTAGATCAATGCAACTTGAATTAAGTAGCTACATAAAAGCTTCAACTTATGGATTGATTGTTTTGAACAATCAAGTTTAATTCCAAAGTATGGCAAGAAATTTTTGAAAGACTTCTTTAAACCCTCTCTTGTATGAAGAGGAAGCAAGATACTATACTATTTGTAATGTTTGGAGCTGAAGTAGACTCTATGTTTACGGATTTAAGCCCATGAATATCATGGTTTAGATTGAGATGAAGAGTTTAAAAGTTTCTTTTAACAGTGTCAAAAGTTGTTCTTGAAATTTACACAAAGAGTAAAGCTCGTAGTTACTCATATGAACCAAGAACGGTCTATGTTCTACCAAGATTAAGGAAGTGGTTCACAAGTAAAGCTTCAGCCCATTAATTCCCTATTTTGGGCAGCCAAAAATAATTCAATATGATACAAATAATCTAGCAAATCGTGTCTTCAATGCCCTTTCAAGGAAACAATGTTTAGATGCAGCATTTACAAGATTAAGTAGAGCATGTTCTCTTGATAAATCATAAGAGTAGAACATGGAATATTAATGAGACAAGAATCAGCCCAAAGAATGTGATGGGCAGAATATGACATTTTAAAATCAGAGTGTTAATGTTTACCAAAGATGTGTTCTTGGTAGGAAAGAGAGACTTCATCAAGCAGTAGGTACATAAGGAATTGCCCTTCTTTTTATCTACACAAATACACAAGAGGTGCTTTGCAAAATAGATATTCGGCCCCAAAAAGAGAGTAATGACTACATATAACAGTCAAAAATAGAGCCTTTATGCTCTCCAAGATGTCCTTTTGATAGAAAAGAGAGTTCACATTAAGATAAAGGTGCATAAGACATTGTCCTTCTCATTTACTTCACAAATACAAGTACCTCTTGAACCATGCAAGAGATGCTTTGTTAAACAGAAATTCAGTCCACTAAACAACATTCTTGGGCCTTTCAGTTCAGCCCACAAATCTTGATAAAGAAAGACCAAGAAGTGGAACAAGAAGCCACTTGAAAGGAGAGAGTGGTTACTCCATAGATACAGTAAGGATGATGGGTTGACCATTTGAATAATCAACCCTTTTGAGAGTGGGGGACTCAAATTAAGAGCTTCTTTAATTTGTGTATAGTGAGAGTATGCTTTTTACCCCAAGAGAATCTTTGGCCTTTTCTTAATAATTGATAAAGATTTTTAGCTACATGAGCAAAATGTGGTATCCATATGAGAAAGAATACACATGCGCCGAGATATCTTATTACTTCTAAAACATTTGTGCGGGTTTTTTGCATTTTGCTGATGGCATCTATCTTGATTGGCGAAGGTTTGCCTCCATAACAGCCACATAAATGTCTAGACCACTAGAACTTTTGCAACTCCAAAGATCAGTTTAGCTCCAAAAAGGGTAAGATGAACTTCTTCTAGCTTGTCAAAATCCTGTCAAAATCATGAATATGGTTAATTACAAATGTCTTGCATCCATCTTCATCAAGATTCTCATTCTTTTCATAGACTTCACATCCCTTGATAGGTATATCATCAAGAAATGGAAGAGCAAGCTATGGAATAAAGTCCCTCAAGACTTTGTGCATGGCATTCATCATATGGGCCACAAAATTTGTTGAACCTTGTGGTAGAGTACACATGTGGACCAATCCAAGAGGTGTCTTCATTGTGGTAATGTCTTGGCTCTCTAATGAAAGTTGAAATTGGTCATACCCAGAATATAGGTCACCCATAGAATAAATTTCTATCCCTACAAAAGCTTCAGCAAACTCATCAACAATTGGATCTGAACCAACATTTCAAATTGTGACACGATTAATAGACTGTAGATCTTGAATGAATTGTAAAGATCCATTTTTCTTGGGTGCAGTAAACAATCGGTTTGAGTAAGGTGCTGAAGAAGGTTCTAAAATCTTCATTATGATATTCTCATTTAGAAGTTCGAGTAATTTGGGCAAATGCACCCTTGGAACAGGAACATGCTTGAGGTTCCAACGCACATGTGGGATTGTAAAAATGAGCATAGGAGCCACAATATTTGGATCCACACAGCTTATTTCACTTGGTTGAAATACAAAAGATTTTCCATGTTTCATTAGTATTTGCATAAAAGAGTTTTTTTCAGCCACAACGAAAGGAAAGAATTATCACCTATTTTGAGCTCTTTTATACTTTCAGATGTAAACTTCTGTCTAATGTTGGAAGGATCTCGAAGACTTGGCTGATTTGCTGCCCTATCAGCTAGCCCTTCACTTTTAGGAGGCAGTGGAACTACCACACACGCTTAACTTTCTTTTCCACTGTCTTGTATTTTGTCTCCATTTGTGCTTTAGCCTTATTGAGTAAACCAATATCTTCATATTCAACAAATTCTTAAATTGTTTGATAAAAATCCAATGTATATACTTCTATGGACTGATTTTCTACACGAACAGCTGCATATATTTCAACCACTACGTCAGTAGTAATCAGTCCAAAAACCATACCAGAAATATATTCATTTTCAACCATCATGTCATAAGTTTTTAGCACCCTTCTTACATGACATAAGTATTTTCTTTCAATTTTTGTCATGGTTAGAAGAGACTCATAACATCCAATACTATTGGCTATACATACATGCAGATTTGCTAAAGACAGAATTTTTGTAGCATAAGGAGGTACAATCCTTTTACATGACACACTACCACAGCCTCCTTTTACAATAGTGTAGCCCGAAAACCCTTGAATTCTTGGGCATTAGGAGGCACATGATAATCACACAGTCAATCTTTGTTTCGATGATGGTTAACACACACAATAAGAAATTGGATAGCTCATTAATTATCCTTGCTTCAGATTCGAGCATAAGAAAAACCATCATCAAGAGCTTTTGTTTCCATGCAGGCTTCCAAAATGTAGGATTACCCAAGAATGATAGGATAACTACAAGAGTCTTGAACAAAGAAGTGAAAATTGTCTTTTATATCTCCAATAGTTATCTGCACATTAGGATGTACAGCATATAATTCCCCAAAAGATTTATTTGCAGCTCTCATTTGTCAACCTGGATCAACATCTATGGGCCATCCACCACTTTCATAGAGACTCCTTGTCATGACGTTTATCTCAAAGCCATGGTCTAAGAGTGCAATACTTGGTGTTTCTTTTTCTCCAATTTTGACAACTATCTCTGTTGTTGCTCTTGCCCAATGCGTACAAGAGTAGTGACTACTTGGAATGAACTGAGCTTCTTCCTCCTCATACATGTGCTCTAGATGTCCTTATTTTTGAGAGGCGGGCTGCTCAACTGGTTTGGACCAGCTGACCATTGCATTTTCAGCCTTTACTTCTTTTATTTTTGCATCCATAGCTTCTTTATCTTCAGCTTCAACTACTGCAATTAATTATTTAACTCCTTCAAGTTGAATTCCTTGTGTAGTCAACTTCTCTTCATCTTGCACATAGACTCGAAGAGCTTGTAAAAAAGCATGCACTATTTCTTCAGCAGCATCACCAACATATTATCTTTTTCTTTTGATTACATTAATAATTACATCATGGAATTCACGTTTGGTAATTCCAAGAATTTCTCTTAAGGTGAACTCAATTTTACTTCCCAAAATTTGTTATTCTAGAACTTGTTTGAGATCAATTCCATTTTCTATGTCATACAACAATTTGTAGCATGGCTGCTTGCCTTTCTTCTTTCCTTCGACCTTCTTTTTTTTTGTCGCATCTTCTATATCTTCGTCTAGGGTTATATTTTCAGCAAGCTTTGGTTATTCACACGTTCTTCTAGTTACCCGTTTTTCGAAGGGCCAGAAGAGAAAGGCCCTGATTCATCTTCTCTTCTTCTCTTTTCTTCAATCACGACTTCTTTGTGATTGCCGTTAGCCAAATGTGCAATGGTAAAAAAAGAATCTACCAATTCTTTCCAACCAAATAATCCTTGAATGCACTGATTAGCATTAGATAAATTATCTTTGGCTACTTCACCACATTCCATTCCATCTAGTGCATGCATCCATACTTTAGATTGCACATTATCTTTACATGCTTTCAAATTAGATTTAGTTGGCTCAATTTGCAGCCCATAGGTAGCTGCATTGATTGCTACGTAGGCATTTTTTACAAATAAATCATCTAATATTTTCTTCATTCCCCCATTGAAAAAATTTGGCTCCAGTGGAAGACTAGTTTCATATGCATGAATTTTCTATCTTTCCACAAGATGAGCTTCTGTGCTTTAGCACCTCATGGAGGGTCTTTGAGTTGATGATCGTCCTCGCTCTTTAACTTTGATATCTAGCTCTCCACCTTGGAACTAATTTCTATAAGATTAAGATGAAGGTCATGCATGCTTTTAATGAGTTCATCCATGACGTCATTTTTAGAAGGAACATAAGAAGAAAGAGTTGGTTGGTTAGTCAAAGGAATAGGAGATTTTGAAGGTAGAAGAGGCTCCATCAATGGATTTGTTGGAGTTGAAGTAGAGCCCAATCTTAGTCGCATCCACACTCTTCGAGCAATCATGTTAAGTGCATGAGTAACATCTTCCCATGCAGTCTTAACTCATGATTCGGTGGTAGCATCCTCTAGGCGGTCAACAAGCTTTTCTTGAAGAATGGGGTCTACAGCCTTAAGGAACAATTCAATATTATGACCTTCCATACCTTGTTGGTCTTGAGCATCAAGTTGACTAAATTTACTTTCAAACTCATGGTATAGAGCTATTGCAGCAGCTAATCCTTTGTTGGGGTTCTCAACCCAATCAGTGAAACTTTTCTTCGTCATTAGGCCAGAGTCTTCTAAGAAAAATTCTTCATGTAGGGATTTTTAAAATGCAACCCAATCCACACCTCGCCAAAAAAGACCATGGATTCTTTCATGAAGACCATGCTTGGCTATCCTGGCAAAATAACAGGCTTCATGCATGTTGTGGTACACCAAAGAAGAGCATTTTTTCAACATACAAGCGAATAAAAATAGATACATTTTGACCATTAAATTGTTTTAATTCCCACCCAACTTCTTCCGAGGCCTTGATAGCTATGAAATCAATCTTCTCTTTGTCTTACCTTTGTTGTTGTTATTGTAACATTTGGATTTGTTGTTGTTGGGTCTGTTGCAATATGCACACCAACTGTTGGAGAGTATCTCTTGAAGACTCTCCCATCTTGGAGTTTTCTTTCACCAACTTTCACATTGGGTTGACCAATGTCGCAACGCATAGGGTTGAACATCACCGTACTAGGGGTTTGGCAAGAGAACTGATGAAGATAGATGGAGATGTGTCTTCAAGAGATAGGTGGGTACAAGAGATTTTTTATAGGTTCAAGAGGAGCTTCACAACCTTCAGCTTAGCATTTACTTTGACTTAACTTGGAAAAATAGATTGATATACAAGACAGTCGAATAAATGGGTTAAGAGCTTGAAACTTTTGATCACAAAGATTGATGAATTGTAAACAAGAGTACAACTTCAATTCATTCAAGAAGAGTCTTGCCCTTCCTTGCCAATGAGTATAGCTGTTTATATCAGCCTAGGCATGAAGAAGATCTTCAAGACACTTTTTCTTTTCAACTGATTAGTATAATGAAGATATAGGATCAAGAAGAAAACTGCCTAAATCAGCCTTTGAATACATCATTGTAGTTGGGTTTACATGAAAAGTTCATGAGTTTCATGGCTTAGATCAATGTAACTTGAATTAAGTAGCTACATAAAAGCTTTAGCTTATGGATTGATTGTTTTGAACATTCAAGTTTAATTCCAAAGTATGGCAATAAGTTTTTGAAAGACTTCTTTAAACCCTCTCTTGTATGAAGAGGAAGCAAGATACTATGGTATTTGTAATGTTTGGAGATGAAGTAGACTCTATGTTTACAGATTTCAGCCCATGAATATCATGGTTTAGACTGAGATTAAGAGTTCAAAAGTTTATTTTAACAGTGTCAAAAGTTGTTCTTGAAATTTATACACAAAGAGTAAAGCTCGTAGTTACTCATATGAACCAAGAACGGTCCATGTTCTACCAAGATTAAGGAAGTGGTTCACAAGTAAAGCTTCAGCCCGTTAATTCCCTATTTTGGGCAGCCAAAAATAATTCAAGATGATACAAATAATCTACCAAAGCGTGTCTTCAATGCCCTTTCAAGGCAACTGTGTTTAGATGCACCATTTACAAGATTAAGTAGAGCATGTTCTCTTGATAAATCATAAGAGTAGAACTTGGAATATTAATGAGACAAGAATCAGCCCAAAGAATGTGATGGGCTGAATATGATAGTTTCAAATCAGAGTATTAATGTCTACCAAAGATCTCTTCTTGGTAGGGAAGAGAGACTTCATCAAGCGGTAGGTACATAAGGAGTTGCCCTTCTTTTCATCTACACAAATACACAAGAGGTGCTTTGCAAAACAGATATTCAGCCCAGAAAGAGAGTAATGACTACATATAATAGTCCAAAACAGAGCCTTTATGCTCTCCAAGATCTCCTTTTGATAGAAAAAAGAGTTCACATTAAGAGAAAGGTGCATAAGACATTTTCCTTCTCATTTACTTCACAAATACAAGTACCTCTTGAACCATGCAAGAGATGCTTTGTTAAATAGAAATTCAATCCATTAAAGAGCATTCTTGGGACTTTTAGTTCAGCCCACAACTCTTGATAAAGAAAGACAAAGAAGTGGAATAAGAAGCCACTTGAAAGGAGAGAGTTGTTACTCCATAGATTAAGACATAACCAATGTTCAAAGCTTCCTTCCTTTTACTTTCATGAGCATGAATCATAGTCCTTGAATGGGCTATTGCCCTCCATTTTATACATATCTACCCTATTTTGTTAACCAAGAGTGGCCTTCCATTTTTGTCAATGCATGGGAAGAGAGATACTTACAATTCAAGTTTAGTCTTTTGAAGTCACTTGTGGCTGCATGACATGAGCTTCCCATTTGTGTGATGTGGCTTGGCCTCTCTTTCTCTCCTCTATCCATGGTGCCCTGATTCAATCTGAGTTCTACCCAAAAGAAATGGCGTAAAAAATGAAAGGTCTATGTAGCTCTATTGAAGCATAATAAGTCTACATAAGCAAAGCTAATGCATACATAATGTCCCACACTTAGTTGACATAGACAACTCCATCCTCTTTGTGACTTTGCTTGTGAATACACTTGAAGCTCTTGAATGTTCTAAGTACACATATTCTTCATTGGCTTTTGGAAAATATAATCCAAGGGAACCAACCAAGTCATCTACTCTCAACCATATTTCTCTTGTTTAATGTTCCATGACTTACATAACTTGTAGCAGCTTTATGTAAGAAATGCAAGGATGGCTAAGAGTTAGTAACCAAAATTAGTCATCTGGTTAAGGACCCATGATACATTTATTGTATTTTACGATAGAGAGCCCCCATCTTTATTACACCATGCCATATGTTGGTGGCAAGTCTCTATGTAGAATATCTAGATTTTAAGTGACTAAGTAATAAAAAGTTTTATGTTTAGACCATGGGCAAAGAACCTCATGACACCGGAGAGGCAAGCATGCTAATTAAGAAGAAGTGGGGGTGGTCTTGGCTGGTTTTAAGTCTAAACATAAGCTAAAAAGGAAATAAATTTTAAGTCGAAGATAAGATATTAAGAAGGAACTGAAATAAGGAGGAAAGATCTAATGGCTCTTTCAATCACTTGAAAACCACACTCTCTTCAAAAGCTCACCATCCCGAAAGGGGCACATAATAAACCACCACAAGTATGGAAGGAAAAATATATATATAAGGACTCTTCCCTAAGAGATGGGGAGAAGCTATAGAGCCTAAGATTAGAATCTTATACCTATTTGACCTTGTCCTGGGATTTCACTTGTGATTGTGAGACCTACCCAAAAAATTTTCGATCCAACCTAACAAGATTCGGATGTATTGATACAACGAAGCTTTCTTGGGAATCTTATTTCTTGAATTACCAAAGGATATACAACACTTATTGTTGATAAGACATGGGACACCAATTTAGTGGATGGGGGTAAACATTTTGGACTTCAATTGTGGGTTGATGTCAAGCAATTATGCACTTGGAATTGGATGTTTCAAGATGAAGCAAAGGGGATTGTCCTGTTAGCATCACATTTTAAGTTAGTTGATGAAATTCAATTTAATACCATTAGTGTGAACCATCATTATGATTGGTTTTCTAGAGAGTCATATAAGACTTTAAGGAGAATAGACTGGGCTCAAGTGTCTCAGTGGGTAGTAATAATGAAGGGAGTCAACTAAGATTCTTCGAAAGTTGAGTTTACACAAACACGATCTCTTACAGTAGAGCTTGATAGAAGGATGTGTTTGATAGGGAAAATCATTGCACACCATAGTGAATGAGTGAAAGCCAAAAATTAGTAGGGAAGAGAGAGCTAGAAGAAGATTGGAAAATAAAACTGAGTGAATAGTGGGAGCAATTAGAACAATTGAATGTTGAACTGCAAATACCTTGCAAGGTGGACTGGATTTGTCATTAGAAATTAGAAATTAGAAAAGTCACTGGAGAGACATCTTATATTGCAACTGAGTCATATTACAGTTGGGAGAGGCAAGAAGGAAGTTATGAATGAGTGGTATAAATAAGGGTAGCTTGAAGAAGGGGTCAACTGCTAGTGAGAAGAAAGAAGAAGATTCAAAAGAAGAGGGTCAAGATAGTGATGATTTTGTGTGTTTTGATGACACTTCCATGATAATGGTAAGACATTAAAAAAATGACACTTCTATTTATCATAAGATAGAAGATGACAATATCAAAAATTTTGCTGAATATTGGGGTCTAAGTAGATTATTTGCTAACCCAAAAGAGTAGGTTTCAATCTTCAAAGATTTAGAGAAAGTCTTAAGAATATTATATATGGTTGTGAGAGCACTTGTGCAACTTATAGATTTCACGCAATACTTTGGTCATTGGGATGATGATCCTGACATGCATATGCAACGGTTTTTGAGGTTATATGCATAGCAAATGAGATCATTGAGTTGATGATCAAAAACCTCACATATTCATGGCAACTTTGAAGGATGAAGTAGCCTTATGGTACGAGAACCTTCCTGTTGCCACAATGGCAACTTATGTAGTTTTAAAAGAGGCATTTTTAACTAGGTTTAGGCAGCAAGGGTTCCAAGACCATTTAGGATTGGAATTTGACTATTGAGCGTAGAACCTAAGAGAAACTATGGAAAATTACATTGAAAAGATGGAGACATTAATTAGGAAGATGGGACCAAATGCACCCTCAGAGGATATGAAAAAACAAGATTTCATTGAAGGATTGCAGAAAATAGTGAGGGAACATGTGAGTGTGAAGCAACCAACTAATTTAGCAAATGTAAAGACAAAAGCACAATGGTGGGAGGAATCACAAGTAGAACAGTTGAGGAGGAAGGGGTTATACAATAACCTTGGATTAGTTCCCTCAAGTATGTCACCATCCATGGCAGCCAGTACCCCATATGTAGGAGCCCCGGTACCTCCTTAGCTTGCTTACATGACAAATGTAGGTGTAGCACCACCATCAATACCATACTCATGATTAAATCCGTATCAAGTGTTGCCTATATATCCACCACCATTGGGAGTAATTGCATCTATAGTATGGAGTTTAGATGAGTTTAAGTGGCTGAGCTAATAGCCAAATCCATGACCGGAAATCCATGACCGATATGAAGAAAGAGATTTTGGCTGAAGTAAACCCCAATGTGAAGGGTATTTATAATGTTAGCTAGCCTACTAGAACAATAGGACCAACTCTAGTATTTGGTCAAAGGAATCCCACACCACCAAGGTCTAACACCTAATGTGGAAAATGCCATGGTTTCGATCATTTAGTAACAGAATGCCCCACACCAAGTAGAGTAGTTCCTCATCAACTGAGAAATTTGTTTTGCAGGTATTGTTTGAGAAACGATCATGTGGAGGATCAATGTTGGGTTTAAGAAGACTCATCTATGATAGAAAGAATCCCAAATGCAAACAAATTATAATTATATGGATAGTCAAAATGTGAATTATTTGATAGGACCTCCTAATAGGCCATTTATGCCAAGAGGCATGTCGACTCAAGGGACACCTCATGTGCCAAGGAATCAAGGACATGGAGGATATTTAGGGAATGAGAGGAGGCCCTCGTGATATAGAAATCCTAATTTCAAAAGGAATAATAACATAGGAACAAGTGTAGTTTGTTGGAGATGTGAGAAACCTAGATACATGGCTAGATTTTGCCCAAATGAGCAAAAGAGAAAGGATTATGTCCCTTTGTGTGCCAAATGTGGCCATGAGGGTCATTATGAAAAGGATTGTCTAGAAGGAAGTACATCTTCACAAAGCCAAGAAAAGGGTAAAGGCATTGCTGACTCAATAGCAAACTCAGTAAAAATCATAGAGGATTTAGAGGTAAGACCAATTAAGAAAAAACATGTCACATTTAACTCAGATATTATTATTGGGGCAATCACATGTTCACAATCAAATCCAACAACTATTTTGGAGAATGAACATGGTCTAGGGCGGAATGAAACTATTAGTGCCAAGGCTAAGACTTCAAAACAAGGAACATCTTTACCGGAACATTTAGAAGATCATGATGTAGAAAAAGATGTGACAAATTCGCCACCCAATTTTGAAGGACAACCTCTTTTTACCATTCCTTTGAGTTCTCCAAAGATCAAGGAAGGAGTGGCTCCATTTCCTCAAAGACTAAGAGGATCGAAAGTGACTAAAGAAAATGACAAGGATAGAGGAAAATCTTTTGATGTATGGGATGAACTGGAAAGTTTACACTTGTTTATTAATTTGAGACAATTATTTAAAATTGCTCCTACTTGTAGAAGAGAGATATATCATAGATTAGTATGACAAAGGTCTAAAAGGAGCAATTCCACGATTGTCTTGCCCAATGCAAGAATTAATACTAAAAATACAGGTGTTTAACATGTAAGAATCGTTGATTTATTCTTGGATCCTCGAGCTCCAATGGTAGACATGGAGGTGATGAAGCACATGATATTTGGATCTCATTTGGATGGTGGAGCAACAATGAATTTAATGATAGAAGAGAAAATGCTTAAATTGGGGTTGCATGATAAAAAGGAAATTGCAAATATTGTTATATGATTAGCTGATCAATGAAGAGTGACTCCTTTAGGTTTCTTATATCAAATTCCAACTCTGATTGCAAGATTGGACATTAGCATTAATTTTTTGGTAGAGCAACCTATCCAAGGAGCTACTTCATATCCACTTCTTTTGGGTAGAACATGGTTGTTGCAATCACGGTGTGAGTGACCAAAGCCGGTGGCACAAAGGCATTATAACGATAGGACCCAAGCATGCTAGTGATTTTTTGCATGAACCTATGGAGAAATTGTCTCCTAGGGGTCAGGGGGTTACAAATGTCCCGTGGCTTTATCATCAACTACATCAAATAGATTATCCAAAAGGGGGAGTGCCTTTGAGATCTAGGATGGGAAATTTTTTTTCACGTGTAAGTGGCAAGTGTGGCAAGAGAAAGATTTTACCACATCCTGCCGAAAAGATTATGGAATTTACCATTTATGGTGATGGGATTTAACCACACCTCTCATGCCATGAACTAAAGACTCCAAGAAAATTTTTAGAGCTAAAGAGAATTATTCAATATTTAGGCTGTTGCATACAAGGAGAAGAAAATGAAAATATTCACTTGTTGATACTTAAGCTGAAACGTAAGAGATGGAATTGGAGTTTTCAAGATCAATGATGTCTTGAGTTTCATAATCATATTCTTTGACGTTATCACCAAGGTTTCCATGATCAAAGTAAGAATAAAAACAAAAGTATAGGGTATTATTCAAAGGACTTGCAAGCATTAATGGGGAAGCAAGATGCATTGGATTATTATATGTTTGAGATCACTAAGTTTTCTCCATTAGAGGAACCTTCCAGTGCATTAGTTGTGTATCAAACATCTTGCAAATCACCATCTCAAAATCCACAATCTGAAGTTGATGATGGGCAAAATGTGGGAGTGGTAATCGGTTATGTCATGTACCCATGATGAGATCTGCTGATGTACCAATTATTAAACCTAATAGGGCTCAAACAGCTTATGTGCACAATTTAAAAATTGAAACAACATGTTTTGAAGTGGCACCTAATAATTTTTTATTATTTGGCATTCAATTTACAAGGTGTTGCTTTGGAGAAATTACAGAATGTTCTAAAGAAATATTCTCATGTATTTGCTTGGAGCTATGTGGATTTGAAAGACATGAAGCTTGACTTGTGCCAACATTATATTGATATTGAGCCATGTATTAGACCTATACACCAACATCAATGGTGTATAAATCCTAACTATACGCCAACATCAATGGTGTATAAATCCTAACTATGCAGATAAAGTACATGTTGAAATTACTAAATTATTAGATGTAGGTTTTATCTATCTTGCTTACAATTATTGGGTTTCACCTATAGTCATTGTTCCTAAGAAGAATTCCAATAAAATTGGCATATGTGTGGATTACTGCGCACTAAATAAGCACGATTGTAAGGATAATTTTCTTTAAGCACACTCGTAAGGACATCAACTATATTATTTTATGGATGGTTTTAGTGCCTACAATCAAATTTTGATTAACCTTGAAGATCAACCTAAAACTACTTTCACTACAAAGTGGGGGACCTTTGCCTATAAAGTAATACCATTTGGTTTGTGTAATTTCCCAGCTACTTTTAAAAGAGAAACGATGGCAATCTTTCAGGATTTTTTGATTAAATGGATGGAAGTCTTCTTACATGACTTGATGAGGATAATATGCCTGATCGATTGGAAGATGTATTTCAACATTGTGAGAGTACACCACAAAATTTGAAGCAATTATGAGGGTTTCTTGGCCATCTAGATTTTATCAATGCTTTATTGAGTCATTTGCAATGGTAGCTTTGCCTCTAAGTGCTTTACTTTAAGAGGAATCAACCTTATGATTGGGATTCAGTATGCCAAGCTACATTTGAGAAATTGAATGTTAAGTTGGTTTGGTTTCACCTAATTGGACTAAGAGTTTCATATTCATGTTGATGCTTCTATGGATATAGTGGGAGTTGTTTTGTGTTAGGCAGATGATAAGAATATAGATTATCCGATTTATTATGCTAGTCAGAATTTAAGTGATGCCGCGAAAAAATATACAACAATTAATGAGTGTTTATCGATTGGTAAAAAGTCTGGCTCCGCATGCATGGATGAGCCTCTAGCTTTTTGCATTTTGATGTATGTGGTCCTATGTTGCATTAGTCACCGGGTTGATGATTATAGGACCACATACATCAATAGATCCCATTTTTGCGTAAGGTATGGGCTTATCCTATAAAGAAAAAATGGGATCTTTTGGCTATATTTCAATGCTCTATTACTCTTGTTGAGAACCACTCTAAGTATAGTCTAAAATACCTTAAGTCTAACATTGGGAGTGAATATGTCTCTAAGGCATTTGAGTAGGTTTACAATGAACATGGTATTAAGCATTAAGTGACTGCCCCATACACTCACTCCAAAATGATACTGTAGAGTGCATGAATAGTAAATTTATTCAATAAAGAGTCGCTTGCATGCTTAGTCAAGAAGGCTTATCACAATACCTTTGGACTAAGGTAGTTACTACTATCGTACATGTTATAAATAGATCTCAATGCATTGCTCTTGATTGGTAGATTACAAAGTAGGTATAGTCTAGAAAACCTCCATCATATCCTCATTTGAGGCCCTTTAGATGTGAGGCTTTTTGTCATGTTTCCAAGGACAAGTGTAGCAAGATGGATTGGAAGTTTCTCAAATGCATCATCTTTCTTGGATATGATAGTGGAGGTGATATGGACTATTGCCTTTGGGATCTACAAATTGAAAAGGTTATTCATAGCCATGGTGAAAGGATGCATAAGTAGCTTGAGCATGTAGTTGAGATATGTAGGGTGGTATTTTAGGAGGAGCCTTCTTTTACCATCCAATAGGTCCTAGTGATGCAACTTGTTGCACTTGTTGATGATGTATTAGCCTAAGATCTTTCCGCTCTGTAGAAGCATACTATTAGATAGAGAGGATATGCCTTATAGGGCCCATAACTAGCTTTGAGATGCTCTCCTAAAGATTCATATTCTCTAGATTGCTATGAGCCTTCTATGGATTATGTCATGGTAATAGACTCTACTAAGCCATTTACCTATGAGAATGCTATGCATAGAGGTCATTCTTATTTTTGGAAGAGGGCTATGTAGTCCAAGCTTGATTTGAATTAAAATAACCATACATGAGACTTAGTTTCCTTACAAGATGGGAAACGTATATAGTCAAGTAGATGTACAAGTTGAAGAGTGCCCCTGTTCACCTAAAGCCAATCTGTAAGGCTAAACTAGTTGCAAAGGGTTCTCACCAAGAGCATTGTAATGGTTCACTACAAGGGAATGGAGCAATAACAATGGTTATTTGTGACATAAAATAGTGATTCACTAACAACATTGCTATATGGATTTGCAATGCTAATAGAGACACATATAGGGATGTTATTTAATGACGCAAATAGTGACGAAAATATGTGGAAAAAAAGCACTGAAAACTCAAGCACAATATTTTCAAAAAACATTTAGGAGAGAGAGAGAAAGAGAGAAAATGCGCTCATTGCTTTGAGAGGGAGATGGAGAGGGAGAGGAAGAGCTCAGCACTGCCATCACCATCCTCCTTGCTTCACTAGAACAAGGAAAGCCACAAAGAAGAGGCACAAAAGATTTCATCTTCGAGCCTTTGACATAAGTATATTGTCTCTTCTTACTTTGTTTTTGTGTTTTTTTCTTTTGTTATTTTGTTTTTCTTTCAAACAAAATGCATTGAACAAGAGGGAGAAAGGGAGGGAGGGAGAGAGGGAGGGAGGGAGGGAGGGTGGGGAAGGGAGGGAGGGAGGGAGGGAGAAGAAGGAAGGAAGGAAGAGGAAGAGTGAAAGAGGGAGAGAAAGGGAAGAAAGGAAACAAAGAGAAAGAGGAAGAAACAAATGAGATATGAAGGGAGGGAGAGAGAAGGGTGAGTGAGAGAAACAACAATGGAGGGGGGGGAAATAAAGAGAGAGGAAACAAAGAAAGGGAAAGAGAGAAAGAAAGAGAGGAAGAAAAATAGAGGGAGAGAGAAGGAGGAGGTAGAAAAGAAGGATGAGGTAAAGAGAGGAAGGAAAGTGAAAAGAAGAGAGAGGGAGAGATAGAGAGAAAAAGAGAGAGAAAACATAGAGAGCAAGAGAGATGAAGAGGGAAACAAGGAAATAATGAGAGAATGAGAGAGAAGGGAAAGAGGGAATAATAAAGGGAGAGATAAAGAAACGTAGGTCTTGTTGAGTCATTGTGAATAGGTGCCTGACCTTTTTTGTTAATTTTTCCACGATACAAAACAATCACAAATGTTGATTTACTCTTATATGTGATATTGAACACCTTGAAGTGCTTGAGTATATGATGAAAGCAATGTCCCCATCATGGAAAAGGAGAGTTTTCAGATAGAGGAGTCAATGTTGCAGAGGGTGGAGGGCAAAGATTGCTTCCAACGTGCAGAGGAGAGATGCACATAGATGAAGAGATAAGAGACAAATAAATTTTTGAGAATAAAGTGACCTATGTATGGACCTTCCAGTGTATGTCGAGCCGTGCCAAGATCTTGACATGGAGCCATAGGCCAAGTCATATTTGCGTCCGCTTACTCAATTCGTTGATAATTCATTTTTTAGGGTACTTGAGTATATATGCTTTAATTGAGATCCTTTTTTATAGAGTTATGTTGTCGTGCTTTACCTAAATCCTTATACTGATTACACTAGCATCATTTTTTGTCTGTAGTACATGTTACCTTTAATGATCCCCAGAGAACAGGATGAGTCGAGGGATGACTGATGAGGAGCTATAGAAGATCTTCACACGTATGTCTTTAGATTAGATATCTCGCTTAAGAGATATGGCAGACCAAGAGTTATCATGGGCATAGTTAGGTCATTCTGTGAGGTCTACTTCACCATGCTCTGATGCTTCTATCTCTAGTAGGCAAGGTCAATGCTCTAGATTGGCCCTAGATGGAGGGAGTGGTTCTAGAAGGTGCTACAAAGATGTAGATGCTCTAAGGCCATGGTTGATTCTAGAGAGGGTTGCTACTTCTTATTCTTGTACCACTTTCAAAGAGGGTGTCTCAAGAGGGTGTTGTGGATGCACCGATGCAGTGTCTCTATCTAGTTGGTCTGGAAGACACTTGTCACCTCTAGGATTTGTCACACCTATAGGGACATCTACTCCCGTGACTCTAGGTTTCGCTCAGCATTCCACAAGTGGCACCCCTATGGGTGCTACTCCGAGATATACTATCTCCACCGTAGGTACGTCAAATATTTAAGACTCTCCTAGTTATGCCTAGGAGCATGGATATAGGTGGGGGAGACCGCACCTTAGACATATCCTAGTAGGATATGGATACCTCGTAAATGAGAAAACAAGTGCTATGATCATGAATGATGAGAAAACACATGCAAGAAGGCAATCAAGAGTGGCACCTCAAATTCCAAGTGGTTGGATGCAAAGGATTAACAAAGACTTAAGAAGGAGGCCATAGACTCTGCAAGATGATGGCAACAATAGCAGAAGGCAGTGAGGGCACAATTGGAGGTAGGGGTCGTACATCATCTAGGGAGTGGCAGCCATACGACTTATTTGGAGGACTTTGTAAGTTTCCTTTTGATTCTTCTCACTTTCTTATTTGGAATATCACTTATACTAACAACCTTATTTCTAAAAATGCTATTTTGTTTTCTTTGTAGGATTCCTTCACAAACCATGATCCTATAGGTTTGAAGACTTGATATGCAGAGAGACACGGTCTCACTGTATTTATCCATAAACTCTATGCACAGGGTGGCCGAGTAAGTCAATCCTCTTTCTTGTTTGTAGTCATTAGTTTTTTTGCGATGCATTATGTATGGTAGAATAATGTTTGGTTATTTATTTTTTAGAGTTCATTTGATATCCCTTTGCGTCAGGAAAATGAGCTTTCCAATGGCAAGGAGCTGTAGCATGCACTTGGATTTGTGAAGCGCACATCATTTTCTTTTTTGGTTCTTTGATCCATGCAAGCCTCTTCGTTGTAGCATTTCTTAGATATATTTATAATCCTTTGTATAAAATTACGTTTTGCGATATCTACAAATAGATTTTCATGTTTATTTTGGAATCTTGTCTCCATGGTTCCATATAATTTAATACGTTGTCACCATCAGTCTTATTTTATGAGTTATCAGTCTTCTGGTCTTATGCAAATTTTATACGTTGTCATCACCAGTCTTATTTTATGAGTTATCCGTCTTGTGGTTTTATGCAAAATTTGCACCTTTCTTGATGACAATTGTGTATTCAATATGTTATTGCTTTGCAAAATATTATTCAGCACATGGTGTTGTGGCCACCATTTTTTTCTCTATAACTGTTGTTATTTGTGTCGCTAATTTACCACACAACTCGCTATCCAAGTCGGTGTATGCATCACAAAGTGTTGCTATTTGCATCAGTATTAGCAATAGCGACATAGATAACGACACAAGTAACGATGTAGATAATAATGCAGATAGCAATCGATCTATAGAAACCTCTATACCAGTGCTTTTAGTGACAATGGGGGTTTTTTTATGAATATTTGCATCTCTTTAAATGTTGGTATGTGACATGTATCTTGTATGAGATGATAAGCCTATTATTGTCCTTTATGTTCTCATGTGAATGTTAGTTAGGCTAATTATTTACAACCAGATGATGAGAGGGCTGAGATGACCAAGATTTTGTATGCATCGGTAGAGGGTATTTTGATGTATGCCATGATAGACACTTGTCTTGATATAGCATTTGTAGTGGGGTTGTGGCACATTACATGGCTACACCTAGTAGACGACATTAGGACGTCATAAAGGGTATCATGAGATACATGAAAGGCACAATAGATTTTGCATTTTCTATGGTGGCTAGTATATATGAGTCATGGGCTATATTGACTCAAATTATACATCACATAGACAATAGGAAGTCTACCTATGGATATGTCTTTACCTATACTGGAGATGTTATCTCTCGGATAACTAGGATATAGAATTTCATGGCCTTGTCTACTATCGAGGCTCATTTCATTGCAACCATTGAGGATTGAATGGAGGCTCTATGGTTAGGTTATTTGGTTGTAAATCTTGAGATGCATATGACCTCTAAACCACATTCAAATTTTATGAATACTAGTCAATTGAACCATAATCTAGTCTTCTACTCAGGAGGTTCACTATATATATATTCTCTATATAACGTGCGCTCATAGCCCTGTGATTTTTTTCTTGAATAAAACAAAACCCTTTTCTATTCAATCTGTAAGTAACCCCTTTATATGATACCCTTATGTATGTAAAAAATGTATAAAAATAATGTTTTAAAAATCCCTTATTTTGAACTCACGTTATATATACATATATTCATGAGTGACCCCCCTGAGGTCTTCTATGCGAAGAAAAAGCATATTGAGATGCAATGTTACTTCATCATAGAGGTGGTAGAGGAAAATTCCATTGAGCTTGTCAAGGTATGTACATATATAAATCCTGCAAATCTGCTCAGTAAAAGTATCAGAGTGGAATGATATGCCTTCCTTTGGACATTGATGGGCGTATGATGAGATGCTTTCTTTTCTCATCATGTTGTACTCTACGCATTTGTTGTACTTTTCTCTTTTTTTTAAAAACTCCTCACTAAAGCATAATTGCCTTTAAGTAGGAGATTGTTGGGGGTAAAGATGGCTTTGCCTAACTGGTCACATTTTGTCATAGTAGACTTTACTTGCTATTGTGATGTTGTGTATCAACTAGTTAGTATGCTTGCTTTTACAGATTCTCTAAGCCATGAGAATAAGAAGTGACGCATAATAGGCCCAATGTTTTTTATGGAGAATACTTAATGATTGCCTACTTTCTTATGAGCTAGGAGATCCTTTGTAGTGATGCTTGTAGAAAGTTACATCAATTATGCTTGTCTTGAAGACTTGAGTATATATGTTAGCACATGAGGGTGAGAAATGATTGTCTATTTTGCTTGCTCAAGAAGGAATAAAAGGTGTTCCTTGGCTTGCCAAATTGCAATGGTGTTAAAGTTGATGAGGTTGCCTATATGATGACTATGCTTGCTGCAAATTGAGCATTTCATCATACTTTTGCAAAGACGTGGGATGATGTATTAAGTGAAGCTTGTTGAGATGTGATAATTCCAGCAAAAGGTGCCCTAGTAAGATACTTTTATTCCAAGTGTGGAGGAGGTTCATTGAGATATTTTAGCACATGAAAAGTTATTCGTGATGAATTCATGCGATAATTTGAGAAAAGTATGCATGCATGCTTTATAAACCTGTGAACTAAAGAGCAAAGACGAACGTCTTTTTAGCCATGGATGGTGCCGGGGGGGAAGAGGAGGCTGGGCTTTTCCGTAAGAAAAGAGAGAAAATAGAGGTTCTGAAGGCCTCGCTCTGATGTTTGGGGAGGGACACCGATGGAAAGCATCGACTCCAGCAATGAAGAAGAATGGTGACTGTATTGATTGCCAAGCTTTTGACTCTCCCCGTATATCCTGCGAGAGGAATAACCTACAATAGATATGTAGACGTGTGAATCATTTTGGTGGCGTCATATCGATCAAAAGGCGTCTAGATAGCTGAAGAGTGGCAGACTACATAATATCCCGTGTGACGCTTTCCTCCTCTACATAATATCCTGTGTGACGCTTTCCTCCTCTTCTACGTCCCTGAGTGACGCTAGGATATAAATACTGCAGAAGAGCCGCAGAGTATTGTGTTGCAGGGTGGCGCTGTTCTTTGATTGCAATTAGTGCTTCTAATCAACTCATTGTGTGGACCTGCATGTGTTCAAGTGAAAGAAAAGAGCCTCTATCAGCTTCTCTTGTCCTCTCTTCCAGGTCAACAGAAAGCCCTGGCTTTTTAGTGACTGATACGCTCTCCTCTATGTCGATAGTCTTCTCTTTTGCTCCAAAGAAAGCATCTCTAACTCTCTTTCATGGGAGCGGTGCTCATCATCTTCAGCTGGCCGAAGATCAATTTCAGTATGGGTCCCGCTTTTATGGGGACGTGCCGGTTGCTTGCCTGTCTCTCAACCTTTTTGCTTTTTAAAAATTAAGTTGAAACAAGATAGTAGTCCTTCATCAATGTGATTTGCAGGTGCGTGGTTTAAAGCAACACTGTGTGGAATGGGGGATAAAGGGTTCGATCCTTGGGATGATCCTCCATGCGAGACCAATGCCCCTTTTAGGGGGCTTTTAATTTGTGGGCCCCACAGTCACCCGATGACCGGGTAAACCCGTGAAAGACCGTGGGGCCATTGTTGATATATATCCACAGCCATATATATATATATATATATAACAATTGAGGAAGTATGTTTTGTGATCTTAATAATTATAATGAAGATGGCTATTTTTCAGAGTGAAAGCAATGATTATACGATGACCGTAAGTAAAGGACAACAAAAGGATTGAAGAAGACCTTCATGCCGTAGCTATTCATAGTCAAGCTCTCGCTTTTGGATACTCATACATGGCTGTCAGCGTCTTCATGCTAAATGATTGTCACACTCACAGGAACATGTAGGCCGTCAAGGTGACTCTCTGTGATAGTGAAAATAGCAAATCATAAGTAAACATGCATGACTAATGCTTGCTTGAACTTCTTTAACTTTTTTCCTATTAGATACAGCTTGGAACAACTTATAAGAAGTGCAATCAAACATTTTTCCTTCTTCAATGCCTTGTTAGATTGTGAGATTATTCTCATCTTCTATATGAACTTTATGAAAAGGTGGAGGTAAATCTAATTATGTTAGTGCCCAAATTCTACCAACTTCAACAAAGAATCTCAACCTCTTCTTCCTTATATGCCACCACATAACAACTTTGTCTATTATGATGCAATCTCAAGAATAGAGCTTGTGATGCTACATTAAAAAACTTCAAGAATTAGCTTCAAGGTTTTCTTCCTCGCTTTGGTGGGCCTTATTAATGATTACCTTATTTCCTCCATCCTATCCTAACGCTTATCCTTTGTGGATTTGTGGCTCGATGCAATTTCCCTTTGACACTGCACACCTATATATTAAGGTAGTGCGCCCATCATTGTTACTTCATTATTTATTCTTTCAATGACTATTGAATAAGGGGAAGGCCAGTCACACATGGTAACTATTGGAGTTCCCACATACAATCTCTCTCTCTCTCTCTCTCTCTCTCTCTCTCTCTCTCTCTCCATTGGATGTACTCGAAAATCAACCATCCCTAGAGCCTTCTATTCATACTATTGGAGAAAGAACTATACATAAGATATTTACTCTTTGAAGGAGATGCATGAAATAAGAAATAAAGATAAAGAAGCAAGATTCAACTTGTTGGAATCCAAGATAACCACCCAGGACATTAGACCAAAACCTAGAGAGTTTGGTCCTAATTTCGACCCAAGGAGGTCTCCCTCTCAGAGTTACTCAGGACGACAGTCTGGCAATGCCCAAAGATCAAAGGCTCGATGCAATTTCCCTTTGACACTGCACACCTATATATTAAGGTAGTGCGCCCATCATTGTTACTTCATTATTTATTCTTTCAATGACTATTGAATAAGGGGAAGGCCAGTCACACATGGTAACTATTGGAGTTCCCACATACAATCTCTCTCTCTCTCTCTCTTTCTCTCTCTCTCCATTGGATGTACTCGAAAATCAACCATCCCTAGAGCCTTCTATTCATACTATTGGAGAAAGAACTATACATAAGATATTTACTCTTTGAAGGAGATGCATGAAATAAGAAATAAAGATAAAGAAGCAAGATTTAACTTGTTGGAATCCAAGATAACCACCCAGGACATTAGACCAAAACCTAGAGAGTTTGGTCCTAATTTCGACCCAAGGAGGTCTCCCTCTCAGAGTTACTCAGGACGACAGTCTGGCAATGCCCAAAGATCAAAGGTGGAGTGTTACATATGTGGAGGAAAGTGACATATCTCACCAATTTGTCCAAACCCTAGAAAGTCCATGGACTACAAGCTCTTATGCAGTCGATGCAAAGTAAAAGGCCACACTGCAAAAGACTATCTAAGTCCACCTCCTGTAAAAGCTACTCTTGATACTCAATAGAGGACCCAAAAACCTACTTCCAATTTGGTGGAATTGGAGGTTGTTGCAATAACACGTGCTAAGAAAGGAGATCCAACAATTCTAAAAGAGAGCATTCCCTCTACTAAATCGGTGAAGTTTAATCTTCCCAAGGAGAAACAGAACAATGCAAAGTACAATAATGTAGTACAAAGCACTGTAGAGCCACAGAAATAGTTGCAAAGATAGGACCAAACGTCCAGGGGAGATGGAGAATGCCAAAGTACCTCCAGAAGTAGAAGAGGTGCACACGTTATTGTGACACTGCAAGTCCACCACTGCAAACCTGACCGGAGAGTTTTTCGCCAGGATTTTGAACTCATTAGTTAGCGTCATTAGGAATTTGTTTTCTATTGTGTGTATATTTTTGTTTGTCATTCAATTTAAATTATGAATGGGATGTGTTTTAGGGAACATTACTATATGCTCATTGGTCTTGGATTTTGAGAATCACAAATAGAGTTTTCAAATAGATTATGTGATGCTTGTTATGAGGTGATCATTAACTAGAAGAGGAAGTGCAAATAGCTCATCGAAGATACTTGAAGTATAGTACTAGTGACATTGGAGATGAGAATTGTGCACTGACAAAATTAGACATTGATGCGATTTTTAGAAGTTTATCCTACACAATCTTTTCAAAGGTCATTACTTTAAAAGTATAAAGTGAGGGTGACGAAGACTTTCAAGTTGAAGGGTAGCTCTATTAGCATGGATTATGGATATATGTTGGTATATATCTAGAGGTGCTATGCTGAAGTTGGAGGAAGATGATTGTAAGCAGACTTGGCTTGCATATGCAAAGAAATGTGAGAAGGGGGGCTCCATTGAGACCACAAGGGCCATTTATGCCCATGCTCTTTCAGTCTTCAAGGGTAAGAAGAGTGTGTGGCTTAGAGCTGCTTACCTGGAGAAAAGCCATGGAACAAGGGACTCCCTGGAATCCCTACTGCGAACTGGTGTCACCTACTGTCCTCCTCAAGCGGAAGTACTATGGCTTACGGGAGCCAATGAGAAATGGCTAGCCAGAGAAGTTCCTGTAGCTTGAGTTATTCTCCACGAATCATATATTGCCATTCCCAAGTCTGAGGAAATTTGTCTAGAAGCATTCAAGCTGGAGTTTGAGAACCAAGAGCCTCAGAGAGCAAAGTTTCTCTTAAGTAAAGCAAGGGAAAGAGGGTGCAATACTACAGGACTTGTGTCGATGAAATCTACCATGGACGTGGAGTGTGAGTTAGGAAATGTTTTGCAGGAAAAGCAACTACTGGAGAAAGGGCTCAGTCAGTTTCCAGGGTTTTTCAAGCTATGGCTGATGTTTGGCCAGCTAGAGGATCATGTGGGCCATCCAAGGGCTCCACGAGAAACATTCCAAAGAGGTTTGAAGCATTGTCCCCACAGTATTCCGCTATGGCTCTGTGCAGGCCCGACTGGAGGAAAAAAGTTGGTGGGTTGAGCAGGGCTAGGGCAGCTTTTGACTACAGCAAGGCTCAAGAATCCTCAGAACTTAGAATTATGGCTAGCAGCCATTCGTGCTGAGGCGAGAGAAGGGTAGAACAAGGAAGCCGAGTCTCTTATTGCTAAGGTCTTAAAAGAAAGCAAGACTAGTAGACGATTATGGACTACTGCAATTGAAATGGCCCCGAAGCCTCAAAGAAAGACCAAATGTCTAAATCCTTTCAAGCAGTGCGGCCATGACTTATGTTATTGCATCGGTTGCGAAGCTATTTTGGCATGGTCGCAGATGGTTAACGAAGCTAGGACATGGCTCGAGCGCACTATGACCCAAACACCTGATCTTGGAGATTTTTGGGCCCTATGGTACAAATTTGAGTTGGAGCAAGAAACGGAAACCCAACAGCAAGAGGACTTGAGACGTTGTATTGCGGCAGAACCATGCACGAGGATTGGTGTGGAAGTGGGACGAGTACTACGAGAGATTGCTGAGGACAAGGGAGGGGCACAAGTCTAGGGCCAAAGAGTATATCCTGGAGCCTGATAATAGAGCAGCAGAGAGGTTGCATGGGGGTGATAAACACACACCCACAATATTAATGCGAGCTCCATCACGTAAACTGCACCAAAATTTGCAAATTGCAGCCAGCACAACCAAATCAGTAGCATTTGAAAGTGTGATGCAGCAGTTTGGCTCTGCTGATCTATGCAGAATGGCGAAGATGACTACCAATGATGATGTATGGACGGCGTGCTAGTTACGCACAGTCGACGGAGTTCTAAAAAAACAAAGCAATGATGACACAATCGATAATAGCATTGTTGTTAATCATGGACAAATAACAGCATTCAAAATCGCAGGATGGCATATTGATGATGCAATGTGACGATGGCACAGATATAGATGGTAGCAGTGTCGTGACGCTGTGCGTCCACTGCTGCAAATATGAGGGCAAAGTTTTTTTTCACCAAGAATTTGAATAAGTTAGTGTCATTAGGAATTTATTTTCCATTGTGTGTGTCTCTTTGTTTGCTTTTGCATGATGCAAGAGCACAAGTAGTTAGGCTAGGTACAATTTCTTCAATGCATTGATAATTTATTTATGTGGAAGCATCGTTTGATTGATTGCATTACATGGTTTTAATTTGTGAACCGCATGAATGAATGGGCATGAAATTCTCTTTCAAAAGCATATTTCTTGATAGGGCACATTGCATGGAAAAATATATTCATATGAAGGTTTCCATTTTGAAGACTCAAGGATCAAAGGAAAATGTCGTAAGTTTTATTGCAAGGGAATTCAAAGACCTAGATTCTCATTAAGCACTATTATAATGCAGGGCTACAGTAGTGCTGTTCAGAGGATGTACTCGCCTCTTAATGGAATGAAGCATGTATTTACTATTGGTTATTCTCAGTTTATAGCAAACAGTTCATGTTGGTTTAAGCCTATGAAAGCTATGTGCAAAGCTGAACGCATATCTATGAAACGGGCTACTAAGGAATTGAGAGTATTGGGATTGTTAGCTGAAAATGAAGGCATTTCAAGCATCTTTTATGGGATGAATATTAATGACACTATGGCTAAAATTTCAACAACTATACATGCACGAAATGAGGTTGAAAATATTGTTGTTAGTATGTTCTTTGGACATGTATGATATCGTAGCATTGTTTGCTCAACAGGAAAAGGATTACAATGGGTTGAAGCACTTGTGGAGACAAAGTATAAGACAATTGACAAAAATATGAAACCAATTGCTTTGCCACTTCCACTAGAAAGTAAGGGTTTGTATGAAAAAGTGTCAAGGCAGCCAAGCTTATGGGATCCTAAATATATAGGTAATCAATTTACATCTAAAACATGACAGGAATTGAAAGTTGGTACAGAAGTGTTTCTTTTTCCTAGTACTGAGAGAGACTGTTTTATGCAAATGTTGGCTAGGCATGGAAAGGCATTTGTATTTTAGCCAACTGAAATAGGTTGTGTGGATCTAAACATACAAAAGAAATTTGGAGCCTTGCAAAGCGTTTTTCAAAAACACTTCTACACAAGATGTGTTTTTGGAAGACACCATGTGTTTTTGCAAAGTGTTTTTTAAATTCTACAGGACAGCAAGATGATCCATTAGGGGCAAGAACTATGTGGCAGACATTGAGGAATCACCAATGTGCACCAATAATTGGCATTCCTTTTGATGCAATCAAGCCAGACAGAGACATCGTTGAAGGCTCCTTCGGGCAGTGTGTGGAAGCCACAATAGATAATATAAGTTATTTTCCTTCAAATTTGAAATTTTGTGCCAAAATGTACAAGGGCTCTAATAATGCCAAGTTACAATAGTTTCAAGTGGAGCGTGGGATGCAAAAGGTCAATGCATCGATTGTGCAATGCATTGCCTTCACTTTTGAGCCCCCTTGGGTTACAATCTTCCCCTTATTCAATGGTGGTACATTGAATGATGTATTAATGTGGGGTCCTTTTAAGGAATGTAGATATAGAAGAACAATCAAGTGCTTGCACAAGACATCAGTGGGATTCAGCCCTGATCTTGACAAGGTGCCCAATGTAGAGGAGAAAGCTAGGATTGTGGGAGTACCAATAATATGCCAAATACTATTCATGCACTAGTGGATGGGATGAAGGCCGTGCATAGTGTTGGCATCATCCATTCAGACTTGTATGCTAAGAACATGGTACTAGAATTTACCAAAGAGAACATATCTAGGGCTAGCATCATAGACTAGGGTCTAATGCTCACTTTTGGCATGACAAGATCAGCAAACAACTATGGTGGCCCAAATGATCCCATGCACCTCATAGATGAGAGTCGGTGGAAAGAAGAGTTGGAAATGAGAAGACGACCTTGGATTGCACTTGAGATCTACGACCCACTGTGCCAATCTGCATATAGCAAGGAGTCTAATGTGTATGCAATTGGCTGGCTCATCATTTGTCTTATTGAGTTTTGGCACCTAGGCCAAAACTTGTGGTTGTGCAGAAAGCCAAGGGATACCCTAGATGAAGTGATCATGCATTTGATAGAGTTAAAGGCAAGTGATCGCATGTTGGTAGATGATAGGGTTGCACATATATCCTTTGCAAACCTCGTTGAGGGTAGAGTGTGGGATTGATCCTCCAAAGGTGCAGAGACCCCTTGTAGAGCTTGGCCCTATCTTAGCTCACCCCTTTTGAGTAGCCTGACTCCCACAATCTCTACTTGCATTTTGTAAAACAATGTATTAGTTTTTGGAGTTTCCATGACTTGTGAATCCAAACATGTCTTGAAAAGATTGGCAACTTTGTAAAACTCTATACTCCATGGAATGGGACTCGTAATTTGTGCATATAGATTAAGTTAGTTAAGTGCTTTTAATTGTTAGGAGTAATAATTCCAAGATTGTGTGTCTATCTTATTCACGATTTGTTTTGTATGATTGATGGTTTTCTCAAATTTTGAAATTCACTATTTGCACTATGTCATGCTTTATATCATGGTGAAGATTTTGTATTTATAAATTGTTTCTAGTTAGCAAATGTGAAACACTAGTGAGTATTCTAATGCATACATGAGGTTTATGAGTGCGAATAATCATATCTTGATATTTACATCATAGACCACAATGCTTATCATAATGCATTTAATAAAGGTAACACTTAGAAAATTCCATAGTCACTAGAACCACTGAGAGATTTTTTATCAACCTTTGATAGCTACTTTACGATGAATTCCATGATAAACTTGGATATCAAATTATTAACCATATCGCATTTTATCTCCATTGAGCTAGAGCTATTATTTAGTAAGGTTTTTTAAAATCTGCAACGATGTACGTGTACGTGCATGTGTTTGTGTGTGAGTGTGTGTTATTCCTTGCAAATAAGATGCTTTAATCTAAAACCTTGAAACCGATATTTTATGGGTCATAGTTAAGTTGGTAATGGTCTATATGTTTATTTCAATTTCAAGTTATATTTGCTTTTATATGCAACTAGTACAAAATCTGTAAGGATGTGTATGTGCACACATTTAAGGGTGTTGTTCCTTGTTGCAAACAAGGTGATTTAATCTAAAGACTAGTGGAGGATCAATCCCACACTTGCATACAAGGTGTTTTGCATCTTGTGTAGAAGTGTTTTTGGAAGACACCTTGTACATTAGACAATTGGAAATAAAGTTAGAAGACATAGAGTGTTTGGAAAACCATTGGAAATAAAGTGTCTTCCAAAAACACATCTACACTTTATTTTTTTGTATAGGTTGACATGGAGCATTTTGTATAGTTGGTGTAACTTGTGTTTCAACTACTCCAACACTAGTAGTGGCACAAATTTGTTGATCTCTTGCTATTTGATATGCCGTTTCAGTCTCATTATTTGCTTCATTTCCAAGAATAGATGTATCTGGTTGATTTGTTTATGTCTGCGAATCATTTATAACATTTGTGGTTGTAGGAGTATTTATTGGATGGCCGAAAAATACAGCAATATCTCCGGCTTTGAAACCTCACAAATTTTTTGTTTTTTTAATCTACATGTGCCTGCATAAAAACACACAAAACAATACCGAAGATTTTGTTTCTTCACAATGCTACTACGGAATTATATCAACTTTTAAAGAATAACGGTTGCACATAAATCCAAATATAACTTGAAAATCAAAGAAATACAAACAATTACCACTTAACTACGACTCACAAAAGATTAGCTTCAAGCTTTTAGATCAAGGCAACTTGTTTGCAAGAAAAAACACACTCGTGCACACACACATATGATCACACTTTATACCAATTGCACATAAATCCAAATATAACTTGGAATTTAAAGAAACATACAAACCATTGGAAATGTCTTCTCTTTGTTGTCCAAGCTTTGCACAAAAGAAACACTATCAAACTCATCAACTATTTTATAGGCCAAGTTCATTCTAAGTGCCATACAATGAATTCCTAACATGAAAGGTGATATAGAAGTTTATAGGCAGACACAAATTCCTAAGTGATGGCCTTGCATAATTGTTGCTCCATTAACTCCCACACAAATTAGTTTTTTTTGCAATCTCAACCCTTGATAATTGCAACATACTCATCAAGCTTTCTTCAACTAAGAAGAATAGGTTCTTTGTTGTGGCATCTTTTTGCATTTTATTTATTGTAAGAAAATATGCACGACGAACATGATTTTCCACAATATAAATAGTCATGCAAACCTAACTAGTATTATCTCTGGATGTGGCCTCATTTATAGCGAGAGAGCAAAAAATTGAGAAGATTTGATTTTTTCTCTCAAATCTTACTTGACAACCTCATCTAATGCTTCCGCCAAATCCCATCCACTACTTGTGACCAATGCAATTGTGGAAAATTGTCAATAGGAAATTGTGAAAATAATTCCTTATACTCGGGATAGTCCACCATTGGTCTTCCTTGCCTTAAGATATAAAAAACAGTCTACACGTAAAAAAAACCATTACAATTTGATATTACACACAATATAAAACATATTATGAATATATTAATAATTATAAATGATAAAATAATACCTTCAATTGTAGGATTTTAATTTGCAAGGTCTTATCTTGCATTTTTTTAAATATGTTGTTAGTTGATAACTTCTCACGTTGTGCGTGCTCAAGCAAATGTTTCTCATATAGTCCTACATTCTTTAGATGTAGACACTCCTCACTAAACTTCCATCTTACTTGACTTACTTCTTACCCATCAACAATGGCTTTTTCATATACCTTGCCTACATGCTTCTCTATAGTGTCAATTTTGAGCTGAAATGTGTAATCAACTCCCTTTTTCCATGAGCAACTAATACATCGAGCCTTTTTTGGAATAGAATCATTAGCTGGTATAACTGGCTCAATGAATGGAAATTTACTAACCCAGTCTAGCTGAAATGTACGCTTTGCAAGGCTCCAAATTTCTTTTTTTTTCTTCTCACTAGCTTGTGTGCTTTTCAAGGAACTTGATATCTCTTCTTCATTTTTTTGTATAGGTTGACATGGAGCATTTTGTATAGTTGGTGTAACTTGTGTTTCAACTACTCCAACACTAGTAGTGGCACAAATTTGTTGATCTCTTGCTATTTGATATGCCGTTTCAGTCTCATTCTTTGCTTCATTTCCAAGAATAGATGTATCTGGTTGATTTGTTTATGTCTGCGAATCATTTATAACATTTGTGGTTGCAGGAGTATTTATTGGATGGCCGAAAAATACAGCAATATCTCCGGCTTTGAAACCTCACAAATTTTTTGTTTTTTTAATCTACCTGTGCCTGCATAAAAACACACAAAACAATACCGAAGATTTTGTTTCTTCACAATGCTACTACGGAATTATATCAACTTTTAAAGAATAACGGTTGCACATAAATCCAAATATAACTTGAAAATCAAAGAAATACAAACAATTACCACTTAACTACGACTCACAAAAGATTAGCTTCAAGCTTTTAGATCAAGGCAACTTGTTTGCAAGAAAAAACACACTCGTGCACACACACATATAATCACACTTTATACCAATTGCACATAAATCCAAATATAACTTGGAATTTAAAGAAACATACAAACCAGTGTTTTTGGAAGACACCTTGTACATTAGACAATTGGAAATAAAGTTAGAAGACATAGAGGCAGCAATTGCAAAATTAAAGGCAGCAAGGAAACAAAACAAGAAATTGTTTGACAAAAGACGTAGACTGAGACCAAGAACCATACAAGATGGGGATTGGGTATTGGTTTATGATCGTAGTTTAGACAACCAGCATAGTGCTATGCGTAAAGTTTCTAAAAGATGGTTTGGACCCTATGTGGTAAGACAAGTGTTTGATAATGCTACTTATGCATTGAATGAGCTGGATGGGACAGCCATAAAACTTCTGGTGGCAAGGAAAAGAATCAAATTATTTAAGAGGCGGGAATCTAATGTCTATGAGTTGCCAGAATTGGAAGAAAACAGTGGCCATGATACAAGGGCTAGCCAGGAAGATATGGAAGATAAAGAAGTAAAGGATATGGATGCAAGAGGTGAAGACTCAGAATCAGGTGACAACTAGGATTTTGGCACATACCAGAGGATGTGCAAGTTCAGAGGGGGTGGATGTCGTGATGCTATGTGGACACAATGTGAAAAAGCATGGAATGCATCATCATCCGACTTTCTTATTGATCAAGAGAGTCAATGTGATCCGAGTCATCAATACTAGTGTGATGGCATGAATGGTCCAAAAATACTAGATTTTTGGATAATTTTAATCTATTTTTTATCTTATTTATTGTAAAAATCCAAAAAAATTAAAAAACTTCTAGATCAGGATGGCATGCAAAAAAGCAAGTTGCTTTTTCAGTCAGTTATTGGATTTTTCATAAAAAATACAGATTGGTGAAATCGTGCACGTCTCGTAATCGCTGTTGACAGGCTAAAAACTACACTTTGAACTGGAAGAAGTGTACTAGGAGATTCTAGGTCAAGTGTCTTGAGGTTTTACCCCCCTTCTAAAGCCAACAATGCCATCAGATTTTAGGTTCTGAGCAATAGAGAAGGAGCTATTATTTTGATACACATTTTTGTTCTATTTTTTCTATGAGATTTTATATTTTTTCCCAATCAGTTTTGATATGGATGTGTGATTAATATTTTCTTCTCTTTTCTTCATTCATCAATGTAGGTTGGAAGCTAAGCACAAAAGTCTAATAGATTTTTCAAAATTTTTCTAGCCATTTTTCGTGGTTGAAAAATAATTTTCCAAGAATATACATGTTTAATAAGTGTTTATTATTCAATTAGTTATTTCCCAATTAATTTTGATAATTTCAGCATATGTGAAGATCCAAAAATGTAAATAAAAGTTAGTATGATTTTCTGGAACTATTGGGCATTTTTCTTGATTCTCAAACAATTGTTCAAGAATTTTTGGCGAAATTTCATGAAATTGAAGGTCTTTTATTATTTTCTATTTTTTGATATGTTAAATTAATCTTAAAATTTTCAAAAAGTATCAAATTATATCAATCATTTTTTTAAATTCCATTTTTTTGTTATTTATGGGTTTTTGTAAAATTTAAGGTGTTTTTTCTAGTGTTTTTCAATTTTGAAAGATTAAAAATTCAGGAAAATATACCTCGAAGTAAGTTGCATGTTAGCTATGTGTGAAAAATAATGAGTTCACCACCCCACGAAAAAAATCGCATGTGCGTCTTTGCGTGTGAATGATTGCAAGTACGAACACAGGTAATGAGGTCCAAAACCTTGCATGCGAACAAGACCTTAGGAGGAAACACACGAACAATATGATGGGGAAAAAAAGGCAGTCATGATTGTTGTTTGTGGTGGGATTATGGTTTTTTTTTTAAATGTTGTTGTATGTTTTGGTGGTTTTGGTTTTCTTCTTTGTTTGGTATCAAGGGAAACATATGAAAAAAAAGGTTGGGGTGGTGGTGGGGCATGCTGTATTTTTTAAAAAAAATATAAGTTTGTGTGTTTTTTTGTGTTTATTTTTTAAAAAAATAAGAAAAGTAATTTTTTAAAAAAATATGGGGTGGGGGATTACCTTGGGGAGGTTGGGCGGGAAGGGGGTCATAGGGTGGGCAGGCGGGTAGGGTCATTTGGGGGGGGGGGGGGGGGGTAGAGTAGGGGGTCGTTTGGTGGTGGGGTGGGAGGGGCAATGTAGGGGGATGGGCGGGGTGGGGGGGACGAGACCTTAAAAATGGGCAGGGAAGCGGGAGGGGGAGGGGACGGTCGCGGGGGGTAGGAGAGAGGGAAGAAGGAGGCACCGGCGCGAAGCATTGACATCGATGGCAAGCGAGGTGGCGACAAGCCCATGGTGAGACCGTGGACATCGATGGCAAGGTGGCGCAGGGAGCGGCCCAGGCGGGGTGGCGGCATCACAAGCAAGTGTAGTTGTTTACAAGCGGGAGCTAGGTGCATGGGCGAGCAACACTGTCACACCGAGGAGGAAAGGGGGAGAGGGGAGGAGGAAAGAATAGGAGGGAAGGAGGGAGAGGAGGGAGTAGGAGGGTATGCGGGTGGAGGGTCAGGGGGGATGGTTAGGGGAGGGAAGGTTTTTGTTTTGTTTTTTAATAATAATAATAATAATAAAGCATGAGGATTTCCCTCCCACGGCCTACGAACGATCATAGGTAGGGGGTAAAAAAACTTGCGACAGCGGGTTTGACATAACGAATGGGATGCACGCATGAGAGAAGGATGTCCACACGAACGCATCAACTCGTGGAAAAACACGAAAACGTGGCGTTCACGCGGAAACATGCAAACTGAGCAATGGATGGATAAACAACAAAAAGGAAAAATATGTCAAAGAACGAGAGGAAGAGGGCAGAAAAATGGAACAGGATGTCGGAGGACAAATAAGAGTGTTTGCATGGGAAAGAGGTAAAAATTGGGCTTGAAAACACACATGAAAATTGATATCGATAAATCTGTTTGTTAAAATGAAGGGTAATCAAAAGGAAAAATATCTGAGATGATGTGATGGACTAGCTTGTCATATTAGAACACGGTTCTAACCAGGATAAGATGCGTTCGCATGGAAAAACGGTAAAAACACACCAAAAAATGGAAAGAAAAATTAATACGAAAACATTTGGTGGTTGAAACAAGGAGGAATGTAAAAAAAAAATGTTTGCAAGAAAGTGACAAACAAGATGTGTATGGTGGAACGTAGTCCTCAGGGCGATAGGGCACTTTTGCATGGAAAAAATACAAAAAGACATAAAAACTGAGTCAGAAATTACTACAAAAAAATCAGTGCATCCAAACAGAGCGCAATAATAAGGAAAAATGTCAAGGAAAACTTGTGGGATAGGGATATTAGGTTAAAACATAGTTCTAGTGGCATTAAAGGGCATTCACATGGGAAAAATAAAAAAAGGAGCATAAAAACTCACATAAAAGTTAATAAAATAAAATCGGTAGGTCGAAATAAGATGGAAGAAAAAGGAAAATTGTGCAAGGGAGCAAGTCAGACAAGGCTATCTAATTTGAATTGAATTTCCAAGTGTTTAGGGTAGGTTCACATGAAAAAGCAACCAAAAATACATGCGAGAATATCCAAAATTATGAAAATTTTATTAATGGACAAACAGTGCATCCGAATGACGAGTAGGATAATTGAAAATTATCAAGGGGAAAATATAGGTCATAGTTGTATCATCGAATCACTGTTGTTGTGAAGCAAAAAAAGACATGTTCGCATGGAAACACGTTAAAGGGACAGAAAATTCTTTTAAAAATTAATAACTCTTGATCTATGGCTCGGGATTGAGGACTATAAAAAGCAAAAGTGACCAGTTTGAAGGACGAACACGATTGTAAGATCAAATTGTAATTTCGGTGAACAAAGTGTGCATTCACATAGAAAAAACAGAAAAACAAAGAATAAATCCATAGAAACAAAAAGACCCCAAGACGAGGTGAAAATACAACGAATGGGTGGGAAAGGGAGTCCCATCAGGGTAGGACTAGGACATGGTATACTCAAATCATTTCATAAGGAGGTTTCCAGGGGGGTATGCACAACATATGAGCAGGGACACGTCCCCATACTTAAAACGTTAATAGATCAGATTGATGAATCACTAGGGGCCTAACACTTGATCACAGTGTATACCTATATATCCCCACACTTTAAAATTGATCAACTTGTGTAATCAAAAGGGGTAGGGTGAGAAGAACTTGACCCGATTTGCAGATAGTTGAGGTGAATCATTATGGACATGTGCAAAGTTGTAGTTGTTGATAGAAGGTACCACGACTTGCCACATCACACTTGTCCAAGCATGGCAAGGACCACACAACAACACCCACGCATGTGACATTGTTGATGAAGCATTGATTAGGTATCAATCACTCTGTCTCGATAGTCACTCATGTTGAAATGATAAATTAGTCGCTCGCCCCATGACTCACATCACTCGCGATAAATAATGATTGAAACCCATAACTCATATCCGATTGAGAGATCCGTAAGAAGAGTGGGTAAAAGGGAGTATGCCAATGTGCACAATTGATGGTGCATCAATGTATTCCAACCTATTTGGCATAGGTGTAAGAAGAAAGGCTAAGGAGCCTTATCATGTTGTGCATCAAATAGAATGAGGTGTATTCTGATGGCAGAGGAGGCATGCCCCATGGATGCCTAGGAAAACAAGAACGTACATGTCTCCAAGTGTGGTAATGTCCCTCAATCTACCCCTCTCACTTGATAAAATGGAAAATGAAACATACTCAGTCCCCCCTCTATCTCATGCTCTATTGATGATTACAATAGGGCAATCGAGCTCCTCACATCCTGTTGATTGAATCCTCACTAGCACTTGTGCAAAGGTTGTATGCCTTGTACGTAATTGATATTGCAATATTATATCCTACCATATGTGCAGGAATATGGTGCAATCACCCCACCCTCTATCTCATGCTCTGTTGATGATTATAGAGGGAATCCCATACTCACATCCCCATTCGGTTAGGATGATAGCTCTCATTTCTCAAGGTTGGTTGATGAAGATCAGCTTGTCTTGTTGATGAGGTCAACATATATCAATTGATGAAGAGGCGTACCTAGGGAGGTAGCCAACATGTCTGGTGCTTAAATTGCACATGGAAAATATCGTCTGTTGTAGAAATTAGAAGCACTGATGGGGTTGCAAGATTCAGGCACCAAGGGAGGTGGCATTGAAACTTTTTCTAGAAGAGTTTTGCTAGTAATTTAGCGGTCTAGGACTACTGGGTGTTACTACCTTTTCCACAGTCTGCTTCTCCTCCAAGGGTGTTTGCCACCTTTTCTTGGAACGAGGCCTGTTATGGTGCGCAAATCAGATTCTGGGTGCATACGTAGCGAGATGTCGGATGCATGACATGAAGAAAAGAGACAAATTGGGTACAATCTCTCCCCATGCCTTATGTGAGCGCTTTACAAGGCATGCATTTATAAGCGTATTCATCTCAAAGCTCAAAAATAGCCCAATTTTACAATAAGCATGCTTTAGCTTTTGTGTTTGTTTTTTTTCCAAATAAAGAATAAAGTGGTTGGGTGGCCCAAAAGTCAGGTTGTGTCCAAATACAATGTCCAATAATGAAATATTTAAACCGTGTGCCCATGAGCATACAAAATAATAAATATTTATCAAGCACTTCAATAAATAAGTGCGCCTAAATAAATATTAACGCCACGCCTTTACTGGTAAGACATGCGCCCATAAAATATGATAATTTCTTCTAGGTAATTTGAATACACGTTATCGCCCAGTACTTCCCAATGCCACCATCGCCTGCTCTAAACATCAATTGAAGCATTCACAATTGTTAGAAAATAATAAAATTAAATAGTCAAAAGTGAATACCTAGCAGTCTTCAGTTACAAAATAAATAAATAGGTTGCAACTCTATCATAAGCTTAATTTAATACGAGTGCACTCTAAACTCATAAACGTCCATTAATTTAAATATGTATTTTGTGGAATCACCCACTGTGGAGTCACCCACGTCCATTAATTTAAATATGTATTTTGTAGAATCACCCGCTGTGGAGTCATCCACGTGCACATTAAATTAACATGATGCCTGAAAAGGATAGGCATCCCCGTCAACTTCTCGCACAAGGAATCCACCTTGTATACAAGCCCTGGTAAATAAATATAGTTTTATGGAATCCATTGCAAAACCTCACGGAATCCACCGTGGTCTCACAGAATCCACTGTGGAATATGCCTCTTGGCATCATACCCGCGGGGTGGGGTAGCAATTGTCCTCAATTGCTATTAGCTCAATGTGGAACGAGCAATGAGGGGTAAGTACTTAAGTCGCGGGCGTGCATCCATTGGGTCTCTTTAATAGGATAATTTTTAAACTTAACCAAATATATAGAATATCTATGGCTAGTTCTAGTGGTCATAAAGTCAGTGTCTAGAATAGTTTCACATTCAAGGATTTCAGTTTTTTCTTCTAACAAAGGAGGGTTTTCATGGACAGGGTAAACATGTAGTTGGCCTCTAAAAGGTCGTAACAAGTTGATATGAAAAGTATTGTGGATTTTCCAGTGTTGGGATAGTTCTAATTTAAATGCATTGTCATTGATTTTGTGAATGATCTTGAAAGGTCCATAAAATCTAGGGGGAACTAACTTAACAACAGAGTGTCTCTCAACACTTTGTAATCTTCTCTTTTCAATGTGTAACCAAACATAATCATCAACTTTGAAACTCATAGCTTTTCTTTTCTTGTTAGCTTGTTTAGTGTATGATTGTTGGGCTTTTGCAATCATGTATTTAAATTCAGAAAAAGTAGTAGCATGCATATTGGCAATATCATCAACAGCTTTAACTTTGTTTGACAATGATGTAACAAGTGTAGACAATTTATGTCCATAAATGATTTGAAAATGTGCTTTCTATGTAGCTCTGTGCGGTGTATTATTATATGCAAACTGAAGTAAATGCTAGTTTGTATCTCATATTTGTGGTTTTGAAATTGTGTATGCACGCAAAAGATCTAATATTGTACTGTTAGTAGCTTCTATTTGCCTATTTGTTTCAATGTGAAATGTAGATGAGAAATCAATCTTAATACCCAAGCTAGCAAACAATATAGTCAAAAAATTATTGTAAAATCTAGAATCACGATCAAAATTAATAATTTTTTATAAACCATGGTTAGTGAGAAAACAGTTCGCAAAAACAATTGAGCATCTTGAGATGCACTTAATGTTTTCTTGCATGGAATGAAATATGCTTGTTTGTTAAATCGATGTACAATAGTCCAAATCATATCATGATTAGCTTGTGTGTTAGAAAAACCAGTTATAAAATCCATTGAAATATGTTCCCATAGTCGTTCAAGAATTGGTAAATTCATTAACAAACCATATTGCTTACCGTGGTGTCCCTTAACTCTTTGAAAAATTAAACACTCAGATACAAAGTTAAAAACATCAGATTCCATCTGTGGCTAGTAAAAATCTTCAACCAATGTATGTAAAGTAGAAATAATACCTCTATGGCCTTGATATGGGGGACAATGAATTTTATGCAACACAAATGATCTAAATGGAATAGTTGCACACAACATTTTCTCATAAAACTTAGAATTAGACAATGAATCAATTGGAATTCAATTATTAGCAACTAATTTATTCCAATCAGCTTGAAAACTTTGGTCTTGGTCATAGGTATCTTTCATAGGGATAAGGGAATCAAAAGATAAAACAGAAATATTATGGATACCCGATCTTCTACTCAAGGCATCGACAACAACATTTTCTTTTCCTGGTTGATATTGGATAAGTGGATGAAAACTTTGAATAAAAGCAGCCCATTTGATATGATGGTCAAAGATTTATGGCTGACTAAGGAGATGTTTGATACTTTGTTGATCAGTTTTGATCATGAATTCAAATTCCATTAAATAGTGTTTCCATTGACGTAAAGCTTGTACTACAGCTAGCAATTCCTTATTATAGGTAAAATACTTGAGTTCAGATGGTTTAAATTTGCAGCTAAAGTAGGCTGTGGGATATGAATCTTGCATAAGGACAGCTCCTATTCTAGATCCACTAGCATCAGTGGTGACTACTAGAAAGAATGGTCTATTAAAGTTAGGGAATTGCAATACAGGGGCATGTGTTAAGGCATATTTTAGTAAATCAAAAGACTTTTACTAATTATCATACTAATGATAGACAATACCTTTCTTTAACAATTTTGTCAAAGGCAATGCAAGCAATGAAAAATTTCTCAAAAATTTTCTGTAAAAGCTGGCAAGACCTAAGAAAGAACATAATTCATGTACATTTTTAGGTATCGGCCAATTCCAAATTGCTTCTATCTTTTTAGGATATTCAAAATCGCTTCTATCTTTTTAGGTGTATTTAGTCGTACTTGATGATATTCAGATTTGAGATCTATCTTGCTAAATATTTTGGCCCCTTGTAATTTATCCATGAGATTATCTACCCTAGGGATTGAATATCTATTCTTGACAGTGATCTTATTTAGGGCATGATAGTCAATGCACATCCTATAGGTTTTTTTTTTTCTTGACTAATAGGACAAGTGAACCAAAAGGAGAACTACTGGGCCTAATGAGTCCTCGGGTAAACAATTCTTCAACTTGGATTTAAATTTCTTTCTATTCAATTTGATTATGTCTATAAGGTGCTTTACATGGTGGTTGTGACCCAAGAATTAAGTATATTTTATGATCTTCAAGACGTGTAGGTAGTAAGCCAAGTGGTAAGTAAGTAGCAAAACAAACTTTAAATTGTGAAAGAAATTGTGTGTGCTTAGGATGCATCTGATTTTCCTTAGCTTCAATTTCATTCGCCCATACTAAGTATGATTTGCTACCTTTTCTTAATGCACATTTAGCTTGTGTGTGACTAAGCAATGGAAAATTATCAAAGGTGTGCATTCCATGTAATGTAATTTGTTTCCCATTAGAATGACTCTTCATTGAATGCGTGGAATAATCTATATTGAGATTATATTTATGATGCCAAGGCATTCTTAAAATAATGCCACTAGATTGCAAAGACACAACCACTAAATTTCTATGCTTAACAGAATCACCAATTTTAATTTCTAAATCATGAACTTCTTGTGTACCATTGTATCTAGTGCATAAAAATGCAGCTTTGATGTGATAATGAGTTGAAACAGTATGTAAGTTCAATTCGTTGACTGTTTTTGTAGAAATAAAATCTTGTGTGCTCCCATCATCATGTAAAAAAATATTTTCTTTACCATGCACAAGGCATTTCATCATTAAAAAAGAATGAATATTTGGCATACCTGGTAAAGTATCTGACATAGTATCAATATCGTCATTGTCTTCCATGAAATCTGGCATTTCTTCATGGTCTTCATCTTCAATCGCTCCCAAGTAGTTGATGTGAGCAGTTGGCTTTTTGGATTGACAATTCACCATTGGGTGTCCAGGTTGGTGGCACTTGTAGCAGACTATAGGCTTGGCTTTGGAAACATTATTGGTAATGGCTAGGAGTTTAAGTATGTTGGGATTTGGTTGGATGGCTTAGGATTTGAATTTGTGTTTGATAGTGAAGTAGGGGGTCGTGTCCAGGATTTATGAAAAGGATATGGAACAAAGTGATTTTGATTAAATCTTTGAAAGTTAGAATTGAATTGCTTTGTACTGAAGTTACCGTTAGTTCGGAATTATTGTGGTCACTTCTCTCGTCTTCGAATTTTGTCTTCAGTATCGTGGGCCAAAGATATCACATCCTCCAGAGTTGTTGGCTTGAACATGTTCACCTCCACATAGAAGTGACCAAGCAAACCAGACATAAGCTTGCACTTGTGGATTGCCTCATGTACATCTTCAAGAATTCGAAGTTGCAATAAGGCATTCCAGAAATGCTCAATGTATTGTGAAATAGGCTCACGGTCTCTTTGTTGCAAAAGATCCCACTATTTGATTGCTTTTTCATGGAATTGAGGTGGAAGAAAATTTTGTAAAAATTTCTTTTGAAAAGCCTCCCAAGTAGTAGGACAATCAATACTTTTGTAGACAATAGTCCACCATAATGATGCTCTGTCCACTAAATGGTTAGTGACATACTTGAGCTTGTCTTTTTCGACATACTGTTCTTCATGGAAATAATCATCAAATTGATTGATAAAAGCAAGAATAGTCTTTTTTTCACGTAGCCCATTACAAATATGAAATTTGAAATTTCTTTTACTTATCTTGGCTTCTTTCGTGATAGATTGTGCTTTGAGTGTTGCATCGATTGTACATCGTATAACATTTCGGGTTGCGGTCCATATTAATCGATAGTAGATCGTTGAAGAGTAGCTAGTTGAACATGCAAAGTTTGATGTGCTCTTTGTTCCTCCTCTTGAAGCTACATCATAATTAAGTCCAATTTTTGCTCCACCCTTGGTTCTGGTAAATCACCTTCAGCCATAAAACCTTCCATATATTGATCAGACATCCTGAAAATCTCAAACAACCTCACATACTCAAAATCTTGTTAGCAGGATGAGCATAGCTCAAGGTTGGGTTTACAAGGCTTGCTTTTTTTAAAAAATAATATGGCTTTTTGTAATATTTCTTCTCTTTATGGGTACAAAAATTGATGAATGTCTTCTTTCAAGAGAAAAATAGACCGTACTACATGTCAATTTACTTAGTGGAAACTGTCTCTGTCAAAGTGCATGTACAAATAGGGGCTTGCTAGATTTGTAAAATCGATTCGGGGTTTGTTCAGTGTGAACAACCACTATGAGAAAGATTGAGAATTGAGTTTGAGGCTTAGTAAGACCTAAATACTTTAAGCTTTAAATTTAAAAGCTTAAATCAATCATTTTTCTAATTGTCAGGATATCGTCGTTTGAATCGGTGCCGTCGAGGACATGCTGATGCCGCAATCGTTGAAATTTGAAGCTTAAGCTTTATTATAAAGCTTATTAAGCTTTTAACTCCAAGCTTAATCTTCTCTATTCTCTGTTAACCAAAGAGACTTACAAAGGATCTTCAGATGTGGTCCTCCACTTCCTATGAGAAGTCCTTCATGATCTGATAGCACAGTAGGGGGTTCTTCACCGCCAGGAACATGCTAGTATTGACGGTTTGTCGCGTGATTGATTGTAGAGCCCATTCATTCCAAGAGTTTTGCATTTGCACGAGATGGTAAGCGATTGGAAGCCCTTGATCTCAGCTTCTCTCTCATACCACTGATGTGCAAATTGGATTATAGGTGCATATGTAGCGAGTGTCAAAAGGTCCCCAAGAACAAAGAACTCTACTTAAGCTCAAAAGGAAAGAAGATAGACTTACACAACATGAAAAAAATAGACAAATTGGATACTGTCTTTTCCCATGCCTTGTGTGAGCACTTCACAAGGTATGTATTTATAAATTTACTCATCTCAAAGCTAAAAAATAGCCCAATTTTACAATAAGCATGCTTTAGCTTCTGTGTTTTCTTTTGTCCAAATAAAGAATACAGCAGTTGGGTGATCCAAAAGTCGGACTGTGCCCAAATACAATGTCCAATAATGAAATATTTAAACCGTGCATCCATGTGCATACAAAATAATAAATATTTTTCAAGCACGCTTAAATAAATATTAACGCCACAGCTTTAATGATAAGATGTGCGCCCATCAAAAAGGATAATTTCTTCTAGGTAATTTGAATACATTCTATCGTCCAGTGCTTCCCAACGCCACCACCACCTGCTCTACACATCAACTGAAGTTTTCACAATTATTAGAAAATAATAAAATTAAATTGTCAAAAGTGAATACCTAGCAATCTTCAGCTACAAAATAAATAAATATATTGGAACTATCAAGATTGTGGGAGAGAAGGAAGGAGTCTCACTTGTAGCTTTCTTGCTTGCACAATGGGGGAATACACATAGAGGTGGAGGCTGAAAACAGTTTTCCTCTTCTTAGTTGTGTAAGCCAAAAGAACTCTAATACAAAGAAATAGAAGAACCCTATATATGGGTTTCAAACCAAACTCAAATATCTAAGGTGGCATACTAACTGAGCCACGAACTAGAGTAGATAAGGATAGCTATCATCTAGCTATTATTCATGGGCGGTATACCAACCGCATCTGCAACAACTGACAAGTGGTGACATAAATGCACAATGGTCACCCTGGCATATCACGAGTGGAGCTCCATATCTCAACACTCCCCCTCAAGCTCAATCCCAATTTCTGCACACCAAGCAGGTCTCTGAACTTGCGTAGCTTCTCTGCACCCAATGCCTTCGTAAATATGTCAGCTACCTGATCCTTGTGCTGACATAAACTAGATCAATAAGACCTAGTAAAACCCTCTCCCGCACATAGTGATAATGCACCTCAATGTGCTTTATTCTACCATGATAGATTGGGTTATTTGCCAAGTGTATACTACTCATGTTGTAACAATAAATGACAACTGGCCCATCTGTAGGCTGATGCATATCATAAAGTAGCTTATGCAACCAAGCTACCTCACATGCAGCCATTGATGCGCCCTTGTACTCAGCCTCTGTGCTCGACAAGGCAACTGTAGGCTGTTTCTTGCTGCTCCAAGTGACTGCAGCACTCCCAAAAGAGAACACATATCCACTGGTAGATTGTCTATCAGAAATACTACCAGCCCAATCAGCATCAGTGTATCCATGCAATTGTATCTGAACCCCAGTCTCATAAAGTAGTCCATACTGCAATGTGGACTTCACATACCTGAGTATGCGTCTAGCCGCATCCAAATGCGGTTTCCTTGGAGCCTGCATAAACTGACTTACCAATCCAACAACATAGCTCAAATCTGGCCTGGTAATAGTCATATAAATCAAACTTCCTACTATGCGTCTGTACATAGTAGGGTCTTCCAAAAGCTCACCTGCATCTGCGCTCAGCTTCACATTCTACTCCAAAGGAACTGAAATAGGCTTACATCCTGTCATCCCATATTTGGATAGCATGTCCAATCCATAGTGCCTCTGTAAGAGCCATATCCCACTTGGTGATCTAATCATCTCAATGCCCAAGAAATAACGCAGCTCTCCCAAATCCTTCATCTCAAACTTCTGCTTCAATAGCATTTTCACATGAAGGATATCTTCATCACTGTCACCTGTGATAATCAAATCATCAACATAAATGACAAGCAGCATAATACCTTTCTCTGTTTTTCTCACATAAAGTGAGAAATCTGCCTTGGAAATCTGAAAGCCAATAGTGACAAGATACTGTCCTATCTTGTCAGACCATGCTCTAGGTGCTTGCTTCAAGCCATACAATGCTTTCTTCAACCTGCAAACAAACTCAGGATGAACAGCATGCACATAACCTAGTGGCTGCTCCATATATACCTCTTCTTGCAAATCACCATGCAAGAAGGCATTCTTTACATCCATCTGATGTAAAGACCATTCCTTTGATGCAGCCATAGCAATGACTGCTCTTACAGTTGCCATCCTTGCAACCAGACTGAATGTTTCTTCATAATCAATACCATATATTTGTGCATACCCCTTGACTACTAATCTTGCTTTGTATCTGTTCACAAAACCATCTACGCTTCCAAGGCATCCATTTCTTTATCCATGGCTTTCTCCCATTTTTCTTTTCCCATGGCTTGCTCAAAATAAGTGGGTTCTGGTTCCTGTATCACTTTGACCATATATGCATAGTGAATGGCTGTAAATCCATCATATTTCAGCCTATCCACAGGATACCTAGCTCTGGTAGACCTGTGCAAAGTAGGTTCACTCCCAGGTGCTCTCAAAACATCCCTGGTCTTCCTTACTCCAGGTGTAACAATAGAAGAAATACCCAACTCATCATCAATGCTCTGTTCTAGGCCACTGGATTCACCATCCACATAAGAGTGACTTGCATTCACATCAAAGATGGGCTGATCTACCTTCTCTTTTCCTTTTCGTGATACCTGAATACCACTATCTGCATTGCTTTGAGAAGATTCTCCTGATCTCAATCTGCCTGTCCATGGCGAAGAATGTGAACCACTGCTAGAGGACGCTCCAGGTCCACTAATATCTTGTGACTGCTGCTGTGAATTCTGTGCAGCATTACCATTTTGTGCATCTACATTATCAATCACATTTACTGGTTTATACCAGCTACTCATCTCATCAAAAACAACATCTCTGCTCATTGTAAACTTACGAGTAGAAGGGTTATAGCATCTATACCCTTTCTGCTGCAGAGAGTAACCAATAAAGATGCACTTCTCAGCTTTTGGATCCAACTTGGATCTCAACTCATCTGGCACATGAACATAGGCAATGCAACCAAAAATCTTCAAATGAGAAATATATGGTTTCCTACCAGTATACCTCTCCTCTGGAGTCATCCCATGTATTGCTGCAGTGGGAGTCCTGTTCATTATGTAGACTGCTGTAGCAACTGCTTTAGCCCAGTAAAAATCTGGCAAGTCTTTCATTGAGCATGGCACAAGATACCTCTCCAATATGCCTATTTTTCCTTTCTGCAATTCCATTTTGTTGTGGGGTATGACTGCATGAATATTGCTGCTTTATGCCATGCTCCTGCAGGAACCTTGCAAACTCATTTGAGAGGTACTCTCCCCCTCCATCTGACCTTAGGCATTTTATTTGCAGGCCTGTTTCTTTTTCAACCATAGCTTTAAGAGTTTTGAAATGCCCAAAAACTTCACTTTTCTTTTTCATAAAATACACCCAAACTTTTCTGCTATAGTCATCAATAAAAGTGACAAAATAATGACAGCCTCCAAGAGATGCAGCTTTAGTAGTCCACACATCAGAGTGGATTAATTCCAATGGCTTCTTACTCTCTTGAACATGTCTAGGAAATGGTTTCCTTGCCTGTTTTCCAAATTGGCAGGCTTCACATACCTTATGCATTTCTGCAACCTTGAATTTAGGCAATCCTGCAACAATATTTTGGGCCTGCATTGATTTAAGTCGCTGTACATTAACATGACCAATGCGTTTATGCCAGATATCAATATCTGCAACTACACCGGTCCCATGTGCAAACATTGCTACACTCAATTCAGACATGTCTGCATCCAACGTAAACATTTTGCCCTTCTTCTTTCCTTTTGCTATCAAGCGACCTTTATTTTTCATATCCTCAACAAAGCATCCATGAGGATTAAATCTGACCTGCAAGCCCTGCTCAACCATTTGACCAATAGAAACCAGGTTCTTGGTGATATTCGGGACATGAAATACATCGGACAGGTATTTCTTTTTCCCATCCTATATAGACAAAGGAATTTTTCCAATCTGCACAATAGGATGTGCAGTATCATCACCAGTCTCCACAAATCCAGGTTTTTCCATTTTCCTTGCATCCTCCATCCATTCTCCATGACCTGTCATGTGGTTTGATGCACGTGAGTCAACATACAACACTATATTGGGGAATATGGAAATTTCCCATAAGTTTGGGACATGTGGTCAAATCTTTGGATTTGTCATAACTTATATACTATAACTCCAAATCGAGTGCTCTATAGCTCAATAGATTCCATTTTTCAAGAGCTTTCCAATGATAGGTCACATCATATGGTTTTGAGAAACTTATGGGCACGTTATCCGGGTGCCACCTTTTTAGTATTCAAAAAATGGGAATTGGGAATTCCCAAACTCACTAATATTGTGTTATACCATACATCATTGCTTTCTTCTGCACTTGTCGCAGAATTGTTTATGTGTTGCACCATAAACAAATGCTCATTTCTGTCATCACCCTGTCTACTAGAAGATGCATAATTCCTTTGTTGCAATTTTCCATTCATGATGTCATTCTGCTTTTTATAGCAGTCCTTAGCCATATGACCCATTTTACCACAGTAGTAGCATTCAACATTGCTGTTTGCATTTTGGCCTCTTTGCCATCCACCACGACCTCTTTGGCTCCCCTGTCTCTAGAGTTACCACGTCCTCCTCCATAGGACTGGTTTTCTTGAGTTTGCTGCATATTCTGATTTCTACCACGGCCTCCAGATCGGCCTCCTCTACCTCTGCCTCTACCTCTTCCAGCATTTGAGTAGAAGACAGTTTCTTTTGAAGTTCCTCCTGAAGAAGATGCACCACCATTTCTCTGCTCCTCAGAAATTAGAAGAGCAATCAACTCCTCAAAATCAGGAAATCTTTCACGGACGGAAATGGATGTTCCGAACTATGCATAATCCTTTCCTAGACCATTCAAGGTCACAGAAACTTAATCATCATCTTCCACTGGCGACCCAATGGAAGCAAGTGCATCTGCAATCTTCTTCACCTTCATGTGGTAGTCATTGATGCTCATATTTTCTCTTTGCACATTATGCAACTCTTGCTTGAGCTGCATTTTCCTGGCTTGCGTATTTGTGCTATACATTTTTGACAAAGTATCCCATGCCTCCTTTGGCGTACTTGTATCTTGAATATGCACAATCATAGAGTCTGAAATGCTGATAGACAGCCAGTACATAACTTTCCTGGCTCTCTCATGCCATGCTTTAAATGCGTGCATTTTCTGTTGATTGGGAATATCAGGAAGAACTGGTTCTTCTTCATTTCCTGCAACAAATTCCCAATATCCTTTTCCCATAAGGAAATTCGTCATTCTAAACTTCCATGCTTGGAAGTTGTTCTTGTCAAGCTTTTCAGTGACAATCTGTGAAAGAGAATCAGATGCCATTACAGAACACTGCAAAAAATTCTGTCACTGCAAAGAACACAGCTTCAGCCTCACAAGGGCAAATCTGCAAAACTGACGAAAGTGGTATTTGACCACACAGTCACTTCCTAGTGACGATTTTGCATCAACAGGAAACAAGGATGATTCTGTAACTCCCAATGTCTCTGAGCACAGGCATACGATGCAATTTTTACAGTAACTTTTTACCGACCTGTAGAACAGTGGTCGCACAGCTTAAAATAGGGTCTTTTCCTGAGTGCGTGCAGAAAACTTTCGCCTCCAAAACAGGCCCCGAAATGGCCTCAAATCAAAAAAACAGGGTCACCAAGGGCTAAAGCCCTTGCCCGCAGCATATACTCCCCTCTTGCTTCACCGCGAAGGGCGTCTCAACCTGAGACAACGCACTCTTGCACTTTCCGGCTGTGCTACCTGCAGAGACTTGCTCCCAAAACAGAAAAATGAAAGCAACACTGGTCCTCTTACCAGAACACCGCGAACTTGGCTTGCTTTCTTGAGCTCCTTACCACGAACAAGGCTCTGATACCATATCAAGATTGTGGGAGAGAAGGAAGGAGTCTCACTTGTAGCTTTCTTGCTTGCACAATGGGGGAATACTCACAGAGGTGGAGGCTGAAAATAGTTTTCCTCTTCTTAGTTGTGTAAGCCAAAAGAACTCTAATACAAAGAAATAGAAGAACTTTATATATGGGTTTCAAACCAAACTCAAATAACTAAGGTGGCATACTAACTGAGCCACGAACTAGAGTAGATAAGGATAGCTATCATCTAGCTATTATTCATGGGCGGTATACCAACCGCATCTGCAGCTGATAAGTGGTGACATAAATGCACAACGGTCACCCTAGCATATCACGAGTGGAGCTCGATATCTCAACAGGAACTCTGTCTTAACCTTAATTTAATACGAGTGCACATTCTCATAATAAAAGCCACTTTCCACAAGAAGTTCATCCCACAATGGCGGAAACATATCACCATCATGGTGCATGCTCTATGTGGTGGACAGTTTCCTCTTCCTGTTTGAAGCAGCAGAAACTTGCATCTTGGTGGCAAATTGTTTGGGAACAAACTGAAGAGCAGAAACGAAGAGAATGACCATCCATGGAAGATTTGGCATTCATTGAGAAGTTTCCAGACATCATCAAGTGGGAGATTGTGAAGAAGCTTCAGGAGTCGTGGTCTGTAGAGGTTCGCGAAGACAAGAAGGAAAAAAGTTGGAATTTGTTCGTGGACGCTCAACATCAAGATACGTGGGATGCTTGGTGTTCTGATAATCTTCTATTTGTTCAATTAGCAACCCACTGGAAGTTGGTAGTCAGAGTGTTCTTTACAACATACACTGTTGAAACCATCAAAAGCTCGCATTACTATGATAATGGCACCACCACAATGCTTAGATGTATGCATTTTGACACCTTCAGAACCAAATACCTTTCTCTGTGTAGTGGCATGAAAGCAAAATTTAGAGATGTTGAAAAGGAAGAAGTAGAAGAAATGTTGGCAAAAGAGTCCTCCAGAGACTGAAGCCTTCTGTTATCCCTCTGTGGAGCACTAACAACATAGTGGAGCCAACTCCCTGATGAATGACGCAATAAAGAGGCAAGCGTTAGAACGAGTCTAGAGGTATGTGAGAAGAGAAAAGGCAAAAATCAAAGCTGAGAACGAGCTCGCAGCAGAAGCCGCCTTTGACGCCCTTGCGAAAATCTTTACAGAAGTCCCAATGGCACATCAAGCCCTTCCTCCTCCTGCTGGAGGTCTGATAGCCTCCAATTTTGTCATCAAAAGCCATTGCATATGTTCCTTGATTTTAAAAACCTTAGGAATCTTGCCTAGAATACATGCAACACATAAGGGCTTCAACCTTAGTCTTTTTGTATGGTCAAAAATATTTGATTTAATAAAGGTTCAAAAGGGTGCAATTGGGGTTCTTGGGGAAAAGTGGTTGAGGAGGTTGGAGCACGGCAGATTGTGGTGCCTCTTTAACTTCTCTCTTCCCTCTTTTCCAAACTCTCTTTGTCCATCCTTCTTCTTGCTCTTCCTTTGTGCTGCAACTATGGATTTTTGGTGTGTGAGCTTGAAAGAGGAGCCTCCTGATCTTGTTTCTTGATTGGTGAGGGTGTGTCTTGAGTCTTTTGTGTGTGTGTATTCATGGCAAGAGAGGCTTGTTTGCAGGTTTCATGGTGAGGAGCAAAGCTCCAAGCATATACTTTGCTGCTCGGTACCCTGGTTTTATGCTTTCTTGAGTGCTGGGTGAGAGTCAGTCATTTTTGGTTCCGTTGCCGGGACTGGGCTAGCCATGGATTCTGCAAAGTAAAGAGCAGGTTTTCAAGATCTTTGAAGAGCAGGGAGTTAAGAGAATCAGTTCTTGGAAAGAAGACCATATTGAAAAGCGGCCAATGAATTGTGGTTGAGTGCCTAGCTTGATATTCTTTTTACTCCGAGGGGTTTCCTGAGGCATCTTCCATGATGGTGAGGCAATGGAAACAGCAAGTGCAAGCAGCACGAACAGTGTATGCATACAATTGCAGTCTGAACCATCAAAGGAAAGCTTTCCGATCGTTGATGCGAGGTCCACGTCTGTGGAGATTTGGCTGGATTAAGTCTATCTGATGATAGCCTCATGAGCATTACTCTAAAGTTTTCAGATAGCGAGGAGGAAGAATAAGTGAATGAAGAAGGAGAGGAAGCAACGATGATAGCCTTTTGCCAATGCAGAGAAATAGCGGCTCAGATCTATAATGCCTGTTCATTCTTCTCAGAAGCTGTAAAAAAATGGAGAATAAAGAATATGGCGAGGGTAAGGAGGAAGACGAGACAAAGCAGCACGAGTGAAAGGCCTTCTCCGCCTCTCATCCTGTGGTTAGGCGGGGAGCGGGGAGCGTTGTGCAGGAGGAATCCTGAAACCCTGGTTTCTGGATGAAACCCTAACTGATAGGAGGAAACCGGATTGAGAGGAGGAGGAGGAGTAATCTGCGCCAAGGGGTATGGAATTGGGGCCGTTGATCTGAGGGAAGGCCGGCCGGGTTGGCGATGACGGTGGCGATGGAGGGGAGGGGCAAGGACTTCGATTCTCCGAAGGCAGGTTATTGAACGCAGAGGAACGCAGGGCCAGTCGGACTGTCGGAGACGAAATAAAGAAGGCAAGGAGGGAGGAGGAGGAAGAAGAAGAAGAAGAAGAACATTTTGTTGCTGTTGTGCCGTCGTCCACCAGACAATCCACATATACTGACGACCTCATCCACAGGCGGCGTCTGCACGAGACGGCAACCGAAAAGAAGATCAGATGGTTTTTTTTTTTGCTTTTATCAAAACCTTAAAACCCTAAGGTTAACCACTCTATGGCAGGCAGGAGTTCATATGCAACAGATTAAAGAAAATCAAGCATCCAATGTTCTATTTCTGTCTTTTCTTTGAATAAGCCAAGCATTGAGTCAACCGGGTGGTAGAACATTAAAGTTAAATCTGATGAAGTGGGAGTGCTACTTTGAAGATCTTTTGTGGGTTTTTCACCTTTTTGGTGCCAAATTGGTGGATTTTCAACGTTTCTTCTTCATGGAGATAGTGTGTCTCCCAAAATCAAAGCATTGTGGTATTCATCCTTATCAGTGTATTAGTTAGTGATGGGTGTTTGGAATCAAGACAAAATATTGTTGTGAAGAGATAGTGGTTGTTGAAGAAGTGGACAAATGATCCACGGAAGTGTGAAGAAATGAGAAGAAGGATATGATGTTTTTCTTGAAGCTTACAATGGAAGTTTATTATGGTTCTTTGGTTCGCGGGAGCTCACCAATTTAAGTGTGGGAGGAATGATAGCCTCCAATTTTGTCATCAAAAAGGCTAAAAGATTTGGGATCTACATCGACAAATTATTCACTTTATCAAAAATATTTGTGATATTGTATCTAAGTTGTACTTCATTGATATATATTTTTACCATTGTAAATGCTTGGCTTGGAGCTATAAAAGCCATTGCATATGTTCCTTGATTTTAAAAACCTTAGGAATCTTGCCTAGAATACATGCAACACATAAGGGCTTCAACCTTAGTCTTTTTGTATGGTCAAAAATATTTGATTTAATAAAGGTTCAAAAGGGTGCAATTGGGGTTCTTGGGGAAAAGTGGTTGAGGAGGTTGGAGCACGGCAGATTGTGGTGCCTCTTTAACTTCTCTCTTCCCTCTTTTCCAAACTCTCTTTGTCCATCCTTCTTCTTGCTCTTCCTTTGTGCTGCAACTATGGATTTTTGGTGTGTGAGCTTGAAAGAGGAGCCTCCTGATCTTGTTTCTTGATTGGTGAGGGTGTGTCTTGAGTCTTTTGTGTGTGTGTATTCATGGCAAGAGAGGCTTGTTTGCAGGTTTCATGGTGAGGAGCAAAGCTCCAAGCATATACTTTGCTGCTCGGTACCCTGGTTTTATGCTTTCTTGAGTGCTGGGTGAGAGTCAGTCAAGGTCCACTCCCAAGCCAAATCCGTCCTGGAAATATTGATGACAGGCCAGCGAATGTAGTCACATTGCCAGTTTTTTAGGGAGAATATAATGAAGACCCCGATCTTCACGTAGCAAAGTTTATGGTAGCATGTGTGGCTAACAATGCCAGAACCCCTGAGCATTGGTTAGCAATATTCCCCGCCACTTTCAAGGGCACAGTATTTTAGTGGTATGAGAGACAAGCAGCAGGAACGTTTGGCACATGGGACGACCTGAAGTTGGCCTTCCTCACTAAATTCAGGCATGAAGGTTTTGAAGAGCGGATGCGAGAGGAATTTATGAATTTAAGTCAGTCCTCTGGAGAAAGAGTAGAAGCTTATGTCTCACGAATGGAATCTATCCTAAAGAGATGGACTAACCATAATCTAGATGATGGCATTTAGAAGGGGGTGTTTCTCAGAGGATTACAACCAGAAGTCCGTAAGTTTGTGGAGCCTGCAAAGACCATCCACACTACAAGCTGCAACAGAAGGTGTAAGACTGTACGATGAAGTGGAAGCTAGATTGGCGATGAATCCAGGAAGAGGAGTCCTACCTCCTATGATGCCAGGAATGATGTACCCAGCAAATGCAGTCCCAGGGACAGTCCCCTACCCCTACCAACAGATGCCCCCAGTATCACAGTACAGTGCACCAAATCCACAGTGGCCACAATCAATGCCTCAAATGATGGTTCAACCACAGCAACAATGGTCCCAAACAATTCCCCCAATGCCAAATCAGCAGCAACAGTGGAACCCTACCAATTGGAGCCAACAGCCAACAGTTCAAACATGAGCTCTGAATCTGAATCAGAACAGAGACCCCTCTGCACCAGCCCAACCTGTTTTTGCAGTGATTACAGAGACTCCTCAAAACCCTACTGCCAGTGCCTCAAGAGGAGAAAGCTTGAAGGATTATTTATCCAACTCAGTTGCAAATATAAAAAAGGAGTTAATGGATTGATTACAGAGTAGCTACAGACACTAAAAGTGAATACCGCTAGCATATCCAACGTTGCAGGAGCAGGAAGAGATGTGATGCGGTCAAATACTTGGTGTGGTAAGTGTCATCAAGCAGGCCATTTAGCCACTGAATGTACACGAAAGCCAACTGTCCCTGGAGCTTTCTGTTCCTACTGTTTGCGAAAGAATCATATAGAGGATATTTGCTCTCTGCAGGAGATACATGATAGGAGAAGGAAGGAAGAAGACGCAAGATTCAACTTGCTAGAATCCAAAATGACAACATAGGATATTGGACCCAAGCCTAGAGAGTTTGGTCCTAATTTCGGTCCAAGGAGGTTTCCCTCTCAAAGTTACAGAGGAAGACAGTCTTGCGGTGGTCAGAGATCAGAAGTGGAGTGTTACAGATGCGGAGAAAAGGGACACATTTCACCAATTTGTCCAAATCCCAGAAGGTCAGTGGATTACAAGCCCTTATGCAGTCGACGCAAAGGAGAAGGCCACACTGCAAAAGACTGTCCAAGCCCAGCCCCAACGGAAAACAGTGCTACTGATAGTCCGGCCAAGGCCCAAGAGCCTACCTCCAATTTAGTGGAACTGGAAGTTACTGCCATCACGCGTGCAAAGAAGAAGGAAACACCTATCCAAAAAGAAAATAATCCTCCTGCCAGAACACCAAAGTTCAATCTTCCAACAGAAGAACAGAACAGAACAGAGCCTTACAGTGCCGTACAGAGCACTACAGTGCCACAAGGAGTCACAGAGACTGTTGAGATATCGAGCTCCACTCGTGATATGCCAAGGTGACCGTTGTGCATTTATGTCACCGACTTGTCAGTTGCAGATGCGGTTGGTACACCGCCCATGAATAATAGCTAGATGACAGCTATCCTTATCTACTCTAGTTTGTGGCTCAGTTAGTATGCCACCTTAGTTAGTTGAGTTTGGTTTGAGACCCATATATAGGGTTCTTCTATTTCTATGTACCAGAGTTCTTTTTGGCTTACACAAACTAAGAAGAGGAAAACTGTTTTCAGCCTCCACCTTTGTGTGTATTCCCCCATTGTGCAAGCAAGAAAGCTACAAGTGAGACTCCTTCCTTCTCTCCCACAATCTTGACATGGTATCAGAGCCTTGTTCGTGGTAAGGAGCTCAAGAAAGCAAGCCAAGTTCGGGGTGTTTTGGTAAGAGGACCAGTGTTGCTTTCATTCTTCTGTTTTGGAAGCAAGTCTCTGCAGGTAGTACAGCCAGAAAGTGCAAGAGTGCATTGTCTCAAGTTGAGACGCCCTTCGCGGTGAAGCAAGAGGGCAGTATATGCTGCGGGAGGCCATTTCGGGGCCATTTCGGGGCTTGTTTTGGAGGCAGAAGTTTTCTGCACGCACTCAGGAAAAGGCCCAGTTTTATGCTGTGCGACCACTGTTCTACAGGTCGGTGAAAAGTTACTATAGAAATTGCATCGTATGCCTGTGCGCAGAGACATTGGGAGTTACAGAATCATCCTTGTTGCCTGTTGATGCAAAATCGTCACTAGGAAGTGACTGTGTGGTCAAATACCACTTTCGTCAGTTTTGCAGATTTGCCCTTGTGAGGCTGAAGCTGTGTTCTTTGCAGTGACAGAATTTTTTGCAATGTTCTGTAATGGCGTCTGATCCTCTTTCACAGATTGTCACTGAAAAGCTTGACAAGAACAACTTCCAAGCATGGAAGTTTAGAATGACGAATTTCCTTATGGGAAAAGGATATTGGGAATTTGTTGCAGGAAATGAAGAAGAACCAGTTCTTCCTGATGTTCCCAATCAACAGCAAATGCAGGCATTTAAAACATGGCATGAGAGAGCCAGGAAAGTTATGTACTGGCTGTCTATCAGCATTTCAGACTCTATGATTGTGCATATTCAAGATGCAAGTACGCCAAAGGAGGCATGGGATACTTTGTCAAAAATGTATAGCACAAATACGCAAGCCAGGAAAATGCAGCTCAAGCAAGAGTTGGATAATGTGCAAAGAGAAAATATGAGCATCAATGACTACCACATGAAGGTGAAGAAGATTGCAGATGCACTTGCTTCCATTGGATCGCCAGTGGAAGATGATGATTTAGTTTCTGTGACCTTGAATGGTCTAGGAAAGGATTATGCATAGTTCCGAATATCCATTTCCGTCCGTGAAAGATTTCCTGATTTTGAGGAGTTGATTGCTCTTCTAATTTCTGAGGAGTAGAGAAATGGTGGTGCATCTTCTTCAGGAGGAACTTTAAAAGAAGCTGTCTTCTACTCAAATGCTAGAAGAGGTAGAGGCAGAGGTAGAGGAGGCCGATCTGGAGGCCGTGGTAGAAGTCAGAATATGCAGCAAACTCAAGAAAACCAGTCCTATGGAGGAGGACGTGGTAACTCTAGAGGCAGGGGGAGCGAAAGAGGTCGTGGGGGATGGCAAAGAGGCCAAAATGCAAACAACAATGTTGAATGCTACTACTGTGGTAAAATGGGTCATATGGCTAAGGACTGCTATAAAAAGCAAAATGACATCATGAATGGAAAATTGCAACAAGGGAATTATGCATCTTCTAATACACAGGGTGATGACAGAAATGAGCATTCCTTTATGGTGCAGCACATGAACAATTCTGTGACAAGTGCAGAAGGAAGAAACAATGTGTGGTATGTTGACTCAGGTGCATCAAACCACATGACAGGTCATGCAGAATGGATGCAGGATGCAAGGAAAATGGAAAAACCAGGATTTGTGGAGACTAGTGATGATACTACACATCCTATTGTGCAGATTGGAAAAATTCATTTGTCTATGCAGGATGGGAAAAAGAAATACCTATCGGATGTATTTCATGTCCCGAATATCACCAAGAACCTAGTTTCTGTTGGTCAAATGGTTGAGCAGGGCTTGCAGGTCAGATTTAACTCTCATGGATGCTTTGTTGAGGATATGAAAAATAAAGGTTGCTTGATAGCAAAAGGAAAGAAGAAGGGCAGAATGTTTACGTTGGATGCAGACATGACTGAATTGAGTGCAACAATGTTTGTACATGGGACCGGTGTAGTTGCAGATATTGATATCTGGCATTAACGCATTGGTCATGTTAATGTACAACGACTTAAATCAATGCAGGCCCAAAATATTGTTGCAGGATTTCCTAAATTCAAGGTTGCAGAAATGCATAAGGTATGTGAAGCCTGTCAGTTTGGAAAACAGGCAAGGAAACCATTTCCTAGACATGTTTAAGAGAGTAAGAAGCCATTGGAATTAATCCACTCTGATGTGTGGACTACTAAAGTTGCATCTCTTGGAGGCTGTCATTATTTTGTCACTTTTATTGATGACTATAGCAGAAAAGTTTGGGTGTATTTTATGAAAAAGAAAAGTGAAGTTTTTGGGCATTTCAAAACTCTTAAAGCTATGGTTGAAAAAGAAACAGGCCTGTAAATAAAATGCCTAAGGTTAGATGGAGGAGGAGAGTACCTCTAAAATGAGTTTGCAAGGTTCCTGCAGGAGCATGGCATAAAGTAGCAATATTCATGCAGTCATACCCCACAACAAAATGGAATTGCAGCAAGGAAAAACACGCATATTGGAGAGGTATCTCGTGCCATGCTCAATGAAAAAGACGTGCCAGATTTTTATTGGGCTGAGGCAGTTGCTACAGCAGTCTACATAATGAACAGGACTCCCACTGCAGCAATACATGGGATGACTCTAGAGGAGAGGTATACTGGTAGGAAACTAGATATTTCTCATTTGAAAATTTTTGGTTGCATTGCCTATGTTCATGTGCCAGATGAGTTGAGATCCAAGTTGGATCCAAAAGCTGAGAAGTGCATCTTTATTGGTTACTCTCTGCAACAGAAAGGGTATAGATGCTATAACCCTTCTACTCGTAAGTTTACAGTGAGCAGACATGTTGTTTTTGATGAGATGAGTAGCTGGTATAAACCAGTTAATGTGATTGATGATGTAGATGCACAAAATGGTAATGCTGCACAGAATTCACAGCAGCAGTCACAAAATATTAGTGGACCTGGAACGTCCTCTAGCAGTGGTTCACATTCTTCGCCATGGACAGGCAGATTGAGATCAGGAGAATCTTCTCAAAGCAATGCAGATAGTGGTATGCAGGTATCATGAAAAGGAAAAGAGAAGGTAGATCAGCCCATGTTTGATGTGAATGCAGGTCACTCTTATGTGGATGGTGAATACAGTGGCTCAGAACAGAGCATTGACGATGAGTTGGGTATTCCTTCTATTGTTACACCTGGAGTAAGGAAGACCAGGGATATTTTGAGAGCACCTGGGAGTGAACCTACTTTGCGCAGGTCTACTAGAGCTAGGTATCCTGTGGATAGGCTGAAATATGATGGATTTACAGCCATTCACTATGCCTATATGGTCAAAAAGATACAGAAACCAGAACCCACTTCTTTTGAGCAAGCCGTGGGAAAAGAAAAATGGGAGAAAGCCATGGATGAAGAAATGGATGCCTTGGAAGCAAATGCTACATGGGAATTGGTACCTTTGCCTAGAGGTAAGAATGCAATTGGCTGTAAGTGGGTTTATAAGGTGAAGCACAATGCAGATGGTTCTGTGAACAGATACAAGGCAAGATTAGTAGTCAAGGGGTATGCACAAACATATGGAATTGATTATGAAGAAACATTCAGTCCAGTTGCAAGAATGGCAACTGTAAGAGCAGTCATTGCTATGGCTGCATCAAAGGAATGGTCTTTACATCATATGGATGTAAAGAATGCCTTCTTGCATGGTGATTTGCAGGAAGAGGTATATATGGAGCAGCCACCAGGTTATGTCCATGCTGTTCATCCTGAGTTTGTTTGCAGGTTGAAGAAAGCATTGTATGGCTTGAAGCAAGCACCTAGAGCATGGTCTGACAAGATAGGACAATATCTTGTCACTATTGGCTTTCAGATTTCCAAGGCAGATTTCTCACTTTATGTGAGAAAAACAGAGAAATGTATTATGCTGCTTGTCATTTATGTTGATGATTTGATTATCACAGGTGATAGTGATGAAGATATCCTTCATGTGAAAATGCTATTGAAGCAGAAGTTTGAGATGAAGGATTTGGGAGAGCTGCGTTATTTCTTGGGCATTGAGGTGATTAGATCACCAAGTGGGATATGGCTCTTACAGAGGCAATATCGATTGGACATGCTGTCCAAATATGGGATGACAGGCTGTAAGCCTATTTCAGTTCCTTTGGAGCAGAATGTGAAGCTAAGCGCAGATGCAGGTGAGCTTCTGGAAGACCCTACTAGGGGTGCAGCAATGGCTGCATGTGAGGTAGCTTGGTTGCATAAGCTACTTTATGATATGCATCAGCCTACAGATGGGCCAGTTCTCATTTATTGTGACAACATGAGTAGTATACACTTAGCAAATAACCCAGTCTATCATGCTAGAACAAAGCACATTGAGATGCATTATCACTATGTGCGGGAGAGGGTTTTACTAGGTCTTATTGATCTAGTTTATGTCAGCACAGAGGATCAGGTAGTTGACATATTTACGAAGGCATTGGGTGCAGAGAAGCTGCGCAAGTTCAGAGACCTGCTTGGTGTGCAAAAATTGGGATTGAGCTTAGGGGGAGTGTTGAGATATCAAGCTCCACTCGTGATATGCCAGGGTGACCGTTGTGCATTTATGTCACCGACTTGTCAGTTGCAGATGCGGTTGGTACACCGCCCATGAATAATAGTTAGATGACAGCTATCCTTATCTACTCTAGTTCGTGGCTCAGTTAGTATGCCACCTTAGTTAGTTGAGTTTGGTTTGAGACCCATATATAGGGTTCTTCTATTTCTATGTACCAGAGTTCTCTTTGGCTTATACAAACTAAGAAGAGGAAAACTGTTTTGAGCCTCCACCTTTGTGTGTATTCCCCCATTGTGCAAGCAAGAAAGCTACAAGTGAGACTCCTTCCTTCTCTCCCACAATCTTGACAGAGACAATTCCAGAGACAGGACCAGAGGTCCAAGAGGAGATAGAAGAGGAGGAGGTGCCACAAGTGGCAGAAGAAGTCCCCATGATGCCCCTGTTGGAAGAAAAAAGGAAAATGAAAATGGGTGTTGCCCCATTCCCTAACCGGTTAGAGAAGCTAGTGGATCCTATTAAGGAATACGATCTGGTCAGAGATCTAGATACCTTTAAACCAAACCTCACATTCTGACAATTATTGATGTTGTCTCCCAGTTGCCGAAAAAGGTTCAAAAGTATACTGACAAGAAGACGTGGCTTAAGGATTGCTCCCTCAACAGCAACAAAGTCCAACAAAGCTCCAGAGCCTGTAAAAGAAGTGGACGTGGCTAACGCCTTCCTAGATCCGAGTACCTAGAGACTGGCGTGTGGATACAAGGCTGCTTTATTGCAAATGCACTGATTGATGGTGGTTCATCAGTGAACATTATGATGGATGTGACAATGAAGGATCTAGGCCTACAAGGTGTGCAACCAACCCAGTGGCTCATCAAACTGGCGGATCAGAGCAGAATCAAGCCTTTGGGCATTCTCCCATATGTGAAGACTACAGTGGTTGGAAAATATTATTGGCTAACCTATCTGGTGGTGAAGCCAAACTCTTATGGTACATCCTACCCCCTATTACTGGGTAGACCATGGCTTTTTGAAGCCAGAGCAAGGATTGGTTCAAAGGAACCTTGAGCTTGGGTAGAGGACCCAATAAAGTGGTGCTGAAGTTATATGGTGCTCAAAAAGGACATGGATCCACCTCCTTCGAATTATCTTCTGACTCCCCCAATGAGGCTACAAATGGAACATCAGTAGAAGAAGATGCTGTCAAACAAGTCCTTCCCAAGAAAATAGAGACACGTGCCTTAACAGTGGATACCGTAAGCCAACTCCCAAAAGATGCAAAGCCATTATCAATGGGTGAATACTTCCTGCCTGAAACGGGAACAATTTCCAAAATCACTTCTGACAGTGAGATAGAAGCATGGATGTACTGCTCTCCCTGTTACATGGCCATAGCAGAGCCAGAGACAGAGGCAGAAGATGAAATAGAGAACCTGTTCTTCTCTTACAGAGCTCCTACAGAGACAGAGACAGAGACAAATACAGAGACAAAGTCTAAAGAGGACGGAGATGATACGGAAGAAGAAGGTTATGAAAGCGAGATGGAAGAGTCTATCCCACCCAAAGAGGATATATATGAAGAAGAAGTTCCAGAAGCATCAGAAGCAGACGAACTCATGTTGTGGGACAGAATGGCAATGGTACCATTTGGTCTGGTAAATGGATTTTCTCATATGCAAAATCTTTATAAGAAATGGTTAAAGAAGACCAAGCCATCTTTCAACAATGGCTCATGCCACCCTCACCCACCTTTGCCAAGAAAAGATGATGATGATGCATCGTGCCAACAAGCATCAGCCTCATGATTCCAATAGGCATCAGAGGGTCCCTGTTATGTGATGTTCCTGGACGCGTCATCAAAAGATGAGTCTTCAAGCCAAGAGGTAACTAATCTCGAAACCAAACCCGAAACGGCTCTAATCCCATTTCAACATCTCAAGGAGCAACCTAAGTCTCCACCAAAATAAGAAGTTGGACACCACCCCCTTGAAGGAGTCGGATCTGTACCCAGAAGTAGTCTGTGGGACCTTCATCCGTGAAGTAGAAGGTGAAAGGCAGTTAACTTTTGTGGATGCAGATGGCATTGAACGCCATTTGAAGATGGGTAGCAGCCTACCAGAAGAGGAGTTGTCAACTTTGTACAACTTGTTGAAAGAGAATTTGGACGTGTTTGCATGGTCCTACAAAGACCTAAAGGGGATTGATTCCACAATATGTCAGCATCATATTGGAGCCTAATGCCAAGCCAGTACGGCAACGACAGAGGCGAATGAACCCGAATTATTTCACATTGGTGAAAGCAGAGCTGCTGAAGCTTCTCGAAGCCGAGTTCATCTATCTAGTGGCAAATAGTGAATGGGTCTTACCCATCGTGGTTGTACCCAAGAAGAATGGCAAGCTTCGTATATGTGTGGATTTCCGCAAGACGTGATCAGTCATCGCCTCCCCATGGCATCGATTTGTGAGAAGGGGGAGGTTGAAGCCTGAAGACAATCAATCAAACAGAGCAATGCAAGAATCTTCTTTAAATTTTTACTTTACTTCACTGGTGTCTGATCAAAAAATGGCTGCCAGGTGATGAAGTTGAACAGTATTTCTGTCTCCTCCCTCCTCTCTCCTCTTGATGCCTATTCACATGTGTGATTCTATGGGAGAAGGGGAAGGATGCAAGATGGTAGTGGAAGAAGAAAAGTAGTGGAAAAATAGGAAATTTTAATTTTTGCACTTTTGAAAGTCCATTTTTACCACTTTTTACAAGAAAAAACATTTAAAAACGGCTCTTTATACCTATCAACGATGCATAACCTAAATAATAGGGGTAAAGATGAATTTTTAATGGGAATAAAATAGTTTTATTTACCAAAAATTTACAGAAAACTTTGAATTTACAAAGAATTTCTGTTAGATTCTCCTGGGCATATTTGTTGTGGATTTTTATGCCTTGATTTTGTGAGGGGATAGGGTGAGAGTTGCTCTTATGCTTTGTTAAGTAAAAACTTTGTGTCAACTTGATGCTTTCTTTGGTTGTTTGTGTAGATGAGTTCGTGGGATTCGACAGACTGAGTCACCCTATCCTCTGGTTGCCAATGAGATCACGATTGAAAGACCGGTAAAGTGCCCAAAAGGAGCTTATTAATGCAATTTTAGGCGAGAATTTAAATTCGATGACAGTGAAGCAGGAGGATTTTGATGAAGACGTGAATGTAAAATTCAGTTGTTGCGATGGCTGCGTATATTCAATATTTTTTTCGATGGTGGAATTGCAAAGAGATAGCTTCTCGACCGTTCGAGATGTCAAGTTAGACATGAAAGATTTTCCAGATTTGGAATCGATTGTCAGACGGAAGAATTACAAGGGGCCGGACATTCCCAAGGTTAAAATGGGCCAAAAAATGGGAAATTTTTTTGGCACAGGCCTTTAGGGGACCCATTGGCCCCCAAAGAATTTTCATGGGGGGAGAAGGGGGGCATTTTTTCAAAATACGTGATCAGTCATCGCCTCCCCATGGCATCAATTTGTGAGAAGAGGGAGGCTAAAACCTGAAGACAATCAATGAGACAGAGCAATGCAAGAATCTTCTTCAAATTTTTGCTCTACTTCACCGGTGTCTGATCAAAAAATGGCTACGAGGTGATGAAGTTGAAAATCAATATTTCTCTCTCCTCCCTCCTCTCTCCTCTTGATGCCTATTCACATATGTGATTCTATAGGAGAAGGGGAAGGAGTTGGATGCAAGATGGTAATGGAAGAAAAGAAGTAGTGGAAAAATAGGAAAATTTAGTTTTTGCACTTGTTAAAGTCCATTTTAACCCCTTTTTACAAGAAAAACACATTTAGAAATGACTCTTTATACCTATCAAAGATGCATAACCTAAACAATAGAAGGAAAGAGGGGTTTTGATGTTTATTACGTACTAATAATTTGAAATTCTTATCTATTTGGTTGTGCATACCATATAGGATGTTGATAATTTAATTGTAAAAGGGTTTAGCAGGACGATCATGTTCGGTGCTGATCCTTAGCAAAGCATCATAACGTGTAGGATGGAATCATTGAAAGAAATGTCTTTTTGTAAGAAGCTGGGAATAGTTAGAATGCTAATAATATGCCATGTCACATTGACACTGGTATATAAGGAGAGAAGTTGTAATTTTTCACATCTTTTGACAAATCAATACATTTACAATCTTTCTCTCCTATCTTGCTTCAAGCTTCCATGGCTTCTACATCTTTCCTGTCTTTCTCTCTCCAATTCTAGTCTTTCTCTCTCCTCGTCACTCTATTTCTCTCTCTTCCTGCAGTCTTTCTCTCTCTTCTGCAGTCTTTCTCTCTCCTCTTTCTCTCTCCCTAGTTCTCTCTCTGACAAGTGGTATCAGAGCTTCAGTCTTTGATCCATTATTTTCTTCCATTTTCACTCCTATTTTCCTATTTCAAAACCAATTTCAGACAAAAAAATGGTACAAGACAGTGACTAGTGGAGTGCTGCAAGACAACTACAGTTAGCAATGACTACATCTGGAGATATCCAAGGTCAGATATGGTGGGTAAAGGCTTAAATGGCTGGACGTCATCAAATTTCATGCAAAAATGGAGGTAACTAGAGTAAAGAATGGTTAACCGGGCTTAGTTAGAGACTAAACTACAGTTACTTTTCAAAAGAGGTCTTCCTTTCCTCTTTCCTCAAGCTCTGCCCAAGCTTTCATGGAGTTTGCTGGCTGAGATCTCTTCTTTTCTCACTGATCTTTGCTCTCCATCAACAATGGCCTGCATAATGGCACTCTAGACATCAAATGCAACAAGTTGAGCACCATTCATGCCTTGTAGAAGCTGCCACGTGGCCTGGACAGCAGCCCGAAAATTGTGCTGATTTTTCCAGCCCTGTTCTCCTTCAGTTCTCAACCAATCTTCAGCTATGGTGCTTCTAATTCATCATTGGCAGTGATTCCTTCAAGGTTTTGGTGTGTTCACTCCAAAATAGAGCCATATTTCTCAGCTTTTCACTCTCTTGAAACCCTACATGAACAGTCCATGGGCAGCCATGAAAGCTTCAGCCCAAGCTTCCATTTCTTGACAATTTCTTGAAGATTCTTCATCCTTTTGGCCCGTGGAATCATTTCAGCAAGGATTCTTCAACAAATTGCAAGGATTAAGCACGGGATGGCTAAAGATTGAAGATCAAGAGCTTCTATGGAGCAAAAATTTGGGGGAAACGGGTTTAATGCTTCAATTTCAAGCATTTGAAGCTTCAAGATTGGTCTCAACCTTCAGATAAGCAAGCCTTATGGATTATTTTGCTAACATTGGACAACCGGGAGCCCTATCAAGCATTTGGCAAGTTATTTTCAGCCATGTCAAGGTATTTCTCTTCAATTTTTAATCTCTCCCATTAATCCAATTGCTGAGCTTAAGCTATTTGACTGAGAGATTAAAGAATTGAACATTTTCATCAAATTCTCAGCCAACCTTTGCTTGAATTCATCTATTCAAGAATGCAATGCTTGCCTAATGCATATTAGCTTCAATCAGTGAATGAAAGGCCTCAATCTGAGATTTCAGCATAACATTTGAATCTTATTGACTGAATACATTGATTGATTCCTTTGTTTACTCTAATCCAATTGATTGGTTGATTCTCTTTTGCCTAAATTGGAAAATTGTAAAAGGGTAAGTACTAGCAATCAGTGAGTCACTGAATTGCATAGGTAAAACCCTTCTCCCATCTCAAGTTTTCTTACCTCAATCAATTGCATCTCATGAAAGGCTGAATGGATATTTTTCAATTGCATATCATGCTGATTGCTTAGCACACTAGCCTCTGCCATGTTGATATTCCCACCGAGGAAAAAGGTGGATGCCGGGGGAGATAGTGGGACAAAAGAGAGGTGACCCTCCCTCACTATCAAAGATCCCGAAGGGGTGCAACCAACCGACCCGGGGGGAACTTTGCCTATCTCCCGGTGATTCGGAGCCCATGTAGGGAGCCCGTCCTGCGGTTTTATCCCTCACACAGGTACAACGAGTGGAGAATTGAAGATTGAAGACTTTCCAACGACTCAAGTACCTACTGGATTAAAATAGGGTAAAACAGGGCATTTTCAGGTTACCCACAGGGTATTTACAGGTGGATACAGGTACACCCTTTGATACTAAAGCACAGGTGCAGGTACTACAGGGTACCCACAGGTCCTATATACCCCTTTGCAGGGTTTGGTAGCCATTTGAGGTTACTTTCTTGCATTACAGGGTCAAAACAGGGCACTTACAGGTCTAAACAGGGTGCAGGACTGGACAGTTCAGACTCTGAAATTCAGTTACAGAATTTTCTGTCCTAAACCTGTTATAGCGTGCTATAGCTCATCTCGAAGAGGGCATTGTAAGCTTCGATTCGCACAAAAAAGTTTTGCAATCGGAGTTTTCTAGCCAAAGTTATAGCCGTTTTACTGACAGGGGGTACTGCAGGACTGCACTAGTATGGCAGGACATAAAGGCAAAAATAAGGTCCAGGAGGACTATGCACAGCAAATCAGGGATTCCATGATGGAAAGCACACTTCAAGAGAACCCTGAAGAGCCTCAACAAGGAGAGATTAGTATTCTCAATGACGCTTTGTGTGCCCATGAACTAAGACATAAGGAACGCCATGAGGCTATTTTGTCAGCAATGGAGCATATGATTTTATCATTTGGTCAAACAAAGTCTACAATGGAGCAAATGATTTTATCTCATGGACAAACGAAGTCTACCGTTGATAAGTTGATGGAATCAACTACCCAAACCAAGGCTTCCATTGATAAATTAGTAGAATCCAATGCTCAACTTATGGCAAAATTTTCTCAATTAATGCCGTCGCAAACGGGATCAAAAGAAGCTAATGAAAAGGCTTGTTCAAACAGTGACCCTTCAGTTCCACTTCAGCCATCCAACCAAAATGGTTATGGAGATGGGATCATAGGAAGAAGAGGCATACCAAATAGTCAATATGAAGTGGGAGAAGCTTCACAAAGGCATGATGACTATTTGAGCAGTTTGAACGGAGCCAATACTCAAGCTTTTGGACTGCATACTCAGCATTCTAGGGGTGCTTTACCAACAGGAAGATTACATGGTAATTCTCAGCCACCTGTTGGAAGATTTCAGTCTCATTTTGGGGGTTCTGTACTTAGAAATCCCGATCAGCCAGTTTTGGGACAGCAACCCTTCCATGATAGAGAATTCAAGGACAAAATTGTTTTATCCAAATTCAATGGCCAATCATCTTCACCATCAGAATTAGAGGAATGGACCTCTAAGATGGAGTCTTATTTTGACATATTCCCTAAAACTGATGATATGAAGATACACTTTGCCTCCTTGCACTTAGAAGGATTTGCTCACACTTGGTGGAGGTATATCAAGAAAGAGAATGTACTTATTGAGAATTGGGAAACTTTCAAGGCACTTATGGCTGAAGTCTTTGTTTCACCTCTTAAAAAAGAGAAGTTAGAACGAAGATGGTATGGCTTGGAACAAAGGAGCCTAAGTGTAAGAGAATATACAAACCAATTCCTCAACTTGACCATGTATGTGGAAAACATCAGTGATGAGGCCAAGTTACACAAGTTCATGTATGGTTTAGAACCATCCTTGTCAGCTGATGTTATGGCGCAGAATCCTACTTCACTTTTCAAGGCTATTGAGCTTGCAGAGCGCTTTGGAAGGAAGTATAGGAAAGAATCTTCATTTCAGCCAAGTTATGGACAACCAAGGACTGTTTTAAAGCAAGGGCAAGTTGGTAACAATTATGGCAGCAATCATATGCCTAGTGGGAGCTTACGGATACCAACTTATCCTCCATTTAATGCTTCTAGGCTTCAAAGCAATTTCAGGACAGCAAACAGTCCAAAGGTTGAATTTAAGCAAAGTGACAATAAGCCTAAGTCTACTTCAGCCAATACAAATTCCAGAAATATTCCCATGGATCTTTACAAGGAAAGAAAGGACAAAGGCTTATGCTTCAAGTGTGGAGAAAAGTATACTCCTGACCATGCTTCAAAGTGTGTATACAAAAATGCCAAGCCAAAAATTCAGAGTATGCTAGTTCTTGAGGACCTTGAAAATGACATAGATGAAGTTAATGCAGTCACAATCAATGCTGAAAATGAAGATTTCGAGGATGATGGTGGACAGGAGTACTTCTATGATCCATCTGACTCTTTTCCTTTTGATTCAGGCGGTGATATCCCATTTGATCCTGGTGGATTTTGTAATGAGTTGCCTGTTGCCACTAATTGTTCTATCTCTATGGATGCTTGGACGGGATCTAAGAACCCTAATACACTTCGTATGAAGGGAAGCATATGTGGAAAGCCAGTGTTCATCCTGATAGATAGTGGCAGTACCCACAGTTTTGTCAATAAATCCATTATGTACAAGTTGAATTGTGTTCCCACCGACTTACAGCAGCCCATTAGAGTACAAGTGGCTAATGGTGAAGAGGAAATCAGTACACAAATTTGCCCACAGGTTTCTTTGCAGATGGCTGAAAATTTTGAAGTCAAAGTAAACCTGATCACTTTAGAAATGGGGCCTATAGATATTGTACTTGGTTGTGATTGGTTGATGACCTTAGGCAGGATTACTATGGATTTCTCACAGTTATATATGGAGTTTTTCTCCAATGGACAGCTCATCTGTTTACAGGGAATTCCTAGTAGATCTGATTTTCAGCTTATCACCATTCAACAACTCAAGAAAGAGTACAAGAAGCGCTCACAGATATTTGTATTGCATTTGAACAAAGAAACACATGATCAGCCCAATAATTCAGCAAACCATCCAGCCTTGACAGCTCTTCTTGAGGAGTATAGAGATTTATTTGAAGTACCTACTTCATTGCCTCCTAAGAGAGTGGTGGATCACCCCATTGATTTGGAACCCAACTCAAAGACAATCAATAAGCCACCTTACAGACTATCAAAATGTGAACGAGAGGAAGTAGCCAAGCAAATCAAAGAGCTTCTTGAAATGGGATTCATTGAACCAAGTTCTTCACCGTATGCATCCCCAGTCCTGTTAGTCAAAAAGAAAGATGGATCTTTCAGAATGTGCATTGACTACAGGGATCTTAATAAGATAACAATGAAGAACAGGTATCCTATACCCAGGATAGATGATTTGCTTGATGAGCTTAAGGGGGCTCGATTCTTCACGAAGATTGATTTGAGATCAGGGTATCATCAGATTCGCATGAGAGAGGGTGATGAGGTCAAGACTGCTTTTAGGACTGATCGTGGGCTCTACCATTTCTTGGTGATGCCATTCGGCCTTACAAACGCTCCAGCTACCTTTCAAAGCCTGATGAATAAGATTCTACAACCTTTCCTCTTTCAGTTTGTCTTGGTGTTCTTCGACGACATTTTGATCTACAGCAAGACTTTTCAGGATCATTTGTCGCATATGAGGAAGGTTTTTGATGTGTTGAGACATCATAGGCTTTTTGCTAAGGAGAAGAAGTGTTCTTTCATGCAGACTGAAGTGGAATACTTGGGACATATAGTCAGTGAAAAAGGAATACAGGCTGATCCCAAGAAGGTGCAATGCATAAAAGATTGGCCAACGCCTACTACTACTACCTCTCTTAGAGGATTTCTTGGTCTATCTTCATTCTATCGCAGATTTATAAAGCATTATGCGGCAATTGCAGCCCCTTTAACTGACAGGTTGAAGAAAGAGGCTTTCTTTTGGGATGCTCTTGCAGATAGCAGCTTCAACCAGTTAAAGGAATTACTTACCACTGCTCCTATTCTTGTATGCCCGGATTTCTCTAAAGAGTTTACTATACAGTGTGATGCTAGTGGCCGTGGCATTGGGGCTGTTTTGCTTCAGGAGCATGGAGTAATTGCATTTGAAAGCCGTAAGCTTACTGATAAGGAGATGGCCATGAATGTTTATGATCAGGAAATGTTGGCTATTCTGCATGCAATCAAGAAATGGCACCATTACTTATATGGCAGCCGATTCAGAGTACATAGTGATCATCGCGTACTCAAGTATTTCCTTACTCAGTCAAATCTTACTCCAAAGCAACGACGATGGGTAGCAACATTACAAAATTATGACTTTGACATCACTCATACAAGGGGCAAAGATAACATAGTGGCTGATTCTCTCTCTCGTATGTGGGCCTGCAAAGTATCAGCCATGACGGAATTACATAGTGATTGGATTGAAGAGCTACAAGAGGTATATCTCTTAGATGAGGAATTTAGCCAAATCTTTCAGAAATTACAGCAAGGTCTTATGGAAGAAAACTCACATTACCAGCTTAAAAATGGTCTTATTTGGTGGAAGGGCAAGATTGTTATTCCCTCTACTTCTTCTTTCAAGCGAAAAATTATGGAGGAGTTGCATTCTTCGCCTTTAGCTAGACACTTGGGAGTTTTCAAGACTTATGACAGGATCAGTAAGAGCTTTTATTGGAAAGGACTGTGGAAAGATGTCAAGGACTTCGTTATGAAGTGTATGCCTTGTCAGCAAAATAAGGATAGCACCCATAAGCCAGGAGGTTTGTTGCAGCCATTGCCTATTCCTACGGGTAAATGGACTCATATTACTATGGACTTTATTACTGGCTTACCTACTACCAAGAAGGGGTGGAATAGTATTTATGTGGTGGTTGACAGACTCACCAAAGCAGCTCATTTTATCCCAACAAAAATTCAGTTTACTGCTTCTCAGGTGGCCAACCAGTTTATGGAGCATATTTTCAGATTACATGGATTACCGCAGGTGATTGTCCATGATAGGGACCCAAAGTTTATGAGTAACTTTTGGCAAGCGGTATTTACATCTATGGGTACCAAGTTGGCTCCATCTACGGCTTATCATCCCCAAACTGATGGACAGACAGAGAGAGTTAATAAATGGTTGGAGACTTATCTTCGCCATTTTTGCTATGATGTCCAAACCTCATGGGATTCTTGGTTACACCTGGTTGAGTTTGCTTATAATAATTCCACTCATGCAAGCATAGGAGTTTCACCCTTTGAGGCTTTGTATGGTTACAAGGTGCCCCTACCCACAGTCATTTTTAACGAAAAGATCAATCCTCATGGGAAGGAAGAGTTGGAAAGAATGCAGACCCTTCTTCAGCAATGCAAGGTGAATCTAAGGAAGGCTCAAGATCAGATGAAGATGTATGCTGATGAGAAGAGGAGGCCTTTAGAGTTCCAGGAAGGAGAGCTGGTTTTGTTGAAGGTGCCCAAATCCAAGTACTCTACATTGAAAGATGGATCCAGTAATAAGCTTGCCCACAGATTCTATGGGCCTTACAGGATCCTTAAGCGGATTGGAGATTTGGCATACAGACTAGAGCTTCCCTCTTCTACAAAGATTCATAACGTCTTCCATGTTAGTCAGCTCAAGCCCTATTATGGTGATCCAGTGGATTTAGTTGATGAGCTGCCACCTATTGATGAAGATGGTATCGTTCAGTACATCCCAGAGGCTATTATAGGTCAGCGTGAAAAGAAGCTTCGATCACGTTCTATTGTGGAATATTTGATTAAATGGAGAGGTTTACCCTCTGAAGAGGCTTCTTGGAGACCTGATTCAATATTGGATGAGTATCCATACTTGAAGGATACATTGGTGGCTGAAGCCTATTGCTTATGGAGCTAGTATTGGTGCAGACTGGTTTAGGACAGCACGCTCTTTTAGAACAGTTTTTGTCGTACTTCATTTTCAGAATAGAGCTATCTACATGAGCTTAAAGTACTCTTCAAGAGCTTCGTTTTGATATGTGGTACACCTCATTTGGACACTTCTATCAAAAGTTATGGCAGATTTGGTCCAGCAGGGACTGTTATTTCAGCAAGCTGTATACTTTCTTCTGGAACTATTTGTTGAAGATTCTATGGCTCCAAGGGCTTCTAAAGTTCTTCAAATCATGTATATAGCGGGGCCCTCTTTCCCTTCTTCAAATTCAGCCCTTGTAATGATAATTCTTCACTCATCTCCCATTTGTAAAGCTGTAAAACAGAGTAGTACTCTGTTCTATCCATCTCTTCTTTAGTTCTTTCTAGGTTTGTTTTTGAGGACAAAAACTTTTGGGAAGGGATGGATTGTAAGAAGCTGGGAATAGTTAGAATGCTAATAATATGCCATGTCACATTGACACTGGTATATAAGGAGAGAAGTTGTAATTTTTCACATCTTTTGACAAATCAATACATTTACAATCTTTCTCTCCTATCTTGCTTCAAGCTTCCATGGCTTCTACATCTTTCCTGTCTTTCTCTCTCCAATTCTAGTCTTTCTCTCTCCTCGTCACTCTATTTCTCTCTCTTCCTGCAGTCTTTCTCTCTCTTCTGCAGTCTTTCTCTCTCCTCTTTCTCTCTCCCTAGTTCTCTCTCTGACACTTTTGCACTTCACAATGTTGATTTATAAAAAATAAAATATTTTAGCACTGTGGCATTCAGAGTTGCATTGTGCATATCATACGGTGTGATTCCTGGATGCATTGCAATTGGTTTCTTATACATATGACCCACGTTGAGTTGTGAGATACCTAAGTTGTAGGTTTAAGTGTTCAGGTTCCTTGGGAAACTGTTAATTAAGGAAAAATATTATCTCCTAGAACATTTTAAAATAAGAGTGGATTTTGTGAGGTCTATGATTTCAGTGCTAGTGGCAAATTGCAAGGGGTCAATCCTGAGGTGTAGGAGAGAAGAAGTGGGGCCACGGCATTCAACTGAGGGATGCCTTCTTCTCTTTGTACTTACGATGTGTTTTACACATATGTATGTGTAGAGACTCCCTCTAACGAGTGTGGGGAAGGTTTAACCGTTGGACTACAATCCAAAACAAACACAAAATTTATGATAGAAGTTAAGGCAGTGTGTCCCTTAGATACTCTTTGCACCATGAGGCCGAGGGGGTGTGTTCCTTGAGTATATCGGAGAGGCCTAGCTAGTTCTTAGAGCCAATGTTGGGCCCATTTTAGTTCTTGACACTTGGGGCCAATTCCTAAGGTGTAGGAGAGTCGTAGTGGGGCCGTGGCGGTAATCAACCACCAAGGGGCGCTTCCCTGGTCTATGCTTATATGGTATACTACAACGATATATGTAGGGACTCCCTCTAAGGAGTGTGCAATTGTTTATTCATTGGATTCCAATCCATATAAATGCGAAATTTTTCATTAGAGGTTAGAGTAGTGTATCTCTTAGATGCTCCTAGGCTGCGTGGCGAGGGGTGGTTTGTGTGTGTAGTAGAGGCCTAGCTAGTGCCATAAAGCGTGTATTAAGCCCATGATAGGTCCCAATTGTTGCTGATTTTTTATAATTTTTCTAGGTGTCAGATTATAATAGGACAAGTTGCTAACAGTTCAAGACTTCAAGACAGACACATAAATTTTTTGGACATGGAATTAGATATTGTACGCTAGAGGAACTAGAAGGTGTGCCTAAAGGGACAAGGGAGAGTGTGAAAGTGACTTGGGGAAGAGAGTTGAAAGGGTATGACCCTAACATCTATCCCCCCCAAAAAAGTTTGACAACTTGTGGGGAGAGGGGTCTTTTTCCTTTATTGAAAAATAAAAGGAGCCCCTCTATCAAATGGCAATGATTTCTTGAGAAGGGGTTGGGGGGTTTCAAAACACGCCAACAATCTGATGATACCAGCATAATCTTTTAATCTTTCACTCTGATTCATCGGCTCTTGCACGAAGAATGGCTGTGTGAAGAGAAAGTGCCACAATCATTATTTCTCTCTCCTCTCGAAGAGATCATTCATGCGGGCAAAAGAAAGTGAAGAATGGGATAAAGAATTCCTGTCTAGAAATGCACTAAATTGTTGCAAGGTCATTAGGATGCTAAGAATTGATATTTTGTACTGTGTAGAGATCGATAGCAATTTGATGGCCATGCACAAATTTAATTGATACATGACATTCAAGAGAGCTATAGGCCACACCCCATTCAAGCTTTTGTATGGGGAGGAGTGCATTTTGCCATTAGAAATACAGCTCCCCACTGTGTGTTTTGCTCTCAATCATTCATTGGGAGAGAGGGAGAAGCATTATAGGAATGTTATACCTCTCTGGCACATCTTGATGAGATTCAATTGCAGGCTTGACTACATCAAGAAGAAGGGAAGAGGAGAATGAAAGCCCTTCATGATCTTCCAACTAAAAATTATAAATTTGTGAAACGTTAGTTAGTGTTTTATTATGATGCTCATCAGGAGCTCTTTCCAGGAAAATTAGAACCCAAATGGGATGGACCATACAAGATTGTACATTTAGGAAAGAATGGCTCTACGGCCCTTCTAGTACATTTGCAGGGGTAGAGTTTGAGACTAAAGTTAACTTTAATAAGCTAATTCCTTACTATGTGTAAAGGCTAATGAGCTTGGTGCTTGTGCAGGTTCTTCAGGATTCAACTTTAACGTGTAGTAGATACCAAGATGAGGGGATGGGTCACATCAGTCCCTATTTGGAGCATCCCTACCTTGAGAAAATGTTCCCACCGAGGTCAAGTGATCTGGTGGAGGAAAGGGTATTAGATTATTGAGTGGCAAGACAGATCCTTTACATGGGAATTTAAGGTCTATTGCCAGCATTGTCAATGAGTTGTGACTAGTATTCCTATTGAGTTTAATGAGGAAGGAGGGATTGTGCATGTTATACATCCTCTCTCTTGGCTTGATTTTGATTATCATAAGTACAAGTGAGTTGATTATTATGGTGTGGCGTATCAATGAAGCCCGGTTTTATACTTTGTATTTTGATGGAGCTTCTAGATGACCTCCCAAACATTCAAACGTTGGTGTGGTCATTAAAGATCCTCGACATTGGGTTGTCATGAAGATGGGAGTCTATTTAGGACCCTATTTTACTAATAATATGGCAAAATAAAAGGCCTTGATCATGGGGCTAAATGTAGCTAGATGTGGTGGTAGCCGCCAATTATTGACTAAAGGTGACTCATAGTTAGTAATCAATAAGCTAAATGGGAGCTATAGTTTGCAGGATTTCATATTACGGATATACCATTGTGTAGCCTTTGATATGTGCATATCTTTGAGTTTGTGACTTGTCAGTTAGTTCCTTGACAATGGAATTGCTTTGCTGACTCCTTGGCTGACTATGCTTTCATGGAAGATGTCTTTTTCTATTGTGATCTAAGGAGCCCTTACAATAACCTCCTAGCATTAGCCCTGGACCACATTGGGGTCTTCTTGCTGACATGTCATATTTCAACCACCGATGGTTATTTGGATTATGAGTCAGATAGCAAAAACTGAGCATCTTTCTACTCATGGATGCATCAGTTGTATATCGTCATATTCATCAGACACTCCTTGCTATTTATACAGGATGGGGGTTAGCTAATAACTTGATGCACTTAGTGTAGGGCCCAAAGCCGTATCCTTGGTCAGTTTTGTGTTTTAGTACAGTAACATTATGACCAAGGGTTTATTTTAATAGTACATTGTGTTGAATGGTATTAAAATGTTTTATTTTATAAGAACAAGAAGGCCATTGTATCGAGTTCTTGTTTTTTATTCTATAAGGCCAAGAGGGTTGGTTTTGTTGATTTGCAAAATGTTATATCTCTTTAGGCTAAGAGGGCCGTATGTCTATTTGATGAAAACACATTCAATCATGTTCCTTTTTATTGATTGCATCATACAGATTGTACAAAGTGCCTAGAGTGAGCCTTTGCTGAGTAGAAGCTTCTTGTGGCCATTCTAGGTGGTATCGTCGCCTTTTCGAGCTTTCCTCTTAAGCTAATAGTGTTATATGTGTATGCAGGGGTTCTTTTCTTTTCGGTTGTGGGGACTGACAATCAAGGCATTAAGTCCTAGGTTTGGGTTAGATATATTTAGGGGAGATTTGAGTAGTTGTCTTGTTAGGACAATGTAAGGCAATCTAAAGACCTATAATAGAGGGTAGTCTCTATGACCCTATCCTTCCTACTTGCTAGATTGTTGACCTCAGAGTCCCTGCTAGTGTAAGATAGTGTGAGAAGCTTGCCAAAATAGCAAAAAAGAGCAATTTTTGAATATATCTAAAGATAAAAATTAGAGAGGTATGTAAAAAGGGGTTTTAGCCCCTTAGTTAGAAAAGAAAAAGTAAGAAAACTCCTATAAGTAGTTGATTATTGCCTTGTAGAGGCTCGGTAGGTTCTTGGGGAGGAGTCAGACCCAGGGCCAATGCCTTGTCTTCCTAAGGGTAGTAGCTAGCTGAAAAAAAATAAGGAAGGTTAGAGCAAAAACAAAAGTGAGAGAAACAGAAAAGGATTAAGTGTCACCTCTCGTGAGAGCTTGGTAAGCTCTTGGATACTGAGTCATGACCTGAGGTCGTTGCCCTATTTTCCTTGGGTCACAATATGCTTAGCTTCCTCCTTTTTACATGCCCGAGTATGGAAACCTTGGAAGAAAAATGTGTTACTAGAAAAATATGATGACCAAGCTATAGGAGTTCTAGCCTAGTATGAGGTTCTGGTCCAGTTATCTTAAGTTAGGTAGGTAGTTCAAATCACCACTAGGATGACCTATTTCATAGGCTTTTTAGCTAATCCGTGTTAGAATAGTTGGTTAGCAACTCACTCTAAATTTTTGTTAAATTCTGCTGGGCCTATTCGTTGTGGATTTTCATGCCTTGATTTTGTGAAGGGGCAAGGTGAGAGTTGTTCTTAAGCTTTGTTGAGTATAAACTTTTTGTCAACTTGATGCTTTCTTTGGTTTTCTTTTGTGTAGATGACTTCGTGGGATTCGACAGGCTGAGTCACCCTATCCTATGGTTGCCATCAAGATTTAAAGACCCATAAAGTGCCCAAAAGGAGCTGATTAATGCAATTTTAGGTGAGAATTTAAATCCGATGAAAGTGAAACATAAGGATTCTGATGAAGACGTGATTGAAAACTTCGGTCGTTGCAATGGTTGCGGATATTCAATATTTTTTTCGACGGTGGAATTGCAAAGAGATAGCTTCTCGACCGTTCGAGATGTCAAGCTAGACATAAAATATTTTCTAGATTTGGAATCGATGGCCAGGCAGAAGAATTACAAGGGGCCGAATATTTCCATGGTTAAAATGGGCCAAAAAGGGGAAAATTTTGGGGCATGAGCCTTTAGGGGAGCCACTGGCCCCCAAAGAATTTCATAGGGGGAGAAGGGGGGCATTTTTTCAAAAGACGTGATCAGTCATCGCCTCCCCATGGCATCGATTTGTGAGAAGGGGGAGGTTGAAGCTTCAAGACAATCAATCAAAGAGAGCAATGCAAGAATCTTCTTCAAATTTTTGCTCTACTTCATCGGTGTCTGATCAAAAAATGGTTGCCAGGTGTGATGAAGTTGAAAATCACTCTTTCTCTCTCCTCCCTCCTCTCTCCTCATGATGCCTATTCACATGTGTGATTCTATGGGAGAAGGGGAAGGAGTTGGATGCAAAATGCTAATGGAAAAAGAAAAGTAGTGGAAAAATAGAAAAATTTAGTTTTTGCACTTTTTAAATACCGTTTTTACCACTTTTTACAAGAAAAACACATTTAAAAACGGCTCTTTATACCTCACTACAACAAAAAGGCTCCATAGATGCGCTTGTAGACGCAATATTTGAATTGTGTTTAAAAATGTCGGGCACGTTTATTACCCCGTGTACTAGCGCATCTAAAATTTCACGTCTACAAGCGCACTTATAGTGAAAACTACACGCAGATATAGACACGAAAACAGACACAAATATAGATGTGCCTATTGATGTGCTCTGTAAATATATAATCATATTTATAAAGAAGTAGATATATTCATATTCTGCGTCTATAGAGGCGTGTAATTGCACTTCTAAAAAGACATGTACTTTGCAATTTTTTGACGATTATAGACGCGCGTTTTTCCTGCAATTTAGACGCGTGGATAGACGCGCAAAGCAGAGTATGAAAAACAAAACCAGAGAGCATGTGGCTTTGCAAGCCACATGCTCTCTAGTTTTTTTTCTCCCATCAAATTATATGCTTAGTGAAAACAGAGAAAGATTATTATACTGAAAGTAAAAGAATGTGGAGAACCAAAGTCCATATATTGATAATAACACATGATGAGCGTACTGTGCTGAAACATTTGTACATATTTCAAATATTTTTGTACTGAAAACAAAACAATGTAGAACATGAAATTTCATATATCAAGATGAAACATTTTTACATGACGAGTTCTAGTGCTTGTGACCTCAAGCATGGTCATGATCGCAAGCACTATGTGAAAGTAATACATATCAAAAATAAAAACTACAAGGCCAAGGGGAGGCATGCATGCATGGGGCTCCTCTACATCTCCTTAGAAGAGGCATCATTGTCACTACCACCACTGTTGCCACTGCCACTACCGCCACCGCTACTGCTAGTCCCCCCTTTGCTAACCTCGACTACATCAGGGTTCGCCTACACAAATGATTAAGGTATATAAATACCATTACAAACAATAAATTAGAGTTACCTATACTTTTCATGTAAAAAATAAAGCATACCTCTTTTGGCTGTGGAATCCTCATGGCATGATTGTATTGCTCCTCCGTGATCAGTCCCTCCTTGTAGAAATGCTACCAAGTGGACGCCCGGTTATGACCTCGATGGTAGCCTACCTATCTAGGAGTAGGCATCCTACCAACGATATGATACTACAAAATAATTTTAACATACAACATATTAGAACACACTACATAATGAAATAAAACAAATTAGAAAATTTAATTTAAAAAAAGAAATCAAATAATACTTACAAACTCAGCCTCCCATGACTCCCTGCCACCTGATCCATAATGCGACGATTGCCATCTGGATACATCGCGCCTCTGCATGCTGGCGACTTGTCCTTTTCTCTGCTGCTCTCTTCTTGGCCTCTTTTCACTCCGTGCGGTGGCAATTGGGTGGTTGGCCATATCTAGGGCGCCCTTGCTCTTGTCTCTGCAGTGAATCCTTGGCACGCGCCATAAGGTGAGACCTCTTGTTATGAAGCACGTCTCTCACCTTTGACTGTCCCCAATCATCTAAGAATCGTGAATTCTCGCGATTAGGGTATCTTCTATGTACTTCCCTTAGCACCTCTTGCCACAAACCACTTTTTTGGTGCTTGAAGGGAATCATACAATCTTTGTATGTGGCATGCACGACACTCCTCAAGTAGGCTATCACTTCCCTCCCTTGAGGGTTATCCAAGATACCACCAACATCTATGATAGAGAAGTACATTTGTGGAGGCTCACCTCTCTCATTTTCCGGTGAGGATGATCGAGAGCCACCTCCCAGGCAACCCCCACAAAGCCCTCGACCTCCTCGTCCTCTCACACGACTCTTCCTCCTCCCTCGACGGGCACTACCCTCTACCTCACTTGATGCACGTGCTTCGACCGATCCATGTACTTCAGCTGATCCCTGTGCGCATCAGTTGATCTGTGTGTATGCAGTGTGTGGAGTACCTGTTAGTAGAGGTGTACCAAGGTTTGGTGTGCCAAGGTTTGGTGTTTGTGTGGCAGTGCTAGGCAAAGATGTGATAGGTGTCCCAGACATGACACTAAAAACCTCCCCTACAGTGGGAGGGCGACCAACACAAGGAGCTTTTGAATAATTCCTAGGTAGGAAAACTCATGAAATTTAGGAAATTCTCTTATTTTTTCTAAGTATGTATAGATAGATTTCCTATGTATAACTAGGGAATTACATTCCCCACATCTCATGTTTGTGAATCCTAGACATACATGTATGATTATCTTACATATAACCATGGAAATTTATTCCCCACATCTTAAACTAGGTATTTGTAGGTTATAAACTAGGAAATCCCATTTCCCACCTAGTATACTAGGGAATTGTAGATCATACAACTAGGGAATTCAGTTCCCCACATTTCATACTGGGGAATTATAAATAACCATATCAAGAACATATATTTTATGGGATATTACAAATAGTCATACCAAGTATTAATTCGTGGAAAGTGGTCACCCAACAAACTATACTTAAATTAAGTGGTAATATAACATTTCTTTTCATCCTCCTTTACAAAATTTGGAAAATTTCTTCTAGTTACTCCTCTAAAGATTATTTTGTGGGACGGCAAGTCTTGTGAAGGTAACTATATTGATCAACAATTTAATATTGAGCACTGTGTGACCTAGCCTAATATGAAAATTAGGAACCTATTATATGTGCCATTTGTGTATCCTTTTCCACACATTTTTGGTGCATGTGCATTGCAAAAAGAGATAAAAATGATCCTCTTTTTCATAAGGGTAATGTCCTAAAATAAGCATCAACATACTTGTCTAACTCTATAGAAAACTTCAACATAACTAGCGTCAAAAGAAACATATAAAACTTACAGAGATGTTTCTTTCGACACATGAAAAAATATGCACTCTAATTAGTCATGGAGGGCAAACTAGGCTTGATGACCTCTATTTTAATGAGAGGGCACGTGGTATTTGTAATTGTTCATGTAAGCAATATGAAGGATACAATGAGAGAATTGGAAACTAGGTCTTGTAATGCATAAAAAATTTCTTACAAAAGCAAAAGGAGGATAGAACTATTGCTATCAAAGATGACCATAGGCTATTGCTATCAAAGACTTTAGCTTGTTATTACAATATCTTCACTTTCAAAAATCCAAAGCCTATGGATAGTGTTGCATCATTAACTTGCCACCACAGATAGAAATGAAAAATGCTAAAACAAAGCAAAAGGAATCAGATCCTCCATGATTTCTAGAGTGGGGCTTATTACATCTAGAGGGCCAAAGATTAGAATACATCCACATCACCCTGAATCTTTGGCCATGGAACTAATTGCCACAAAAATAGATATCAATATGTGTTTCACTTCACATGCTTCAACCCATTATTTTATGATGTAAATATGATGAGCTCTTTACATGTAAGTGCATTAGGGCCCAACACTATAGTTTATTCTAGCACTCGCATGGGTATTGAAATGTGAAATCCACATGAGCCTACATCCACTATATGTCATGGTGATGTGGCAAGACTTTGCTTATTAGCATGCTAGGTGACCAACATGGAGAATGTACTAGTGATTCTATGGTTAGACTATGCCCATGTAGTATACTCTCGATTATAAAACATTCATTGTGCTACCTCATCTATCCCTAGCAAGCTCACACTTAGTAACTGCATATAATATTTTAATACTTTAATATTAGCCATTTATCATGTTTTAGAGTAAGTATTTTTTTGTGGTAGAAGAATAAGTGTTCTATTGGGAGTAAAGATGCATGTGCCTAACTACCCACATTTTCACTTCAAATTTTTGTCATGGCTAGAGACAGTAGTTCATGTGCACTAAAAAATTTGACCACTACAAGAGACATAATGTCATGTGAAGTTGCACTTATCCATCCACAATGGTGATTCAAGTAGGTTTAATGGGAATTTGAGGGAGAGGAGCTATTGATGGCAAGGTGCAACTCAACCATATTGCGAGAAATTTCAAGCAAGAATATTTGGATATTGTAGCTCACAAATATCCTATTCCAGCTTATGAATATCATGTTATCTATTTGGCCAAATAAGGAAAGAAAGGGCTCAACAAAAGGTTACAATAGGTGAAATGGTGGTAAAATGTGCCATGCGTATTCTGATTTTGGCAAAGAAGCATGCAAAGACTTATTTGGACAAGGGAGGTCATTTTGTAGGTAGTTTTGAGAAGAAATTGAACAGCTATGGGTGCTAAAATCATCTCAACTGCACAAAAAATGAAGATAACTATTGGATTCTAGAGGGTTGAATCTTGGAGGAACTCCAGATGATTGTAAAATCCATGAAGGAGGAGATGAAAATTATTTCAAGATCTACTTCTACAGAGCCAGTGTTGTACAAGGAGAAACATTCAAATGTCATTTTAGAAGAATTGCATGTAGACTGGATACTACCTTGAAGACAATTTGGAAAGGTTTCTTCTTCTATGTGGCATCATCAGTTATATGAAGAAAGTAGCTTCCTAATCAGGAGGGGTGTTGATCGAGAATACACCTAGGGTTTACCTTGAAGTGTATTGGGCATGTTGCTAGGAATCTTTGCAACACATATATTAGGTATGTTATTTGTTGTGCCTCTCTCACCTCTATGAGATTCTAGCTCAACAGTTCATATCTTCTCTTAGACATTGTATCATCCTATGTAGAGATTTGAAATGGGAAGAAAATGAATGTAAGATTGACTCGGGAGATATGCATATTGCAAAGCAAAGCCAATAACTGTAAATGCAACAAGTTTCCAGTGTAATGGATTCTTTTATCACAACAATGAGTTAGTGGGATGGCCTATTTCTTCCCGATCTGATGGGTGTGTTCGATGGTTGACTTGAAATAACTGCATGCATAATTAGGGCCACTACAATAAAATTTTTCCTTGCTCATGTTTCAATGCATTTGTAGAATGCATGTGTAGAATATACTCCCATTTATCATAGCTATGGAAGTACTCAAAAGAATTTCCAATGCAAGTTTGTGGCTACTACAAACTCCATTCAAAGGTGATTCACTTGCTTTACTAGGGTGTACAATGGTAAATCACAACTAAATTATTATGCTTTTGTTTGCATGAGAATTTTTTGTCATGCAAAGTTTAAAGAGAATATTGAATATTAGTAGTTGAAAGCCACATGAGAAAAATATAAGAAGCCCAAATACTTACAACATACTTTTGCACATTGTTTTAATGATTCCATAGAAAATGAAATACAATTTACTAGCAAATAATTGAAGGAGTAGGTGGCAGGAGAGTGGCTCCTCTTCTTGACTTGAAACAAGCTATGGGGAGGTTGGAGATGTCTAATGTTTCTTAGTTAGGCAAGTCATACAAGTGAATGCAATATTATAAGATATTTCCTCAAGAAGAAATTATAGACTTTGAGGGAAATAAATGGGGTTTTTACAACACACTTTTGGTATGGAAGAGTATGACAAGGGAGAACTTTGCATCTCTTGCATATATTAATTAACATAATTGAATGGAATGTTAATGCAACAGTCAAAGATAAGGCTCTGCCTCTTGGATTTGATTGCATATGCTTCATTTTTTCCTTGATATGTTGTTATGCATGCTGAGAAGATTTTTATCCTTGACATGTCATAATTACCTCTATTTCAATGGGAGAGAGAAAGAGAGAGAGAAGGAGGAAGAAGAAGAAGGAGAACCAGACTTGTATTATGCATGTACTCTTTGAGAGAGAGAGAGAGAAAGAGAGGGCATTCGTTGTTGCTGTTGATTCTGTCTGTGCATACCTGGAGCTGTCCTATGAGGAGCAATATATTCTACGCATGTGTCGGCTTCATCACAAGGTGCGTACGGCTCCATTATGCATATTTAATTAAGTCATTTTTCTGTCTCGATTCTACTTTGCAAGGTCAATTTCTGGATATGGCGTGTGTCTATCCTTGAGATTTTTTTTCCCAACTGTGTTCTGGTCAAGGAAAGCCTGTACTGAAGGATTTCAAGAGATTCGTTTTATACAATGTCTTCGACGGAGGACAAGTTACGTGCCACATAACTACCCCCCTTACTCTAGCATTGCCTTCAAAATAAAATTATTTCAAGGTCTTCAACGAGTTCAGTTGGATGTTTTAGGCCTTATCAATCAAGAGGAGGTTGAAGAGCTTATTGGAAGGACTCGCAAATGAGGCCAAGGTCAACCTGCAAAACATTAGCCGGATCTTTAATATTCAACAGAGTGGCAGGGTTGGTTCAAATAGGGGAGCCTATAATAGAGGAGAAATGGATGGACAACAAGCGGGATAACAAAGAAGGGAGCCATCCTGATAGGAATTGACTTGATAATGCATGTGGTCATTTGGTAGCAGGGGAGCAGCAAAGAAAGGGCAACATGCTGCTCATGTCTTCCTACAATATGTTATGACATGATGGGCTGTTTAATATTTAGTGGAATTTAGAGAGGCAAAGATTCATGCTGACATTCAGCATTAATACGTAGCAGAGCAGAGATTGATGCAATTTCTAGCATTTCTCACAAAGCATTGATATAAATTACTTATTTTCTGGAGCCATCCCCACAGGAATCGACTTGATAATGCATGTGGTCATTTGGTAGCAGGGGAGTAGCAAAGAAAGGGCACTGATTGCTATAAGGATTGTGCATTTCAGGGTTGATGCTCCACAGCTTTTTGAGAGCATTATTTGATAGGTGGTTGGTGATACTGTACTGGAACTTGTGGTACCACTTGGCAGGAAGCGCATGATGCAAAGATTCTTACTCTGAGCTTTGGAGCTGTGGCCCTCATGGGTGTTGACATTAATGCCATTCAATTTCCCCTTTTGGCATCGGTGGTAGAGACCATCTTGTACATATATATGATGTTTTGCAGGTATTGTGACTTCTATATTCATAGTCTGTCATTCCTTTGTCAACGTAGTGATCATTTAATTCACTTTTAGAGTTCGTGTTTTGGAGGTAGAATTTTTTTTTCTTATAAATGAAAAACTATCAGGAAATAGCTTATCGTGGCACAGTTTATGATATGGACATTGATCATACAACAAGCTAGCAGTAACTGTTGGACAGGTTGGAAGTTATTTTCATGAAAGGTTACCACAAGTTTTATATTGAAACATGACAGGCTAGTATGTTAAGTTATTTTTCTTTTATGGTTTCAGGATAAGAAGTTGAACACGCTCAATCTTGCTAATGGGAAGTCTGTAAGATGCTTCAAACCAGAAGAAGAAGCTGGTGAGCCCATAAAAGTATGAACAACGAAGTCCTTGTTGTAACCTGCTCAATTTATTGAACATTTTAAAATTCGGATGGTGTAAAGAATAGGGCAAAAAAGATGTGTGTGTTTTGGTGTTTTACAAATGGTGCATAAGATCAAATTGTTGCTATTTTTACAGGGATTTCTACTCTATTCAAATAAGAAAGCTCAATATAATAAGGATTGAATCTTGTTCTTCTTACAGCTATTTTATCCGTAGGGCAAGGTCATGCTGAAGTAATAACAAGGATAGCTTTCATGCCTGATTGCAAGCGGCTAATATCGGTAAGTTTAAGGTGGCCTTTAGAATTGTATATATGCTGACCTTGGCTTCTTTACTACAGCTTTTTCACTTGGTGTTGCTGATTTATTGTTTTCAAACAGGTTAGTGGAGATAGTTGCGTGTTTGTTTGGAGGCTTCCTAATCTTTTGACCAAGATGATGTAGAAATGCTGCAATTTACAATATGAATTGCAAATATCCAATCCATCCATACCACTTACCGACTCAAAAGGACAACTAAACAATACTTCTTCAATCCCCATGAGATGTGGCGAGTCTCAGACACACGAATTGGATACTTCTGGTACTATTGTTACTATTGAACCTCAGCTTGTAAGTAATACAACTCCTGCATTCAAGTTCAATGTGCCACGATTGCTGCATTGGGCACAGGCCAAGGTTGTAGAGACCATTTTGGAAATAAGATTTAAGTTTTGTTCTTTTGAATCAAGATGGGTGGATGTAATATGTCCTTTTATTTACTTTTTGTTCTCTATAACTTGATTATGTTGAATTACAGCAAAGCATGATAGAATGACTCAATCTTGATGCAGAAGATAGCATCGTAGAAGACAAGGCTGTTGATGAATCTGTAGAAATCACGGGATCAGAATCTCCCCTGGATGAGTTGCGAAAAGCTTCATTGGAAAAGCTCAAAGAAGCTGGTCAAGATTTTGCTTTTGGATACGTATACTTTGCATTATGTGCTATGTAAGTTCCTTTCACTTCTAACTAGTTTGAAGTTGACTTGATGGTTTGTGCAATCCATTTTTTGTGTGAGTCTAATTATGTGTATTGCTTCTTTAATTGTAAGTCATCTAGGAGACCCAACTCAGTACTAATATGGATTTGAAGAACACTCTCTGATCATAGATGTTCCACAAGGTAATTCTTTATCTTTTGTTTCATTTGAGCATGAGTTTGGTACTTTAGATTTATCCTCACATTTTCTACCCTTTCCTCCCACTTTCAATGAACATATACATTTATCTACACTAACTCTAGGACCGTACTTTAGACCCACCATAGGTTATGTAGTCTTAGCACACAGTGTCCTTGATGCATATTTAGGATTTAGGCCATCATTAAACACTTAGAGGTGTACCACTTTGCACCCTGGTGCTTTGTTGTTGGGAATGGTAGTTGTGCATTATGCACCTCCCCATATCCGCAAGTGCATCATACTCTATCCTCTGACTGGTCATGTGGGAAATCTCCCCTCGCACATTGTATCACTCTCCCTTGTTGCTTATAGAACACCATATTGGGGAATATGGGAATTTCCCATAAGTTTGGGACATGTGGTCAAATCTTTGGATTTATCATAACTTGAACACTTTAACTCCAAATCGAGCACTCTACAGCTCAATAGATTCCATTTTTCAAGCACTTTCCAATGATAGGTCACATCATATGGTTTTGAGAAACTTATGGGCATGTTATCTGAGTGCCACCTTTTTACTATTCAAAAAATGAGAATTGGGAGATTCCCAAACTCACTAATATTGTGTTATAGGCACAAATTCCACTCATGTGCTTATGAGTCACCTCCTTCCTTGAAGGAAACAGGGAGTAGAAAAGAATCACCTTATATTTAGACCTAGGCCCACCCTCCTGATTGATAAATGCCAAGTTTGGATCAGTTTTGGGTTGCATGAAAGTGTAGATTCCATGGGATTTTTTTCTCCCATTTTGGGTTGTTTGGGGCATAACTGAAGGAGAACTTAGCTGTGAGTAGGGAACAGGTGCTGAAGCTCTAGGACATCAAGGTAACATGATGTTGAGCTAATTTTGGGGCTGTAAATGAGAAGATACCCTAAAAACGAGGTTATTGGTAGTTGTTGGTGCAGAAATTAGGGTTTCAGAGAGCAGTAGAACCCTAAAAACTAGTAGATGACCTTATTGCAAAGAAACTTGTTACTAGTGTTGGCATTGACGCAAGTGATAGAAAATTTTCAATTCTACGTTGGGGTAATGTACAATTTGTTGCCTTAATTTACCATTTCATTTGCCTTAATTCTAACATAGGAAAAAAAGCCTATATAGGAAAATATTATCTATTTAGGAAATTTTTCTTGACATAGAAAAAAAAGCTTATATATTGAATTTTTTTTACATAATCTATTAGATGTGTATTATGTCTTATTTGAAATTAACTAAACAATCTCTATATAATTTTCTAGTTGAAAATTTGCTAGATAAATTTCTACTAAGAAACTCACATAAGTAGGAATATGTAAACTAAGAAAAATGTAATATTTTCAAGTTAGAGAAAAATTAGAATCACATAAGAAATTTTCTATATAAGAAAATTACCATATGTAGGGAAATATAGTGGAAATATTTTCCTACATAAGAAAGAAAAAAGAGAAAATTCTCTATCAATTTCCTAGTTAAAATTACACATAAGTAGGGAAAGTAAATAATAGGAAAAGTGGAACATTCCCTAGTCACAGAAACTAGGGAATCACATAGGGATTTTTTTCCCTACTTATGCGTATTTTTAACTAGGAAATTGATAGGGAATTTCCTTTTTTTTCTTATGTAGGAAATGATTAGAAGTTCCGTGTGCAAGATAACTGGTCATCTCCCCCATGAAATGCTCCTTGTTCGGAAAACCTCCAAAAAAACTACTAAGACCTCTAGAAAACTCCGCTAACATGTTGTTCATGCGTTCCAAATCAGGATCAGTGCTACTGGAAGATCCAGGATTCCACATCTACACAAGAAAAATTCCATTATTACCCGCGTCACTTGCGTCTATACCCGCATCTATACCGGTGTCTGTTAGCATGTCTATATACGAGTCTAAAAACACATCTAGACTGTCAGCTAGACGCGCCTACAGACATGAAAAGTCGAACCATATTTTCCAAAACTATTATAAAAAACGTGCAAAAAACCTCCATAGATTGTCTAAAGCATGTGAAGAGAGAGAGAGAGAGAGAGACAAACAGACAAAGAGAAAGCAAAGAAGATTGAGAGAGAGAAGAAGAACTCACCTTCTTTGCTTGTTTCGACGGTGGCAGCTAGGTTGCAAGCTCCTTGTCCTCCTCCTCCCTTCCCTTGGTAGGTTGCTTGATTCTTCTTCTCTTCCTTGCTGTTTGGCTCTTGTTCTTTACTCTTTAGCTCTTCCTCCCTCCTCTTTTTACTCTTATTTCCTTCCCTCCTTGTCTTCATGAAGTGATAGATAGACATGATTAGTGATGTTGACCTCGAACTGCAGAAAACAAACAAAAAACGCAGGAAAGCACTGGTTTAAAAAGAAAGCCACAACTTTTTTTTAAAAAAAATTATATTTGCATGGCACGTCTGTAAGTGCATGTAATTGTGCATCTATATGCGCAGATAAAACATATTACACGTGCTAATAGATGTGATTACAATTAAACTTATTAAAATGCTAGCTTATGGTTGTTTTTGGATCAACATGACTTTCCTAGTTTTTCAATATCAAAATATTTGTCTCCATATTGTACGTATCAAAATCTTTAGGGAATATGACATATATGCCAAATGAAATTATATATGTCCTTATGATTCAGGTATAATTATGTCGTCATCTTCTACTAGTATGGGACATGTTGAGTCAACAAACAGTACACCCTCTAGTGAGGACGAGACATTGCATCTTCACAATCAAGACGCTTGGCTACGACGGAAAATCAAATGTATGTGTGATCGTTGTCGAGGATGTGTTTTTCGAGCACGTCGAATCACAATGTCACACCTCAGCATGCACGAAGAGTGGGACCAAGAAAAAGACCCAATAATTTTTACTACTTTATTTGCACAAATATTATTAGTCTATGTTACATCTTCACCATTAAACAAAACCTCCTTTTTTTTATTGAGCAGGATGCGATACTACATCCTCAAATGGTCCCTCCAGGGCGTCGAGAGGCTGCGAAGCGTTGACGCGAGGAGATAGAGTCCTCAAGAAGAGTAGAGATTGATGACGAAGATAGCAACCCTCTTCAAATGTCCCATCAAGTTCTGGAGGAAGAGATTTTGGACAACATGGTGCACGATTTATTTTCCCATGAGGTTCGGGTGGAGGGCGCCACTAGAGAGACAGATGGCCCGCTATACGTAGCATCGAAAACTCCATTGTACGAAGGTTGCACATACTCCATTCTACGTGCATCTCTCGAGATAATGAACTTACAAACCATTTATGGATGGAGTAATGCTAGCTTGAATGCATTATTGAAGTATGTATCATTTGATATTAATTCATAAATGCTTCTAGACAATATTCACAGTTTGTTAACTCTGTTTGCACAATATATGCAGGTTATTGTCACAAATGCATCCAAATGGAAATAAATTACCAACTAGAAGGGAGCAAGCAAAGCGTTTCTTGATATCTCTTGGAGGTCTCGATTACGTTAAAATCGATGCATGTGTTAATGATTGCATCTTGTTTCATGGGGATCATGCATCTGCACGACAGTGTCCTATTTGTGGTGAACCAAGGTACAACCAGGAGATGAAATAAATGGATGCGCCTCGTAAGGTTTTGCGAAATTTTCCTATTATTCCACGCATTCAACTTATGAATCTATTGCGAGACTCATGTCATGGCATGCTAGTCACCATTCAAGTGATGGAAAGTGGAGAATTCCTTCAGACACACTAGCTTGGCAACACGTAGACAATTTGTGGCCTACTTTCAAAGAAGAGCCCAGAAATTTGAGATTTGGTCTAGGATTAGATGGAATAAATCCATTTGCCATCAAAAGCACCTCATATAGTGTATGGCCAGTGGTATTGGTGAACTATAATATCCCTCCATCCATGGCAATAAGAAAATGACATGTAATGTTGTCCCTTTTGATTCGTGGAAAATACAAAGTAAAAAACATGGATGTTTACTTATAGCCTTTGATGGAGGAGCTAGAAATGCTATGGAGAGGTATTGAGGTGCAAGATGTGAGTGTATCATTGTCCTCTAGAGATTTCACTTTAAAGGGCATGTTGTTGTGGACCATGCATGACTTTTCAGGCTATGGAGAGTATTCAGGTAGTTGCGCACTCTATTTTATTCATTATTATCCTTAATCAATGTATGTCATCATTAATCCACTTGTTTATATAGGTTTAACTACATCAGCATATCATGCATGTCCAATTTGTGGTCCCTCTCTGGTTTCTTCTAGATCGACACGCTTGAACAAGGTTATCTATGACAATCATCATCATTTTCTTCCTATTGACCACCCCAAATATGCACCCCCCACTAATGAAAAAACTCCACAATCTCTGACCATTCAAGATTGAAAGGACACTTGGACACACGCCAATGATCATCCTCCACTCGGCATGAGTTAGTGACTAGTTTACTTATTTTGTTTGTCTTTAAAGTACACTCCATTATGAGAACGAAAAATAATATATTGTTTGTGCCTTAGATTCTCTATATTTTTTTGTCTCCCATCTTGGACTGAACTCAAGATCAATCACCTATTGGACCCCATGCATATATTTAAGAATGTGGCCTCTACATTATGGGATCACATCGGACCCAGAGGAAAGATCGAGTTATCGCGTGCATCTTGGATGTTGTCGAAGACCGAAGAAAAGATGGTGAAGCAGCAGATATGTAGCTTTCGAACTCCCACAGGATATATGGGATGCCTCAGGGAGCCTTCATAAAGAAAAAGAAAAGAGGTGTGGAGCAACTATCCGGTTTGAAGTCTCACGATTGGCACAAAATGATTTAGGTAAGGATTTTCATAGCCATAAATATATTAATTAGTGGAGTAACTATGTAGGCTAATTAACAATGTATAAATATTTACATACAGTTCATCCTTCCTACTAGCATATCCCATTGTGTTTCGAAAGATGTACATGATATCATTTACAAGATGGGTGAGCTCGCGAGGTATGTATACATTATACTTATTTTTTAGTTTATATATTATGTACATCACGTAGTAAACTCGCTTGAATTTATGGACAAAACTAATCATCATTCTCAATTGCATGTTGGTAGATTTATGAGTTTGAAGGAAATCGATCCAAATACGTTGCAAGAGGCTCGAGTATTGTCCATTGAGGTGGTTTGTTTGGTGGACGAAACTTTTCCTCGCTCCATTTTGACTACTCAAGTACACTTACTCGTACATCTAATTGATGCGATTGCAATTTGTGGGGTAGTTCATGCCAGGTGGATGTTTTTTCTAGAGCACTTTATGAAAACCCTAAAAGATTTTGTAAGAAAAAATGCACGGCTCGAGGGAAGCATGGCTAAGAGTTGGTTAGTGCAATCATCCCTTGTACAAATCTCTGAATATCTTACTAAAGTGGACCCCTCTTTACCACGACTATGGAAAGATGATCAAGATTTGAGGATGACCTCTATAATACCTCAAGGAAAAGGAAGGAACAAAGTGCTAATGAAAGAGGAACTTCGTAAGTTAAATGTATCTTGTGTGCTTATCAAGAAGTAATGAGCAAATGGGTGACACTATATAAAGAAGTAAGGGCATGAAGAGTAAGTGAAAGGCAAGAATTTCGTGCTAGACATGGATGTATTGTCCCATATCCAGAACATTTAAGTGCGCTTCCACGTCATATTGATATAGATTGGCTACATGAAAAAATGGAGAAGGTGAAAAAAGAGGAGGCGATGGATATATCGCAAGAGGAGTGCGAATACGCACGAGGTTGCTTATCAAAGGTGAGACATACTTATAATTAAATTATCTTTAGTTATATATGATATAATAATTTCACATGTTTCATCTTTAACTAAATCATTAATATGATCTCAACCATGTACTACTAGTGCACATTGTTCAATGCTATTTGGTGTGAAGGCAAACATTTTTGAACTCAACGTATAGATGATAAGAGAAATACCCAGGATTCTGGTATCCTTACAAACTTTCGGGATACCAATGGCACCATGGAAGGTTATTGTGGCTTGATCCAAGATATTTTGAAGCTTGACTTTAGGCGATTTTTTATATATGTACTAGATGTGAAGTGGTTTAAAGAAGTAGTAACAACGGGTGAGCATTGCACAATTAGACGTCATCCAAGTGGTTTTTTAGTGATTGACTCTACAAAATTTCACCAAGGCAAGAATGACACATTCGTCCTATCTCAACAATGCGAGCAGGTATGTTAGAAGCTATTTATTTTCATATATATTACTTCTTTATACATTCTCAAAATACAATAAATATGTAAGCTGCTTACTTTTTGTTTTTTAAATGCAGATTGTGTATCACCCAATGGTAAACAATAACCGATGGTGGCACATCATCCCCATATCTAACCATTCAAAACCAATATATGGCAATGCTACCAACATAGAGATAGTTGATGGCAATCCAAGAATCAATGATGATGTACATAATGATGCCATGATCCATGATATACATAATGCAGTGCAAGATGATCCCCGCGAGGATGTTCAAGGAAGCGCAGAAGAGGATAATAATATGGTTGCAAATGATGATGAAGAAATTGAGCATAGCAATACATCTGACAATGGGATAGACTTATTTTTTACATTGCCTATTGGTAACATAGACCTAGAGGTAGATAGTCTAGCGAGGGCCGATCAGTCTAGTTTAACATCCACCGCTTCAAGGCAGCTCTTGACTATAGAATAAGCTAAAAGGTTCCTTATATGACCAAGATTCAGAAACCGCCACTTCTTATAGGCAGCTTCCGAAAAATGCACCACCTATTAGGACCTGAAATGGGCTCGACACTGGCTCGCTAGCACTAGCCGGACCTCTAAGACACACAAGACACCCCACATGGCCTCACGACTAGGAGCGTCCAGGGCTCACACTACACTAAGCTCTAATATCAATTCTGTGTTTGTAATAGGATAGAGTCCAATGTTCACCTTCCCCTACTCCTCCGAGAGAGATCCCGTAATATATAGGTATAATACCTCATATCACATACACAAGAGGCAACCTCTTGGGCTGAAACACCGTACCTCATTGCAACTCTCCTACATCTCGAGTATCGGCCCCAAGATGCACTGCTTCAACATAAAGAACAAACGTACAAACTCCACTCTTTGATTTATCGAATGATCCATGACTTGATATTTCCTCGCTGAACTTATCCCAAGGAACCACTCATCTAGCCTACAACAAGGACTTCCTCACACTCTCAGCGTTGGTCAATGTTTGACATACATGTGCTATACATCTAGGAGATTATACTATGTGGCATGAAAAATGCAAATGTGTATGCTTATTGTGCACAAAAATTATATTTTAAAACAAATCAGTAAAGTGGAGTGTAAAAATCAACCCTTCAATGGTTTTCAATCTACTCGTTGTTGTTGTGTTGCTAGAGACTAGCACCGAGTTACCTCGTGCTATTAGCCTCTTTAGACTTAAATTATTATCGCCCTATATGACATGCACAACGAAAAGATCAAACTTTACTTCATTTTCAACACAAACGCTTCCACAACCCTTCTTTCCCCCTACCGCTTATGTGTTGCATCATTGCATAGGTGTAGGGTTTTATTTTTTTGTCATTTTCAATGTATAAAGCAATAAAAAATGCACTAAAACATAAAAATAAGGGTGATTTGAGGCTATACCTTATGCCTCAACCTTGCTAAACATTCACAAACATTAATCATATTTTTCCTTATTTTTCAAAGCACAAAAAATTATTTTTTTCCATTTTGGCTAATTTTTACTATTTATTTATCATGAAAATAGAGCATATACTAGTTTTTCTGATTATGACAATTGAGAATCACTCATTTTCCACATTCCATCCCTCATGCATCATTTTTATCAAACCCAAAATGACAAAAAACCCATTTTCTTTGTAAAATGCGTGTTTTTCGGGTTTTAAGTAACTAGTTATGACCATAAATTATTAGGGGTTCTGCATTTTCCCATGTGTAGCCCTAAAAAATGATTCAAGAAAATCTCAAAAATTTTTTAGTTCCATATGAATTTCATTTCAACCATCAAATATAAAAAAGAAGCAAATTTCCATTGTAAAAATGAGGCATACCGCTTATGCGCATGTTGCGGGTTTTTTAATAATTGATATGGACTACCAAAGGACTACTCGGTAATCATTCTTCAATGATGAACACCTTCCCTCAGCCTCCTCTTGCTCTTGGCCCCTCTTCTTCTTCATTTCTCCCACATGAATTGCTGCTTAGAAGAAAGAGGAAGGAGAGAGAAAGACTAAGTTTTGATCAAGCTATCTGGGCAGCCATTTTTGAAGCCAAGAGTGGAGATGGAGAGCAAAAATATCATGCATCTCGCTCGTAATATCAGTTTTCAGGGGTATATTGAGGTGGCATAACCCCCTCTCCCTCTCCCTCCATCAATCATCGTTGCAGCATGGCGCCTCCATTTTTTCCTCACACCATCATAAAAATGCCCCCCTCCTCGGTTGTGTGAATTTTTGGGGGGTGGGAGAGCCCAAGGGTCACCCCCCTTGGCTCTCAAGTCCTTTTCACACTTATTTTGCCCATTTGCCTGTCCCGTGTCCCCGATTTGAACTCTGAAAAATCCTGAGTGTCCATCTCGAAGTCCCCCACTACCGGGCATTTCCTGAAGTCTCATCTAACATCTAGAGAAATTATGAAAATTACACAACCATCACTTAGTGGGTCTTTAGAGCACTTTTGGAACCCGTCGGCTGCTTGTTGCTTAAAATCGACCCAATTGCCTATGCCGCCTTCGATGGAGTTTATTTTTCCCTTGAAATTCAAAAAATTTGGCAAATTTTAAGCACCTTCCTGAGGAAAAAATCAGCTCTCAGGGGGAGAGATGCGCAACGGAGAGGGGAGGGCATGGGATATAGAGGCTCAACCATTTTTCATGTTCATCTTCTTCTTTCTCTTCATTCTTCTCAGAGTCTACTACAAGTGGTATCCTGAAAGTGATAGATACCCTCAACTTAAGAACACTTTACATATGCTTCTACTTTAGATACATACAACCATAGGATATGACTTAGGATATGTCATATTTATCAACACTCCCCCTCAAGCTCAGAGTGAGTTTGCACAGATAAGACTCCAAGTGCACTCCTAAAGTACTCAATCTTATCTTTACCTAATGCTTTGGTAAAGATATCAGAACTTGGTCATTTATTTTCACATGGACCAAGTCAATATCTCCATCAATGACTTTTTCTCTAATGAAGTGATAGTGCACTTCTATGTGTTTTGTCCTTGCATGGTAGATTGGGTTCTTTGCCAACATAATGCTGCTAACATTGTCACAATACATAATGACTCCACCATCAATCTCTATCCCTATGTCATATAAGATCAATCTCAGCCATGTCTGCTCACATGCTACCAATGCAATGCCTCTATACTCTGCTTCAATGCTTGATAGAGAAACTATAGGTTGTTTCTTACTGTAACATGTTTCTTAGCGGTCCATCGAGAAATGAATCTAAGTGTCACTGCCAAGCACTCCCATGGAATGTTTCGGGGTTTGTCACCTAGGGTTTCCCGAGTCCGCCTCGCAATGAAATGTTCGCGGCCCCGAACCCACTAGGATCAACCTGAAATATGGGTTCCTAGTGGCCAAGGTCTCCTAACATCATTCTAGCATCGGATCCTGGACATCCTACTTTATGCAAAGATACCTAAGCTGAAGCAGATCCATGCTATACTTGGTTTAAAGAGAATGGGAAACAAGAGGGATGTGCCTCTCAACCTCTTTTCCCCTAGGGCATAGTCCCATTCCAGTCCTCTAAAATAGCATGAATTGGGTTCTAACCTAATATTAACTAAAGATCGTATGACTATCGAACTTTGTGAGAAGCCACCCAGTCTTCTAGGACCACCCTTCCATAGGACGGATCCGTCGGGGGTTCCACCCACCCGCTTCCCTTGATAGCCTTTCTTTAGTTATCTAATTAGGTCCTATCACATTTAGGTGTGACATTTAAAATCAGCTCTCTTAATTAAGCATTTTAGGAAATAAGGTTCATTCATGTAACTTATGGCATTGACATGAAAATAGCTCAAACAAGTTCCTTGGAAGCAACTTTATATTAGCATTTTAACTGAGATACAAATCTTATCCAAAAAGGAAGTTTCCCGCAATCCATAAGGATGCGTCTTATTTCTTCCAAGTTTCCGCCCTTGCACTAGTAAAATAGGGCCTCAAAGAATCCATCTCAAGTCACGTAGATTGTTTGAGTAGGACCCGGCGGCAAGGAATTTATAGCTAAAGCCCCCTTGGCATCCAAACGTCGTTCTATGTTCAAACTAACCCACGGAGAGACCTCTCATGGCGGGTTCAGACCACATTCCCGTCACGGTTATTTAGAATCCCCTGGGATAGGTTTGGTGGCCTATTGGGGGTGGCTTGGCATGCCCTCCATGAATTCAACCTGATTCATTATTCAAATTTATTTTGTGAGCTTGGATCATATATTTCTTCCACAGACAGTGTTTCTAGATTTACAAGCATAGACAACAATGAAGGCGAGTGCTCATGACATCTACTAAGGTGGAGTTCCCATCTTTGAATGCTTAGTGTTGCCCTCCTTGGGTCTTTCTTACCTTGGCATCATTTTCGGTTATCTTCTGAGGGATGGAGAATACCCTCTTTCTGACCTCACTCCTATGTAATAGAAGTGAGCAATTACCTTATAGTTTCAGATGGTAGCTTCCCTAAGTTATTAACCTTTGGTTCTTATCTTAAGTTCCCGGTCTAGGATTTCAATTGGTCACTTAGTAACAATTTTCCCACTTTAGAATTTTTCAGGGTCCTAAGTTCACCCTAGGGTTTCCTTCCATCAAGATAGCAGGAACTTTGGTTCATTCCTCTCGCAATTCACGCGTAAACTAAGCCCATTTACAATCCTTAAATAGTTGCGAGCATCGAATGTAACATGGCGAATGGTCGTTCTGCCTGTGGATATGACATTTGAGTTTTCTTGTTTTAGCTTCAAGATGTATCATATTTTGAAAATGATATACCCAAGAGTGTTTTGGACTCATCGCGGCTGGTTATTGGGATAGAGGCCAAAGAGCATGTTGACTCTTAAGTCAAAATATGGTCGTAATGACAATTTGACCTATTTACGATTAAATCCTAGCTAAGTCGAATTAAATCCTAGAGAATTAAATCCTAGCCTCACTTATCATGTAGGATTTTATTTACCAAACTAGCCCTTACAATTAAGCTTAGCAATTCACATGCGCATCTTAAGTCTGCATTTTAAGATGCATCCCTATTATGTGGTGCAACTGAAAATGTGGTGCAACTGAAAATGTCCATGATGCCATGCAAATTTAGATGCAAGTCCTTCCTGAGTTGATGACACGATGTAAGATTCCCATTCGTGAAGATTCCTTCTAGTGCATTTATGCAAATCATAAAGCATGACCTAAGTATTTGAGTGCGAGTGTACACGAGTTCATCGTAAATGCAAGTTAATTCACTCTAATGGTCTACATGATGCAATTGACCTTTATGAAATATTTAATTACATTGGAAACCTATGATGCATTTGCAAAAGTTCAAACCTAATACTTGGCTTAATACCGTAACAACCTGTAGATGCTCAATCTATTCGTGACAAATCATGATTATTAAGCCTTTACAACTACCTTTCGAGTTATGAAAATTATGCGATGCAAAGTATGACTTCTTCCTAATGATGTCCATGCTTAAATGTTTGGCTCAAAGTACTAGACACAGTAGCGATACCTGGTTTTGGAGTGTTGAATTAGTATTTACACCCAATAACCCATTCGTGTTGATGGTGGCATCTTTGCTCGATCCTCCTTCTGTAGCACGGCTTTTTCAGTTACTTGAGAGAGTTTACGCTTTGGGACCATTTCGAAGCTTGGAATGTGACCTTCACTCCTCTCGGAGGACTCCTTGGTGATGGAGTTCCCTATGCTTTGTCTTGACTTTCACCATCTCCTTGTCAACTAGAGGCAATCGATGGAGTGATCTCGAGAAGTGTTGATGGGGAGAGAGGGTGCTCAAGGCTTCGTCCAAGTAAGGAATTGTCCTTGGGCCTCCTCTCTCTCTCTCTCTCTCTAGGTTCCCCTTCCCTTTCCTCTCTCTCTCTAACACAAAGACAGTAAGCCAGAACAGGGAGATGTAAAAAGGAAAAGTGTATCATGGGAAGGGAATAACAGGGCTATAAGGTTAGATTGGGAGTTTGGTGAACGTAGGGTATGTTCACATAGGAAATGAAAAAATTATGTAATAAAAGGGACTGCAAGGGAAACGACCGTGATAACAGGAGGTACGAGGTTGGGTTGGTGTGGAAGGGACCCCATCAGGGCAGAACTAGTATGTGGTAGACACACATGATTGGGTAATGACATATGCAGGGGGTATGCACAACAGACACACAGAGATGCATCCCCACACTTAAGACCTTACTGGTTAGGGTAGACTAATCAACAGGGACCTAGGACCTAACAATAGAGTGGACTTGGACATCCCCACACTGAAGACATGACCGACACTGGTAAAGAGAAGGAGGTAGGGTTAGAAACACTTGGCCCATTTCGTAGATAATTGAGAGTAATTGTGGATGGTGCACGTTGGGTCACATTCGTCTGCATGAGGTACCAGAGCTTGCTGCAACAGACGTGTCCGGCATGGCAGGGACCATGCAGCAACACCCAGGGATGTCGCACTACTGATGAAGGTGAGGGAAGCCATCGATGGTGGCGAAGGATAGAGCACGCATGTCACAATCACTCATGTTGGAAATGAGAGAACAGTCACTCCCCCAAGCACTCACAGCACTCGATGAATACTGATTGAAACCCAAATCTCACACCCAGTATAGAAATCAGCAAGGGGAATGGTGTAGGGGGAAGTACGCTAGTGTTCATAATTGCTGGTGCAGTCGTGAATCCCACCCGTTTGGCATAGTTGCAAGGAGGAAGGCTAGGGAGAATTGTAATGCAGTGCACAAAATAGGGTGACATGTCTTGTGATGATGGCAGAGACCTTGTCCCATGTGTGCATAGGGAAACAGAAACATACCTAACTCCAATTGTCATAATGTCCCTCAACCTCACCTCTCACAATTGAAACACCAGTCACACTCAGCCCATCCTCTGTCTCATGCTCTGTTGAAAGATACACAGGGCAGCCCATTCCTGAAACCCATTGATATAATCCTCACAGTCACTTGTGCAAAGGGTGTATGCCTTGTGCACATTTGATAGTGCAACTGTGCATCTCGCCCAGTGCCAGCATACGGTGCAAGAAGGAAGGCTAGGGAGCCTTATAGTGCAGTGCACAGGAATAGATCGTGCTTTCTACATGGAGTGGCCCAACCCGTTCATGCAACACTCCATTCACACATCGGACCTCTCATTGGAATTGAAGGAAAATGACTGGTCACTCACCCCACTCTCTGTCTCACACTCACTGATAGATACAGAGGGCAGACCATACTCATATCCCCATCTGGTTAGGATGAAAGCTCACATCACTCAGAGGGTTGTCGATGAAGATTGCTGCATCTGTTGATGAAGAGGCATACCCAAGGAGGTAGTCAATAGATCGGAACCTGATTTTATCTGTAGAGCATGTCATCTTTGGAAAATGTAGTTTGTTTTAGGGAATCCATCCTTTGAATGAGATTGTTGATCTAGTGCACCAAGCGAGGTGGCTTTGGAAAGTTGTGTCTAAAAAGGTTCGGCTAGTGATTTAGTTGTTCTGGACTGCGAGGTGTTTCCACCTTTTCCACAGCCAGATTTCTGTTTTAAGGGGCGTTTACCACCTTGTCTTGGAACGAGGCCTACTATGACAGGGAATTGCTTCCTTTTCTCCCATAGCAGTTTGCTTTTTTTTCCTCTTTTTTTGTTGTTTTTCCTTTTAATAAAGAGAATGGTAGAAATACCATGTAGCAGGACCATCCGCATCACCACTGCTGGATCAGATGAGAGGAAAACAGAGTAAGGATGGGAGGTGTCTAGGGGAGGGGCTAGCAGAACGAGACTTCCTTATGAGGAAGATCATAAGGGCTATCAGGAGCACAAAGAGAAGGTCACTGCGATGCCCAAGAGGGAAAGGGTGGATCAACTGTGATTCTCAAGATCCCCATGGAGGGAAGTACTTCTTCAGGTGATAGCCATTAATCAAAAAGGGATCCTCAGAAGAGCATCGACCGCTTGCACTTGGACAAAACCATTAGGATTGACAGTAAGGACCTTATAGGGACCCATCCAACATTGTTGTAGCTTGCTAGGAAACTTGCCAAATCGGGAATCATAGACTAGGAAAAGATCACCTTCTTTGAACTCCTTGTGCTTGATGAGGCTGTCATGATAGGCCTTGTGTCACACTTGAGTGGTTTCCATGCACTGCAGGGCCATCCACTGAATCTCATCCAAACATTCCAAATGCAGTAGGCGGCACTGGAGGGACTCATCATCTCCGAGGCATTCTTTAACTACCACTTACAAAGAGGGAAACTCTAGCTCAACAGGGAAGACGGCTTCTGTTCACGGATTAGGCTATAGACACAGAAGTCATCGAGATACACCTCAATGAAATCATGTAGATGGTTCTGGAAGGTAGCCATCATTACTCGTTGGAAGGTAGCAGGAGCATTACAGAGCCCAAATGGCATCACTTTGTAAGCACAGGTTCCCCATTCTATTGTGAAGGTTTTTTTGGATTGATCCTCTTCTGCAATTTGGACTTGGTTGTACCCACTGAGTCCATCCAAGAGGAAATAAAACTCATGACCTGCCACTGTGTCCAACAGTTGGTCTGTGAAGGGGATAGGAAAGTGATCTTTCTTCATCTTCGAGTTCAGCTTTCAAATGTCCACACGTATTCAAAGTTTCCCATTATTCTTAGATACGACCACAACGGCCAAAACCCATTCATTGTTAGCCACAGGATAAATGAACTCAGCTTCTAGAAGCTTCAATAATTTCACCTTCACCAGAGCAGAATAATTGGGATTCATACACCTGTGTCTCTGCCTCACAGGCTCTAGATCGATGTGGTGTTGGCATATTGTGGGGTCAATCCCCTTTAGATCTTTATACGACTAAGCAAACACGTCTAAGTTCTCCTTTAGTAAGTCTCGCAAGCCCACTAGTTCTTCTTCTAGAACATTTAGGCCCACTTTCAGGTGACGTTCTGTATTGTCAGCCTCCAAGAACGTCAATTGCCTTTCACCTTCCACTTCGCAGATAAAAGTCCCACTGATTGTTTTTGGATAGATGTCTGACTCCTTCAAGGGAGTGGTCTCATCTTCTGATGATGTACTAGAACTAATGTTGTCTTTTAAGGGAGGCTTAGCTTGCTCTTTGGGAGGCTGAAAGGTATCATTGAGGTTTCGAGTTTAGGTTGGGGATGAGTTACTTCTTGGATCAAGAATTCTTCTTCTGAAGATGCATCCAAGAATGTCACATAACATGAACTTCATGCATTCTGTTTGAGTTGCAGGGTCGGGGGTTGTTGGCACAGTGCATCGTCATCATCTTCTTTATAGAAGGCTAACTTTGGACGATAAGAACCACTGCTGAAGGAGGGCCTATTCTTCTTAATCCATTTCTTATAAAGGCTTTGTGTATGACATGATTCATGGATCAGTCCAATGCTTCTGAGGCTTTAGGAACGCTAGGAATGTCTTCCTTATCTCTGCCATCCGTGAGTAGGATAGATTCTTCTAGCTTGCTTTCATAATCTTTGTCTGCTTTATCACTTTCATCCTCTTTGGGTTCTATTTCTACATCTGTGGATGTTCTGTGAGAGAAGAACAAGCTCTTGGTTATGTCCTATGCTTCCGCTTTTGCTTTTGCTTTTGCTTCTGTCTCTGTCTCTGTTTCTGACTCTGTCTCTGCGAATGTCATGTAATAAGGAGAACAGTATATCCATAAAAAAGCCAAGGTCTTCCCAACAACAGAGGGTATGAGGTCTCATAAGAATTTGGTTTGACCACCAAATATGTCAGCCAAAAGTTTCTTCCTGCAAGGGTTGTTTTTACGTAAGGGAGGATGCCCAACGGTTTAATTCTGCTTTGGTCTGCCAATCTGATAAGCCATTGTGTAGGTTGAATTCCTTGCAACCCTAAGTCCTTCATTGTCACATCCATCATTATGTTTACTGATGAGCTTCCATCAATCAATGCATTTGAAATAAAACATCCTTCAATCCATACACTAATCTCTGGGGTTCCAGGATCTAGGAAGACATTAGCCACATCTACTTCCTTTACAGGCTCTGAGGCCTTATTGGTCTTGGTCACTGTTGAAGGAGCGATCCTTAGTCCATGTCTTCTTATCAAGATGCTTTTGAATTTCTTTCGGCAGCTGGGAGACAGCATCAGTAACTGTCGGAATGTTAGGTTTGGTTTAAAAGTGTCTAGGTCTTTTACCAAGTCATAATCCTTGATAGGATCCAGAGGCTTCTCCAGCCTGCTGGGGAATAGGGCTACATCCATTTTCATCTTTCCTTTTGCTTCTAGTAATGATAGCATTAGCACTTCCTCTGTTTCTGGAAGTGCTTCTGTATCATCTATCTCCTGGACCTCTAGTCCTGTCTCTGGAACTGTCTCTGTGACTCTTTGTGGCACTACAGTGCTCTGTACTACATTGTTTTGTCCTGTACTGCTCTGTCCCTCTGTTGGCAGGTTGAACTTCATAGTCTTGGTAGGAGAGTTATTTTTGTTCTGAACAACTAGTTCCTTCTTCTTGGCACACGTGACAGTGGTAACTTCCAACTCTACCAAATTGGAGGCAGGCTCTTGTACCTTCTATTGGCTATCAGTGGCATTGGCCTTTACAGGGGCTGGACTTGGACAGTCCTTTGCAGTGTGGCCTTCACCTTTGCATCGACTGCATAAGGGCTTATAATCCACAAATCGTCTAGGGTTTGGAAAATTCAGGGAGATATATCCCTTTTCTCCACACCTGTAACATTCTACCTCTGATCTCTGACCACCGCCGTCATCCTCTGTAACTTTGAGAGGGGAACCTTCTTGGACCGAAATTAGGACCAAATTCCCTAGGCTTTGGTCCAATATCCTGTGTTGTCATTTTGGATTCTAGCAAATTGAATCTTGCATTTTCATCCTTCTATCTTCGTTTATGCATCTCTTTCAGAGAGCAAATATCCTCTATATGGTTCTTCTGCAAAAAACACTAGGAACAGAAGGCTCCATGAATGGTTGGTTTTCGGGTACATTCAGTGGCTAAATGTCCCGCTTGATGACACTTTCTGCACCATGTATTAGAGCGCATCACATCTCTTCCAGCTCCCACAGGACTGGATATATTGGCAGTATTCACCTTCAACGTCTGTAGCTGCTCTGTAATCACATCCAGTAGCTCTTTCTTGATACTTGCAAACTGAGTTGGATAAGTAATCCTTCAGATTTTCACCTCCTGAAGTACTTATAGTAGGGTTTTGGGAAGCTTCTGTAATTACTGCATACATTGATTGGGTTGATCCAGAGGTTCCTCTATTCTGGTTCTGATTCAGAGCTCCTGTTGAGACTTGGGGTTATTGATTCCAGTTGTTAGGGTTCCATTGTTGTTGAGTCACCATTGGAGGAATTGTTTGAGGCCACTGTTGTTGTGGTTGAACCATCATTTGAGGTACTATCGTCTATGGTGACCATAGTGGATTAGCTGCATTATATTGCAGCACTGTTTGCATCTAGGGATAGGGGTAGGGAACTGTCCCTGGGACTGCATTTGGTAGGTATACCATTCCTGCCATGGGAGGAGGTAAGACTCCTCTTCTTGGAGTCATTGATGCCCTTGCTTCAACTTCGTCATACCATCTTGCACCTTCCACTGCAGCTTGTAGATTGACTGGTCTTCTCAATTCCACGAACTTGCAAACTTCTGGTTGTAGGCCTCTGAGAAACACTCCTTTTTGGATACCTTTGTCCAAATGATGGTTAGTCCATCTCTTCAAGATGGATTCCATTCGCGAGACATAAGCTTCTACTCTTTCTCTGGAGGACTGACTTAAGTTCATGAACTCCTCTCTCATCCGCTCTTCAAAACCTTCACGCTTGAATTTAGTGAGGAAGGCCAACTTCAGGTTGTCCCATGTGCCAAAAGTTCCTACTGCTTGTCTCTCATACCACTGAAACACCGTGCCTTTGAAAGTGGCGGGGAATATTGTTAACCAATGCTCAGGGGTTCTAGCATTGTTAGCCACACATGCTACCATAAATTCTGCTACATGAAGACCAGGGTCTTCATTGTACTCTCCCTTAAAAACTGGCAATGGGACTACATTTGCTGGCCTGTCATCAATATTTCCAGGATGAATCTGACTAGGAAGGGGACCTTGAGTTGCCATGGAGACTTCTGTAAAGAGTGCTTTTAGGGTGTCAAAGGAGGCTTCTGCCTGCGAGCTCATTCTCAGCTTTGATTTTTTCATTCTCTCTTCTCACGTACCTCTGGACTCGTTCTAACGCTTACCTCTTGATTGCGTCATTCATTAGGGGGTTGGCTCCAACTAGTTGTTTAGTACTCAATAGGATGGTATCAGAGAGGGCTTCAGTCTCTGGGGGATTCTCTGGCCAACATCTCTTCTACTTCCCTCTTTTCGACATTTCTGAATTCGGCTTTCAAACCACTACAGAGGGGGAGATATTTTGTTCTAAAAGTATCAAAGCTCATTCTTCTTAGGATCATTGTTGTGCCATTATAATAATGCTAGCTTCTGAGGGTTTCAACAGTGTATGTTGTGAAAAACACTCTGTCTACCAACTTCCAGTGGGTTGCTAATTGGACAAACGGAAGATTGTCAGTGCACCAAGCATCCCATGTATCTTGCTATTGAGCATCCACAAACAAATTCCAACTTTTTTCCTTCTTGTTTTTGTGAACCTCCACATACCACAACTCCTGAAGCTTCTTCACGATCTCCCACTTGATGATGTCTGGAAACTTCTCAATGAATGCCAAATCTTCCATGGGTGGTCATTCTCTTTGTTTCTGCTCTTCAGTTTGTTCCCAAACAATTTGCCACCAAGATGCAAGTTTCTGCTGCTTCAACAGGAAGAGGAAACAATCCACCACATAGAACATGCATCATGATGGTGATATGTTTCTGCCATTGTGGGATGAGCTTCTTGTGGAAAGTGGCTTTGATAATGAGAATCTCCAACTCTTCAATGGAAGAAGGAACTTTGCAAACATCATCTATGGTCATGTCACTTATACAATGTGATTAGTGATGTTTTAGATGTTGTTTGAGAAATGTTTGAGCATTGTTTATTGTGTTTCTTAAGCGATGATGGGTATTGCTTAACAATGCATGGATATTTCTTTAATAGTCACCATATAAGCGACACCTAAAATAGTATGCTCTAGTTTTCAAAAGAAAAAAGGGCGAAAGATTAACAAAAAATAAGCTCTCTCTCTCGCTCTATATATATATATATATATATATATATATATATATATATATATATATATATATATATATATATATATATAGAGAGAGAGAGAGAGAGAGAGAGAGAGTGTGTGTGTGTGTGTGTGCACATAGTGACACACATACAAGCACATAGACTAGAATTCCACACTATACATTGTCACCTCCATATACAACATATACTTGGGGAGGCTATATATACACTACAACAAAAGGTGGCCAGTGACCAAAGTAGCAACAATCAAACAAAATTAGAAGTATGGATCATCATTGTTTCAAAATTAAACTTTAATAAAATAAACTAGCTAAAGTAGAGCAAATATGTGAATAAAAACCATATGTATACAATGTCAACATGTACAAAGAAATATATGCATTATCGAAAGGCCAGCATGCATATAGAATGCCAAGAGAAGCTACTGAGGGATAGCTACTCTCATCGTTGTTGTCACCATCTCGTGTGTGATCATGATGATGTGACTGTTGAGAGGATGCAACATGACCTTGCTCTTTGTTTAGTTGTCGTTTAACTACCTACCTTGCTCCTCTCTGCTGGTTACCACTTCGAGATCACTCTTGTCATGAATTTCCTACATTAATAATATTTAATCATTTTATCTTGAAAATATATCAAAACATTACAAACAATAGTAACACAAGGGCATGTTGGTGGAAGTGTCCTTTGGAGGGCTTTGTATCCCTAATACATGGCCAATTTGATCTTTGCTTCAATAGGGAGATGATCTAGTCTTTGGTCTCTATAAGGACATATCCAAATTTATATATTTTTCTCATTCTATCCATTCTATAGCTAGCATCTCTATACTATGAGAACGTGTAAGTATATACTTACAAAAATGGCTATGAAGCCATCTCTCCCCATGCACCATCCTAGACTGTATTGCCTCCTTAACTAGTCAAGGTGAAATCAAAATCACATGAAAGTTATACTAGATGTGAATTATACATATAGTTGCAATTTAATACGAGATTTGGATTGCAAAGTAACTTATTGGAATGACAAAAAGCATGCCCTCTATATTTTGTAGAAATGACACCCATAGCCACATCTTTTATTAAAACAAGGTCCAAAATCCTCATTGAATCCCACATGTATCTTATTTTGAGGGACCATGGTATACTTGCTATTTGTATTCATACAAAAAGAAACAATGTAGTATCTTAGTTTTTTTTATTAATGATACTTCTACATTTTATTAGTGCTAGTGCTGGAAGACACAATGCGATGAGAGTGTTAAAAGTGTTTTAAAAGTAATATAAAGAAAAGTATATTGAAGTTTAATCTCTTTGTTTTTATAGATTGAGATTCCTCTAGTACACCATTTTCTCCATATTACAACCATGCAGGTCACATTGCTATGATGGGACATGGAGAAGAGAAATTTGCAACTCCAGAGTGTATAGATGTTGAGGTTCCATGTTGGCGTGATAGATGCTAAGATTTACATCAAAGGTCCCAATGTCAATCTCAATCACATGAGTCTTCTTGCGTCTTTATGCTCATTCACCAATGTCCACACATCAAAAACATCATATGGTTAGTATTGTTTATTCTTATCTTTATTGTTTTGGATTCTTATAGTTGGATATGTCAATAATAAAAATAACATTTGACATGTAGGGATATTCATCTCTAGTTGATGATGAGGATGTCATTGATGATCATGGTGCTCATCTTTCTCACACACAATATGGTCGAGGCAATCGAATAACTGCTAATAGATGTCTTATAATAGCCTTTGCCTCTTGGCCTTGAAAGCGATACCCATGGTGATTGTGTATTGCTTGATTGTCTATGATCTCTAGTATGACAGACATAGAATCATAAAGACTATGAAGAATGGGAAGGATGATCACTTCCTAAAGATGGAGAGGGTTTTAGTTTTTGGGGAGCTCGAGACACGATAGCTTCTTCTATGGACATAGGACGTGGCCTATTCATTGCAAAGGATCTCTACATTCCACCACATTCAAACGTCACTCTTATGTGCTTTTGTGGACCCATATATAGATGGGGTCTCTTGCATCAACTAACACACTACATCCCTAGCATGAGAACTTTTTTTTTTGCCTCAATGCACTCTCTCTTCTATAGAGATACATTACTCATGTGGAGAACCAAAGACATTATGTAGATGGCAAGCCATATACATAGCATGTCTAATTAATACTAGTCTAGGAAGGAGTGCAAGAACCAATTGTACATATGTGGAATGTGAAAATGGCGATGAACTAGGATACATTAGTAGAGATGTTCCAAGATATATTCTTGTAAGTGCTATTAGATCATTATATGTTAGTGATGACCTATTAGTAAACTATGGGTTTCTTAGGCCTAAAAGAGCACCTCCACCTTTGGATGAAAATTTAGATGGGTTTTCTCTCACATGGTGGTCTTATTTTCCAAGTTTTTTCATCTTTGTAAATATTTTTTTAATTTTTATAAATAGTTTTTCAATTTTCTTGCACCACATAACAAACTTTACAAACAAGAAAGAAAGATTGTTCTATGATGTCTTCATACTATGAGTGCACTTTCATGCATGCTTATGTCACATTGATCAAATTAACACAATGTTAGAATTTTCTACCAATGGCATACATGGATAATCTTAGTAACTAAGCTAAAAAGGTGAATGAAAACTAGAATATCATTGTTTTGATAATAGTAGTTTATTGATTACAATTGTATCAGCTTGAAGCAAAAGAATGGGGATGATGCTTCATCGGATGAATACATTACAACTGATTTAGATTGCCAAAATTTTGCTTTTCACTGTAAAATAAGAAATGTCAAGTATTTTTTAGAAAATAATTTCAAGTATTAAAAAATATTTAATAATCCTACTTTCATACATTTTTCATACATCTGATTGGCCTATCATATACATCTGATAAAAATTTATGATACCATGGAGGTTATCTTTCACTTATGTGTGTGCATTTTTGTCTAAATGAGAGGGTGTATGAGGCCGATGTGGCCATGTTTTTCTACTTATTTACTAATTAGAAAATTTCATGAAATATCAAATTTCTTTCTTGCATGTTAAATGCTCATAATCATGACAATGTGATAAGTTCTAGATTATGATGATATTGAGAATGATATATGATTACCCTCTCATGGCATCTCTTGTATGCCAATTGAGTGCATGCGACTCCTTTACATGAGTGATCCAAGAAGTTATGCCAAATTGAAGAAACTATATGACTTGCAACTTGATGACAAAGATGATGTCATCAATGATGATGATGATGGCATGGATGATTTTATTAATGATTGGTACGGAGAAAGTTACATACATGACAAAGAAAGTTTTCTTAAGGCTAAAGCGCTTGATTAAATCTACGAAGGCTCAAAATTGTCACAGGTATAAGTGTGAGCTTGCTTATTCTTAACCTCCAAAATCATTATGCTTAGAGTAATGTACTTATTTTAGCACCATTAAAGTAAGTGACTTCTTGATTGTCAATGTGAATTGAATTATTTTCAAATATCTTAATACTTAAATCTAATGTGGTGTTTGTTTGAAATGTTGCAAGTTACTATCTCAACAGTTTTTACTTGCAAAAAATGTGAGTCCTACATCAAGAGATCAAGTGAAGAAGATGTGGACTTGACTACAACACAATACACACATTTCCCAAGGATTGTAATTTGTATAGAGGTGAATATGAGAGAGAGGAGAGACTCCTTGCAAAGTATTTTGTCATTTTCTATTGGCTTCCTATATATAACATATATTTTAGACCTTGGACTTAGCAAGACTAATGGTTTAGTGAGCAAACAATGCAAGCACATATGGGATTATGTGAATTCCCTCAGATTGTCTTGCCTTCAAGCATATCAATTAAAATGGCTAGAATTTGAACAAGATCCACAACACATTAAGATGGATGTTGGCTTGGATAGTGTAAATCCATTCTCTATGTGATCAAGTAGAGGGTCTACTTGGCCAGTAGTTCTTGTTAACTACAACTTGCCTCCTTTTATTTGCGTTAAGAAAGAGCACCTATTATTCTCTCTCATAATTCCAAGAAAGCACCAAATTAAAGATATTAACTCATATTTGACACCTCTTATTGACAATTTCTAAGAGTTGTGAAGAGGCATAGATATGTTTAACATGTCCAAACAATGAGATGAAATAATATTTAAAGTTTGTGGAATTCTAGCATGGACTATACATGACCTCCGTAGCTATAGATTTTGTGTAGGTACTAAGTTCTCATTAAGTAATACAGATGTAATTTATTTTTAATTTTTTCTTACAATCATGCTAAACATTTTACTATGGATGCAAGGTGCTCAATGAAAGGTTATAAAGCTTGTCCCGTCAATGAAATCTATGCATAGTAAGCAACCTAAAATGTATATGTATATTTAGCATAGATAATTCTTGCCCAAAGATAATTTATATATGTCAATGGAAAGGTTGAGAATGGGAAATATGGAATATGGATGACTCATATAGATTGGTATACAAAGTGGACCAAAGGTCCAATCATCGATTCATAGTTAGAGCTTGCAAGCGGCGATGGTGATAATGAGCACAATCAAGGACATCCCACTCTAGCTCCCTCTATCTCTATATGATTTTGTTTAGAGTATTGGAAGGATTTGAAAATCTCTTATCTTTTTGATCCTATGCATATATTCAAGAACATAGTTCACCCCTTATGGAAATACCTCATTGGCTTGAAGGACATAGAGGCAGCTAGAAATGACTTAAAAGAACAAAATTACAAGACCCACTTATGGCCCCAAGTTGATGAAGATATAGGTTGAAAAGTGTATTCCCCTCCACTATGGAGGCTAACATTGAGAGAAATTAATACGATTACTTGTAGAATACAATCTATTCGCACACCCATAGAATACAAGGCATCATTGCAGAACATATTCACTATGGATGACATGAGTCTTTCAAACACATGATTGGCATAATTTCATCAAGGTAACCTAAAATTTTACTATCACAACACTACATTGTTCTAAGATGAGAACTAATTTGATTGTAAATTGGTAAATGTAGCATGTTCTTTGTCTTGTTATTTATCGCTACCTACTGAGTGGTGTTTGAGTCATTTTCTATAATTGTCTACAAAAGATAGCAAGGTATGTATATCACTCGCACATGTTTACATATGTGCTTTTAATAAAGATTTCACACTATTCACTTTAAAAAAAAAATAGATTTGTCACTCTAAGTCAATACCACAAAAGAAAAAGGAGTGCATTAAGCTCCTTTACTTGTTAGACAAGTTTAGAAATTACATAGCACAATAGATTGAATCTAAGCAAGGGGTGGAGAACACACAACAAATATGGGAAGAACATAGACTACTTTAATTTCAAACAAGATGATACAAAGATGGCTCTATCCACCCATCCACTTCCATTGTGAATCTTAGATGGTGACCCAAATAGATGATAGGAAAAGATCTTAGGATAGCAGAAGAACTCTGATTGAGTGAAGATGGATTTAGAGGGGTCTTCCTTTTATAGCTCGAGAAGGTAGTCCGTTTAGCATGTCCGACCATATTATGAACCTTCTCTAGTCAGACCTAGGGAATATTTCATTTTTCATATCGGGGATTGAGGGTGTTGTCCTCGGACCCCCGTTCAGGGGGGCCGCTAGCCCCCTTAACACCCCCTAGCTAGCAGCCACTTTTACAGCCTCCAAACCCCAAAATAGGGATCCTTTCATTCTCAACAAGCTTTAGCCATTTTTTAAACTTACCAAAAACTTAAGCCTTATCATGAAGGAAGTACACCCACATCTTCCTACTGTAGTCATTCATTATCAATATAAAATAAAAAGATCCTCCCAAGGCATTTGAAGGTGTTTTACCACACAAGTCAGCATACAGCAAATCTAGAGGAGCCTTTGCTCTATTATTTCTTTCTTGTGGAAATTCCTTTGTCTATTGCTTGCCCATCATACAAGCTTCACATGATTCCTTCATTTCAATTACTGTAGGTAAGTGTTTATCTCCTTTAACGCTACAAAAGCAATGTGACAAAATATTTCATGCCAAAGTTTACTTGTGTCTATACTAGCATTGGTTGTAAGAGAACTTAGCTCATACGGGTTGTTCCTCCTTTCTCCTTTACCAATAACTTTTCCAGCACTATCGATAAATTTTGTATCTGTCTTAGTGAACCTCACTTCATGGCCAAGATCAATAGCAAGTGACAATATATTTCTCAATCTCTAGAACATACAACATGTTTGAAAGATTCTTGAGTTCACCATTTGCATTAATAAAGAAAATAGTACATGTGCCCTCAACTGGACATTTAGTAGCATTCCCAACTATCACAATGATGGATTCTTTCATAGGCTTCATGGAACTATATAGACCTTTCTTATAGTTCATGTGATGGGAGGCACCATTATCCAATACCCATGAATCAGTGTTAGATATTTCTTTTGCCAAGGAACACACTTCCTCAATGAATAAATCTAACTTTTCTTTAGTCATATTGGATGTCTCCTTCCCTTTAGTCTTCACAGTACCATTCTTATCATTTGCCTTCTTGACATGACAATCTACAATTACATGTCCTTTCTTCTTATAGTAGAAGCACTCTCCTTGAAAATTTTTACTATCACCCTTCTTCTTTTTGTCACCATTGGTAGAAGAACCACCTTTACCTTTTGCATTGGCACAAAATGCAACATCTCCACTACTGCTACCTTCTTAGGCTTTAAGCCTCAACTCATCCTCCATTAATAGTGCACAAAATTCCTCAAATGTCAAAGATTGGGATCTCACCTGAGTGTTTAGGAAAATTACCAATCTATTAAACTTTGGTGGACAAATCCAAAGACACCTCTGAGCTAGCTCCTCCCTAGTCTTTTGTATCCCAACACCAATTGTCCGATCATGCAAATTATTGATCCAAGTGATGAATGATTCAGATCTCTCTCCTTTAGCAAACTTCTTTGCTGCTAGTTGATTCTCCAAGTTCTAAATCTTTGTTTGATTCTGCATTTTGTACTAACTTCTTAGTACATTCCAAGCCTCTAATGCCTTGGTTGTATGTTGAATCAAGGTCAAAACATTGTTAGAATAACTTGTAACTAAGGCATTCAATGTATCTATGTTCCTTCATTCCCAAGCTCATAGAAGATCTCCATTTGGAGGGATCATAACACTCAAGCTTGATGGGTCGGGGTGGATTATGGTTCAGGGTCATTCCCCAACACTGTCTACAAAAGCTCATAAGAATCAAGAATAGTTGTGATTTTAAACCTTCACAAAGTATAGTTTGTGCAATCTAGCTTGCCTCCTTCACTGAAGCTTGGTGTCAATACATGAGCATCACCACCTGATGCACCAGCACCATTACTTGATGTAGCAGATGACATTTCTTCTCTTCACTGTTGAAGCCCTTGCCTCTCATGTACTCTTCACTCCTCAAAGCTCCCTAGATTTTGATACCATGTAGAAATTACATGGCACAGTGGATAGAATTTGAGCAAAGAGTAGATAACACACAACAAATATAAGAAGAATGGAGACTGCTTTAATTTCAAAAGAACTAATACGAAGATGGCTTTGTCCACCCGTGCACTTCCACTGTGAGGCTTAGATAGCAATCCATAGATGATAGGTGAAGAGCTTAGGGTAGTTGGAAGAACTCTAACTAGGTGAAAGATAGATTGAAGATGGCTTTATAGGAGTCTTCCTTTTATAGCCTAGGAGGGTAGTCTGATTAGCATATCCGATCATATTATTAACCTTTCCTAGTGAGCTAGGGAATATTCCCTTTACTGTCATGAACTCAATGCATTGTGCCTCAAGTTGCTATTAGCATAGCTACTCTATATCTCACCCAAAAGCTAGATCCACAAAGTCACCTTTTTTCCATCAAGTTACATAGACCTTATTTGACATACAAGTTAGGACCCACCCAATGTCAGTGCTCACACATGGGGTTTCCTCATAATGGGGGCCTCACAACTTAGAGCACCATGGATCATTAGTAGCACCTTACAAGGGTGAGGCATTGAACATATCTAACAAGAAGGAGCTACCAACATAAAGCACCATGGATGATTGGTGGAACCTTGCAAGGGTGAGGCATTGATCATATCTAACAAGAAGGAGCTTCCAATTTCTTTTTTTGGTATTTAAGTCCATGCACTCATCCATTAAGCGGATGAGATAGAGATTGCATGCATTGTTAGCACTCATTAGATGTTTGGGTTGAGAGATTCATTGAAGTTTTGAAGGGCCTTATTCACCAAAGAGTGCGACAAGAGGGTTTGATGTTTGAGGGATGGATACTTGGAGAGCGCATGTACTACCTTGTAGAGTACCTTGAGCATGTTGATGAGGATTCTCCCCATAGATGGATGGTAGAAGAGTTTCTTACACTTTTAAATGAGGTCTTGGATGACAAGGGCATTCCTCACAAAGTCTCGGCCATAGAACACAAGAATTTGTCGACAATTGATACTTACAACTCATAGTGTATGAAAAGATTTGTTGAAGAAGGTTTGCAATCCACAATGAAGACAAAGAGGTGGAAAATCTACCAAGATTGAACCTCCATCTATTCTTTCATAGTTATTTTATTGTATTAGAGATGGAATTTTGCAAGGGGAAGAGATCATGGATGAGTGATGAGAGATCGGATTTGGCTATGGTAGAGAGGTAACATTTCTCATATTCATGCATACTTTTTAAGTTGTATGAAATTCTAGTATTATTGCTTAAAGTTTATATACTCAATTTTTGCATTTTTAGGTATGCATGTATAGTAATATGTGGGCCTATGTGCAACATCTTTTATTCAACAAGATTGATAAATGACATTAGACTCAAGCTTCTTGCATTGTTTTTTCTTTTTAATAGCAATCACGTGCAAATGTAAGAGACATACAACCTATTGATGATGAGCTCGGCTATGTGGGAACCACAGTTAGTGTTTATGAACTGTACTACCATGCTTGCAAGGGGGTTATATGAATTTTTAGATATACAAAATTTTTTGATACTTATGTCTTAAACATTTCTTCAAAGATATTGTGAATCTTTTATGTAATAGGCTATATTAAAGGTTGATTGGTTTGGTGTTGAATCCAAAGGGACTAGGGCCAGAATGAGATAAGAGCCATTTGGTCTTTTGGTTTTTTGGTCCGTTGATTCTCACATCCATTACAAAAAACATGGGAACCATATATTCTCTCGGCACATTATGAGTAGACTCTCTTCTACACTCTCATAGATTCTCTCAATCCATGGAGACAAGTTGTGACAACAAACGTATGACACAATCAACCAAGTTTGGATCTTAAAAGTGTTAATCCAAGATAATTGCCTTGAGGAAGACTCAAATTCTACACAATCCCATCCTCTTACATCATTAGCACATGATGACTACTCTAGCTAGAAATAGAGTGACAACAACGCAATGGATGATGAGATGGAGGATCTTGTAGTAGAGTTGGACATTGAGCTTCTAGCAGCACATCGACCATCAATTAGTTTGCCATACACTCTCAATCTTGACATAGAGTTGACAAATGAGAAGTTTCAAGAATAATTGAAGGTCAACAAAGAGATTGATTGATCTCTTTTCAAGCTCAACTGAACCCTAAAGTTCAAGGTATTATATCAACTATGTGTTTGCAAAGCCAATTTCATGTTTCCTTTCAGCATTGATACTTTTTGTTTCTTTACATTTTTTACATAGAGATCGTGAAGATATATGATACATGTGAATTAGGATACACACAAGGGGAGCATGTTGCAAACTCAAGCTATACTTTAAGATAGGATATGTAAACTCTATGACAAAGAGTCTGAGATGAAGAGCACTACATATGCATATATATAGTGTACTATGACATATGAAAAAGAAGGTATCACTTCCTTTTTTGTGAGGGCTTTGGACCTCTTCATCATGTCATGAAGTATAAGGACCAGAGATGTCTAGGGATTTTTCTTCTTGGAGCTCCAAAGGTGCTACATAGCACTCCTATGAGACAAGAGACTAGCTCACCTAGAGGGACCTAGTCAAAGATCAATGATAGATTATCTCATAGATCAAATCCCATATGCACTACTAGCTAAGCAAACATAGATCCATCCAACGAGACCACCCTACTCAATGCCTTGGATTCACACTAGATAGGGCAATTACACCTTTTTAAGCACATTGACCTCGACCACATAGTCAATTGAGGGGCCCATACTATAGTTGGATTAGAGCCATCATTGTGAGACATAGGAGACTCACCTATCAATACATTAGCAAGGTGGCCATGGATCACATCATGTTTGGTCTTATGCACTAATCTTGACATTTAGAGAGGAGCTACTATGGCTAGAAAATTTATACATTCAACTTTTGGACATATAGATGTTTAGATGTTATCCCTATACTACAATACATTTTTATTTCACTTTCATGATGAGATGACAAAGATGTACTTTGGTCTTGTCTCATAGGCCACATTGGCCTTTTGTAGATGCTAATATTTATTTATTTTCTTCTTGTCACTCTCATTCTTCTCTCTCTCTCTCTCTCTCTCTCTCTCTCTCTCTCTCTCTCTCTCTCTCCCCTCACATGCAAGTGACACTAACCGTGGATTGTCCCTTTGATGTAGTAGAAGCTTATACATCACATTCATCACTATCATCTAGCACCATCCCACTCCAAAATCTTGCTTCAACTAGGCAATCACAAAATTTTTATCAAGTTCTATAACTGATCTTTGCATTGCAAAAAGATAAATTGGAACAAGGTGATATTATTTAAAATAATTAAAAGAAGTAACTGTACAGAGGACTAGAGTATGTGGAGTTGAGGCATGTAAATCTTCAATAAATGTCTCACATTTTGATGAAATATCAGTTCGCCTCTAATGGGTGCAATCCACCCATTCACTCAATGTTTCATGTTAGATCCATAAGTCGCAATTTGCATGTGGATCTCATGACACGACACGATCCATAAGTCATGTTTTAATCGATGAGCATACATGTTTTAATATCAGTCATGTTAGATCCATAAGTCACAATTTAGAAAATGGTATAATTTTATATACATGCATACAAACAATATATTCTTTACATAAACTGAGATTAAAACATGTATGCTCATTGATTTGCATGTGGATCTCATGAAGAGCCCTCATCTAGGCATACTAGACTCAAAGTGTCCTATAGTGTACAAATAGTTGCCTCCAATAGTTACTCCTCATCAGGGAGCTAATCATACTCCACAATATCCTCTACTATTTTCTCCCTTAGAATGTTGGCTCGCAATAGGCCCCTCAAGGCCGATAGTAACCCCACTTAGCTTAAGGACCCATGCATTGAAATCATCTATTTAAATAGAGAAAAATGCGAGGCTTTAGTTATGCATCAGAGGTCATCCTTTTAGTTAACTTGCTAAAAGTATACTCATGCTTTGGATCTTGTAATTGTCTCATAAAAGCAGTATAGGGCACTTGGTTGTTGCATGTGTGAGAGTGCAGAATGGAAGAGGAATGTGAACACAGAGATGTAGAAAGATAGATAGAGATATATATATATATATATATATATATATATATATATATATATATATATATATATATATAGCAGAAAAGAAGATAATGAAGTAGTAAGCTACATTGAATCTGAAATACAAAAAAGGGAAGAGAGTGGACTGATCAGTCCCTGCACATAGACCACAACGTCAATGAGCGCACCAAATTGGGCTAAAAATGATGATGGTGACACTGGAGTTGAAGGAGTCTACCAAGTGAGAAGAGGTAGCTATAAATATTTGAGAATCCCTTAAATTGGTTGACAATGGCCCTAAATTTGACCAACTTTCCTAAAATGGCATTTGGCTACAATAAATGCAGTCTCACTACACATAAAAATCAAGAAAATGATGATTGAGCATACTAGGCAATCTAGAGATAGAGGCTAGCACTAGTAGAAGGTGAACATCAATTGATAAACATAGCAAATGCACAAGAAATGTGCCTCAAATAGAAGAAATGAATACTAAAATGATGATTGAGTATCCTAGGCAGTCTAGAGATAGGCAAGTACTAGCAAAGGGTGAATACCAACAAACATAGGAAATGCACAAGAAATGTGCCTAAAATAGAAGAAATACCCACTAAAATGCTAGAACTCCCATGTCTCTGTTAGATAACGGTTCATGACCAAAAGATGACAGATTGATAAACCCTAAAATAGGCAAGCTAATAGCATGTTTCTTGAATATGATATCTAGAACTTGTACATTATCTTGAATGGATAATGAAATGATAGAGTTGAGGATGCTCTATGATTTCTAGGTCCATCAATTGTATAGTGGTTCATATTGAAAGACCTTAAGGCCACTCTTCTTGGTTCAAAGGTGATTTTACATTGATAGTGTGCAATGGAAAAGGAATAGGAATACATAGATAGAGAAATAGAGTAGCACTACAAGAAAAGAATAAAAGAAATTTGCATTGAATAAGGAAAGAGTTTTGAATACAAGAAGAGGTCTGATCAATCCTTGCACACAATCCCTACACATCACATGGCATTTGGTTTTAGTGCAATGTGATAGTATGGTTTGGATATGTTGTCTAAGGCTTATTTTATTATCATTGAATCAAAATGGCATGTTGAATGTGAATATAGGTGACATCTTGTAGGACCCTGCTATTTACATGCATATTATGGTAGTCTGATCCACATGACTATCATAAGGTGAAATTTGAGCTATGTTGTGGGATTAGTAAGTTAGTGCATATAAGTTCCTTGGAAGCTAGATTTGGATACAATGAGATGAAAACTAAGGTATGTGAAGTCTACTCTACATTTGTACTCTCTTATGAGGATGCGACATATATATATGTACATTTTGGAATCTCTTATGAGGTTAGAACATAGATATATGTACATGGGTATATGGTAGTATCTTAGATAGGAGCAATGAGTTGGAGTAGAAAGAATCAACCAATGGTTTCTTTATCTAGGGCCCAAGAGCATTGCTATTGCAACTTGTGAGATAGCTTCATTATAGAAGCTAGTTAGAGACATGGGTCTATATAAGTTGTCACTTATCGTAACAAAAAGAGTAGCATACTGTTGGCTCCAAACCTAGTCTATCATATTGTGACAAAGTATATAGAGGTCCACTATGATTTTGTTAAGAAGAAGGTATTTATAGGTGGCATTGACTTTCTATATGTCACTATATAGAATCAAGTAGCTGACATCTTTATGAAAGCATTGGGTATATAGAAGCTTCACAAGTCAAAGACCTTGCTTGGAGTTTAGGAGTTGCTCAACTATCATTGACCATTTTGAGTCACATTGGTGACTATTCTACATTTCATGACACTAGCACAACTAGTGCACATTATGGTTGATATGGCACTAGTGGTGCCACATTGACAAATATTATGGTACAATTGAGTTATTGTATAGTTATCTAGCTAGCTCATGTATTTGATCTCACACTATGGATTTACTTGTTAAAGCATAAATCCTTGTAGTAGCAACACACACACACACACACACACACACACACACACACACACACACACACACACACACACACACACAATAAGTAGAGGAGAAGCACAAATCAATGTGGGTTAGCAAGAATGAGTGAAGTACAAGTGAAGTTAACATGGTAATGTCACTCATACTAATAAGAGCATGTGCATATGCTTGGGGAGGGGGGGATGATGGACCTAAAAATGGGCCGACACTGGCTCATGCACTAGCCGGGCCTCGTCACTACGCACAAGACAACCCCTCGGCCTCGCGGCCAGGAGCGTCTATCAAAATCTCTGCCTTCCTAAACATTGCGTTTGTAATACGTTGTAGTCCAACTGATCCTAACCCAATATTACTCCTCAGAGGGAGTCCCTTTCACATAGCCAAAAGGCTCGAATCACATACACATGGGGTTCCTCCTATGGCTGAATGCCGTCAACCCTCTGCGACTCTCCTACACCTTGGGGATTGGCCCCTCAGTGCGTCGCTCAACAAATAGACACATCGCACAAAAGTCGCTCAAGGTACCAAATAAGCGTGTCCAGGAATGTACCATTGTCCTTATTTCTCTTTCCCCTGGCCCCACGACTAGCCTACAGCATGGGTACCTCACTGCCTCTCATCGTAGGTCATGTTCTAATAAACCAATTGCAATGCATGTCCAGGAGCTGATCACTGATACTTTTTAAATTCTTTTCATGCTCTATGCATTTGGTGGATGCCTAGTGCTCAAACATTTAGCAAAACAGTATCATGCACAAGTGCAAAAACATTCTTTTAATGGTTTCCAACTACCGTTCGTGCTTCGTTGCATGGGCCTAGCACCGAGGTGATCCTCGTGCTACTAAGCTCTTAATTTTAATTATCATCCGTCCTAAATGCTATGCATAGAAATCAGCAACTTTCCCATCATTTCACACGGCATTTAGACATATTTCAACTCCTCTACCCTTCCCCGTTTAAATATTGCATCGTTGGATAGGTTTATAAGGTATTTTGACATCATTTTATATGAAAAAACTGGAAAAAGACACACTAGAACAAGAAGGTGGGGTTGAACTGAGGAAAATCCTCATGCTTCAGTCCCCACAAACATTCACAAACATTGCTCTTATTTATCCTTATTTTTCGAAACCCAAAATGTATTTTTTTCCCTATTTTTTAGGGTTTTTCCACCCTTTTCTTGTATTTTTTCTTATTTTTCTGCATTATTTAATTACTGAAAATTCAAAACAGGTTATGGGCTGTGGCCCTTAGTTCCTTCTTGCAGAAAAATGAAAGTTTAGTTGATGTTCCTATTTACTTCCCCATTTGTATGCCAAAAAACCATCATTTTCCCTTGATTTTTCATGTTTTTCGTGTTTTAATGTATTATTTTGAACCACAAGATGCATATTTTTCTGATTTTTTTATTATGACCAGCAAGAACTCATGGAAAACAGCAACATGACCAATTTTTAGCCCACATGAACAACATTTCATCAATCAAAAGCTATAGAATCTCAAATTTCCTTTGAAAATTTTAAATTACCGCTTATTTGCGTGTTTCGGGTTTCATGTCCATGGCTGCAAATTTGGAAATCAGCAGCACTTCATGTCCAGCACAATCACCAATCACCATTTCCAGCCCGTGGAGCAATCCGATCCATGCCGGACGAGCCTCCATCATTCTTTCTTCTTCCTTCTTCTTCCCACATGAACTCCCCCTTAGAGGAGAGAGAGGGAGGAGAGAGAAAGACTGATTTTCTCTCTCCCTCTATAGGCTGCCATTGAATGCGTGGAGCGGAGCGATACGGAGCGTAGAAAGGATGTAGTTTCCTGTTGTAGTTGGTTCCATAGCTTACTTGCAAGCTCTCATCACGATTTGGGGGGAGGGCGCGTTTTTTCGGCGGCTGCCTGCACGCCACTTCCTTCCCCTTCACGAAAAAAAATTGGGGGGGTTGAGAAGCCAAAGGGCACCCCCCCGCCCTAATCACACCCTTTGAAATTTCAAATTTGGCCCCCTTTTTGGGCACCCCGGTCGGTTTCGGGCCAACTTCCGCATACGAGCTCCGATTGACGTGCTGTAAATTTCTGGGCGTCCGCCTCGGCATCCCGGACAGGCCTGCAGCTCCCACATCCTCTCCTGACTGACATAAAAACTACTAAAAATCCGGAGGTGTCACTTGGGCGCCCGTCGACTGCTTATGCTTAAAATCGTCCTAGATCGAGCCGCCGCCTTTGACGGTGAATATTTTTCCCTTGATATTCATAATTTTTAGCTATTTTTAAGCACTTCCCGTCACCTAAATTCCGCTCTCATTGGCGACCAGGGGATAGGGCGACTCAGCCCGTCGAATCCACAAACATATCTGCACATAAACAACCAAAGAAGCATCAAACTGATACAAACAAATGTATAATAAAACTCAGCACAATGCTCCCCCTATCCCTGGATAGAACCAAGGCATGACATCCACAAGGAGTAGGCCTAGCATCATCTAATAGAAGAGCCAAAGCGAGTCACTAACCAGCTGCTCCAACACAGCCAAACTAAAAAAAAACCTATCAAAGAGGTTGCCTTAAGTGGTAGTCTGCACTACTTACCAACTAAAGACAACACCACTAGGAGCTCCTGCAAGGCGAGGACTCCTATAGCCTGATCAAAGAGTATTTTCTTTTAGTACACGGCTGCTTTTAGGGTTTTTATTGGATGAACATACTTGGGCATGTAAAAAGGAGGGAGCTGAGCGTAGTGACCCAAGGAGAACAGGGCATCGGTCTCAGGACCTGTCTCGGCACCCAAGAACCTACCAAGCCCTTGCAAGGCGACACTTGATCCTTTTCTAACGCTCACTTTTATTTTCGCTCCAACCTTCCTTGTTTTGTCATTTTTTTTTCCAGCAAGAAGCCACCCCTAGGAAGATAAGGTATCGGCCCCGGGTCTGATTCGTCCCCAGGAACCTACCAGGCCTTCGCAAGGCGATGATCAACTGCCTATTCATTTCCATTTCTTTTCTTTTCTTTGATAGGGGTTAGAACCCCTTTTTTCTTGGCATCATCATTATTAGCGGCTAGCAGGCTTCTCTAACTGCCTCACTACTAACAAGAACTCCTAGAACGGCTGCCTAGCAGGCTAGCAGAACAGGGCCACTAAGACTTCCTTCTAAAACAGGTCTTTCGATGCCTGACAATGTCTTTACAGGAGGCAATGACTACTCCGACCTCCCTTAAACATACGTAGCCTAAACCTGGGACTTCATGCCTTGGTTGCCGGTCCCCAACAAAAAGATATCCCCTCGACAAGTACAAAACCACATATAACAGGAAAGAAAAGTACTCGTAAAGGAGAAATATCACCTGGATTGGCCACAAGAAGCTTCCATCGCAGCAAAGGCTCCTCCAGGCTCCACCAACATTCACGAACACGAAACCTGTCCAGCACAACACTTAAAACAAAAACCCAATTAAACGCACCCGCACTAGACAGGGAAATGGCCCTCTTGGCCTAATGAAATCAGACATGACTTCGCTACAAAACTGAATCGGCCCTCTTGGCCTAATGGAATCAAACAATACTATGCATAACATCCTCCTGGAAACAACTATGATAGACATCAAAGCATACTATTCCCAGGGGAACAGAGGCTTGTAGCCCTAAACTAGGTGCATTAAATTATGACCTATCCCTCCTGCGTATATCGCAAGAGGTGTTCGCATCACATGTCGTCTAATCAGTCTATGGGTCCATGATAATAAAGGCAGATGAGTCTCGCTTACCCTCTGCATCACCCAAATCAACCATCGTCTGTCAAAGAGGGCATGTTCAGAAAGCATACCCCACAAACGACCGGGTCCTGTCTCACCATCAATAGATATATCGGGACACGGGCCACAATTAAAGAAGAGGTCTTCCTCATACGCAAAATTAGCCAAAGAATCGGCAAACTGATTCCAATTCCGTGGAATCAGCTGAAAAGACACTCTATCGAATTCATCTAGCAGGGCTATGGCAGTATGATGGTACATACAAAGGATGGGGTTCCGTACCATGTATGTCCCATTGAGTTGATTTAACACCAACTGAGAGTCCCCTTTCACCAATAACTGACGGATACCACCCTTCTTCGCAATATTCAAACCCATAATCAGGGCTTTGTATTCTGCCATATTATTGGTAAAATTCACCCCGAGATAAGCAGCTAACTTCATGACAATGCATCGTCGGGGGTCTCGGATGACAACTCCTACACTTCCTTTTTTGCATGCACCCCTGGACGCCCCATCAAAGTACAAGGTGTACGTCCATAAAGGGTTTACATATCCCGCCATCCGGAACTCTACTCGTAATTATGGTAATCAAAATTTAGCATATTCAACGGGTGGACTGTAGGCTCCATCCCTCCATCATCATTGAATTCAACAGGGATGCTCGTCAAAATTTGTAGGCAGTGATGGCAGAAGACCTTGATTTCCCAAATAAATATCCCGCCTTCTTGCTCAATCACCTTGTATCCTTTGCTCCACCAAATGAGCTTTCCCTGATGATACCTCTGTTCCAAATGTGGGTGTTCTAAATAAGGGATTAGACGACCCATCAACCTTTATCATGATTTCCTTGCAGATGTTTGATCGATCTCTCCTAGACCTGCAAGGCAGTCATAGCATTAGTGCAATCGGAAATAATAAGGTTTAATCTTATTAAGATTAACCTTATTTTTAAATTCTATCCCCTCAAGGTCAGCTAACAAAACTGTGGATTTATTCTTGCCTATTCTAACGATCCTATAGGGCCCATCCCATTTGGGCTCTAGCTTGCCTGGAAATAATTCACGTTGTGCATCATAATACAGAACAAGCTGTCCTTTCTTGAAGGTGTATTTCTTGGCTTTGAGGTCGTGTAACTGCTTCATTCGGCGCTTCGCCACTTCTTGGTGCAATAAGCTCTGTAGTTTAAGCTCATCTAAATGTGCCAGTGTCGTCAAGCGCTCAAAAAGTGCATCTTCATCGCTCAAAGAATGATTGATGGCAAACCGAATAGTCGGCAGCTCAATCTCTAAAGGCAAGACACACTCCTCCCCATATACTAACTTGAACGGGGTATGGCCAGTGGCTCGTTTGAAAGTCGTATTATAGGCCCACACTGCCACATATAACTTTTTATCCCAATCCCGTTTCTTTTCCGACACAATTTTGGACAGGATGCCCACAAGCTGCTTGTTGGTACTTTCAACCTGCCCATTGGCTTGCAGATTATATGGGGTTGTCTTGTTATGCTTGATTTGCCACATCTCTGTCAAACCTTTGATCACCTTATTTAAGAAATGGGTTCCGCGGTCCGACACTAATTCTTTCGGCGGACCAAACTGGCATATTATATGCTCTAAAAGGAAACTAGCAGTTTCTTTAGCATCATCTTTCCTTGTTGCACGTGCTTCTGACCACTTCGTGAAGTAGTCAGTTGCTACAATGATATACCTCTTTTGCACAGTCGACGACGGAGTAATAGGACCCACAAAGTCTATTCCCCACTTCTCAAATGGAAGTATCGCCATAATAGGGGTGAGTGGTCGTTTCCTATTCTCTCGACTATCATGTTGTTGACAAATATCGCGTCTCTTAACATACGCAAACGCATCCTGGAAGATGGCAGGCCACCAATAACCTGCTCTTAAAGCCTTTTGTGCTGTAAGCCGTCCAGCAAAATGGCCATCGCAAGCAGAATCATGGCACTCTTCCAAAATGAATGGCACCTCGTCAAGCATCACACACCGGCGATAGATATCATCAACCCCTTGCCGATATAATGTACCTGCGATCAAAGCAAAATTTAACTCTTGCTGCTTAATTTTCCTTCTCTCAGCTTTAGATAATTCGGATCCCGCCTCTCCCGTCGATAAATAATGTGTTATTGCAGCATACTAGGAGGGAATAGATGCCGTATCTATTTTAAATAATAACTCCATGTCACTACCTTCAGCCACAGATTCTTTCGGCTCCCCAAAGTCCACAAGACATTCCACGATGCCTTGCAACCGTGGTGGCTTACTCTTGATTTCATAATCAAATTCCTGCAAAGTGATCAACCACTTTGCTAGACGATCGGGCGGTTGTAGCTTATTCATCAATAATCGAAGCCCCTCCGCCTTCGTATAAAGCACGACTTTCTCATAGAGAATATAATGCCTGAATTTCTTGGTCCCAAAGACCATCGCTAGACACAATTTCTCCATGTAAGTATAATTGATTTCGGATACCCCTAGCTTCCGACTAGCAAAAGCAATCGGGTGGTACCACTTCTCTTCCCAAATTTGGGCTAAACAGCAGCTGATACTATACATCGTGGCTGCTGAAAATATATAAAACACCTCACCTCTTTTAGGAGCTTTTAAAACGGGTGCTCTTGCTAGCTCTTGTTTCACATCCTCGAATGCTACCTTACAAGGGTCACCCCATACAAACGAACAGCTAAAGGCGGCAACGTTCTTTCTGCTAAGGCGTTGATGAATCTACGATAGTAACCAACCGAAGACAGAAAGCTATGAACCTCTTTCGGAGTGCGTGGTGGACCCATGGCAACTATAACTTTGACCTTCTCGGGGTCTGTCGCAATTCCTACCGAACTGACCACATGACCCAGCAATAGTCCATAAGGTACTCCAAAAACACACTTTCGTGGGTTTAGGGCGATGCAAAATTGTCTACAGCGCTCAAAGCATTTTCTTAGAATGATCAACTGCCTTTCTCTCACGGTGGCAGCCCCTAAGTCATCAATAAACACCTTCAACTCTTCAGGGGATATGTCACCGAATGTCTTATCTGCTGTTCGTTGCCACGAACCAGGTGCATTGCATAAACCAAAGGTCATCACATGGTACGCAAAAGTACCAAATACAGTGATGAAAGTTGTTTTCAACTTGTCCTCTTCTGCAATTGCCATTTGGTTGTATCCTGCAAAGCAATCCATAAACGAATATATCTCCCTACCTGCTAACTGATCTAAAATCTGGTCAATAAATGGCAACGGGTAGTATTCCTTAACTGTCTGCTTATTCAGCTCTCTAAAGTCTACACATAAATGGATTTGATTATTCTTCTTCTTTCTAATCACAACTGGCGAACACCATTCCTTGTGTTACACAGGAAAAATCAAACCCGCTTTTCGCAGCTTCTGTAACTCTTCAAACAGGCCGTCCCTCAGTTCGAAAGGCATACGCCTTACTTTCTGCCGTACAGGACGACTGCCCTCTTTCAACGGAATTGTATGAACAGCAAGACTAGGAGGAATGCCTCTCAACTCATCATAACTCCAGGCAAAGATATCACGGAATTCCTGGATCAAGGCCACATAGTCCTCCCTTTCTGCTGAGCTGAGCATAGAACCTAATTTGATTGGCCGCGAATCATCAGGCGTACCAAGGTCTAGCTCGATAACATCTGCATCTCTTATACGATCTTGGCCCTCTATCGGCTCATTCAAAGTGATTTGATAGATGTCTTCCGTGGTGGATCCCTCTTTGGACTCATCACTCGATGATGTCTCACTGGCAGATAAATCTTCTAATGTCTCCAATTCTGTAGAAGATAGAGGAGCTCTCTCACTCTGCGGGGACTCAGGATAAGCATCAACCACCACACGGTGGGCACCTCTGCCGAATATCAGTCGACTGGCGGGTATATCCACTTGGCAGTCCGCTTGCAAGATCCAAGGTCGTCCGAGTAATACTTGATAACTTGGCCGGCCTGCAAACCGAATCACCCTAAAGTCCAACAGGCATTCTACATTTGCAACAGTGACATGGACCTTAGTAATGCAGCCTTCTGGCTGTCTCAAACTATCATTTGCCATTCTGAGAATTGTGGAGGTATCTTTCTGGATCGCAAGACCCAACCTTTCCATCAGTTCAGAACTCATAATGTTAACAGATGATCCCGTGTCGACAATGGCATAATCTACTAATATCCCATCGACATAGGCTGCAACCCTTGGGCAATGCTTCTCAGCATGCTCGAACCAGTCATCACCAACTCGCGCAATACCCAAAGGTTCTATGATATACCGGTACGTAGGATCTTTCTAAATTCCTTGCGTACTCCTGGGGAAAGCTTAATAAGCTGTAAGAGATTCACATCCGGCTTGACTTCGCAAAGAGAGCTCGCCAAATCGAATTCATGATAGTTTGATAGAGCTCGCTTTTCACGCCAAACCATCCGCTCTTTAGGTCGCTGAACCGGCTTTATTGCCTCTTTCTTAACTTTCACCTTCTTCTTTGGTGGTTCCTTATCGGCTTTACTTTCTACGGGCTTCAAAGGTCCCCCTTCCATGGAAGGGTCCAAAACTTGCGTTCCTTTGTTGCCTTGTTTAGGGTTTCCGTCGACAGGCTTATCCTTGTCGGCTTCTCTACCCTTTTGACCTCTTGTAAGGACAGCTCGCAGATTAGAGGTTTCAGCATCATTAACGCGTACAGCCTCAATCAAACTAACCCCACTACCACTTGGTAGCTCCTCCACTGTAGTCTTTGGTCGTTGAAGTATTTGTTTAGGCCCATCTTCTCGCTGGGAATCACTTCCTTGGGCACGATGATTAACAGGCCCTGGTTGCCGACTTCCTCGTTGGAGGGAACTGATCTTACTCCAGCAAGTAGCTGCTAAATGGCCGGATTTCCCACAGATGTCGCACTTAACATTTGGGCAATTCCTGGGATAGTGCTGCCCACCACACCATTTGCAACTAAACCTCGAAGGTGCACCCTCTTCTGGGTATCTACTTCCTATCAAATTTTATTATTTTTTAAGGAAGTTGACATCCACGGCTATTTGTCGATACTACTCCGTAATCATGTCGGTATAATGCTTCATCATGTCCTTAACCTCGCCAAGAACATTGGAAGAACTCGACTCATAGCCTTGGTCATTACTATGTCATTCCATCGGCCTAACAATTCGATTAGGCACTGGTTGTTGAGCGACAGGCATGGTGTTAGAATTGACCGCTTGGCCTCCACCACTTGGAGCCATTTGACTGCCCGTAGGTATCATATGCTAGGGGGAGCTGGTAATAAAGGGACATTCTGCATCATGTTTCCTCTCCCATTAGGGTTAGTCATCGCCATCCCTTGACCACCACTGCCATTGGCCATTGCCACATTATTTCCCAATACTAAACCCATGTTCGAATTGCCTCAAGAAGCATAGGCTGCTTGTAGTCGGGATTCCACCTCTTGTGGTCGTGTAATGGCAGTATCTATATCCCCCAAGGGAACACTACTCAGCTGTAATTGGATATTAAAGTCCAAACCATGTAGGAAATATTGCAATTGGGCAGCTGCAGGGATAGGAATAGAGGTATCCAACTTACGAAAAACCTCTTTTATCTTCTTCGCATAAGCACGAATATCCTCGTGTGGTTCTTGGTGGGTCATGTTGAGTACACGCAACCAATATTGCCCACCCCTTTCAGGGGCAAACTCCCTTTGAAAAGCTCCATAAAATGCATCAATGTTCAATATGGTTCCGGCTTCTAAACCATGATACCATATAGCGGCTCTTCCTTTGAGAGTCATATTGAAGAACATCATTAAATGTCCTTCTTCTTGGATGCGACAGTTAAACATCAGCTTTTGAAACTCCCTAATGTGGAGTTCCGCATCTTCCTCAACTAGCCCATTAAAAATGGGTAGCGGGTAACCTAGAGCCGGCAAATCTGTCGTTCCTGCTGGAATTGCAATAGGCTGCGCCATGACAAGGATTGGATTTGCACTAGGAATAGGGGACGGTGGGGTTACACCTCCCATACTTGACGTGGACTGGCTTATAGAAGGAAGGGGAGCACTAGAGCTTCCACCTTCTCCTAACTTACTGCTTGTGGTACTAAGACCACTAGATCCACCGCTACGCTTAGGGGAATATCTCATAAAAATTTCAGCACGTCGCCTAGCTCTTTCGTCTTTTTCTTGCTTTTGGATTTCTGCTAGACGATGCTTATCAATAAATAACGGATCAATCTCAGTATCCTTTGGCATAAACTACTAGTTGGTCCCTAAACAACCAGGATTCGAGAATCGCCACTTTTAAGCGGCTCCGGCAGACGCACCACTGATGGACCTAAAAACGGGCCGGCACTGGCTCATGCACTAGCCGGGCCTCGTCACTACGCACAAGACAACCCCTCGGCCTCGCGGCCAGGAGCGTCTATCAAAATCTCTGCCTTCCTAAACATTGCGTTTGTAATACGTTGTAGTCCAACTGATCCTAACCCAATATTACTCCTCAGAGGGAGTCCCTTTCACATAGCCAAAAGGCTCGAATCACATACACATGGGGTTCCTCCTACGGCTGAATGCCGTCAACCCTCTGCGACTCTCCTACACCTTGGGGATTGGCCCCTCAGTGCGTTGCTCAACAAATAGACACATCGCACAAAAGTCGCTCAAGGTACCAAATAAGCGTGTCCAGGAATGTACCATTGTCCTTATTTCTCTTTCCCCTGGCCCCACGACTAGCCTACAGCATGGGTACCTCACTACCTCTCATCGTAGGTCATGTTCTAATAAACCAATTGCAATGCATGTCCAGGAGCTGATCACTGATACTTTTTAAATTCTTTTCATGCTCTATGCATTTGGTGGATGCCTAGTGCTCAAACATTTAGCAAAACAGTATCATGCACAAGTGCAAAAACATTCTTTTAATGGTTTCCAACTAACGTTCGTGCTTCGTTGCATGGGCCTAGCACCGAGGTGATCCTCGTGCTACTAAGCTCTTAATTTTAATTATCATCCGTCCTAAATGCTATGCATAGAAATCAGCAACTTTCCCATCATTTCACATGGCATTTAGACATATTTCAACTCCTCTACCCTTCCCCGTTTAAATATTGCATCGTTGGATAGGTTTATAAGGTATTTTGACATCATTTTATATGAAAAAACTGGAAAAAGACACACTAGAACAAGAAGGTGGGGTTGAACTGAGGAAAATCCTCATGCTTCAGTCCCCACAAACATTCACAAACATTGCTCTTATTTATCCTTATTTTTCGAAACCCAAAATGTATTTTTTTCCCTATTTTTTAGGGTTTTTCCACCCTTTTCTTGTATTTTTTCTTATTTTTCTGCATTATTTAATTACTGAAAATTCAAAACAGGTTATGGGCTGTGGCCCTTAGTTCCTTCTTGCAGAAAAATGAAAGTTTAGTTGATGTTCCTATTTACTTCCCCATTTGTATGCCAAAAAACCATCATTTTCCCTTGATTTTTCATGTTTTTCGTGTTTTAATGTATTATTTTGAACCACAAGATGCATATTTTTCTGATTTTTTGATTATGACCAGCAAGAACTCATGGAAAACAGCAACATGACCAATTTTTAGCCCACATGAACAACATTTCATCAATCAAAAGCTATAGAATCTCAAATTTCCTTTGAAAATTTTAAATTACCGCTTATTTGCGTGTTTCGGGTTTCATGTCCATGGCTGCAAATTTGGAAATCAGCAGCACTTCATGTCCAGCACAATCACCAATCACCATTTCCAGCCCGTGGAGCAATCCGATCCATGCCGGACGAGCCTCCATCATTCTTTCTTCTTCCTTCTTCTTCCCACATGAACTCCCCCTTAGAGGAGAGAGAGGGAGGAGAGAGAAAGACTGATTTTCTCTCTCCCTCTAAAGGCTGCCATTGAATGCGTGGAGCGGAGCGATACGGAGCGTAGGAAGGATGTAGTTCCCTGCTGTAGTTGGTTCCATAGCTTACTTGCAAGCTCTCATCACGATTTGGGGGGGGGGCGCGTTTTTTTCGGTGGCTGCCTGCACGCCACTTCCTTCCCCTTCACGAAAAGAAATTGGGGGGGTTGAGAAGCCAAGGGCACCCCCCCCTAATCACACCCTTTGAAATTTCAAATTTGGCCCCCTTTTTGGGCACCCCGGCCGGTTTCGGGCCAACTTCCGCATACGAGCTCCGATTGACATGCTGTAAATTTCTGGGCGTCCACCTCGGCATCCCGGACAGGCCTGCAGCTCCCACATCCTGTCCTGACTGACATAAAAATTACTAAAAATCTGGAGGTGTCACTTGGGCGCCCGTAGACTGCTTATGCTTAAAATCGTCCTAGATCGAGCCGCCGCCTTTGACAGTGAATATTTTTCCCTTGATATTCATAATTTTTAGCTATTTTTAAGCACTTCCCGTCACCTAAATTCCGCTCTCAGGGGACCTCGTAAAGAGGGAAAACATTATGTGGCTAGTCCTTCTATGTTCACACCATATACTACCTCATATATATGTGGTGATGATGCCAACATGTATAGGGATATAGCTAATTAATTATCAAAAGTCAAAAAGCCCAAAGCTTTGCAAAAAGCTACAAACTTTTCACGAGGAAGTTGATCTCTCCTACACAGAGTCTCTCCCAAACATAATGATATGTACCTCAATGTTCTTTTTATGAGCATGAAACATTCAATTCCTTGCAATTACCCAATGTGCTATAACTGTTAATGAAAATGGTTTTAGAGGACTCTTGTCCCACACCAAAGTTACTAAGGTGTCTTAGCCAAACACACTTAATGGTGGCTATAAAAGGTGCCCTATACTCATCTTCATAGCTCCAATGGCCATTGTTGGGCTGCTTCTTGTGGAGCCATGACACACATGAATTACCAAAATGGAAGCAAAATCCACTAGTGGACACTCTAGTGTCATAACATCTAGCCCAATTTGAATCTGTAAAGGTATGCAATTGTGGATCACCCCTTCGGAAAAAGAAATCCAGAGGTACTAAGTGCCTTGCAAATACTAGAATATCCGCTTGACAAACTTCTAATGCCTAGTGCCTAGGCTATGAATGAATGTGGTGAACTCTGGGACCTCAAACCAAAATTATGGCCTTGTATTGCATAGATAAATCAAGCATCCCACAACTCTGATATTGTGTGTCACCAAAATGCTCTCCTAGATTCTTAACACTAATCCTAGCACCTATCTCAACTAGTCTAGCTACATGCTTACAATCTCCACGCTGAAAAATTTTCACAATAGGCTTTTTATATACTTTGGCTACAACATGTCGATGTCATCATCACGTTGTAAAAACTAGATGCCAAAATATAAATGCAATGCACCTAAATCTATAATCTCAAATGATCTATGCAATTCAACCCTTGAAAGTTGAAATATATCCTCATGGCCTATGGAAGCATCATGTCATCAATGTACAAGATTATGACCAAAATAGAATCCTTAGTCCTCTTCACATAGAGGGTACTCTCAGTTGGTCTCATCAGAGTCAATGCCCTTCTGTTGGGCATAACCCTTAGCAACAATCCTTGCCTTGTAGTGAGCAATGCTACCATCCACCATTCTCTTCAACTTGTAAACCCACTTCATTCTAAAGGCTTTCTTTCCATGAGACAAATTTGCCAAATACCAATTGTCATATTTGAGTTCGGAATCATACTCATTTTACATGGCACACATCCATTGATCATCTTCCTATGCTTTCTCAAAGGAAAGATGTTTCTCTTTATTGCAGGAACTCACAATGAAGGCATGATCAATATGAGGAGTAGATGCATGATGAGAGCTTCCATATATCCTGGTAGGTAATGGAGTATCCAATTTGCTATCTCGCAATGTTTGCACCAACCAATTTTGCATATTCTTGGCTGCTTTTTTGGCTACGCTTTTCTCATTCTTCATTTATCCATACTTGCCTCATTAATAGGTTGATATGTGGGCTGATTTTCAGCCGATGGAGACTATATTGCAACACCTTGTTGAGCACTACTTTGCTCCACATATGATTGTACCAAATTGATAAAAACAAGAGAATATCAAAGATATCCTATGAGCATACATCATGTTGCTTTTTGCATGATAGCATGGGCCCAATTGAGTTCTTCTAAGCATCATACTTGTAGGACTCATTGGTTCATGGTTCTTAGAAGTAACCACATCACCTAATTGGCTTCATCACGTTGACTAGCCTGTTCTTGTGCCATCAATGTGGCTTATTTTTTCCCATTATCCCTTCAAATTACCCAACTTAGCAAAGCAGTGTGACAATGACTTCTCCCCCCTATAGCCATATGTGTCAAGGCTTATAGCTATTCATCAACATCTTTAAAAAAACTAAACATACGAATCCTAACATGTAGCTTCTTGAGTTTAGCATCTTAATCCCAAAGTATAGTTTCTTAATCCCAAACTCAAAAAGAGAGCATAAAAAGGCAAAAGAAATGCAAATAATGAAGAATTACAAAATGTGCATGTGTGCATTTGTGCATGTATGTGAGAGAAGGAGCCAACTTGCATGGCCCTCTAGATAGTGTTAGATATAATCAATGCCCCACCCTCATTAGGTACCACCAATGATCCATGGTGCTCAAAGTTGTAAGGCCCACATTATGAGGAGAAGCCAAATGTGATCTCGGACATTGGTTGAGTCCTGACTTGTATATCAGATGAGCTCTATGTGACTGGATGGCAAAAAGGTGACCGTTGTGGGTCTAATCTTTGGGTTAGACAGAGTGGTTAAGCTGATAGCAACTCGAGGCACATTGCATCGAGTTGCGGTGTAAGGGAGTTAAGAGGGGCCCCTATTTTGGGGTCCGGGGGCCGCGGAAGCAACCCCTGGCTGGGGGGTCCTAAGGGGGCCAGCGGCCCCCCTGGCGGGGGTCCAGGGGCAGTGCCCCTGGCCCGATGGTAAAGGGAATATTCCCTGGCCGACTAGTGGAGGCTCATATGGTAGGTTGGTCAGGCCGACCTAGTACCCTTCGCGGGCTATAAAAGTTAAACCCCTTCACAGCCATCTATCACTCATCTTTCACCCAGTCAGAGTTGTTGTTCCAGCTAGCCTTAAGCTCTTCACCTATCTTCTGTCTAGATCGCCATCTAAGCTTCACACAGTGGAAGCACACGGGTGGACAGAGCCATATTTGTATCAGTTGTTTGGAGTTAAAGAATTTACTAATTCTCCTCTTATCTGTTGTGTACTCTCTATCTCTTTCTCAGATTCTATTCGCTGCGCCATGTAATATTTTACAGATAGTTCCTTCATGATTGCACTCAGTCAATGTCCTTTACGGGAATAAATGAGCTCCCCACATGACATTTCAAATATTTTTTTCATTTGTAAGTGTCGAATAAGCGACATCTCGCATATGCAACGGTTCACAGTTTATAAAGGTCACTACAAATGTTGCTTATGTAACGTGTTTTGTGACACAAAAAATCATCACATAAGCGATGCAAAAAATATAGCAATGTAAAAAATGCATTGCTTATGTGATGCCAAAATAATATGTTTACAATGTGTTGCATAAGTAAGGCATGGGAGTCACTTATGTGACGCCCTCTATTTTTCCCCACATCCCTAAGCCCCCCTCTTTCTTATAGTACTTCCTACAAATGGGTGTAAAACAAGATCCCCAAGTGCCATTCTGCACAATTGTATACCACTACAAGGGAAGGGGCAAATAGTGACACTTGTTTTCAATGCAAAATATTGGTGTCGCTAAATGAATCACTTTTTTTGTTTAGCGGCACACATTATGACATAAATAGAAATAACATACTGAGAAAAAAAATGTGGAAAACCCAACTGCAGCATTTTAATAGACCAGTTATGAAAAAGAACAAATGAGAGAGTGAGATAGCTCAAAGCTTTAAGAGAGAGAGAGAGAGAGAGAGAGAGAGAGAGAGAGAGAGAGAGAGAGAGAGAGAGAGAGAGAGAGAGAGAGAGAGGGAGAGGAAGAGAGAGAGGGAGGGAGAGAGAGCTCGTCACTGCCTCCACCAATACCACTGCCATAGGTGAGGAAGGAGAGGGGTGCAAAGGAGAAAAAGGAGGGAAGCCATGAAGGTGTAGAAGGAGGGAGGCATGAAGGGTTTCATCTTTGAGCCTTTGAGGTAAGTACATTGCCTCTCCTTTCTTTGTTTTTCTATATTATTCTTTTTTCTCTTTATTTTTATTTGTGGAGAGATGCATTGATAGAGAGGGATAGAGAGGGAGGGAGGGAGAGAAATAGAGAGAAGAAGGGAGGGAGAGAAAGAGAGAAAGAGGAAGAGGAAGGAAAAGGGAGAGAGAGGACTTCATGTGAAAAATAGAGAAAGGGAATGAGAGAAAGAGAAAGAGGAGGGAAACTAAGAGGGAAAAAGAGGGGAGGGGAGAGAAAAAAAGAGGGGGAGAGAGATGGAGGGAAGGAGAGAGAAACAAAGAGAGAGAGAGAGGAGAAGAAGAAGAGAGAGGGGTGGGGAGAGAAAGAGGATGAGAGATAAAAATAGAGAGGGAAAGAGAGATGGAAGGGAGAGAGAGAGAGAGAGAGAGAGGAGAGAGAAATAGAGAGGGAGGAGAGTGAAAACAAGAAAGAGAGAGGGAGAGACAAATAGAGAGATAGAGGAAAAGAGAAAAATAGGGAGAGGGAGAGGGAGAGGGAGAGGGAGAGGGAGAGGGAGAGGGAGAGAGAGAGGGAGAGAGAAATAGACAAGAAAAGAGAGAATGAGAGAGGGGGAAAGAGAGAGATAAAGAGAGGGAGGGAGGGAAGAAAGAAATAGAGAGATATAGAGAGGAAGGAGAGTGAAAAATAGAGAGAGGGAGAGAGAAATAGGGAGATGGAGAAGAGAGAAATAAAGAGAGAGGGAGGGAGAGAGAAATAGATAGAGAGAGGAGAGATAAGAATAGGAGGAAGAAATAAAAAGGGAGGAGAGAGAAAAAAACAGAGGAAGAGGAAAATAGAGGAGGGAGGGAGAGATGTATTGAGAGAGAAGGAGAGAGGGAGACATTGCCTCCCTTTCTTTGTTTTTGTATTCTCTTCTTTTCTCTCTTTATTTTTATTTGTGTAGAGATGCATTGAGGGAGAGGGAGGGAGAGAGAGAACTACTTTCTTCTTTTCTCTTTTTATTTTTGTTTCTGGATAGATGCATCAAGGGAGAGGGAGGGAGGGAGGGAGGGAGGGAGGGAGGGAGGGAGAGAAATATAGAGAACAGGGGAGGAGAGAGAGAGAAAGAGGGAGAGAAAGAAAAAGGAAGAGAGGGGGCTTCATGAAAAATAGAGAGAGGGAAGAAGAGAAAGAGAAATAGAAAGAGAGAAACAATGAGGGAGGGGGAGGGGGAGAGAGAAATAGAAAGATGGAGGGAGGGAGAGAGGAGGGTGACAAAGAGAAACAAAGAGAGAGAGAGAGAGGGAGAGAGGAGAGAGGAGAGAGAAAATAAGAGAGGGATGGGGAGAGAAATAGAGAAAGAGGAGAGATAAAAATAGAGAGAGAGACAGAAGGGAGAGAGAGAGAGGGAGGAGAGAGAAAAAAGAGTGAGGGCGAGAGAATGGGGACAAAAATAAAGAGGGAGGAGAGTGAAAAGAAGAGGGAGAGAGGAAGAGACAAATAGAGAGAGGAAAAGAGAAAAAGAGAGAGAGAGAGAGAGAGAGAGAGAAACAAAGAGAGAATGGGAGAGGGGGAAAGAGAGAAAAGTAGAGAGCGGAAAAAATAGAGATAAAGAGAGGGAGGGAAGGGAGAGAGAAATATAGACAGAGAAGAGAGAGATATAGAGAGAAAGAAGAGTAAAAAATAGGCAGAGGGAGAGAGAGAAATAGGGAGATAAAAGACGTGAAAAATAGAGACAGGGAGGGATAGAGAGGGGGGGAAACAAAGAGAGAGAGAGAGAGATATATATATATATATAAAGAGATGGAGAAATAGAGAGAGAGAGAGAGAGAGAGAGAGAGAGAGAGAATCAAAAAAGGGAGAGGGAGAGAGAGAGAGAGAGACAAATAGAGAGATGGACAGAAAGAGAGAAAAGTAGAGAGAGAGGGAAGAGAGAGATAAAAAGGAGGGAGGGAGAAAGAAATATGAAGATGGAAGGAGAGAGAAAAAAGAGAGAGGGAGGGCGAGAGAAATAGGAAGATGGAAGGAGAGAGAGAGAGAGAAAAGAGAGGGAGGGAGAGAGATATAAAGAGAAGAGGGGAGGGAGAGGAAGAGAGAAAGAGGGAGAGAAAGAAAAAAGGAGAGAGAGGGGGACTTCATTAAAAATAGAGACAGAGAAGGAGAGAAAGAGAAAGAGGAGGAAAACAATTAGGGAGAGAAAGAGGAAAAAAGAAACAAAGAGGGAGAGAGAGGGAGGGAGAGAGAAATAAAGAGAGGGAGAAATAGAGAGAGGAAGAAATAGAGATATAGAGAATCAAAGAGAGAGAGGGGAAGAAAGGAAAATAGAGAGGGAGTCTCAGAGAGAAAAAGAGGAGAAGAAAAGAGAGAGAGAGAGGAGGAGGAGAAAAATAGAGAAACAAAGAGAGAGGGAGGGAGCGAGAGAGATAGATGAAGGGGGCGAGAGATGAAGCAAGGGAGCAATGAATTGAGAGAGAGAAGTATATTGTTTGCTATAACATAGATGAATTGGACATCAATAATAGCCACGACGTTTAAGATAGAGAGCCATATCTTAATCAGCGTGTCTTGTGTCCTTATACTCGGTGCAAGCTAGCAATTCGATTAAAACATCGCTTGTCTATAGACCATGTGCGATGCTTCAACGAGTTTCAATTGAAAACCATTGACAAAAAAATCTTGGACATTGAGCTAATGGTAAGAAAAGTGTGTATCAATCATGCTTTACATTCAAACTGTAATTGAATATCACATATAGTAATATTAAATGTGCCTTGGAAATGTCTACAGAGAGGTGTCGTTCAATCCCAAGAAATGCACCTATTGTGGCCTATAAGAAGAGTTCGTGAGTGTACAACGGATGAAGTATTTGAGCCAATAAACCCATTGGAGGGCATGCCGCTAAAACTATGCCTCAACAATAGAAGACATTAGGAGCCTTTTGGACCTTTCTCCAATCTTGGAGCCCAATATGGAGACAATGATGGATGCATTACCACCCATGGATGCCGGGTCAATTGATCCATTGAGAGAGGAGGCATCCATACCATTATATAAGGGGTATCCGGTATCTTGCTTAAAGATGCTACTTGTGCTCCTAAGTGTACAAGGAAAATACAAATGGAACGATGTGAGTGTGACTGAGTTTTAGATGGCAAGCTTGAGATATTTAAGAAATTTTCTTTGTATATCATAAGTGACTGTAGAATTTGAACACCTAAGAAGTGTAAAAAAGGAGCAGAATGATGCAAATTTTATGCAGGAATTCAAAGTTGATGGAAGCAGAAGATGCGGATTTGACGATTTTAAGAGATCATGGATGATAGGAATGTCAATTTTGACTGTTGCAATGGTTGCAAATTTTTCATAAATTTTCTAATGGCCAAATTGAAGAAAGATGGCTTCTCAGTTGTTCGGGATGTTAAGCCGCCAGACACACCCGATTTTTCGAACTATTGATCAGTTGGACGGAGGAGCCGAGGAAGGCCGGACATCTCAAGGATCAAAATTGACCAAAAGGAAAAATATTAGGCATTGGCCTTTGAGGGGGCCCAAAGGCCCCTAATTTCTTACATGGGGAGGGGGGGGGTTTTCAAAACGGTGTGATTAGACATATCACCCCCTTACAACGATTTGGTGGGAGGAGGCATGTAGGGGTTGAAAGCAACCCACTAAACAGATGGCATCAATGAATTCCCCAAATTTTTTGCTCCAAATCGCCTATTCAATCACACAAGATGGCTATCTAAATGAAATTCTAAACTTCTAGTCATGGGATAATGCTGGAGCATGAAGAAGCATAGATTGAGGTTTGGAGAAGTGTCAGCGGACGGCTGTTGGAAAGCATCACGGGCCTGCAATCACAATATGCATATGATATAAAGTGTGGTTTTATAAGTAAGTCATAAATTTAATTATTTTATTATAAACTCAATTTGTAAATGGTTGAAGACAAATGTATTTGGTTGTTAATGTTGTGATCTATCAGAAATGTTTAGGAAATTAGAAAAAATTAGTCATCTAATAATTTCTTTTGTAAACACACAAAATCCGCAACATTCTAGTTTTAAGAAAAGTCATGATTTTTGGGGTTTTGTTGTGTATATAGTGTTCGTATGGAATGGAATGTGATATAAAAATAATTCTTAGCAAGCCTAATCATTTCAAATTAGTAGAAAAAAAGATATTTATTAATAAATAAATAGACAAAAATAGAAAAAAAAGAGAGAAAACATAAGATTTTTGCGTCTAAAAAATAGGAAGAATTTACATTTTTGTTTTGAATGTATAATAAGGCTAACACATGAGGTTTAGCCTTAGTTTAGCTCTATCTTTATGTTAGAGTGGGTATTTATTGCTTTTATGAATGAAAAATACATAAAAAATGCTCTCTAAACCTACCACCGAATGCACAATCTTAAGTGATAGGGAGAAAGGGGATGTTAAGGACTGGAAATACACTGAATTTTGATTTTTTTCTAATGCATAGCATATAGGATACATGGTTTTTAAAGTTAAGAGGGCCCAATAGTACGAGCATGCTCGATGCTGGCTATGTAATACATCAATTACGTTTAGAGTAAATGCATGAAAAGAAATGCTTCTCACCTTCACAATGATGGTTGTTGATGATGAACAAAATTATTTGAGCACCATGAATCATACACAATTGTATTGCATGCAACACATGGTATCATCTTGGATGCACAGCAATTGTCTTTGTGAACAATGACCCATGTTGAGGAGGTGAGGTACCCTAAGCTATAGGACTAGTGATCGATCTCCTTGGGGAGTATTCAGTGATGAATATATTACATCTCCAAGAACAATTCATTAAAAGAGTGGAGCATGTATCCTATGTGCTCTATGTATGAGTGGCGCATCTTGGGGCTAATTCTCGAGGTGTAGGAGAGCCGTAGTGGGACCGTGACAATTAGCCAAGGAGTGCTCCCTTTGTTTATGTTTATGTGGTGTATTACATCGATATGTGTAGAAACTCCCTCTAAGGAGTGTGGGAAGGGTTATCCACTGGATTACAATCCATACAAATGTAAAGTTTTACATTAGAGGTTAGGGTAGTATACCCCTTAGATGCTCCTAGCCACGAGGCTGAGCTGTGATTTGGATGCATACTAGAGGCTCGGCTAGTGCCATAGAGCTAGAGTTAGGACCGTTTTAGGTCCCGAAAGATGGTGCGTTTTTCTGGAGCCTCTAATAATTGGCAACCTCCGAATGTCGATCAATAGGGACCCATTTATTAGTGTATGCCAAAAGGCAATGAAATAGATCCAAAAGACCGTCAAGCCAAGCTTAGAAGCAAGAAAGAGCTGAACGGGCTAGACAGCGGGCTGAAATTTTTAGGAGATATTTTCCACAAAGGAGTGGTCGGATATCCCTACAAGGGAGGGGTCTTAGCAACCCTAGCCCCACACATAGTTCGTTAGGAGGAGGAGGAAGTTCTTATGCTTCCCCTCTCCAAGTTAGTCATCCCACTTCAAGTGGGGTTATAGTTCCCATAGTTTAGGGACTCTTAGCAAATCCGGTCATGTTGTGGTGCAACCTATTGTAATCCTAACAAGAATGATGAACTTGCCAACCTTAGGATTTCCTCTACCCATTTTGAATGGGTTAGTAGAGGAAGATATGGAACTTCATATTAATGAATTCCAAAAGTTAATGTTTAAGTTTTGAATCCAAGATGAAGGACACTTGATGATGTTCTTTAATATGAATCTGAAAGGATAAGTTGCAGTACAGTATCACAGCCTAGAGGCTGGAACCACAACTATGATTGATTTATTTTTTGCATATTTTCAGAGAGAGTTTGCACCTGAAAGGGGAGTTCAATACTGGCTACCTATTCTCAATGTAACATGTCAAGAATCTCATAATAATGTTTGAGACTATTCCAAGAAACTAAAGGAAGTATTTTGTAAGTTGTAGACTCATATTCCCATTCTAGTTGCTACTCAACTCCAATACTTTTTGCATGGGCTAGACTTTAATATTCAAGTGTAGTTGAGTAGTGTTGCTCTTGCTAACATTGATACGGCTATTACAAGAGTACAAGCAGTAGAGTCATGATTACAAGCGCCCTATACCTCTAAGGCAAACTGGAATTCAATTCTAGGTGTTGGAAATACTTTGGCAACACTGACAAATGGAGGTTAAGGGATGCCCATGAGTACTTCCAATGGGAGAGAAAGCATGATTCAAAAAGTGCCCATATTGTCGACTCCTCCCAATGTGACCATACATATGGCTAGTTAGATGGCTCCACTTAGTATTGGAGGCCAAACAATAAATCCTAATGTTGTTTCAAGGAATCATTAGCCAATTTTCAATCAAGTGATTGGCCAATGGAACAATAGGTAGATGATCACAGCTATAAGTCAAGTGCCTCAAATGTCCTTGGAAAAGTTAAGGATATGATGAAGCACTATACTAATATGATCACCAAACAACATAGACAAATAGCTGTTGATGTCAATTTCCTTAAGAAGTAATAGAATTTGATATGGAGTCAATGCCCTGGAAGAGGGTAGCCCCTCAAGATTTAGGTACAAGTGGTGTGGCGGCCAAAATTTCCCTAGGAATTGTCCAAATGTTAAATGTGACATATGCGGAAAGTTCGGTCACTTACCTAGTATCTATTGGAGTAAGATTAGCTCTCTCTAGACAAAAGGAAGTAAAAAACTAGGTCCAATCAACCATCGAGTGCAAGGGAATAATCTCCAGCAAGATGAGGGACCGAAACAAATACTCCAAAGAGGGAAGGCTGTTGTAGAGGAGCTCCCTAGTGGCAATGGAATGAGCCTTATTGAATTTTTATGTGTGGGAGCTTTCGCTCAACCGCCAAGACCCTCGGACCGCTTATTATTTCAAGCATTCCAAGCCGAGCACTAATGGCTACCTCTCACATAGCCGACGCGACATCCACATCTATGGGTGTAGTGAGCTTACCTCCATGCTGTTCGAGTTACCTCCTCTCCCGCGCACCCTGATAGCTCCATGATCCAAGTGCAAGCTTCAAGAAAGCTCCATCTTCAAGCTCCACCCTCCAAGCTCCATTGTCGCAAGCAAGAGAAGAGAAGAGAAGAGAAGAGAAGAGAAGAAGAGAGGAGAAGATGGAGAGCTTCTCCTCCTCAGTCCCTCACCCTCACACACTCACTCCCTCACACTCTCACACTCCCTCTCTCAAGCACAAGCTCAAGCAAGTAAGAACAAGAAGAGGAAGAAGAAGTGGAGAGCTACTTTTGGCCACACACAAGAATGAGCTTCTCATTCACTTTTCAACTTTATATACAAAACCCTAAATCCCTTTTGGGCGGTCATCCCTTTTTCCCCTTTTTACATGGCTGGCCATAGCCTAGGCCCTTTTTCCCATTGTCCTTCTATCTTCCTAGCTTCCTGTCCACCGCCCGTCTACATTTACAACTTGCACGGGTGAGAGCCCGGCGCTCTTTTAAAAGATTTCAGGGTGCGCCTTTTTATTTTAAAATGTGTGTTTCCCCCTTTTGCCTTTGCCTTGGACTTTTTAAGGTTGCCCTTGCGCTTTTGGCCTTTTCTCCTCTTCTTTCTTTAGTCGGGCTACCTTTTTTCCGCCTTTGCCCTGCGTCTTTTCCATTTCCTTTTTCTTTCTTCGTGTTGGGGTTAACATTACCCCCCTCCTAGATGAGTGCCTGTCCCATGGCACTCACCGTTGTAGGTAGCAGGCTGTAGCATGCACCGAAGACGTGGGTGACAAGGACGTCTGTGGTTTCCGTGGAGGAGTGGTGGTGGTGGTGTGGAAGAAGGTCCTGGGGGCCTGTTGGTGGCCAAGGTGGCTGGTGGAAGGTTGTTGGAGTTGGTGGTAGGGCTATTCTATGTTGGGGATTGATTGATGGCCAGCACAAGTGTTGGGTTGTTGGGGATTCTGCTCATGACGATTCTTTGTGGGCTTGTCGGAGGGTAAGGGATAAGCATTCAGAGTTGGGTGTTGATGAGAGCGAATGAAACTTTCGTTAGAGTCTTCAACACCTGCAATTGAAAACCTCTCATGTGGTCTCTCCCTAAGGGGTAGTGCTAGTCTTCGTATTATGCACAAGACATATTTTGATTAGTTTGGGAGACAGGTCGAACTCTAAGCAAGCCTGGAGTGTTGTCCTGCACTTGAGGACCCAAATCGTGTATATACTTCGGTGCAGATATTATGTGAGTGTTCGCGCATATTTAGGTATTACTTAGCTAGAAGACTATTGTCCTGGTTCCTTGTGTAGCAATGGGTCAGTGAAGCAAGGGCTTAGTTGATGGAAAAATTTGTCGATGAAGACGGGGAGTACACTTGAAAATTGCTTGAGACATCAATAAGGTCTTGTCAAGGCAATGTAGCACAATTAAGCTCTGTGATATCTGAGCTTTTGGGAGCTAGTGGCTACTCGTAATGCTTGAAAAGTATGGTGTACTCTTTTATTGTCTTTCATGCCGTGCTTTTTACTGTTGATTGTAATGGCATTGAGATGGAGTGCCAAAGAATTGTGCAAGTGGTCCAAGGTGACAAGTCTAACCATAGGCGAGGCGAGCTCCCTAGGTATGTCGTGCCCTTAATGTGCCCTGAACAATTGTGGGGGATGTACAAAAGGGCTAGGGGGTAGGGACGGAGCCAGCCGACCAAGGTCACTGGACATACCTAATTTGAGGACCCCTAGGTGCGGTGCTGTGATTGTGTGTGTGTTTTTCTTTTTCTTTTCTTTTCTTTTCTTTTTCTTTTTTTTTTGGGTGGTGGAAAAATGAATACAATCAATGACATACTTTGAGGCTGTTAGCCTTTCATTTGGATTTGAGAAATGTTGGGATCCAAAGGCTATGAAGAATGGATATTACAGATATGATTGTGTCACTAGCCTTGATGCTAGAGGAATTGTTGTTGAGATGAAGATATACACTTGAGATTTTGCAAACCTCCTTGTGTCACACGTGATGTTAGTACAATTGAGGTAACAACTGCCGTGAGCCAACTATACAGCTTTACCCGGACAGAGAGCATAGCCCATGAATATGCTTTGGGCCATGCGATGTGGGCGGTTGGCAGCATGGCTTTGTCGCGGCTCTTTGTGGGGTCGATTTTTTGCGGTGATCGGGCATTGAACACTCTCACCCAAAGACCTGTCTCATCTTGTATCCACTTGTCGCTTCATGAGAGTACATGCATATTATATGCCGCAACTATAATAAACCAGTGCAATGCAAGGAGACATCACTTATCTGAATTCTATGGTGTTGACTTAGATATTCATCACCTGCGCTTGATTAGCTTTTTCTTTTGCTAAAGACGTGAAATATATTAAACACAGATATGAAAAGTTCGTACAATTCGGGAACATATTAGCATGTAACCACTTAAAGACAAAAAGTCATGGCCAAGTAGCATTTGATAAGCCCTTTATACAACATGGGGCTACTCTATTTGTACGAGGCGGGGCGAGTCTGGGTGGCCGGGTGATTGGGGCTCTGCTAGTGTGGGGCTCCCGTGGGGTTGGGCAGGAAACATGTCGACCGGGACATGAATGGTATAGTCCCGGGCCGCTACTGTTTCCAGAATGTCTTTAAACAATTCATCAAATTTTGCCCTATCCCTAGCCGCCTTTTCTGCTCTTGAGCATCTGGTGCCCGAGCGTAAGTTGGGGGTTTGTGCCACTAGTGTTGCCACCTGTTGCGCGTTTTGAGTCTCGACTTTCTTGACTCGAGGATTCTTCGGCCTTCGTCCGGGACGGTGTCGCTTAGGGCCTCGCTTCTTGGCATACCTCTTGAGGGTGGGCACATAGCGCTCCGGTGGAGGGGCACGTGCCACATGCTCCCATCATCTGTGAAGAGCGTCTTTGCATGCCATATGTCCATGGTTCTCCATGTGTTCTGTCAAAAAAAGGAAGCCTGCAAGATGCAAGCCAAGGGTTAGACTTGGATATAGGATACAACTGTTTGCATGGAAGGGATTTTAGTGTGGGTTATCAAGCGCATATGACAAGAAGGGGAGGGGTGAGGCATGCAGTGTTTGTTGTAAAGGAATGGCCCCCATGCTGATGTTCGCTTTGCCTCCAGTCATTAGCAGATATTAGCTTATGCTAAGTTGCATGGACTGGTTGTGGTGGAGTAGGATAGGGCACCCCCTCGAAAGGATAGACCAAAAAGGGAAGAAGGTGTATAGAAAGGGACTACACCCTGTCTACACCATTAGAGTTGTTGGTCAAGGCTTCCTATGGCGGCAATGTGGGTTGCATGCCCTTCACTTGGAGGTGGGGATGGTCACACAGCTTTTAAATGCATGATGAGAGGAGGACTTGAGGAGCTTAGTTTATCTGACCCAACTCTTCCCCCTGCACTTGACTATCATTGCTTGTGTGTGTTGACATTGTTTATACACAGTGACACAAAAAGCTGTATTTATTAATATACATATTTATGAATCCATGTCACTTCACGAGGATAAGAACCAAGCGTAGAACTCGGGGTTGTACCGGAGCGTGGCACACGCATCTAGTATTCGCGGCAGCTTACTTAATATCGACAGATATTTTGCCACGTCGAGTAGCATGGAACCTTGATCGAGTCTACTGGCAATATGTAACTCCTCCTCAGTGAGAACCTTATCAATCAAAGGGCCCTCTAGTCTAGTTCCAGCTAAGTCCGTACCCCGAATGTCACTTAGCACTTGAAGGGAAGTCGGTGCTAGATAGGTTGGGTCCTTTTGAGACCGCCATTTGGCCAATCGCTCTTCTGAGATTGTCATGATCTGAGCCCCTAGTTCGGCCATTACAATGCGGCTTTCGCACCAATGCTGCTCAAATTGACTCTGGCCTGCTGACAGTCACTTTAGTTGCTCTATGTCTATGAGATTCGGTCAGCAGAGCATCTCATTGAACGTGACGGTTAAGCGCAGTTCGTCAGCCTCCTCGTCAGAGATGAGTCACATGCGTTCATGTAGGAGCCTGTTGTAGTGTTTGTTAAGATGCTTTTGCTCTTCCCATGATAGAGGAAAGGTCAAGTAATCTCCAAGCTGCTCCTTGGGGATTGTGCCCATGTCCACAAGGACGTAGACACGTGCGACCACTTTGAGCTTAGCATCCAACTCAGTTAAGCATTCTGTGACACTTCTATGCTCAACAAGGGCTCGCTCGGTTGCTATCTCATGCAAAGTTCTAAGAGTTTCCTTAGTCTTTAGCATGGCTGGGGGCTCAGGCCTAGATGAGCAAGATTGGTCAATGCTAGGATTTCTTATGCTCTTGGGGTTCTCACGTTTCTCTTGAGGTTTTGCTGCTATTTCGTCATGGTTCTTCTTGGATGTGACTGGTATAGATTTGTCACCCTGTTGTGATGACATTGTATCCACTCTTGATTGATCAATGCGAGTTCTATTGTCAATGGATAGAGTGTTTGCAAGCAACTGTTGATGGCAACGGTTGCTTTGTTTTTTCAGAGCACATGGGTGCGTCTGAGGGTTCACCGCTATTAGGAGAGGCATTAACGGCTTCGTTGGTGGATGGACTCGATGCTTTATTCCCCAGTTCTCCATCGCTCTTGATCTCAATGCTCTTGGGGTCCACAACCACCTGTGATTGTTGTTGCCTTCGTTGTTTTCTCCTCTTTTTCTTGGTCAATGAAGGTGCATAGCTCAACGACTCAGGACCCTGAACTAGATCAACCGTTGATGTGCTTGGTTGGGCCTCAGCATTCTCTTCCTCTAGTGTGTCCTTACGGGACATGGCCGTGGCCTGCTGAATAGCCTTGCTAGGCTGTGAGAGCACAATTACCTCCCTTTTCGGAGAGTCTAGCTCTTCAGCCAACTCCCTTGAGTTTAACTCCTCCAGCCTAGGCTTTAGGAACTTTTGAAGCACTGAAGTCGTCGAGGCGGTTGGTTGTGACACCTCCTCCACAGGTAGACCACTAAGGACACGTTTCGCAAGGGGTGTTGTCATGGCCAAAGATTGTGACTGCTGTGTCCCTGATTGGAAGTAGTGGTGGCTAGTTCAGGGGACCGGCTACCATTGGTAGACTGTGGTGTCAAGTCTTGAGGCAGATCAGAAGTGGTCGTGCCTCTTGCTGCCCTTAGAGCATTCACTTGCGTAGATTAAGTATCCGTTGATCTAGCCACGGTGGATTGCACCGGCACATCCTTAGGTTGAGAGCTAAGGGTGGTGTCGTGTCCTGCCTCTTGGACATTTGGAAGCTTTGATGTAGGTCGAGATTGGGATTGAGTAGCCGCACTTGATGAGTGTTGTGCTTCCTGTGTCTGTGTAGGGGAAGAGGGTGTAGGAGACTTAGGACTCCTAAGTGGCTTTGACACTGGCTTGGAGATTTGCTCGTGGCTGTTGGATGATTGTGCTATTTGCTTTGTTGAGCATTTAACCTTACCCTGAGCAATGTTGTGCCTATGATGCCTGCTATCCTCTTAGGGAATCAAAGGCTCCTTGGGCACTAGCGGCTTCTGTGTATCCTCAACGATTACATCTGGCATCTGCTTGTCAAGCCCGCTAGGCCGAGGATCTACCCTCCGATTGGTCCCGTTTGGTTTCTTGATTTCGATCATGAGGGGCTCGGTCACTCCATTGTTGTTGACTCAAGACTTGGTTTTTTGCTTAGATCTCCTCCTACGCTTCTTTCCTCTTGATACGATCTAGCCTTCAATCGACCACGGAGGTTTAGCAAGGGGTTTTGGCACCCAAATCCATCGGTTTCCTGCATAATACCCTTGAGCCCGAAGCCACACCTTGGATATCCATCGTGGCGTTGTGCTAGCTCTCCATCGATGCTTGCGTCTATAAGGCTTGGGCTTCTTTTGGGGTCTTCTATGATATTTGTAAGTCCAAAGCCTGTCCTTGGCATTGTCTCTTGACCTTCTCGGTTCAGGCATGGCCTCACTCACTGGCTCTCGGTGTTCGACGTGTTCTTGTATTAACTCTTCCAACAAGTACTTTCTCTCGTTAAGGGGCTTGACTGTTACGTCAGCACCTTCCTTGCCTTTCCCTCGAGGTTTGCTGAGGTTACCCTTGCTAAAGGTCGTGACTATCCTCACACCCGGTAGCGTCAAGTGTATCCTCTCAGCTACGTAGTCCGCCTCACACTTGGTAGCCTTTTTGAAGGGCCTTCGTAGGAGGATTTCCTTTCCACCATTCTCGCTAGTTGGAGGAACGTAGAACAGGAGTGGCAAGGTTTCTGTTTCAATTGTTACAAGGATTCTGCACTTCCCTAGAAGTGCTTGTGGGTATTCCCCGTAAGGATTAAGAGTTGCATCCATCGGTGTGAGCTCTGGTTGGCCTAATAGGGTCCATGATTCATAGGTCAAGATATTAAAATCTGCTCCTTCATCAATTAGAGCATCAATAGTATGCTCTCTTTTCGCGGTGAGTTTGACCCTAAGATAAGCAGGTGGTACTATGTCTTCATCTGCCGGGTCTTGGCTTGTAAATTTAAGCCTTCTGACAGATGCCCTTGAGTTCTCGACTGCACGACCAGATGTGGATTCTCCACTGCTGCCTTGGATCGTCAGTGCAGTGCTATTCAAGGTACATCTCTCATCAAGAGTATCGTGTCTAGTCATCCTTGCATTTGTAGCTTGCTGAAGTTGCATTTTGCTCTGACTAGACATGGTTTGAACACAATGTCTTTGTGTTCTCGTGGTGTGGCCTTTTTGCCCTTGATGGCTAGATTGGCCCATTGATGTTCTAGGGTCTCTGTTTCTCTCTGTTCGGGAATGGGTTTTTGGTTGCTCTATTGCAAGTGAGACTCCATGCTCATGTAGAGCCATTGCTACACTAGGGTCCAATTTGAAGGACTTTTCACAGCGTGCATTGTCTCTCCAATCTACTCGGGGGAGGTGCGGAGGAGGCAGAGCCCCCTCTGCAGGGGTCCGGGGGGGCAGTCCCCCTCGGCCCGCAGGGCCGTTACGGTAAAAGCCATGCACAATTTGGAGGACCGTTTATAGCCAAATTTGAACCACTTACTCTCAGTTTCAGCCCGATAATGGATCTGTGATATGGTTTCGGCTCTATATGGTTTCTCGGTTATTTTCACTGTCTTCAGGTTAAAATTTGAGAAAATCTAAATTCGGCCTAACAGGTCCGAATTGCAAGGTCCGAGTGGGTCACTTGGACGGGCCGAGGGCTAAGTTTGGACGATTCGGACGAATTCGGACACGGTCACTCAGGCGGCTGAGGCACTTGGGCCGAGGGCCGAATGTGGGACGTGGCCGAGGGCCAAATTTGAGTCTCGGACGGGTTTTTCCTCGGACGTCCGAGGCCAACTAGGGTTTGGCCGAGTGGACCGGGTGGTCCGAGGGCCGAGTCTGAGCCTCGGACCAGTGTCGACGTGACTCGGATGCGCCGAACGCCGTGCGTGTTTTTTTGCCGAAGCTTGCAAAATTTGTTGTGCAAGGCGCTGGGGGTCTTCCCCCTTGTCGAGCAACTCCAGATCGGTCCTACTACTGTAGGGGGAGGTGTAGAATTACCTGGGCTAACCAAAGATCTCCCTGATGCCAAGATTGAAGCGGATTTCCTCGTCAAGCTTTTCTCTTCTCTCCTGCTCTCTTGAAACCTGCAATGCACACTGTGGCCTTTCTTGCCACTTTTGGCCCTTATACCCTCTTCCAGGTATAGTATTGGCATCCCCAATAACTCACTTACCGACCTTAGGCATCACAAGTAAGTTTTTTACCACTTTTGTATGATTCTTGCCCTGTTTCTGCCCGGTTTTGCAACAATAACCCTAATATTTATTTTCTTTGTTTTTCTTTGTTTTCTCCTACTCTAATGCATCCAAATCACAAAGTAAATATCTATACTACTCCATCTCACAACATAAATCTCAAGAAAAATAAGAAACCTACTTGCCAAGGAGATCGAATACCATCTTCAACCCCCTCGCTTCCTACCTATCTCAAGCATCGGTTCGGGGGAAACCCTGTTCCAATGCTCGATTCGAAGCGCACAAGCGCTCAAGGCTTGAATCCGTGGTCCCGGCAATGGAACCAAAATGTGAGAGCTTTCGCTCAACCGCCAAGACCCTCGGACCGCTTATTGTTTCAAGCGTTCCAAGCCGAGCACTAATGGCTACCTCTCACATAGCCGTGCGCCATCCATATCTACGGGTGTAGTGAGCTTACCTCCATGCCGTTCGAGTTACCTCCTCTCCCGCGCACCCCGATAGCTCCACGATCCAAGTGCAAGCTTCAAGCAAGCTCCATCTTCAAGCTCCACCCTCCGAGCTCCATTGCCACGAGCAAGACAAGAGAAGAGAAGAGAAGAGAAGAAGAGAGGAGAAGATGGAGAGCTTCTCCTCCTCGGTCCCTCACCCTCACACACTCACTCCCTCACACTCTCACACCCTCTCTCAAGCACAAGCTCAAGTAAGCAAGAACAAGAAGAGGAAGAAGAAGTGGATAGCTACTTTTGGCCACACACAAGAATGAGCTTCTCATTCACTTTTCAACTTTATATACAAAACCCTAAATCCCTTTTGGGCGGTCATCCCCTTTTCCCCTTTTTACATGGCCAGCCGTAGACTAGGCCCTTTTTCCCATTGTCCTTCTATCTTCCTAGCTTCCTGTCCACCGCCCGTCTACATTTACAACTTGCACAGGTGAGAGCCCGACGCTCTTTTACAAGATTTCAGGGTGCGCCTTTTTATTTTAAAATGTGTCTTTGCCCCTTTTCCCTTTTCCTTGGACTTTTTAAGATTGCCCTTGCGCTTTTGGCCTTTTCTCCTCTTCTTTCTTCAGTCGGGCTACCTTTTTTCTGCCTTTGCCCTGCGTCTTTTCCATTTCCTTTTGCTTTCTTTGTGTTGGGGTTAACAGTATGCGTTAATGAAACTGAAGCTTCCAATTTACAGGTCATTACTCTTATGCACCATCCAAGGTTTTTTTAAATTTCATGTGGCTCATCTCTGAATCCATCCAAGCCCAATGCTAGAGTTATTGTAGATAAATATTCCTAAAGAGGATTACTTTTAGAAAGAAAATTTCTAAGGGAAAAATGGATCACTCTTATTTGATAGAAGCATGCAAGCATTTATAAAATTGATTCCTATATAAGACTTAAAAAATTACGCACCCAAAATCTATGTACATCTTGTGTGATTCTAAGAGGAGGTTCACATGAAAAAATAAAGGTCATAAAATGAATCCATCATATTTAGCCCTCCTCTCAAGTTACAAGAGGTCAAAAGGGTAAATATGATGACAAAGACAAGTTAAAACCTATTGAGGAAAACCCTAAGCAAGATAATAAGGGGATACAATTACTTAATCCCAACATGGAAGGTGGACCTCTAAAAGTTGTTGATGGTAAAGTTGACACCAAGAAGGATAAGGAATTGCCAAAGAAAAAGGTAAAAACTAAGAAAGAGGCACCAAAGCTTGTTCAAAGACAAAAGGAGAGAATGGTCTGGGGGAGAAGAGAACTATTACTAACTATCATGAATTTGATTTAGCAAGTTCTTTTTGCAAAGTTAAGCCGGATTTGAACCTCCTACAGTTGATTAAGTTGTCTCCATGAGTATGCAAGGAATTTATAAAGATTCTATGTACGGGATATATCATGGAGCCATGGGGCATAGTGCAGGTAGGAGATGATTGGTTTTAGCATTCTGAAAAGCATTGTCCAAGGGTAGTAGCATACGTTGATGGAATATTAGTGGATCATGCTATTGTAGACATAGTGCAGGTAGGAGATGATTGGTTTTAGCATTCTGAAAAGCATTGTCCAAGGGTAGTAGCATACGTTGATGGAATATTAGTGGATCATGCTATTGTAGACATAGGATCCTTTGTCAACATTATGAGTTTGGAATTGATGGAGAGGATCAGATTAGAAATCAACAAAGTTACCTCCATAATTTTTTGAATGACTGATGATAGTTTAAGACACCCTAAATGTGGCATCACTAAAGTCCATATGATTGCTGCCAATGTGGAATGCATTTTGGACTTTAGGGTTATGAGGTTTGTAGGGCAGCCTTGCTATCAAGTATTTTTAGGTAGGCCATGGATCTTACAAGTGGATTGTCAGGTTGATATACCCACTAGGTCGGGAGAGGTGCTAGACATGTAGTAATAGATACCTACCTTGAATCTCCTCAAAGTGAGAGAGTTCTTTTAACCTTTATAGAGATATATACATTGGAGGATGCAACTAGTAGTGAGACGTCATCAAGTGATGAGTCCAATGAGGGGTCCACTACAAAGGATATCTATTAAGTAACATAGAGGTTCAGGATAGGATAAGAGGTGTGGATGTAATGGAGTTGGACCTAGTTACACTGAATGATTCACGGCCAATTATATTAGGATTCATGCTCAGTTTGGAACAAATGAAGGACTATGTGTCCTTGATTCAGGAATTCTACGACATCTTTGCTTGGAGTTAAAATGAGCTGAGAGGTATTCCTCCCAGCCTTGCTATTCACACCATTCCTCTAAAGGAAGGCAGTTTTTCTATGTGAAAAAAAGTGAGGTGTATGCCTTTCAAACTAAGGGACGGTCTATTTGAGGAGTTGAGAAAACTACGGAAAGCTCGCTTGATATTTTTAGTACAACGCAAGAGTGGTGTTCACCAGTTGTTATAATAAGCAAACGGTTAAGGATTACTATTCGTTACCATTTATTGATTAGATCTTAGATTAATTAGTGAATATAGGAAAGTCTATTCATTTATGGATTGCTTTGCTAGATATAACCAAATGGCTATTATGAAGGAAAATAAGGTGAAAATGATGTTTATTACTATCTTCAATTATACCTTTGTGTATCATATGATGGCCTTTGGGTTATGCAATGCATCTAGTCTTGGCAACGTACAGTTGATAAGACTTTTGGTGACATCTCCCCAGAAGAGTTAAAAGTTTTCATCAATGATTTGGGGGTAGCCACCACAAGCGAAAGATAATTGATTATTTTAAGTAAATGTTTTGAGTATTGCAGACAATTTTGCATTGCTCTTAATCCACGAAAGTGCATCTTTGGGGTGCCCTATGGGTTATTACTGGGCCATGTGGTTAGCTCAGTTGGACCCAAAAAAGATAAAGGTTATAGTTGCTATGAGTCCACCATGCACTCCCAATTCCCAGTTTTTGAATACTAAAAAGGTGGCACTTGGATAACATGCCCATAAGTTTCTCATAACCATATGATGTGACCTATCATTGGAAAGAACTTGAAAAATGGAATCTATTGAGCTATAGAGTGCTCGATTTGGAGTTATAGTGTTCAAGTTATGACAAATCCAAAGATTTGACCACATGTCCCAAACTTATGGGAAATTCCCATATTCCCCAATATGGTGTTAGTAGGAACTAGCAAAAGTGCAAATCTCCTAAAAGCACCCAAAAGACGTGAGGTCTTTTATATTTTTTAAGAAATAATAGTGTATAGTATCAGCTACTGTTTAGTCTAAATTTGGAAAGAGAAACGATATCATCCAATTACATTTTCTAGTCATAAATTGGGGTTATCTATTGGATAAGTTACTCATGAATATATATGTGCATCATGTGGGTTCAAAATAAAGTATTTTTGAAATATAAATTTTAAATATTTTTTACATAAAAAATGATGTAATATAAATGGGCTATTTACCATTTGAATAGAAAAGGGTTATGTTTTACTCAAGAAAGATTCACAGATAAGGATATTTATAAATAGGCCTTGAATGCACCTGATGTAGAGGATATATATATAGTAACTTCCCTGAGGGATATCTGAAGTCAACTATACTTATATGGAGAAATTGTGCCTTGGAATGGTTTTTGCGGCAAAGAAATTTCGGCACTATATTCTCTATGAGAGGTGGTATTTTTTACAAAGGCAGAGGGACTTAAACGGTTGATGAACAAGTTGCAGCTCCCTGATCGTTTAGCAAAGTGGTTCATCACTTTGTAGGAGCTTGATTATGAGATTAATAGTAAGCCATCGAATTTGCAGGCTTTTGTGGAATGACTTGTGGATTTTAGGGAGCCAAAGGAAATTCTGGTTGAAGCAAGTGACATCAAAGGTCTATTCAAAATCGATACAGTTTCCATCCCTTTCTAGTATGTAGCTATAATGCATAATCTATCTACATGAGAGGTTGGGGCTACTCTATCAAAGTCTAAGAAGAGAAAGATTAAGCACCATTGAGCACTATGCTTTTCAATTATAGTAGTGTCTTGTATCAGAAAGGTTTGGACAATATTTATCGCCGATGTGTAGTGCCGAATGAGGTACCGTTATTCTTAAGGAATGCCATGATTTAGCATGTGAGGAACATTTTGATGAATGGCTTACTGCCCAAAAGGCTCTCCATGCTAGATATTGGTGGATGTCGATTTTTTAGGATGCTTTTAGTTATATTAAGAGTTGTGATGTCTACAAAAGACACCTCAAAGACACAATGCCAAGGAGAATCATAAGCGGCCATTGAATCCTATTTTAGTTACATTATCCTTTGAAAAATGGGATATCAATTTTATTGGATCAATATACCCTTCATCAACCATGCAGAAGAGTTATATTATTATAGCAACAAACTACCTTATAAAGTGGACCGAAGCTTGAGCAACGATGAAGGATAATGCTAAGAAGACGGCTAGTTTTGTTATGGAGCAAATTTTTTGCCATTTTGGTCCACCTACTAAGGGGATAGTGTCTGATCGAGGGACACACTTCTTGCATAAGTTTATAGTAGCTTGACGAAAGCTTTGAAGATTAAACACAATAAAACTACCCCATATAATCTGCAAGAAAATGGTCAAGTTGAGAGTACAAATAAACAACTTATAGGGATCTTATCTAAGATAGTGTCTAAAAGTAAGTGAGATTGGGATAAGAAATTATATGTAGTGGTTTGGGCTTACAATATGACATTCAAGAGAGCTACAGGCCACACCCCATTCAAGCTTGTATATGAGGAAGACTATGTCTTACCATTGGAAATAGACATGCCCACATGCGATTTTCTCTCAATCATTCATTAGGTGAGGCAGAAGTATTGTAGGAAATATTTATTTATCTTGCACATCTTAATGAAATGAGATTGCAGGCTCTATTATATCAAGATGTAGGAAAGAAGAGAATGAATGCACTTCACGATCTTCAGGTTAAGAAATATAAATTTGTGAAAGGTCAGTTGTTGGTGATATACTATGATGCTCATTGTGAGCTACTTCTTGGTAAACTAGAACCCAAATGGGATGGGCCGTATAAAATTGTCTGTATAGAAAAAAATGGCTCTAAAATCCTTATAGTAGATTGTAGGGGGTAGAGTTTAAAAATAAAGTTAAATTTAATAAGATGAAGCCTTATTAGGTGTAAGGGGTAACATTGGACTTTGTACTTTTGCAGGTCCCTCATCATTCAGCTTTAACTTGCAGTAGGTACCAAGATAATAAGATGGAAAGAATCATTCCTTATCTTGAGCATCCGTGTGTAGAGTAATGTTACCACCAAGGTCAAGTGATCTGGTGGAGTAAAGATTATCAGATTATTGAGTGGAAAGACACTACCACCATTGTTAAAGGATTCTTACGAGTATTCCCATCGAGTTCAGCAAGGAAGAAGGGATTGCACCTATCATACATCCTCTCTCTCTACTTGACTTTGATCATCATAAGTACAAGTGAGCTAATCAATATGGCATGACCTATCAATGAAGACTGGGTCTATACTTTGTATTTTGATGGAGCTTCTAAAGGGTCCACTAAACATTCAAGCGTTGGTGGGGTCATTAAAGATCCCTGATGTAGGGTTGTTATGAAAATGGGAGTATATTTTGAATACTCTTTCACTAATAATATGGCAGAATACAAGGCCTTGATTATGGGACTGAATGTAGCCCGATGTGGTGGTATCCATCGGTTATTGGTGAAAGCTGACTTGCAGTTAGTGATCAACTAGTTGAATGGGACCTATAGTATGAGGGATCCCATCCTATAGATGTACCATCAGGCAGCCTTGGATATGTTGTATATTTTTGAGACAGTGACTTGTTAGCTAGCTCCTACAAAAACACGGGATCTAGAGCATGACAGCTGTGGTGGCTCATAGACATTGACTAGACACATGAAGACATTGACAATATGATAGAGACCAAGAAACTTGACTCAAGAGCAAATGACGATCATCGAGTACACTATATTGAGGAGCAACATGACAGTGGCATTGCATTCATCTCATATGAAAGTAACAAGAAAGTACAATGTTAAATAGAGTTGGATAGGTGACATTCTTTCCCTCTATGTCTATGGGATTCCTGCAGCATACATGTCCTCAGTCCAAGAATGCCTTATCTAAAGAGGCTAAAATAGGTGTGATTGCAAATCTCAACATCCCTCAAAGTGTGTGATTGCAATCTCAACATCCCTCCTCAATCACAACTAGAAGTACAAAGTGTGTAGAGGCTTTAGTGAAAGCAACATCTGCAAAGTGTGGGCACACCATAGACATGGCAAAACACTAGAGGTTGTCACAAAAAAGACTAAATGTGGGTACCACAAACATGATGGACATCTAGAGACTGTAACAAGGGTCTCACAAAGTGTATAGAGGCTGTAGTACAAGGCTACATGAGAAGTTTACAAGCTTATGATAAAGGCATTTGGGCTTTAGACATTACAAGGCTAAAACAAGCTATCAGCCTAGGTCCCTCTAGGTGAGCTAGTCTCTTGTCTTGTAGTAGTGCTATGTAGTGCCTCTAGAGCTCCAAGAGAAAAAACCCTAGACATCTCTAGTCCTTACACTCCATGACATGATGAAGAGGTTCAAATACCTCACAAAAAATGCAGTGATACCTTTCTCATATGTCATAGGACATTGTACATCTACATATGTAGTGCTCCTCTATCTCAAGCTCTTTGTCATAAAGCTCATATATCCTATCTTAAAGCATAGTGTAACATCCCATAGGACCCCCTTGTAATTTCAAAAAAAAGAGAAAAAATTTATTACCTTTTTTACAAATTTTTTTACTCCCCCCTCTCTCCCCACCGATAGCACGTCGGGGGGGAAGAGAGAAAGGGAGTGGTGGTGCTGGGGGGGGAGGCATGCAACCTCCAGGTGGGAGGGGTGGCCATGCCACCTACCTCCTCCCCTACCCTATATAAGGGGAGGCTTCTCCCCTCCCCAGGAAGAGGGAGACGAGGCTATGCCTTCCATACATCGCCACCCTCCCCCATCAGCTCTGCTGCGCAGGGCCTTGTGGCCTCCGACTGCAGGCTTTCCCCCCTCCTCGCTTGGTGGTAGAAAGAGGCTACGGCCCCCCTTCCTTATGCCACCCCCACCACCTGGTACGTTAGGCGCTGCACACACCTCCCCTAGAACTTTTGACTCGGGCTCTTTCCCCCCGCCGTCCTGCTGAAACGGGCCCTAGGCCTCGGCCATAGTCCCCCTCCTATTTAGTAAACACTGCGGGACCCTCCCTAGGCCCTCAAACAAGCCGCCTCCCCCCTGATTTCCATCCAGTTCGGCCATGAGGAGAGAAGTGAAAGTAGGAGTGAGAGAGAGAAGAGGAGGAAGAGGGAGAGAAGGAGAAGGAAAGAAAAGAAAGAAGGAGAAAGAGAGAGAGAGAAGAGGAGGAAGAGTGAGAGAGAAGGAGAAGGAGAGAAGAAGAAGGAATGGGAGAGAGAAGGGAAGAAGTGGGAGACAAGAAGTGAGGAGAGAAAAGAAAGGAGTGGGAGAGAGAAGAGAAGAAGAGGGAGAGAAGGGGAAGAAGAAGGAGATAAGAGAAGGAGAAGGAGAGAAAAGAATGAGTGGGAGAAGAGGGAAAGAAGGAGAAGGAGAGAAGAAAAAGAAGGAGGGAGAGAGAGAAGAGGAGGAAGAGGGAGAGAGGGAGAGAGGTAGAGGAAGAGGAATAAGGAAAGAGGAGAGAAGTAGAAGAAGAAGAAGAAGAAGAAGAAGAGTAGAAGGAGAAAAGAAGACAAGAGAAAGAGAAAGAGAGGGAAGGAGAAAAGAAGTGGAAGAGGGAGAGAAGGAGAAGGAGAGAGGGAGAGAAGGAGTGGGAGAGTGAAGAGAAGAAGAGGGAGAGAAGGAGAAGGAGAAGGAGAGAAAAGGAGGAGGAAAAAGAAGAAGAAGAGAGAGAGAGAAAGTAAGAAGGAGAGGGAGTGGGAGTTGGTAAGTAACTGCAACAAGTCACCCAAACCACTCCCTCGACGAAGGACCCCAGCGAGTGGTCTCTCCTACCAAACCTGTCAACCCGAAACCCGTTAAGGTCCGGACTGCCCAATCTCCGCAAGGCGAATGGCTCCCAAGAAGAAAGTCGCGGGAAGCGTAGGCTCTCAAGCTATCGGTAATGTTGGAGAGGCGAGCGGAGCAACCAATGCAGCACACACGAATCAAGCCCAGGTTCTAAGCTTTAAAAATTAATTAGGTATTATTTCTCGTGGAAGAGATGAAAGGATTGGTGACATGCATGGAACAAGAACGAGTCTTAGGGTTCTATTTACTCTAAGTACTAAGTTGCATGAGCAAAACGGTAGAGTTGGAATTCACATAAGACTTTATGCACAAAATGATAGCTTTTATTCACATAAAATGATAAGGTTATTGCCTTACTTCACATAAAATGATAGCTTTTAAACTAGTTCAGTGCATGAATAGTCATTTAGAATTCACGTTTTGCAATTATGGTTAAAAGAAACACATGAAATGTTAATTTCTGTTCATGAGATGCACTTGCATTGTTAGACAAAACCCTAGACTTCCATATATGCAAGTCACATGTGATCCGGTGCATTAGAAATAAGTACTCATTGCCAGGAATAAAGAGAGGTAAAAGTCATCTAGGAGGTACAACTATACGAAACACACAATGTGCATGATGGTTAAGGTTGATTGGGAAATCCTGCATAGAACCGCACTAAGAGAATTGGAAGGATCGCATGCATCTAGATTGCATCTTGAAGGTCTAAATGAAGAATCATGTATTGCCATGTGTGTTAACTGAGCTTGATTGGAATTAGAGATTAAAAGACCCTTGGTTGGGTTGCGAATAAGGCATGTCTGTTGCCTTGACTGACCAGCTAATGCTTGAGTTAGGGACTAAGATACCCTAAGGTAAAACCCAAGGGAAAAAGGGCAAGTATAAGTCAACTTACCAAGACCATTTGCTTGTGTATCTTGTTTGAAATTATTGGGATCTCACCAAGTTGCAAAAAGACCCAGGATCGGATGCTGGGAGCATCCGAGAAAATAGGAGTCGCACCCTAGCAGTCGGTCGTACAAACGACCTCCGAAATGTTCGTGCTTATACTTGGATACATTATTTGGTCTCTTTGCTCAAGGAACTAATTCAAGGAAAACACTTAATGCTTCAGGTTGAAAGCTTGGAGGGAGAGGCAGGAACAATTACCTCCGACTGTCTGCCTGGCCCTATCCAAGGGGGCTGTTAGCCATGCCAGGTATATGGACCTAACCCGCTGTCAAGATTGTGGGAGAGATGAAAGGAGTCTCACTTGTAGCTTTCTCGCTTGCACAATGGGGGAATACACACAAAGTTGGAGGCTGAAAACAAATCTTCTCTTCTTAGTTGTGTAAGCCAAAAGAACTCTAGTATATAGAAATACAAAAACCCAATATGTGGGTCTCAAACCAAACTCAACTAACTATATATTCTCTACATAACGTGTGTTCATGGCCTATTTATAAATATCTTAATCTGTGATTTTTTCTTGAATAAAACACAACCCTTTTCTATTCAATCTGTAAGTAATCCCTTTATATGACACCCTTCTGTATGTAAAAAATTTTATAAAAATGGTATTTTAAAAACCCCTTATTTTGAACTCACGTTATATATACATATATTCATGAGTGACCCCCCCGAGATTATCGTAGCTTCTCCATGATCCTATTCGATGCGCAGTGGTTCAAAATGGTACTTGAAGGAGCTGGAGCAACAATTCGACGAGGTCCATCTGGATTTCTCAAAATAGATTCCGAAAAAAAATAGATGGATTTGCATGACACATTTGTGTTTCCGGCCCATTGTGAACAGGTGCATGAACTCATGTGTTTTTTAATTGTATTACGACATGGTACATGTCACAATAGTTAAATCTCTCTTTATGTGATTGTGAACATGTCACAATAGTTAAACCTCTCTTGTATGTGATTGTGAACATGTAATTTTCTATCCAAACCCTCGACAACCTCGATGGTGGTATGTTATACGTTCAGCTCCTCGAAGTGCGAGAGTATATGATCAAAGCGATGTTCAGAGCATAGATGAGGACAATATGCAAATAGAGGGGTTGATATTGCAAGGTATAGAGGCCACGGAAAGCTTGGAGCATATAGAGGAGCCAACATCGGGTAACAATGATGGAAATATAGGAGTCCAAGAATTCTTTGAGACCAAGGTGGACTCATGCTTTTGTGGTGACATGCCTATCGACCTTCCAGTGTATGCGGAGTTGTGTCAAGAGATTGACATGGGACCATAGGGTACTTCATACTTGGAGCATCCACCTACTCAATTTGTTGACGAATTGCTTATAAGGGTACATAAGATATGCATTTTAAGTAAGATCATTTTTAAAAGATTTATATTATCGTGCTTTGTATGATTTATATTGATTATGCTAACATCATTTTTTGTCTGTGCAGGTGACCTTTGTGGATATTTAGATCATCAGGATGAGTCGAGGGATGAGCGACGAGGAGCTGCAGGAGATCTTCACGCGTATGTCTCTAGATCAGATGGCGAGATTCAGAGATATGGCAGACCAGGAGCTGTCTTGGACACCGTTAGGTCACTCTATTAGATCTATTTCATCGTGCTTTGATGCTTCAATTTTTAGCAGACGAGGTCGACGATCCAAACTTGGGCTAGACGGAGGGAGTGGTCGAGGGGGATGCTGCAGAGATCCGAATGTAGTGAGCCTGCAGTCGGCTCGGGATGTAGGTGTTACTTCTCGTTCTTGTGGCGGTTCGAGAGAGCGTGGCTTAGGTGGTTGCTGTGGAGGTACGAACGCGGTGTCTTCGTCTCGTTATTTTTCTGGAGTTGCATCACCTCCGGGATTTGTCACACCTGTGGGGATGTCTACTCCACTCACTCTGGCTTTTGCTCAGCCGTCCGTAGTTGACCATAGCAACCCAAGTAGGTACACCAAATGTACAGGGGTCTCTTAGATACTACCCTAGTAGGTACACCAAATGTACGGGGGTCTCTTGGATATGCCCAGGAGCGTGGTCGCAGGTGGGAGAGGACCCATCTTAGGCATACCCTAGCGGGGTATGCCTACCTTGTAGATGATAGGACAAGAGCCATCATCATGAATGATGAGGGGAGGAGGGTGATGGCTCACATGAGAGAGTTGTGCCAACAAGTTTTTTGGCACAACTTCTTGGATCATTGGAAGAATATACTGGAGGGGAGCAAGGAATACGTAGTAGCATCCTTGCATGAGGAGTGTCCAGTACCAGCCGCAATAGATAGGTTTTCTATGGGCTAGATGATGGAGTGCATGCATGCATATATGTCACACAGACGATCAGACGCACGCAAGACACTCAAGAGTGGGGCTTCAAATCTCGAGTGGCTAGATGTGGATGACTGGTGCCGACTCAGGGAGGAGGCTACAGATTCTCAAGGGTATTGGAGATAATAGCACGAGGCAGCAAGGGCATGACTAGAGGGCGGAGTGGTTCATCATCTTGGGAGTGGCAGCCATAGGACATATCTGAAGGACTTTGTAAGTTTTTCTTTTGTTTTGCTTGCTTATTTTTTTGCAATATCCTTTGTACTGACAATCGTGTTTCTAACAGTTGTATTTTGTTTTCTTTGCAGCACTCCATTACAAATGGCAATTCCACTGACCTTGAGACTTGATATGCAAAGAGGCACGGTCTCACTGCATTGATCGACTGATTGTATGGACGGGGCGGCCTTGTTAGTCACTCATCTTTCTTGTCCGTAGTTACCATGTTTAATTAGAACGCATTATTCTATGGTGGACTGATGTGTAATTGTTTCTTTTTTTGCAGAGTCCGTTCGATGCTCCTTTGCGGTGGGACGAGGTTTCGGATGGCGATGATCTATAGCTCGCCCTTGGATCCCTGGAGCTCACATACCCTTCTTTTTTGGTCACGTGATCTGTGTAGACATTTTCTATATAGTAGTAGTATCTTGCCATGATTGTATCAGTCGCTTTCATTATGCGATCATGTATTTATTTCATGTATAAGTATTATGATTTAAGTACACTTTGTCTTTATTTACACAATCATTGTACACATTACTGAAACTATTTTGTATGACCCAAATAAAGCACATAGTGCGCTGCCTTGCCACAAATGTTTTTTACTTGTTACCGTTGCTATTAGCGTCGCAAATTTACTGCATGTGTCGCTATTAGCATCGCAAAATGCATCGCAAAGCATCGTTATCAGTGTTGTTATTTGCGTCAATACCGACGCAAATAGCGATGCTGATAATGACGCTTATATCGATTGTTCTATGGCGTCGCCAATGACGACGCTTTTTCGACGACGGGGGAAAATTTCTTTATGAACATTTTCATCTCTTTTAATGTTGGTATAAGGCCTATATCTTGTAGTGTGCATTGTGAAAAAAATATAGACTTAGAAAATTTTAGCATCATACCATTCATTTTTCTTAAACAAAGTGAGGTGCTTACTTGGCAAACGAGTCAAAGTTGTGTCTTCGAAAGTCATGTCTTCCGCGTAGAGTCCAACCAAGAATGTCAGTCTACTTAGCCCACAAAATAGTGAAATGTCCACCTTCTCCTTTGGCTGTTAGTTTTCAAGATATGGATGATGTCACCTACCTACTAATGGGATGTGAGGTCGCCTCTTAATTCTAATAACCATTATTTTTACTCTCCTTTGATCGGCATCACATTTTTGGCACCATTCTTTCTGTGGACGAGAGGGGGAGAGATAATTCGAATGATCATGGCAAGGGGGATAGAGAGATCATCAACAATGCAAGGGGAGAGAGACATCATCAATGCCTTCATTCTCCTACCATCGCCATGCCTTGCCTTCCGCATGCCAATGTTAAGCCTCTAAACACCCACCCAATCTGAAATCATAGGCAAGAAGAAGAATTTTTTTGCTCTTCATTGCCACTCTTCCTCCTTGAATTTGTGCAGGTCCAAAATTCACCCCATTGGTCTGAATTCCTCATCATGGTGCTATGATGAAGAAAAAGGAAGAAGCTTTAGTTATAAGCTTCTTAATGAATGTTGGTCTATAGAAAAAGAATGGTTCCTTCTCTCTCTTCTTCAATCTCTCCTCGCGCATCAAGATCATGGCATCCCTCAAGGTCACCACCTCTAGCCTCTCTCCACGATTATTAACTGCTTCCTTTTCCCCCTATTCTCACGTTTTTTCTCTTTTTCTTATTCATTTCCTTTCCTCCTAAACCTTAGAAAACTTAAACCTTCCAATCCCTCTCTTTCAACTTACCACTATCACCATTAATTGACACACACCTAGATAGTCGTAACTCAGTTTCATAGGTCATTTCCACCCTGGGGGAAGTTACTATATGTATATCCTCTACATCACGTGTGTTCAAGGTCTATTTATAAATATCCTGATCTGTGAATTTTTCGTGAACAAAACATAATCCTTTTGTATTCAATCTATAAATAACTCCTTTATATTACACCCTTCTATATGTAAAAAATGTATAAAAATGGTATTTTAAAAATACCTTATTTTGAACCCACGTGATGCACACATATATTCATGAGTAACTTACTCGAGTTTCCGCCTTTTGTACACATTAATAAATCATGTCATTTCACTCTCTCACTTACTCACTATGTATGTGTAGATATCTTGTCCCCTTCCTCGCATATGTATATTTAAGGAGGCACTAGTGGAAGGTTCTCTAGAGGAGAAGAATATGTACACCATTGTACATAGAGACCTTCTAGATCTAGGAAACTATAATACTATTATGATAGGGCACACACTAGCTAAGATCCATCCCTACACCCTGGATGGATATATAACTTTGATCTCCTCAAATCTTTGGATTGTCACCCCTCTTTGTGTAGGCATAGAGAGAAAATCATGGCTAAGATAATTAACATAGTGTATTTGCAAAATACATAATCTTCACCCGTCCTCTAATACTAGTGATAAGTATTAGATTACTCAACTACCAAGCTCTAATTAATCTTAGCTAAATACCTAGCAAAATCTAAGCTTCACCCACCTCTCATGAAAGAACTTCCTCGAACCAACATCTCCCACCGTGAACACATAAAGTACATACGATACATAATCCTCTCTTTCAAACAATTGTTCTAGGAGATAAAAAATAATCCTCACTGAACACTCCCCAAAGAAAATGAATATCTAGCCCTACGGCTTGGAATACCTCACTCTCAGCGTGGGTCAATGTTTATGAAGACAATGGCCATGCATCCAAGATGATACCATGTGTTGAATGCAATGCGATTGTGAATGATTCATAGTGCACAACCATTTTTATTCATTTAAAACAACATTGTGACAATGCAAACCTTTATTTTTTCATATTTTCATTTTAAAGGTAATTGATGTGTTGCATAAGGTTAGCATAGAGCATGCTCATGCTACTATTGAACCCTTTTAATTTTTAAAATACAAGTATCCTATATGTAAAATAGAGCAGAAAAAATCAACTTTAGCATGTAATCAGTACTTATTACCCCCTCCTCTCCATATTGTTTAAAGTTGTGCATTATTCGATTGTAGGTTTAGGAAGTGTTTTGGTATATTTTTCTTCAGAAAGAGTGACAAATACTCACTTTAGCATAAAGATAGGGATAAACCTCATGTTTTATCCATACCATACATCAACGGGCACATATCTTATTTTTCCTTGTTTTTTCAAGCATAAAAATCAAATTTTTCTCATTTTTCTCAATTTTTCTTCTTTATTTATCAATAAATACTAATAATTTTTTATTTTATGATGCAACCTGATTAGAGGTGCTAAGAATTATTTTCATCCCTCATTTCATCCCATGCGAACACCATTTAACATATCAAAACCCCCAAAATCCATGATGTGCCTTAAAACCACAAATTTACAGGTTTTTCATGTTTATAAAAAAATTAACAGAAGACCACTTCTTGCTAATTTTCTTAATGTTTCTCATAAAACAGATCATTGACAATCAATAGCAACAATTTTCAACCATTTACAATCAAGATTTATCATAAAACTATGAAATTTATCACTTAGTCATAAAATTGTGCTTTATCTCACACACATCTCGCATTTGATGGCAGTTGATGCCAATTAATAGCCGCTAACACTCCTTCAAACACATGGATCTATGTTCCATCATGACTCAGCATAATCTCCCAATTGAATCTCTCAAATCAACCCACCCCTCTCACATAGATTGAGCCATGGGAAGAAGGTGCACATAGGAGAGAGAAAGACTAAAATCAGATATTTTCATTTCTCATGTCATATCGCACATGCATACAGTCAAATTGAAGCCCTCAACCCATAGATCATGGATATGCCTTCCATCTCTGATGATCCATCGGCCTGGCTAAAAAGCCATCAACATTCCAATCAATGAGGTGCCAAAAAACTACACCCCCTCCCTTCTCCACACTGAAAAAACGTTTTTTTATTAAGGCATTAGCTTAATCCTTAACCTTAGAAGTTAACCAGTTCATTTTTTTAGTATTCACACTATTCGCTAAGTGGTTTCATCTCCATTGAGGGTGCAAACGGACTCAAAATCTATCAATCTAGCCTCCATTGCATTCTTTTCGGCTCTCGGTTCCTATAGTCACTTTATAATGTGAAATCTTGTAGGGATTAAATGGGGGGTCAAATAGACTCTGATCGACGAATGGAGACTTGAGTTGGGTTTTGGTGTCAAAATCTATCTAGAAAAACTCCTACTCATCGGTCTACAATCACTTCATTTCCCATGAAAAATTGTTCTTTTATGCCTCCCTGGCCACTTTTTGCACATTAAATCAAGCTCCAAAAATCAGCTCACTTTCCTCACTAATATCCCTTATGACCCATGTATCTACATTTTTCCATGAATTTTCTACTTGTTGTGGCATTATTAAATACATCCTAAAGGCACCAAGTCCTTCCACTCATGCTATCTTTGGAAACATAAATAACACATGATCATTCTACTCATGAAGTACAGCAAAAAAATTTCTTTTTAATAATTATTTTTTGATTTTTTACACATGGAATCCTTTAGCACAGCACAAGCAACACTAGGACCACTCTAGTGCTACTGAAACACATTATTTAGATACAAAAATGATTATTTTTAAAATTTTGAAATTTTTATAAAAAATATAATTATATTTTATAATTCTTAAGTTCATTCTTAATATTTCACTATTTATTGATATTTTTCTTTTTTTCTCTCTATTTTTATTATTCGTTATCTTTTTATTTAATAAAAATTCAAAAAATAGCAAACAAAAAATGTGAAGTACTAAAAATTAAGTATTGATATCTCTTTTCCACTCTCTAAAATAACTTCTCAATCCCATTTCATTTACTATGAAAATGAATAAACTTACACGAAAACTACTTACACATTGTGAAACGAATGAGGTGTCGTGTGGATTCCAAGACCGCTAACACTTGAGATAGATACTAACATACTTAGTATCACTCAACAATGCTCCAATAACATGCCACAAACCATAATAACTCTCACCTCTCCCTCTCTTTCACCCATTCCCCTTCTTACATAAGAAGAGCCATTATGTAAGAGGAAAGGAAAGAGAGAGAGAGACTGTTTTGAGGGAGGAGAGAGAAATACTAACAAACTAGTATTCTTTATTATTCATATCAAGCCATGAAATTTACATCATCACGTATAGAATGGTGAGGAGTCTTTGTTTCATCCATCACACGTGAGAAATGATGAGGATCTTGCATGTAGCAATTAGAAAAAATCCAACATGATGGCACTTTTTGTTTTCTACCCATTTTTTTCCCTTCTTTCTCTCTTCTAAATGACTACAAACATCAAGAAAAAGTACCCCTCTGAGGCCTACCATAAGTGCCCCTTCAAATTTGACATATCCACATGGTCTTTGAGCCTTTTCTAGCCTCTTCAACTGCCCACTCCACATTCCCATTAATTAAGGTCTCGAGGCCCTAACTTCCATCCCAAGCGCCTAGAATTAATGCCCAAGTGATGGCTAGATGCTTCTTCATTAATTATAGAACTCAACTTGGTGCTTCACTACGTCTCAAACTTCAAAAACCTTTGTCTCTTGCACCTAGATTGCTTTGCACCATGCACCACTTTGGATCCCATTTTTCGCCCACAAATGCCTTGCGGATCTGTCTAGATGCTATTTTTGACTTCTAAGTCAAGTAACTTTTTTAAAACTCCAAACCTTGCAGCCATTAAATGGGAGGTCAAATGGACTCCTATCTAGGAATTGATACTTGTGTTGGATTTTCAACGTCAAAATGCGCCTAGAAAAACTCCAGCTTCTTGATCTATGATCCACACATTTTTCACCAAAATCGCCACTTATTATAGTGAAAGCATACCTGAGTTGCTATAAATGGTTGAGAGATCTAAGCCATTGTTATAGGTTTGGGAAAATAAACAAGTGATCTAGTATTGTGATTAATAGGGCTGAAGTAAAAGACAACTAATTCTACCTCTTCATGGATGCCTTTACGGCTCAAGAGGTTATTTTGGGGATAGATTTGAACTAATCTTTCACTACTACTATAGGTGAGTATTGAAAGGGTTTTTTTGGCTATAACTGAAGAGATCTCATGGGTTCTTACCAAAGAAGGATGGCTTAAGTGGTTATGGGTTGTTTTTTTTACATATTTGAGATATTTTGGTAGGGTATTCTATAGTATTTTCAAGTACTTCCTTTGAATTCACTATTATAATTTGTTCTGAGATAAAAGAATAGTGCTACTCTATCATTTCAGACAACACCTAAGCTATCATCCTAGGTACAATGTATTAATCTTGAGGGAAATTATAGCATTTGTATAGAGTTTCCAAGATTAATATAGTTTCTTATTGGGTTTATCTATTATTTATGTTCGAAAGTGTATTCAAGAGTCCTTATTCTAATATTTATTCCTTCCATCATACTTCACTTTTCCTTAATCCCTAGTGCATTCAAGCCTAGACCTTTCTAAACCCCCAACATTTGGTAAACGACATGAAAGGCCTAGCTCAAAGTCTACAAGATGGGAGAACTAGTTGAAGATGAGCTTCTTTCAAGACAATATATCTAAGATTTCATGAGAAACCATGAATTAATTAAACATTAGAAGCTCTTATTCGGTTCTATAGAAAGTGATGTAGATATGATTAAGTTATGGCAAAAATATTTCAAGGTTTCTTTCCTTCTATGTAGAGAAGGGAGCTAGCGAGTATACTAGTAGATGATATTTTGAGATGTTTTACTAGCATTATTTGTTATCAAATTTCGAGCCACATAGATTCTAAATACATAGATTATGGAAATACACGGGCTAATTTTAAGAGTTCCCTAAAAGAGGAGTGTTTCATAGAGGATGTAATTAGAGTAACCAAGCAAACTTTCCTAGAGTGGGTTCATAAACTTGCAAAGGGCCTTTTTTCTCCAAAGCTACAAAGAGAGTTTGAGATGAAGTTTGATTAACTGGATAGTGTAGAGAAATTACCTTTACTCACAAACAAATTTTTTTGTTTTTATAGGTATGTATTTATCACGTGGTTTCCATATAAGGGAATTTAAAAATACCATTTTTACACATTTTTTACATACAAAGGGATCCCATATACATGGGTTACTTATAGATTGAATAGAAAAGGGTTATGTTTTATCAAGGAATAATTCATATATAAGGATATTTATCAATAGACTAGAGGGTATACATATAGTGAATTCCCCAAGGGTTGTAGACCCTCCATTGCAATTGGAGCTAGAGAAGCTATTAGAGGATGATACTACAAAGCAAGGAATGCCTAGGCCCCGATTAGTCACAGATGTTAGAGTGAGTGATTAGGAAATAACCTCCTATACCTTGTACATATTCTTCAAAAGGCAGTTCCATGGATGAAATTATAAAAAATATGTGGGATTTAAAGGTTACACTTGCTAAGCTTGAAGATCCAAGAAAATATTCTACTCCAAAGACCTCGCCTAGGGTAGATTTTTTCCGCCATTACATGGTACATAGCATGATCATAGAGACTATGAATCATATAGAGATTATTTAAGAAAGAATTCAATTTTTTGGAAGGATGAGAAGATTCATGCAAATGAAAATGGTATGCACTTTCTGTAAACTTTGGGAAGGTATGGAGAAGATTATTGAAGATCTCATGATGTGGAATATTATGTATATGTAGTTGTAGATACAACTACTTATAGACTACAAACAAAGAGATCTCTAGATTTCAATATAGGTAAGAAAGTAGAGTTATGGATCCATGCCATACAGACATGAGGTAAGGGAAAAGTACCAAAGAAAGAGCTAAATGATGCATGCCAAAGTATTAGAATGAAGACTAGGTGGGATTCCCTTGTGGATTCCGAGTATGTCTATGATTATTTGGTAAATAAGTAGAACATAAATGTAATAATGGAAGATAAAAGAAAAAGAGGAAATAGGAACCCATGGACATCAAAGAGGGTTCCTAGAGAGGGTGGCCAAATAGAGCCTATGAGTAGTCTATGCCTCTTGTTAGACTCAGTCTAGAGCATAACATGGAAGATGTACACAAAATAAAAGAGAGAAAAGAAAAGAAACAAGAAAAGCCAAAGGGAAAGAAACGAGGATATAAGCTCCTCTTTGATATAGAGATGATTACATATCCTCAAAAGGTTTTGGAAGAGAGGATTCTAAATACCAAAGTCAAGTTTACATTAGATGAAATTCTTGGAAAAGGTAAAAGAGAGTTCCATGAGTAGATTATAGATATTATAAAAATATAGATAATATGTGGATGAGTCAACTCAAGCTAGGATACAAAGTGAAGAAGAAACATGTTTACAGGTATAGAATTGGTTTTTGAAGACGATGCAGATGCACAACTACTCGTTATATGAAGAAGAAAAAAAAGCTTACTGTAGATAGTGGTAAAGTGAATAGTATTGCCAAGAAGATTGTGATATATAGTAAAAATACAAGAGATGTATGGACTATGCACTATATAGAGGATGGAGTGGCCTCAGAGGTGATAGCTAGGAGTCATTATTCCACATACCATTGGGCGTATGTGCTACCACACAAACTATATTCAAGGTTGGAGAATTGAAAACTCCATGTGTTTCACTGATAGACCATGGTTCAAAAATTAATGTTATGGTGATAAATATTTATGAGAATGGAAGATGGTCTATGGATGTCAACCACAAAGATGGAGAATGCGAGTATCGAATATCTGTAGGAGAATTGTATGTTTGTTGTCCAAACATAAAGATTACAATAGGAGGAGCACAAGATGATCACCATGTTTTTTTGCAAGATTCTTCATCATATCCAATGATAATAGGGCAACCATTTCTTATTGCGGCATGGATGGAGGCTAAAATTTTGGATGATGGTTCTACCTACATATGAATCAAGAGAAAACACAACAAAAGAGCAATGTAGATTATGGCACTATGTGATAATAATGTAAGGAATGCAAATACATTGAGGGAATACCTCGGGTAAGTTACTCGTGAATATATGTGTGCATCATGTGGGTTTAGAGTAAGGTGTTTTTAAAATACCTGATGGGACCTGAAATGGGCCGGCACTGGCTATAGCACTAGCCGGGACCTCATGCTCATGACACACAAACACCCTCACGGCCTCGCAGACCAGGAGCATCAATCCAATGCTAAAGGACAAACTGCCCTAAAGCTTAATTCATGCGTCTATAGTTTATAGTCCAACATTTTCCTTAAACTCCTCAAAGGGAGAACCCATACTTATTGGCAATGCCGCGATCACACACATATGGAGACACTCCACCGACTAATAGTCCCACTGCAGCTCTCCTACATCGCAGGGATTGGCCCTTTGATGCGCTGCTAAACATATAACACAAACGAACACAAACTCCTCTTTTTTTTTTCTCGTATTTCCAAGAGATATACCATGCTTCCTCACTTCACAGTCCCTTAGGAAACCGCCCCTCTATCCTGTGGCAAGGGATAACCTCACACTCTCAATCGTAGGTCAAAGTCCTAAGAAAACAATTGCTATGTAGTCCAGGAGCTTCTTCTTTGATACAATGAACCATGCATAGTGCATAATGTTAATGGTTTAGTGCACAAACAAAAGAAAATCAGCATTGTGCATTATGCGAAACCAATCTTTCCATGATTTCCATGCTAACATTTATGTATTGAAACGAGGAGAGACACCGAGCCTTACGCTCATACTGCCTTTTCCTTATTTTAAAAAAGCATCCCATAAGCATGATGCAACACATAAATCAGATTTTAATTCATATTTTGATGCTCAAACTCCCCTCTCACTCTACCGTTTAATGTTTTGCAATTGTTGATAGGTGTAAGAGAAACACTTATGTAATTTTTTGGAATTTTCTTTTTATCGTTTCCTAATTTTTCCCCATTTAAAACCCATTTTTCACCATTTTTTGGTAAATTTCCTCTATTTTCTTCAATAGAAAATGACTAGAAATTGAATTTGATTGTGGGCTGTGGCCCTTAGGTTCTTTGACAGCAAAATTTCAGGCTTTGTTGATGTTATATCTCATATTCCCCCTTTATTTTGCAAAAAACCTCCATTTTACCCCTTAAATGCGTGTTTTACGGGTTTTATACCATTAATTTCAGCCATACCACTTATGATTTTCTTTCAATAGAAAATGACTAGAAATTGAATTTGATTGTGGGCTGTGGCCCTTAGGTTCTTTGACAGCAAAATTTCAGGCTTTGTTGATGTTATATCTCATATTCCCCCTTTATTTTGCAAAAAACCTCCATTTTACCCCTTAAATGCGTGTTTTACGGGTTTTATACCATTAATTTCAGCCATACCACTTATGATTTTCTGATTTTCAGAGCATAAATTGATAAAACTCATAGCAAACAATATCATGATGCATAATCAGCCCATGGAAACAATATTTCATCAACCAAATAGCATAAAAACTCATTTTTTCTTCATAAAAATTGAATTACCGCTTAGACTTTATGTCTCGGGATCTTGGTTTTGGTACGGGACTGCGTGTCAACCCTGATTCATTGTCCATCATCTTCAAGATCAGCAATCTTCATGTCTACATTGGTCCAGAAGCAATCTAGTCTCATCCGGACAAGCTTTCCTCCACCATTCTTCATTTTCCTCTTGCACACAAGAACAACCCCTTAAGGGAGAGAGAAGGAGGAGAGAGAAAGACTAAAATCAGAGTTCTTCATCCAGGCCATCATTGCGCGAGCGAAGGGCGGCGATATGATCAGCATACAAAAGGGAATCAAGGCCCATGATCACTTGTATGGGTTGTGTGCAGGCTGCCATCTCCAATCCCCAAGAATTGGGCGCATTTTTTGGCACCATTTTCTCACGCTTTCTTCTTCCCCATGTTGCCCACGATTTGATGCCCACATTTCATATTACATGAAATGCTCCAACTCCCCCAAAGGTCACTTCCCACTTGGCCAAAAATAAGTCCACCTTTTCAAATCTTGCCCACTTGTTGGCCATTTCCCCGTCCGGGCTCCGATTTGAGTGCTATAAATTTTTGGGCATCTGGCTTGACATCCGGCATTGGCTAGCAACTCTTGACAACCCGCACGGCAGTCTGAAAAATGATCAAAAATCAACAAGTGTCGCTCGGGCGCCTTTTCAGAGTCGTATTTCACTTGGTGCTTAAAATCGTCCTAGCTGGAGCCGTCGCCTTCGATGTTAAATATTTTTCCCCTAAATTATGGATTTTTTGGAAAATTTTAGGCACATCTCGAGCTCAAAACTCCGCTCTCATTGGCGACCACGGGATAGGGCGACTCAGCCCGTCGAATCCCACAGTAGATTTGCACAAAACAACCAAAGGAAGCATCAAGATAATACAAAAGAAATACATACTAAATATAGCACAATGCTCACCCCACCCCCTGACAAAACCAAGGCATGACATCCACAAGGAGTAGGCCTAGCATAATCTGATAGAAGGTCCGAAGCTAGTCACTAACCGACTACTCCAACACGGCCAAACTAAAAAGAACTATCAAAGAGGTTACCCTAAGTGGTGGTTTGAACTACCTACCTAACTAAGGACAACACAACCAGGAGCTCCTACTAGGCGAGGACACCTATAGCCTGATCATGAAGTATTTTCTTTTAACCCATTTCTTCTTTTTTGGGGTTTTATCGTTTTCATACTCGGGCATGTAAAAAGGAGGGAGCTGAGTGTAGTGACCCAAGGAGAATAGTGTGTCGGCCTCAGGTCCTGTATCAGTACCCAAGAACCTACCAAGCCCTTGCAAGGCAACACTTAATCCTTTTCTGACACTCATTTTTATTTTCGCTCCAACCTTCCTTACTTTCTTTTTTCCAACAAGAAGCCACCCCTAGGAAGACAAGGCATCGGCCCTGGGTCTGACTCGTCCCCAGGAACCTACCAGGCCCTCGCTAGGCGATAATCAACTGCTTATAAATTTTCGTTTCTTTTTTTAAAAAGCTTTGATAAGGGTTAGAATCCCTTTTTATATACCTTTGTATATATTTATTATCTTTTGGGATATTCAGGGTTTCTTTTCCTTTTATATCATCATTATTTTTGTTCTGGCAGGCTTCTCTAACTGCCTCACAACTAACAAGAACTCCTAGAACGGCTGCCTAGCAGGCTAGCAGAACAGGGTCACTAGAAGTCCCTTCTAAAATAGGTCTTTTGATGCCGGGCAATGTCTTTACAGGAGGCAACGACTACTCAGACCTCCCTCAAACATACTGAACCTAAACCTAGGACTTCATGCCTTGGTCGCCGATCCCCAACAAGAAAAGGAACTCCCTTACAAGCACACAGACACATATAGCATAAAACACGGTACTCATAAAGGAGAGATATCACCTGGATAGGGCCACGAGAAGCTTCCGTGCAACAAAAGACTCCTTCCAAGCTCTTCTTCCGAACCTGTCTAGCACAAAACTAAAACAAGAAACCATTAACTGTACCTGCACTAAACAGTCGACTAGCCCTCTTGGCCTAATGAGATCAAACAAAATAGCACCTACACATCCCTCCCTGAAACAATACAAATATACAATAATAGGCTCCTTTCCAAGGAGGAAAACCACAGGGCTCGCAGCCCTAAACTAAATGCATAAGGTTATGACCCATCCCTCCTGCATATATAGCAAGAGGCGTACGCATAAGATGTTGTCTAATCAATCTATGGGTCCAGGATAATAACGGTAGATTGGTCTCGGCTACTGTTTGCATCACCCATATCAACCATCGTCTGCCATATATTGCATGCTCTAATAACATTCCCCACAAGCGACCGGGTCCTGTTTCATCATTGATCACAATATCCAAACTAGGACTACAGTTAAAGAAAATGTCTTCTTCATAAGCAAGATTTGCCACTGAATCCGCAAACTGATTCCAGTAACGTGGAATCAGCTGAAAAGATACTCTCTCAAACTCCTTAAGTGGGGTCATCGTAGTTTGATGATACATACAAAGAATGGGATTCCGCACTATGTATGCCCCATCTAGCTGATTCAAGATCAACTAGGAATCCCCTTTTACTAACAACCGACGAATACCACCTTGTTTGGCAATATGCAATCCCATAATCAAGGCTTTATACTCTGCCATATTGTTAGTAAATCCTATCCCGAGATAAGCAGCTAACTTCATCGTAACTCTACGTCGGGGATCTCGGATTACCATTCCAACACTCCCTTTTTTATTAGGGCCCCTGGACTCTCCATCAAAATATAATGTGTACGTCCATAATGGGTTTACACAACCTGCCATCACGAACTCCTCTATGCGTAGTTATGGTAATCAAAGTTTTGCATGTTTAGAGGATGAACTGACGGCTCCATCCCACCTTCTTCATTGAACTCAACAGGGATACTTATCAACAGTCGTAAGAAGTGATGGCAAAAGACTTTGATCTCCCACACAAAGGTCCCGTCTTCTTGCTCAATCACTTTGTATCCTTTGCTCCACCAGATAAGTTTCCCCTGATGATATCTCTGCTCCAGATATGGGTGCTCCAAATAAGGAATTAATCGACCCATCAACCAGCTTTAAGCTCTTTTGTAGGTCTCAAATCATCCCCAGCATGGACCTGCAATGCATTTTCTTTATATTAGCGTACTTAGAAATAATAAGGTTTAATCTTATTAAGATTACCCTTTTTTTTAAAGTCGACTCCCTGTAAAATCAGCTAATAGAGCCGTAGACCTATTTTTCCCTAGCCTAACAATCTTGTAGGGGCCATCCCATTTAGGTTCCAGCTTCCCTGGAAACAACTCCCTACGCGCATCGTAATGTAGGACTAATTGCCCTTTTTTAAAGGCATACTTCTTCGCTCTAAGATCATGCAACTGCTTCATCCGACGTTTAGCTAGCTCCTGGTGTAATAAGCTCTGCAGTTTCAGCTCATCTAGATGGGCAATGGTCGTGAAATGTTCAAAAAGGGAATCCTCATCTCCAAAAGAGTGGTTAATTGCAAATCGTATGGTTGGCAACTCAATCTCAAGGGGTAACACACACTCTTCCCCATAAACCAATTAGAATGGAGTATGGCTGGTAGCTCGCTTGAATGTTGTATTGTATGCCCATACTGCCACATACAACTTCCTGTCCCAGTCTCGTTTCTTCTCAGAGACTATTTTAGACAAGACACCCACAAGGTGCTTATTCGTACTTTCAACTTGCCCGTTTGCTTGCGGATTATAAGGGGTCGTTTTATTGTGCTTGATTTGCCAAGCTTCAGTCAAGCTTTTGATCACTTTGTTCAAAAAATGGGTTCCATGGTCTCGACACTAGTTCCTTCGGTGGACCGAAACGGTAGATAATCTACTCTAAAAGAAAACTTGCAGTCTCTTTTGCATTGTCCTGCCTCGTCGCCCGCGCTTCTGACCATTTTGCAAAATAATCAGTTGCTACTATAATGTACCTGTTTTGGGTAGTAGACGATGGGGTAATAGGACCCACAAAATCAATGCCCCACTTCTCAAATGGAAGGTTAGCCATGATAGGCGTAAGTGGACGTTTCCTATTCTCTCTACTGTCATGTCTTTGACAAGTATCACATCTCTTAACATACTCAAAGGAATCTTGGAAGATGGATGGCCACCAATATCCAGCTCTTAACGCTTTCTGCGCCGTCAACCGTCCCGCAAAGTACCCTCCACATGCAGAGTCATGGCACTCTTCCAAGATGAAAGGAACCTCCTCAGGCATCACACATCGACGATAGATATCATCAACACCCTGCCGATATAATGTCCCTGCGATCAAGGAAAACTTCAAAGCCTATTGTTTGATTTTCCCCTTTTCTAACTTTGATAGACCAACTCCAGTCTCTCCTGTTGATAGATAGTGTGTAATAGCAGCATACCAAGATGGGATGGAAGCTGTATCAATTTTAAACATTTCTGCAATGTCACTTCCTTCAGCCAAAGTCTCTTTCGGCTCCCCAAAATCCACAAGGCATTCCACAATACCCTGCAACCTCGGTGGCTTACTCTTAATATCATAATCGAACTCTTGCAAAGAACCACTTTGCCAAACGATCAAGCGGTTGTAGCTTGTTCATAAGCAATCTAAGCCCTTTCGCCTTCGTATAGAAAACTACCTTCTCATAGAGGATGTAGTGCCTGAATTTCTTAGTCGTAAAGACCATCGCAAGACACAACTTCTCCATGTAGGTATAGTTAATCTCTGAAATGCCCAATTTTTGATTAGCAAAAGCTATCGGATGATACCACTTTTCCTCCTAGACTTGAACTAAACAGCAGCTTATACTATGCATGGTGGCTGCTGAAAATATATAGAATACCTCACCTCTTTTAGGTGCTTTTAAAATGGGCGCTTTTACTAGCTCCTGTTTCACATCCTCGAAAGCTACCTTACAAGGGTGGCTCCATTCAAATAGATAGCTAAAGGATAATAAGTTCATTAATGGCAACGTCCTTTCTGCCAAGGCATTTATAAACCTTCGATAGTGCCCTATCGATGACAGAAATCTATGAACCTCTTTTGGAGTGCGTGGTGGACTCATAGCGACTATAACCTTGATCTTTTCAGGGTCAGTTGCGATTCCTCCTGAACTGACCACATGACCTAGCAATAGCCCGTAAGGCACACCAAAAACACACTTCCGTGGGTTAAGAGCGATACAAAATTGTCTGTAGCGCTCAAAGCACTTTCTTAAGATAATCAACATCCTTTCCCTTACAGTGGCTGCCCCCAGGTCATCAATAAATACCTTCAGCTCATCTAGGGAGATGTCACCAAAGGTCCTGTCTGCTATTCGTTGCCATGATCCAGGTGCATTGCACAAACCAAAGCCATCACATGGTACACAAAAGTACCAAAGACAGTAATAAAATTCGTTTTCAACTTATCCTCTTCTGCAATTGCCATCTGGTTATATCCTGCAAAGCAATCCATGAATGAATATATTTCCCTACCCGCTAATTGATCCAAAATCTGGTCAATAAACGACAGCGGGTAGTAATCCTTAACTGTCTACTTATTCAGCTCTCTAAAATCTACACATAGTCGGATCTAGTTGTTTTTCTTCTTCTTGATAACGACTGGTGAACACCATTCTGTGTGTTGTACAGGGAAGATTAAACCAGCTTTCCGTAACTTCTGCAACTCCTCAAACAGCCCGTCCCTCAGTTCAAAAGGCATACACCTTACCTTCTGACGCACAGGATGACTGCCTTCTTTTACAGGAATAGTATGAACAACCAGGCTGGGAGGAATGCCTCTCAGCTCATCATAACTCCAAGCAAAGATGTCGCGGAATTCTTGAATCAAGGACACATAGTCCTCCCTTTCTGCTGAACTGAGCATGGAACCTAATTTAATTGGCCGCGAATCATTCGGCGTGCCAAGGTCTAACTCAATCACATCCGCATCTCTTATCCTATCTTGCGCCTCTATTGGCTCATTTAGAGTTATCTGATAAATATCCTCTGTAGTGGACCCCTCTTTAGATTCATCACTGGATGATGTCTCACTACCAGATGGATCGTCTATTGTTTCTAATTCAGTAGAAGATAAAGGAGCTCTCTCACTTTGAGGAGACTCTAGGCAAGCATCAGACTATTACCCGGTTAGCACCTCTACTTAGAATCACTCGACCGGCGGGTATTCGTAAGGTCCAAGGCCTCCCTAGCAAGACTCGATAGCTAGGACGTCTTGCAAATCTGATCACCCTAAAGTCCAAGAAGCATTCTACACTCACAACTGTAACATGGACTCTAGTAACACGACCTTCTGGTTGTCTTAGACTATCATCAGGCATTCTACGAAGGGTGGAGCTATTTTTTTGGATGCCTAGACCCAGCCTCTCCATCAACTCTGAACTCATGATATTGACGGAGGATCCAGTGTCTACAATGGCATGTTTCACCAATATTCCATCCACATAAGCTGGAACCCTAGGGCAATTCTTTTCAGCATGATCAAACCAATCTTCCCCTACTCGTGCTATGCCCAAAGGTTCTACAATATACCCGATACGCAGGATCTTCTTAAATTCCTTGCGTACTCTTGGAGATAATTTGATCAAATGTAGAAGGTTTACGTTTGGTTTAACTTCACAGAGAGAACTTGCTAAATCAAAATCATGATAGGTAGCCAAAGCTCTCTTCTCTCACCAAACCATCCTCTCTTTTGGTCTTTGGACCGGTTTTGGTGCTTCTTTCTTAGCTCTTGCCTTCTTTCTTGGCACTTCCTCATCCTTCTTAGGGTCACCTTTTCTGTCAACCGGCCTTAGTGATCCCTCTTCCATGCTAGGATTCTGGAATTGTGTCCCCTTATCCCCTTGTTTAGGGTTTCCCTCAACCGGTTTTGCATTATCTCTGTCAACCTCTTTAGCCTTTTGGCCTCTTGTCACGGCTCTTAAGTTAGAGGTTTCAGCATCATTGACTCATACAGCCTCAATAAGGCTGACTCCATTGCCTTGTGGCAACTCTTCTACACTTGTTTTTTCCCTCTGCAATATTTGTCTTGGTGTGTCATTCTGCTGCAAGTTATTTCCTTGCGCTCTATGATTCACAGGGCCTGGCTGTTTACTCCCTTGTTGAAGGGAACTAATCTTACTCCAACAGGTAGCAGCTAAATGGCCCGACTTCCTGCAAATGTCACATCTAACATTTGGACAATTTCTAGGGAAGTGCTGTCCACCACACCACTTACAGCTGAATCTTGAGCTCTTTAGGGCGTCGACTCCCTATCAAATTCTGTTGCTTCTTCAAGAAATTAACGTCGATAGCTATTTGCCGATATTGTTCGAAAATCATGTCGGTATAATGCTTCATCATATCCTTAACTTCGCCAAGGACATTAGATGCACTTGACTCATAGCCTCGATCGTCGACCCGTTGTTCCATTGGCCTAACAATCTGATTTGGCATTGGTTGTTGACTCACATGAACATCATTAGAATTCTAAACTTGGCCTCCAACATTTGGTGGAGTCAACTGACTTGCCATAGGCATAGTCACACTAGGAGGAGCTGGCAGCAAGGGTACATTCTGAACCATACTCCCTCTCCCATTAGGGTTAGCCATAGGCATCCCTTGACTTCCATTTGTCAATGGTAGATTGCCTCCAGATACTAAACCCGCATTAACTTTCAGTCGGGAGGAGTAGGTCGTTTGTAATCGTGCTTCTACTCCCTCTGCCCGCGTAATAGCGATGTCTATATCTGCCAAGGCCACACTGCTCAATTGTACTTGGATATTAAAATCCAACCTATGCAAAAAGTATTGCAATTGGGCAGCTGACGGAATGGGAATGTAAGTTTGTAACTTATGAAATACTTCCTTCAGCTTCTTGGCATAGGCTTTCACATTCTCATGAGGGTCTTGGCATGTTACATTCAAGACACACAACCAATATTGGCCACCTCTTTTAGGGGCATATTCTGCTCGGAAAGATGCATAAAATTGATCAATTGTGGTTATGGTTCCAGACTCTATGCTGTGATACCATATCGCAGCCCTTCCTTTTAACATCATATTAAAGAACATCATGAGATGTCCCTCATCTTGGATGCGATAATTGAACATCAATCTTTGGAGTTCAAAAATGTGAAATTCCGCATCCTCTTCAGCTAACCCATTAAAAATGGGCAAGGGAACTCCTAAAGCTGGCAAATTCGGCGTCCCTGCAAGAATTGCAATGGGTTGTGCCATGGCGACAATCGGATTAACAATAGGAGCTTGAACGGGTGGATTCACCCCCCACTTAAAGTGGATAGACTTGGTGGAAGAGAGGAAGAACTTACGCTTCCTCCTGCACCTAACGGACTATGTGGAGTAGTTGGGTTACTAAGACCACTGCCTCTTATACGTACCGGGCTACTCCTTTGAGGAGAATAACAACTTACAATCTCTAACCGCCTTCTAGCCCTCTTAGCACGTTCTGCTTTTTGGATTTTGGCTTGACGGTCCTTGTCAGAGGACATAAACCAACTTCCTTTTGGTCCCTAGAAACCCTCGATCTAAAAACCACCACTTAATATAGACGGCTTCCGGTAGATGCACCACTGATGGGACCTGAAATGGGCCAGCACTGGCTATAGCACTAGCTGGACCTCATGCTCATGACACATAAACACCCTCATGGCCTCACAGTCCAGGAGCGTCAATCCAATGCTAAAGGACAAACTGCCCTAAAGCTTAATTCATGCATCTATAGTTTATAGTCCAACATTTCCCTTAAACTCCTCAAAGGGAGAACCCATACTTATTGGCAATGCTACGATCACACACATATGGAGGTACTCCACTGACTAATAGTCGGAGCCCCACTGCAGCTCTCCTATATTGCAGGGATTGGCCCTTTGATGCGTTGCTAAACATATAATACAAATGAACACAAACTCCTCTCTTTTATATTTCTCGTATTTCCAGGAGATATACCGTGCTTTCTCACTTCACAGTCCCTCAGGAAACCGCCCCTTTATCCTACGGCAAGGGATAACCGCACACTCTCAATCGTGGGTCAAAGTCCTAAGAAAACAATTGCTATGTAGTCCAGGAGCTTCTTCTTTGATACCATGAACCATGCATAGTGCATAATGTGAATGGTTTAGTGCACAAACAAAAGAAAATCAACATTGTGCATCGTGCGAAACCAATCTTTCCATGATTTCCATGCTAACATTTATGCGTCTATAGTTTATAGTCCAACATTTCCCTTAAACTCCTCAAAGGGAGAACCCATACTTATTGGCAATGCCGCGATCACACACATATGGAGGCACTCCACCGACTAATAGTCGGAGCCCCAGTGCAACTCTCCTATATCGCACGGATTGGCCCTTTGATGCGCTGCTAAACATATAGCACAAACGAACACAAACTCCTCTTTTTTTTTCTCGTATTTCCAGGAGATATACCATGCTTCCTCACTTCAGAGTCCCTTAGGAAACCGTCCCTCTATCATGTGGCAAGGGATAACCTCACACTCTCAATCGTAGGTCAAAGTCCTAAGAAAACAATTGCTATGCAGTCTAGGAGCTTCTTCTTTGATACAATGAACCATGCATAGTGCATAATGTTAATGGTTTAGTGCACAAACAAAAGAAAATCAGCATTGTGCATCGTGCGAAACCAATCTTTCCATGATTTCCATGCTAACATTTATGTATTGAAACGAGGAGAGACACCGAGCCTTACGCTCATACTGCCTTTTCCTTTATTTTAAAACAACATCCTATAGGCATGATGCAACACATAAATCAGATTTTAATTCATATTTTGACACTCAAACTCCCCTCTCACTCTACCGTGTAATGTTTTGCAATCGTTGATAGGTGCAAGAGTCATTTTATGTGTATTTCTTTATAGAGAAAGCGATAAATACAGACAAAAATATAGAAACGAGGGTAAATCGAGGCCAACCTCGTGCTCTACCTTCATTATACATTGCACAAACACTTATGGAATTTTCTGGAATTTTCTTTTTATCGTTTCCTAATTTTCCCCCATTTAAAACCCATTTTTACAAATTTTTGGTAAATTTTCTCTATTTTTTTCAATAAAAAATGACTAGAAATTGAAATTGATTGTGGGCTGTGGCCCTTAGGTTCTTTGACAGCAAAATTTTAGGCTTTGTTGATGTTATATCTCATATTTCCCCTTTATTTTGCAAAAAACCCCCATTTTACCCCTTAAACGTGTGTTTTACGGGTTTTATACCATTAATTTCAGCCATACCACTTATGATTTTCTGATTTTCAGAGCATTAACTGATAAAACTCATAGGAAACAACATCATGATGCATAATCAACCCATGGGAACAATATTTCATCAACCAAATAGCATAAAAACTCATTTTTTCTTCATAAAAATTGAATTACCGCTTAGGCTTTGTGTCTCGGGATCTCGGTTTTGGTACGGGACTGCGTGTCAACTCCCATTCAATGTTGAGCATCTTCAAGATCAGCAATCTTCATGTCTACATTGGTCTGAAAGCAATCCGGTCTCATCCGGACAAGCTTTCCTCCACCATTCTTCATTTTCCTCTTGCACACAAGAACAACCCCTTAAGGGAGAGAAAGAGAGGAGAGAGAAAGACTAAAATCAGAGTTCTTCATCCAGGCTATCATTGCGCGAGCGAAAGGCGGCGATATGATCAGCATACAGAAGGGAATCAAGGCCCATGATCACTTGTATGGGTTGTGTGCAGGCTGCCATCTCCAATCCCCAAGAATTGGGCGCATTTTTCGGCGCCATTTTCTCACGCTTTCTTCTTCCCCATGTTGCCCATGATTTGATGCCCACATTTCATGTTGCATGAAATGCTCCAACTCCCCCAAAGGTCACTTCCCACTTGGCCAAAAATAAGTCCACGTTTTCAAATCTTGCCCACTTGTTGGCCATTTCCCCGTCTGGGTTCTGATTTGAGTGCTGTAAATTTCTAGGCATCCGGCTTGATATCCCGCATTGGCTGGAAAATCCTGACAACCCGCACGACAGTCTGAAAAATCATAAAAAATCAACAAGTGTCGCTCGGGCACCTTTTAAGAGTCGTATTTCACTTGGTGCTTAAAATCGTCCTAGCTGGAGCCGTCGCCTTCGATGTTAAATATTTTTCCCCTAAATTCTGGATTTTTTGGCAAATTTTAAGCACATCTCGAGCTCAAAACTCCACTCTCAATACCATTTTTATAAATTTTCACTACAAGGATATAGAGGCATAGCGGCTGCACTTTTTGACGTAAAATAGTGGAGTCACAAATGCGATGTAAATAGCGATGCAAATGGCGATGGTGCGCTCAAACGAAAAAACACGGGCCGAAACCCTAGCGTGTTATTTTGCGTGAACGAAGGAAAGAGAGAGTGAAAGGGAGAGCGAACTCCATCTTGCAGTTGAGAGAGGGAGATGGAGAGAAAGAGAGAAAGAGGGAGAAGGAAAGGTTCTCACTGCCGCCGCCGCCACTGCCATTTGCAAAGAAGAGGAGGAAGTGTACAAAGGGTGAAGAGGAGCCGCCGAATCCATCCTCGGGCCTTGCGGTGAGTATATTGTTCCTTGGTTTTTTTTTGTTTTTTCTCCTTTTCTTTTACTTGTTTTTGTTAAAAATCATGTGTATTGAGAGAGGGAGAGGAAATGAGAGAGGGAGAGAAAGAAAGAAAAGGAAAGAAGGAACGAGAGAGAGAGGGAGAAAACATTAAACATAATAGGGAAAGAGAGAAAGAGAGGGAGAGGGAGGGAGGAAGGGAGGGAGAGGTTGTTATTATTATTGTTGTTATTTTATTTCTTCTTTTCTTTTTTTCTTATTTGTTGTTGTTATGGTAGTGGTAATAGTGGTAGTGGTAGCGGTAGCAGTAGTTATTGTTTAATTTCATATTTTCTTGTTTATTGTTATTGTGGTAGTCATAGTAGTAGTAGTAGTAGTAGTGGTAGTGGTAGTGATAGTAGTAGTATTTGTTGTTTAATTTCTTCTTTTCTTATTTGTTGTTGTTGTGGTAGTTGTAGTTGTAATCATAGTAGTCGCAGTTGTGATTGTAGTAGTAGTACTAGTAGTAGTAATAGTAGTTTTCTTGTTTGTTGTTGTAGTAGTAGTAGTTTTTCTTTTCTTTTCTTGTTTATTGTTGTTTAGTTTTCTTGTTTGTTGTTGTAGTAGTAGTAGTAGTAGTATTTTTTTTTTCTTCTTTTTTTCTTGTTTATTATAGTGGTAGTGATAGTGGTAGTGGTAGTGGTGGTTTTCTTGTTTTTTGTTGTTGTTGTTGTTGTTGTTGTTTTTTTTCTTTTCTTGTTTATTGTTGTTTAGTTTTCTTGTTTGTTGTTATTGTTGTTGTAGTAGTAGTAGCTTGTTTTTTGTTGTTGTTGTTGTTGTTGTAGTAGTAGTAGTTTTTTTTCTTTTCTTATTTATTATAGTAATAGTAGTAGTAGTAGTAGTAGTAGTAGTAATAGTAGTAGTAGTAGTAGTAGTAGTAGTAGTAGTAGTAGTAGTAGTAGTAGTAGTAGTAGTAGTAGTAGTAGTAGTAGTAGTAGTAGTAGTGTAGTTGTTGTTGTTGTTGTTGCTGTTGTTTTTTCTTCTTTTCTTATTTATTGTGGTGGTGGTGGTGGTGGTAGTGGTAGTGGTAGTCGTAGTCGTAGAGAGAGAGAGAGATGTTTTGTTAAAGGAAATTTGCAGTAGAGAGAGATATATATTTTGTTAAAGGAAATGAGAGAGGAAGAGGAAGAGAAAAAGGAAGAAGGAATGAGAGAGAGGGAATAAACATACAACATAATAAAGAAAGAGAACAAGAGAAAGAGATGGAAGGAGAGAAGAATATGAATGGATAAAAAACAAAGAGAGAGTGGTGGCGAGGTTCGGTGCAATACCACAAGGCATGAAAAACACTTCGACATAGGTTAATTTGTGGGTGGGTGGAGACTTTACATACGTTAATTTTGCTGAGTTACAAGAGAAGAAATCCCTTCTCAAACAATTTAAGAAAGAAAAAAAGAATGATAACAAAAACAAATTGTTTGTCCTAACGCAGACCAAATGGAAAACAATGAAGGTCATGATGTTCAAGATCGCGAGGCGTATCTTAATTAGCGTGTCCCATATCCTTGCTCTCAATGTAAGCTGGCAATTAGACGAAAACCTCGATTGTCTATAGAACACGTACGACGCTTCGGCGAGTTTCAATCTGAGATTATTGATCAGGAAATGTCAGATTTTGAGCAAATGGTAAGAAAAGTATATATCAATCATGCATTGTATTCACAAGCTAATTGAATACCATATACAAAAACATTGGGTGTGGCTGACAAATTTTCTATTCAGGGAGAAGAAGTCTCATTCCAAGGAGGAGTGCACCCTTTGCGGCTTCATGGGCATGCAATGGATGGAGTACCTTAGCTAATCTACCACTTGGAAGGTACTACCCAATCTATACCATCAATACCAGATGAGACAGGCAGCCTTCCAGACTTACCTACAATCTTGGAGCCTGAGATGGAGGCAATGATCGATGCATTGATGCCCATGGATGTCGAGACTTCTGATCTGCTTGGTGAGGAAGCATCCATACCATTATATGATGGGTGTCGAGTATCTCGCATGAAGACACTACTTGCACTCCTAAGTGTGCAAGAAAAATAGGGGTGGAGCGATACGAGTGTGACCGAGTTGTTCAGGTACCTTGTACGTACGCTTTGTTGATTTCTTTTCGGCACTATAATTAAAAACATTTGTACTTTTTCAAGGTGATTAGCACTTGCAAATATCATGCTTGAGTCTCGTGATGATATAGGACATGTTTTACGAAATCTTGACATGGACTACAACAGCATCCATACATGTATCAACGATTGCATACTGTTTCGAGAAGAATACGAGACTATGGAGACATGTCCAAAGTGTAGTGCTCACAGGTATCGACAGGACTTGTAAGGGCAAACCATCCCTCAAAAAGTTCTTAGAAACTTTCCACTTATCCCCCATACATCTGGCATGGCAAGCTTAATAACATGGCATGCATAGAATAGGTCCATAAATGGAGTTCAACGAATATCAGCAGATTCACGTGCATGGAGCCACATTGACTCTACCTTCCTAGGAGAGCCAAGGAATCTTCGGCTTGGTGTTGCTATGGATGGTGTGAACCCATTCGGTCTACGCTTAACTTTTTACAGTGTGTGGCCTATAGTCCTTGTCAACTACAATATCCCTCCATGGCTTTCTATGAAGAAATGACATCTCATCATTAGCTTACTCGTTCCCGGCCACTACAAAGTCAAAAATATGGACGTGTTTCTTCGTCCATTAGTGGATGAGCTTAAGATTTTATGGGAGAAGGGGGTCATCGTGCAAGATATGAGTAAGCGCGATGGTCGACGGTCCACCAATATTCGAGCCATTCTCATGTGGACCATGCATGACTTTCCAGGATTCGGAGAGTGCTCAGGTAAGTAGGCTTCCATTCTCATTCGTAATATCTATCATAGCTCGTTCAAGTTTGTATTCACTAGATAGAGGTGTTGGGACAAGTTTGGTTACCTCAAGTTATCATGCATGTCCATTGTGTGGGCCACAATAGACTCTTGAAGGTCACGAACCATGAAGAAGATGGTATATCAAGGACATGCCCCTTTCTTGCCAAAGGGTCATGAACTCAGGGAAGGTTTTCTTGGACGACCTCTAGCACGTATGAATGCCCAAATCTGGTACGAGCTGAAAATGGTTTATAGGGAGTCACATCCAAATGGAATGTGACGATTCTTAGTTTTCTACAAGTTTTCATATTAGACCCACTTACAGATCAACCACTTATTGGATCCCATGAATATTTTCAAGAACGTGGGCAGCTTGCTATGGGACCACATCACAGGAAAGAGAGACATTGTAGGGGCACAAATGGATTTGAAGGAGGTAGGCAAGATGGAGGCGCTTTGGCCACAGTCGAGTGCTCATGGTCGCTTGCAGCTACCTCATGCTCCTTGGGTTTTGTCTACTAAAGAAGAGTGCATTGTGAAGCAAATAGTTGAGTCTATCTGTACCCTGACGGGTATGATGCGTTCTCTTAGGTCCTCATTTTCTAAAGACAACCAATTATCAGGGATAAAATCCCATGATTGGCATAAGGTATGTCAGGTTTGTACTACGAATGGATTGTAAGTGGTCTGCATATTTTGCTATTCGGAGCGTAGTTGTTGTTCATAATGCTTTCTCATTTGTGGCAGTTTGTAATACCTATTGAGATTGCAAGATGCCTTAATCCAGAAATATCTGGGGCGATTTACAGGTTGTCGAATATAGTGAAATGGATCTCATAGAAGGAGATTAAGACGTCCTCTATTGAATCTGCGAGGCGGGGATCAGTGGAGACGGTCTGTCTCTTTGAGAAATACTTGCCTACCAGCATGCTCACGATACAAATCAACCTTCTTGTGCATCTTGTAGATGAAATGGAGATTACTGGACCTGTCCATATGCGATGGATGTTCTTCTTGGAGTGCTTCATGAAAAGCTTGAAAGCCTTTGTGCGACAATGAGCTCGGCCAAAAGGTAGCATGGCTGAAGGTTGGTTGGTGTCTAAGGTGCTAGTGCATATTTCAAAATGGCTACCAACAGTGGATTTAGACAACAGTATGCTATGGTCGCTAAAGGACAATGATAGAGTGGTTGGAAATGGGGTAGAAAAAGGAATGGATGCTACAATGGAGGAGAAAGTGAATCGCTTTTGTATGTTGCATCATGCCTCTATGGAGACGTGGCTCGCAGGTACCAACAAGCTAGGAAAGATCGAGAGGAAGTGCGATCTGAATTTGGACGTAGTATGCACCATCGTCCGATTCGATATCCCGAGAGCATGGAGGAGATGCCACGGTTTATGTCAATGCGATGGTTGCATGGAGCTTTGACCGCAGTGTCTCGTGAAGGAGCGAAGGTCTCAACCGAGGAGTGGGAATTCTCGAGGGGATGTAGTCCAAAGGTGATGATGTGTTTAGGGTTTGTCGTATCTATATTTTATATGTGACAACTAATTGAGTGTTTCAATGTACAGTACAAAATATATAGTGCGGCGTGGTCGTGCAGATGGCATTTTCGCATGGAGTGAATTGACAAAATGCACTCCACAACAGATTGTGGTATCATGGCAAGGTTCGAGTAAGAGAGCTGACGACGAGCAACGGATCCAAACATGGTTATAGATGAGATGGAGTATTTTGGAAACTTGCAAAGCATTGTCACAGTGGATTATCATAGCTTCTCCATGATCCTATTCGATGTATAGTGGTTCAAAGTGGTACTTGAAAGAGCTAGAGCAACAATTTGATGAGGTCTATATGGATTTCTTGAAATAGATTTCGAAAAAAAATAGACGGATTTGCGCGATACGTTTGTGTTGCTGGCCCATTGTGAATAGGTACATAAAATCATGTGTTTTTTAATTGTATTACGACATGATACATGTCACAATAGTTAAATCTCTCTTGTACGTGATTGTGAACATGCAAATTTCTATCCAAATCCTTGACAACCTCGATGGTGGTACGTTATACCTTCAGCTCCTCGAAGTGCGAAAGTATATGATCAAAGCGATGTTTCGAGCATAGATGAGGACAATATGCAAATAGAGGGGTTGATATTGCAAGGGGTGGAGGCCACTGAAAGCTTGGAGCATGTAGGAGCCAGCGTCAGGTAACAATGATGGAAATACAAGAGCCCAAGAATTCTTTGGGAATGAGATGGACTCATGCTTTTGTGGTGACATGTCTATCGACCTTCTACTGTATGCAAAGTTGTGTCAAGAGATTGACATGGAACCATAGGGTACTTTATACTTGGAGCATCCACCTACTCAATTTGTTGATGAATCGCTTGTAAGGATACACAAGATATGCATTTTAAGTAAGATCATTTTTTAAAGATTTATATTATCGTGCTTTGTATGATTTATATTGATTATGCTAACATCAATTTTTGTTTGTGCAGGTGACCTTTGTGGATATTTAGATCATCATGATGAGTTAAGGGATGAGCGACGAGGAGCTATACAAGATCTTCACGCGTATGTCTCCAGATCAGATAGCGAGATTCAGAGATATGGCAGACCAGGAGCTGTCTTGGACACCATCAGGCCGCTCTATTAGATCTACTTCGGTGTGCTCTGATGCTTCAATTTCTAGTAGATGAGGCTGACGTTGTAGACTTTGGCTAGACGGAGGGAGTGGTTCAGAGGGATGGTGCGGAGATCCGAATGCAGTGAGCCCATGGTCAGCTCGGGATACAGGTGCAACTCCTCGCTCTCGTGCAGTTTGAGAGAGCGTGGTTCAAGTGGTTGCTGTGTGGAGGTATCGACGCAGTGTCTTTGTCTCATCGTTCTCTTGGAGTTGCGTCACCTCTGGGATTTTTCACACCTGTGTGGATATATACTCCAGTCACTTTGGCTTTTTCTCAACCGTCCGTAGGTGACACCCCTATGGATGCTACTCCGAGAGATACTATCCCAGTAGGTACACGAGATGTACAGGGTCTCCTGAATATACCCAGGAGAGTGGTCGCATGTGGGAGAGGACCCATCTTAGGCATACCTCAGAGGGGTATGCCTACCTTGTAGATGATAGGTTAGGAGCCATCATCATGAATGATGAGGGGAGAAGGGTGATGGCTCACATGAGAGAGTTGTGCCAACAAGTTGTTTGGCACAACGTCTTGGATTGTTGGAAGAACATACTTGAGGGGAGCAAGGACTACATAGTAGCATCCTTGCATGAGGAGTTTCCGATACCAGCTACAATAGATAGGTTTTCTACGGGCTAGATGATGGAGTATATGCTTGCATATATGTCACACAGACGATTGGACGCATGCAAGGCACTCAAGAGTGGGGCTTCAAAGCCCAAGTGGCTAGATGTGACAACTAGCGCCGACTCAGGGAGGAGGCTATAGATTCTCCAGGACATTGGAGATAGTAGCGCGAGGCAGCGAGGGCATGACTAGAGGCCAAAGTAGTCCATCATCTTGGGAGTGGCGGCCGCAGGACATATATGGAGGACTTTGTAATTTGTTCTTTTGTTTTGCTTGCTTATTTTTGTGCGATATCCTTTGTACTGACAATCGTGTTTCTAGTAGTTGTATTTTGTTTTCTTTGTACCACTCCATTACAAATCGCGATCCCACTTGCCTTGATATACAGAGAGGCATGGTCTCAGTGCATTGATTGACCGAATGTATGGACGCGGCGGCCCTGTAAGTCACTCATCTCTCTCGTCCCTAGTTACTATGTTTAATTAGAATGCATTATTATATGGTGAACTGATGTGATCATGTATTTATTTCATGTATCAGTGTTATGATCTAAGTACATTTTGCCTTTATTTACACGAGCATTGTACACATTACTGAAACTATTTTGTATGGCCCAAATAAAGCATATAGTGCTATATGTGGCTGGCTAGCTTGCTACCCTGTCACAAATTTTTTTTCGGCTGTTATTGTCGCTATTAGCGTCGCAAATTTACTATATGTGTCGCTATTAGCATTGCAAAATGCATCGCAAAGTTTCGTATTATCAATGTCACTATTTGTGTTGGTATCGACGCTAATACTAATGCAAATAGCGACATTGATACTGATTGTTCTATGGCATCGCCAATAACAATGTTTTTTGCGACAAGGGGGGTAAATTTCTTTATGAACATTTTCGTCGTTTTTAACATCGGTATAAGGCCTATATCTTGTAGTGCTTTACATACAAAAAGATGTAATATAAATGGTTACTTACAAATTGAATAGAAAAGGGTTATGTTTTATACATGAAAAATTCACAAATAAGGATATTTATAAATAGGCCTTGAATGCATGTGATGTAGAGGATATAAATATAGTAATTTCCCTGAGGGGAATATGCACTACCTCCCAATGCTAGAGAGTTTTAAGAGCTAGGTTCTTAGCCCAAGGGGTTCACTATAGATGTATGGTATCACATGAGTGTAAGGGAAGGGGGTTTTTGAAAGGGGACACTTAAGTATATACATTAGAAGTAGACCCCTCTTAATATCCTATATTGAACTTAAATTTAAGGAGGGGATAGAGGGAAAAAAGAAGGGGGGGATGCATTTGATCACCTCTCTCCATAGATTGGTTTTTCCATGGTATACAAGAGATCTTGAAAAGTAAGGTTAAAACCCTAAACCCTCACGTAGTAGGGTTATTGAATTAATCATAGTGTAGGAGTTGGCACTCTCCCATGGTTTTGGTAGAGAGATGTTTATTGCAGCACAGAGGAACGGAAAATGAAGAAGTGAGGGAAAAATGGAAGAAGGAGATAACCAAGAAGGCACAGGACAAAGGAAGGAAAAGGCATCCTGGATGGAGGCCTGACCTTGAAGATTTGAATGACGGTGGCGCCTCGAGAAAATAAAGGAGTAAAAGCGCGCCATTAAATACGAAGGCACTCTCGAATCCTTGTAAAAAGAGCGCTAGGCTCACTCTGTGCAAATTGTATGCATTAGTGGGAACGGGATAAGTTAAAACGGTGGGAAATAGGAACAAAAGGCCTAGGCTAATGGCCAAGGCTAATGGCCGGCCATGTAAAAAGTGGAGATGACCTCCTAAAAGTAGGGCATGTATATAAAGTTCAAAAGTGAATGAGAAGGTCATTCTTGTGTGTGGCCAAAGCTTCTTCTTCTTCTTCTCTTGTTTCTTGCCTTCTTGCTTGTACTTGAGTGAGGGGTTGAAGGAGTGTGAGGGAGTGAGGGAGTGAGTGTGTGAGAGTGAGGGATCGTGAAGAAGAAGCTCCCCATCTTCTCTCTTCATCTTCTCTTCTCTTCTTCTCTTCTCTCTTCTCACGCAGCTATAGAGGATGGAGCTTGACGGAGGGGGCTTGAGCTTTCTTGAGCTTGCCACAAGGATCGTGGAGCTACCGGAGTGCAAGAGAGAGGAGGGAACTCGATCGAGCATCAAGGTAAGCTCACTACACCCACAAGGTAGGCATTGCACGTCGACTATGTGAGAGGTAGGCATGGCCGCTCGGCTTGAAACACTTGATCAATAAGTAGTACGTAGGTCTCGAGGTAGAGCTCCGTAGCTCCCTATATTTTGGTTCCATTGCCAGGACAGACGGAATCGAGCCTTGAGCACCATACGCATTGAATCGAGCATAGTAATAGGGTTTGCAGCCTGAACTGGTGCTTGAGATAGTTAGGAGATTTAGGAGGTTTTAATCCCTGGAGCAAGTAAGTACTTAGATTTGCTGTTAAATGTTAGAGTAGGACCATCCATCTCTATCTCTGTTTTTGATTTTTGTTGCATTAGGTTAAGTGTAGGATAGGAAAAAGAAGGAAACAGAAGGGTTTTGCTGCTGTTGGAGACAGGGAAGTTGGGGCACAGATTCAGACATCTGGCTAGAAGAGTATGTGAGATTAATCTCTGAGTCTACAACAGGCTGAGATTAGGTAATAAGGGGCCCAGGGAACCAAGGAATGCCACATTTGACATTCTGCCTTCTGAGAAGAGAGTGAGCTTGAGAGCCAGGGAGAGAGCTGCGGCGGAAAATCGCGAAGTGCTGATCGATTCGAGCGCCACATCGCTTCGAGGTATGCTAGGCGATTCCCTCTGTTGCTTGCATTTATTTGGAAGGCATGGCACGATTCAATAGAGTAGACGTTGACCTAGAGGCGTCGCGCGCAACTTGCAGGCCGTAGTTCGCGTCGTCGGACTAGTGCGTCTGAGTCCGAGAATAGGACTGTCCGATTTCAAGAGTCGGACAGTCCGACTTTGAAAATCGGACCGCTTGTCCAATCCAATTCCCATAATCGGACCAGCCAAAAATCAGACGGAAAATCGGACCACTGGTCCGATCCGATTCTTATAATCGGATCAGCCAAAAATCGGACCGCTGGTCCGATCCGATTCTTATAATCGGACCTAGTGCCAAAGTCAGACCACCTGTCCTAGTCTCGGACTTGGACTACTCGACCCATTGCAGTAGTCGGACCACCCCCGTTCGACTAGGGAAGTCAGACCTAAGTAAAATTGGACCCGCCCATCCGATCGCTATAATCGGACCAGCCCGTCTGATTCCCAAAATTGGACCATCCCGTCCGATTCCCAGAATTAGATCAGTTCACCAGAGTTTGAATAGAAGGTTTTTAAACCTGGCCCACATTCCTGGTCACCTTGGTCAGGTCTCTGATCTCCCAAGGAACCCAATTTGACCTTAGAAGCTAGAGGCCAGACATGATAACCGAAGATTTATCCCAAACAGCTAGACACTGGGCAGACTAAACTTGGAATTGGACGTGATGTTCGGCGACCAGCCAACCAACTAACCAACCCTGAAGCAAAATAGAGAATGCAGCAAGGTCTTTCAGTAAAACTTTAGATTAGCTAGAACCTGCGCTTAGAGCCACATCAGGCTACACACGAGAGGGATAAAGTGGAATCTGCATTGAGCATTTCGTGCATCCTCACCTCACTTTTTGATTTCATCACCTAAGGTGCACTACAAGGAAAAGAAAAGCCTATTTTTGCACCAAGCACTAGAAAGCACGAAGCACAAGTTGTGGATAAGATTGACGACTGCTTCCAATAACAAGGAGCTCATCAGGAAACGTAATAACATCAAGAAACCCAGTACCAGGAGAAGACCCCAAAACATAGTTGACTACTAGAAATCCCCATCAGTAGGACCCCAAGGGGACACGGAGATCTAGAAGGCAACAACATAGAGGATCGGACACTGCCGGAGTTACTCAAAGTGATCGACGACCTTGTGGAGTTGGAAGTGGGAGCAATGTCAGGATCACAGGGTGAGAGGACCGACTGGACTTGGGAGAATTCCCAGTCATGGTGCAGGAGTTAGTCAATGAGTATGACTTGTTGGCTAGGACGGTAGTTCAGGGTAGGCCAGTAGAGGAAGTGGTAGCAACCCTAGAAGAGGAAAGAAAGGCGATCAGAAAGGCGCTAGAGAGCATGATCGCCTATAACCACGAGCAAAAGGCTAGGAAACTCCAACAAGATGTGGATATGTACGAGGCCTGGCGCGTGCTAGCCCTGGGTGGAGCAGCCAAAGTAGGACCAAATGCAGAGAGAGAGCGAGTAGTGGAGGCTGACTTATCATTAAGTGAACTTGTAGCCAGGCGGCTCATGGACAACACGTTCGCTGAGCAGAGCGCAGCAGCCTTAGCCACAGCTTTACTCTCGGGATTAGGGGTCACGCAAGGGGCAAAGGGGCAATCTAGGATCCCTGTAGTGGCAAAGCAACTAGACAAGTATAAACCTAGCAATGACCCATATAGCTTTGTGGAGCAGTTCGAACAAGTTTGTGAAGCAAACGGCCTCACAGACCTTGCACAATGCTCTCAAGCTTTTGGGCTGTGCTTAGGTGATAAGGGGAGGGTTTGGTACACTAGTTTAGATGAAACCGAGCACATGAACTTTGCCCATCTTAAAGATCATTTTATCAAGATGTTCTCTGAGGTAGGATACTCTGACAACCTCATCATCTGGTTTGATGAATGTCAATCAGAGGGAAAAGGAGGACGTAAGAGACTACGTCACTCATGTGCCTCTTCAAGAGGATCCCGGCCAATAAGCGACCTAACGAGAAGGCTGTGTCTACAATGTTTATAAATGGAATCCGAAGTGAGGAGCTCTACAAGGCCTTGGCTAGTAATTCCACCCTACACAAAGATGTGTTAGCTAGGGTTTTTTAAGAGGCAATAAGGGTGGACGATCAGCTTAGGGAGTGAAGCATGAGGAACTCCAGTCGGGAGAGTACAAGACAGAGAGCTTTAGAGCGGGTAACAACGTTGGGAGAGAGAGAGAACTCTAGTATACGGGATAAGGGAAAGGGTGTTGACCAAGGCCAAGACCTGGCTGAGGTAAGAATGGAGCTTGCACGATTGCAAGAACAAATAAGGAAGCCTACGCGGACTCATGTGTAGTGTATACACTGTGGTGGAAACCATCTCCCAGCCGAGTGTCAAGATCCTAGATCTAGGCCGTGTTCGAACTATGGTAGGTTCAGTCATGATGCGTTGCACTGCAGATTGCCCAGGAGGTTCCCATATGCGCAACAATACAACCCTCCATACTTAGGCAACATGCCATCTAACTTCTTTGGTAGGGGAGCCTAGCTCGTGCTTCCAGCACCAAATGACGTGAGACCAGCCATCCCTAGGCTAGAGATGAACCCAACAGGCATACCCAAACCACCAGGACCCTACGTAACCCTACCACCGAGTGACGCTCGTGCTCACTATGTGGAAGAACCTAGTGAAGAAGAAAGCTATGTAAACCCATAGATCTCCTATGACGAGTAAGGCAATCCAGTCCTGATGGACTATTGACCGGTACCAGTGATGGAGTTGGGCAGGGAAAGAGGTAGAGGCTTTGGAGGACCAAGCCAGGATCCAATCTGATGTTGGACTTGCGGTCACCTTGGCCATATTTCATCACGCTGCCTGGAAAGGGAACATGCAAACGAAGTCAAGGCTGACCTTCGATGCGCCGAGTGTGGGATCACACACCTATTTCCTGACTACCCTAGATGGAAACCATCAGCAGTTCTGCCAACGTGCCCTCCGTGCCCTTGGGAATATTTGGTGTGGAGACCTTTGGCAGGGAGGATACGCCCATCCCACTGCATGTCATGATGTGAGCACAAACAAAACAAACATGCATCTCGTTGCCTGGGCCACGTAACCTGGATGTAGCCTCGTTGGGAAAGAAAAGCCAAAGGAGAAGGAGAAAGAGAACAGATGCAAAGATTACCCTTAAGACTGAGGAAGCTACAACCTTAGTGGCAGGAAAGGGGGTCATTGATGCCGAGGCAGAGACCTCAGCTCCTAAGACGGCAGAACTAGGGAGTGCTAAGGTAGGGGAATACCCCCATCCCAGATGGCAACTCGAGGCTATAGCCAAAGTTAAGGAGTGGGTCAAGGACACCCAAGAACACCTTAAAGATGTAGAACCCATATTGGAGGATCAAATGGAAGACCTCTCTAGTGTGAGCACACCCGTTTCGCCATCGCAACCTCAATGGGAAACGCGCCCACACCACGAGAGATACCACAGAAGCCAGACCAGGGAGAAGCTTGTCAACAAGCTAACTAGGACATATGGCCAAAGAATGGTGACCAAGGAGAAAGCCAACTACCCAGAAACCTCCTCACCACCTTAGTAACCACCCCAGTGACCGTGAGCCTAAGAGATTTGCTTAGGCATCATCCTCCATTATGGCAAGAATTAAGGCACTGGGTGGAGGGAAAGGGGGTGTCAAGATTGTGGGAGAGAAGGAAGGAGTCTCACTTGTAGCTTTCTCACTTACACAATGGGGGAATACACACAAAGGTAGAGGCTGAAAACAATTTTCCTCTTCTTAGTTGTGTAAGCCAAAAGAACTCAAGTACAGAGAAATAGAAGAACCCTATATATGGGTCTCAAACCAAACTCAACTAACTAAGGTGGCATACTAAGTGAGCCACGAACTAGAGTAGATAAGGATAGCTGTCATCTAGCTATTATTCATGGGTGGTGTACCAACCGCATCTGCAGCTAACAAGTTAGTGACATAAATGCACAACGGTCACCCTGGCATATCGCGAGTGGAGTTCAATATCTCAACACTCCCCCTCGAGCTCAATCCCAATTCCTGCACACCAAGTAGGTCTCTGAACTTGCGCAGCTTCTCTACGCCCAATGCCTTCGTGAATATGTCAGCTACCTGATCCTCTGTGCTGACATAAACTAGATCAATAAGACCTAGTAAAACCCTCTCCCGCACATAGTGATAATGTACCTCAATGTGCTTTGTTCTAGCATGATAGACTGGGTTATTTGCCAAGTGTATACTGCTCATGTTGTCACAATAAATGACAACTGGCCCATCTGTAGGCTGATGCATATCATAAAGTAGCTTATGCAACCAAGCTACCTCACATGCAGCCATTGCTGCACCCCTGTACTCAGCCTCTGTGCTCGATAAGGCAATTGTAGGCTGTTTCTTGCTGCTCCAAGTGACTGTAGCACTTCCAAAAGAGAACACATATCCACTTATCAGAAATACTACCATCCCAATCAGCATCAATGTATCCATGCAACTGTATCTGAACCCCAGTCTCATAAAATAGTCCATACTGCAATGTGGACTTCACATACCTGAGTATGCGTCTAGCCACATCCAAATGCAGTTTCCTTGGAGCTTGCATAAACTGACTTACCAATCCAACAGCATAGCTCAAATCTGGCCTGGTAATAGTCATATAAATCAAACTTTCTACTATGCATCTGTACATAGTAGGGTCTTTGAGAAACTCACCTGCATCTGTGCTCAGCTTCATATTCTGCTCCAAAAGAACTGAAACAGGCTTACAACCTGTCATCCCATATTTGGACAGCATGTCTAATCCATACTGCCTCTGCAAGAGCCGTATCCCACTTGGTGATCTAATCACCTCAATACCCAAGAAATAACGCAGCTCTCCCAAATCCTTCATCTCAAACTTCTGCTTCAATAGCATTTTCACATGAAGGATATCTTCATCACTATCACCTGTGATAATCAAATCATCAACATAAATGACAAGCAACATAATACCTTTCTCTGTTTTTCTCACATAAAGTGAGAAATCTGCCTTGGAAATTTGAAAGCCAATAGTGACAAGATACTATCCTATCTTGTCAAACCATGCTCTAGGTGCTTGCTTCAAGCCATACAAGGCTTTCTTCAACCTGCAAACAAACTTAGGATGAACAACATGCACATAACCTGGTGGCTACTCCACATAGACCTCTTCTTGTAAATCACCATGCAAGAAGGCATTCTTTACATCCATCTGATGTAAAGACTATCCCTTTGATGCAGCCATAGCAATGACTGCTCTTACGGTTGCCATCCTTGCAACCGGACTAAATTTTTCTTCATAATCAATGCCATATGTTTGTGCATACCCCTTGACTACTAATCTTGCCTTGTATCTGTTCACAGAACCATCTGCATTGTGCTTCACCTTATAAACCCACTTACAATCAATTGCATTCTTAACCTTAGGCAAATGTACCAATTCCCATGTAGCATTTGCTTCCAAGGCATCCATTTCTTCATCCATGGCTTTCTCCCATTTTTCTTTTCCCATGGCTTGCTCAAAAGAAGTGGGTTTTGGTTCCTGTATCACTTTGACTATAAAAGCATAGTGAATAGTTGTAAATCCATCATATTTCAGTCTATCCACAGGATACCTAGCTCTGGTAGTCCTGCGCAAAGTAGGCTCACTTCCAGGTGCTCTCAAAACATCCCTGGTCTTCCTTACTCCAGGTGTAACAATAGAAGGAATACCCAACTCATCATCAATGCCTTGTTTTGAGCCACGAGATTCACCATCCACATAAGAGTGACCTGCATTCACATCAAACATGGGATGATCTACTTTCTCTTTTCCTTTTCGTGATACCTGCATACCACTATCTGCATTGCTTTGAGGAGATTCTCCTGATCTCAATCTGCCTGTCCATGGCGAAGAATGTGAACCACTACTAGAGGACACTCCAGGTCCACTAATATCTTGTGACTGCTGCTATGAATTCTATGCAACATTACCATTTTGTGCATCTACATTATCAATCACATTTACTGTTTTATACCAGCTACTCATCTCATCAAAAACAATATCTCTGCTCACTGTAAACTTATGTGTAGAAGGGTTATAACATCTATAACCTTTCTGCTGCAGAGAGTAACCAATAAAGATGCACTTCTTAGCTTTTGGATCCAACTTGGATCTCAACTCATCTGGCACATGAACATAGGCAATGCAACCAAAAATTTTCAAATGAGAAATATCTGGTTTCCTACCAGTATACCTCTCCTCTGGAGTCATGCCATGTATTGCTGTAGTGGGAGTCCTGTTCATTATGTAGATTGCTCTAGCAACTGCCTCAGCCCAGTAAAAATCTGGCAAGTCTTTTTCATTGAGCATAACATGAGATACCTCTCCAATATGCATGCTTTTTCTTTCTGCAATTCCATTTTGTTGTGGGGTAGGACTACATGAATATTGCTGCTTTATGTCATGCTCCTACAAGAACTTTGCAAACTCATTTGAGAGGTACTCTCCCCCTCCATCTGACCTTAGGCATTTTATTTGCAGGCCTGTTTCTTTTTCAACCATAGCTTTAAGAGTTTTGAAATGCCCAAAAACTTCACTTTTCTTTTTCATAAAATACAACCAATTTTTTTTGCTATAGTCATCAATAAAAGTGACAAAATAATGATAGCCTCTCAATAGATGCAGCTTTAGTAGTCCACACATCAGAGTGGATTAATTCCAATGGCTTATTACTCTCTTGAACATGTCTAGGAAATGGTTTCCTTGCTTGTTTTCCAAATTGACAGGCTTCACATGCCTTATGCATTTCTGCAACCTTGAATTTAGGCAATCCTGCAATAATATTTTGGGCTTGCATTGATTTCAGTCACTGTACATTAACATGAACAATGCATTTATGCTAGATATCAATATCTGCAACTACACCAGTCCCATGTGCGAACATTGCTGCACTCAATTCAGGCATGTATGCATCCAACGTAAACATTCTGCCCTTCTTCTTTCCTTTTGCTATCAAGTGACCTTTATTTTTCATATCCTCAACAAAGCATCCATGAGGATTAAATCTGACCTGCAAGCCCTGCTCAACCATTTGACCAACAGAAACCAGGTTCTTGGTGATATTCGGGACATGAAATTACATCAGACAGGTATTTCTTTTTCCCATCCTGCATAGACAAAGGAATTTTTCCAATCTACATAATAGGATGTGCAGTATCATCACCAGTCTCCACAAATCCTGGTTTTTCCATTTTCCTTGCATCCTGCATCCATTCTGCATGACCTGTCATGTAGTTTGATGCATCTGAGTCAACATACCACACATTGTTGCTTGCTTCTACACTTGTCACAAAATTGGCCATGTGCTACACCATAAACAAATGCTCATTTCCGTCATCACCCTGTCTACTAGAAGATGCATAATTCTCTTGTTGCAATTTTCCATTCATGATGTCATTCTCCTTTTTATAGTAGTCTTTAGCCATATGATCCATTTTACCACAGTAGTAGCATTCAACATTTTTGTTTGCATTTTGACCTCTTTGCCATCCACCACGACCTCTTTGGCTCCCCCTGCCTCTAGAGTTACCACGTCCTCTTCCATAGGACTGACTTTCTTGAGTTTGCTGCATATTCTGATTTCTACCACGGTCTCCAGATCAGCCTCCTCTACCTCTGCCTCTACCTCTTCCAGCATTTGAGTAGAAGAAAGCTTCTTTTGAAGTTCCTCCTGAAGAAGATGCACCACCATTTATCTGCTCCTTAAAATTAGAAGAGCAATCAACTCCTCAAAATCAGGAAATCTTTCACGGATAGAAATGGATGTTCGGAACTGTGCATAATCCTTTTCTAGACCATTCAAGGTCACAGAAACTAAATCATCATCTTCCACTGGCGACCCAATGGAAGTAAGTGCATCTGCAATCTTCTTCACCTTCATGTGGTAGTCATTGATGCTCATACTTTCTCTTTGCACATTGTGCAACTCTTGCTTGAGCTGCATTTTCCTGGCTTGCATATTTGTGCTATACATTTTTGACAAAGTATCCCATGCCTCCTTTGGCGTACTTGCATCCTGAATATGCACAATCATAGAGCCTGAAATACTGATAAATAGCCAGTACATAACTTTTCTGGCTCTCTCATGCCATCCTTTAAATGCCTGCATTTGTTGTTGATTGGGAACATCAGGAAGAACTGGTTCTTCTTCATTTCCTGCAACGAATTTCCAATATCCCTTTCCCATAAGGAAATTCGTCATTCTAAACTTCCATGCTTGGAATTTGTTCTTGTCAAGCTTTTCAGTGACAATCTGTGAAAGAGAATCAGATGCCATTACAGAACAATGCAAAAAATTCTGTCACCACTGTAGAACAGTGGTCGCACAGTAAAAAAACAGGGCCTTTTCTTGAGTGCGTGCGGACAACTTCCGCCTCCAAAACGGGCCCCGAAATGGCCTCGAATAAAAAAAACAGGGCAACCAAGGGCTGAAGCCCTGTCCCGCAGCATATACTGCCCTCTTGCTACACCGCGAAGGGCATCTCAATCTGAGACAATGCACTCTTGCACTTTCTGGCTGTGCTACCTGCAGAGACTTGCTCCCAAACTCGAAAAATGAAAGCAACACTGGTCCTCTTACCAGAACACCGCAAACTTGGTTTGCTTTCTTGAGCTCCTTACTACGAACCAGGCTCTGATACCATGTCAAGATTGTGGGAGAGAAGAAAGGAGTCTCACTTGTAGCTTTCTCACTTACACAATGAGGGAATATACACAAAGGTGGAGGCTGAAAACAGTTTTCCTCTTCTTAGTTGTGTAAGCCAAAAGAACTCAAGTACAAAGAAATAGAAGAACCCTATATATGGGTCTCAAACCAAACTCAACTAACTAAGATGGCATACTAAATGAGCTATGAACTAGAGTAGATAAGGATAGCTGCCATCTAGCTATTATTCATGGGCGGTGTACCAACCACATCTGGAGCTAACAAGTCAATGACATAAATGCACAACGGTCACCCTGGCATATCATGAGTGGAGCTCGATATCTCAACAGGGGGAGCATACTGCTACTGACTTGCAAGAGCAAGACGCAGTCACGCAAATTCCAAGCCTAACGCTGCACTTAGCTCCAAGGTCACTGCACATCAACACTTTCTGGGAAGGCATGGAGATGCATGCAGTCCTACCTATCTTAGCCTTGGGGGACGCAACACGAAAAGGAATCATAGGCACCGGCGCCAGGGTCAGTGTCTTGAGCCACGCAGCTCTACAAGCCTGGGGAAACCCACCTGTGGAAGCAGCTAGGTTTAATGTTACGTTGGCCAACTGAATGAAGGTCAGAACATTCGGGGTCTTAAAGAACTGGCCAGTGAAGGTCGCAGGAGCGCAGTTTTCCGTGAATTTCATTGTCATGAAGGGCGTGGACTATGACATACTGCTAGGCTGGCCCTGGATGAGGAACGCGCGAGTTATTGAAGATTGGGAAAACAACCTCATCTTCTTGGGGAATAGGATGAAAGCGATAAGAGTTGAGATGGACACTTGGAAGACTACCCCAGCCGACCTCGATGCTATCTCGACCATGCTAAAAAGGTGATGCCTAGGCAACCGTTGAGAGGGATTGGATGAGAGGGATTGGATGCATGTCTTGGCAACCATTGACCTACCATTCTCAGGTGAGGAAGAACTGTATAAGCAAGCTGCTAAATCACCAAGCATGCCAGCAAAGGAGCCCACTGTGCCACTCTGCATAATGGAAGGAAGCTCACGTGATCCACGGAGACCGGTCTCGTTCCATATCCCCACCAACAAGCTCGAGCTTCAGGAAATCGTAGAGTGCCTGACCAATAAATTATAAGGAAACAAGGCGGCTAATATAAAACCCCTAAGTGATCTCTTAGCTCGGCTTGAATGGAAATAGACCAAAATTCACGATCTTAACCTATTATACAATTGGGCTTTAATCACCGACGAACAGGAGATTGGAGAGCAAAACCACTTGAGGGATGATGAGAGTCAGAGGGGCAAGATTCCAATGATGAGGGATACAAGCACTGTTGCTCAGAGGCGAACGAAAGAGAAGAGGAGTTAAACAAGATAGAATATGACACTAAAGGGAGAGCAATCGAATAGATCGAGGCAGACTCTAGGCCTAGAAGGGAAAGGGTAGGCAGGAATGAAAAAGGAGTCATGCGGATGGAGTGCGATAGGACCTAGCTGGAGCACATGGGAGCCATGGATTACAAGCAGGCAGGGGTGGCGCAATCGCTAGTAGCTCCAATACTGAGGAAGGATTCACCTACTGAACTATGACCCCCTGGCAAAACTCCTTCCTCAAGCGAGGGATGTGAGTTTAACTCAGAGTCTAAAGTCAGTATAGAGAGTGATCCTGAAATACCCCAACCCTCTAAGGTCAGGCACACCAAAGGGGACTTGCCAGTCCACCTAAGGCGCAGGCGACTAAGGGAGGAGGCTAGAAAGCAAACTAAAGATTCAGAAACAGAGGCAAAAGAAGCCGCAGAACCTCCCTAAACACTTCACGAAGTTTAAGAAGGGTGATAGAGTGGTGGTGTTGCTAGGAGCAAAGAGACAAGGGCAAGCCACTGAACCAATTGAGGGGCCCTCCAGGGTCAAGGAAGTCAACCTAGCAAGGTAAGGCAAGAATCCTCAACCTATGTTCATCACCGACGACCTGACTAAGGATGAGGAGGCTAGACTCGTTGCTCTCTTGCGAGAGTATGTCGATGTGTTTGCCTGGTCCTTGGAGGAACTTAGAGGAGTCGATCCTAGGGTTGTGACCCATAATATTCCAATGGGTCCAGATGCGTGCCAACAGAGCAGTGACCTTACCCTATGAACCCCAAACACACCCAGGCAGTAATGGAAGAAATCGACAAGCTCATGAAGGTGGGATTCGTATATGAGATCAAACACACGGATTGGGTATCGCCCATAGTGATCATTATGAAAAAGAATGGTAAAATTTGGGTGTGGGTGAATTACAAGAAGGTCAATGCCGCTACAAAGAGGGATAATTACCCCTTACCATATACCGAGCACATGCTGGAGAGGGTGACAGGCAAAGAAGCTTAAAGTTTCTTGGACGGTTTCTCTGGCTATAACCAAGTGCAAGTGCACCTTGACGACAGGCACAAGACTGCCTTCGCCACGGAGTGGGGCGTATTTGCCTACATCATTATGCCCTTTGGACTAATGAATGCACCAGCAACTTTCCAACAATTAATGTGCACCATCTTGAAGGATATGCTACGACATGAGTTAGAGGTGTTCGTAGACGACTTGTGCATACACTCTAATTGGGCCGAACACTTAAAGAGGTTGAGAGCAGTCTTTGAACGATGTCGGTTATATAAACTCTCGTTGAACCCCTTGAAGTGCCAGTTCTGTGTAAAGCACGGATGCATCCTAGGGCACATAATGTCAAGGAATGGCATTGCCACCGACTTCTCAAAAGTCAAGGTAAAGCACAGATGCATCCTAGGGCACGTAGTGTCAAGGAATGGCATTGCCACCGACTTCTCAAAAGTCAGGGTCATCGTCGACCTACCACCACCCATTCAGTACAAGGGCATTCAGTGTTTCTTAGGCCATACGGGATACTATCGACACTTTGTACTGAACTACGCGCTGATTGCTAGACCATTGTACAAGCTGCTGATCATATTCGAATGGACTGAGGAATGCCAGCATGCGTATGAGCAATAAAGAAGGCCCTCACCACTGCACCAATCTTACGAGCCCCAGACTGGAGAATAACATTCCATGTACACATAGATGCCTCTAAGGTTGCTGTCAGAGCTATTCTATGCCAGCCTGGTGAACATTATCTTGATTAGCCTGTAAGCTTTGCCAGCAGGAAGCTCACCAAAATGGAGATGAACTATTCACTACAGAAAGGGAAGGCTAGCCATGGTGTTTGTTGTAAAGAAATTTAGGCATTATTTGTTGGCCATACCCTTCGTCTTTTTTGTAGACCATCAAGCCCTGTTGTATCTTGTGAACAAGCCATGCGCTACAGGTCGCATAGCGAGATGGTAACTTCTCCTATTGAAGTTTGATTTCTATGTGGTTGTCCATAAGAGAAAGCAGCACTACATGGCGGATCACATGTCCCGCATACCCACAAGGGAAGCTGCTGGACAAGGCATACTTGACGAGTTAGCAGACTCTCATCTCTTTGGTCTATCCAGTGAAGGAGATTTGTTTAGGGTTGATTTGATGCCATATTGGGCTGCTGACGTGGTCCAAGTGCTAGAGAACGGTCTGCCTGAGAGACCTATTGAGAAAGCCAGGTTGAGGAGACTTATCTTAAAAATCCAGCCATACCAACTGATCGCTGGCCAACTCTATAGGTTGGGGCAGGATGGTTTGTTGCGTAAGTGTGTATGCGAGCATGAAATGCATGATGTATTGAGAGAGGCACATAGCAGGATAGCTAGCGTGCACTTTAGTGGGGATATGACCGTCCCCGTAAGGTGCTACAATCCCAACTATGGTGGCCCACCGTGTTTCGTGATGCTGCTAAGTTTGTCAAACACTGCGATGAGTGCCAGAGGACTAAGGTACCCATGCGCAAAGATAAGATGGAGTTGACCCCTGTAATAGCGCAAAAACCCTTAAAAAAATGGGGCATTGACTTCATTGGACCTATCAGTCCTGTGGCGCAATACTCCCAGGCATGCTACATCATTGTGGCAATGGATTACCTGACGAAGTGGGCGGAGGCAAGAGCCACTAGGAAGAATGATGCTAGAACCACTGCGAAGTTCCTGTGGGAGCAGGTCTTTTCAGGGTTTGGTTGTCCAATCGAACTAGTGAGTGATCAGGGCACACACTTTATTAATGAAGTGATATCCCACGTGCTCTCAACCTTCCTAATCATTCATAGAAGGTCCTCTCCCTACTATCCTCAAGCAAATGGCCAAGAGGAGTCCACAAATAAAATCTTAGTCAACATGCTTACTAAGATAGTATCCACATCACGAAGATACTGGGATAATAAATTGATGGCGGCCTTGTGGGCCTATCGGACAACTTATAAGACGGTTGTCGCAGCGGACAAACGCCCTTTAGGCTGACATATGAAACAGATGCCATTGTACCTCTAGAGTTCTTTGTCCCTAGCTTAAGAATAGCAGTTCAGGAGCATTGGGAGGGAAGAAAACCTTGGACTGACCGCTTAGTGGAGTTAGAGCGTCTCAGGGAGACTCGACTTTTAGCCACCCACGCTCTGATATGTGAGAAGGCATGACAAAAGATGTGGTTTGACAAGCATGTCAACCAGCGCAACTTTGATCAAGGAGAACTTGTCCTACTCTACTTGGTGAAAGGTCACAAACAAAAAATGAAATTTTGAGGACTAGGACCTTTCCGGGTGCGTGCAATTAGTAGAATGGGCAATGTCGAGTTGGTGACTCTCGAAGGGGAAGGAATAGGCTTCTTCAATGGCAGATGCATGAAAAAGTACTATCCTCCTTCCCATCCATTGCACAAGCCACCGATGCGCGAAGCTCCTGTCAATGTCTACGTGGCCACAATTACCGAACTAAGAAATCAAGATGAAGAAGCAGTAGCACCCGCCTACCTACGAATCACGGTCACTGCAAAACGGACGTATTATTTTGATGCCCTGATCGATGAAGGTGTCGACCGTAATATCTTGACACATGACCATTGGACACGCATTGGTCAACCTAAATTATAGCCCAAAAATGTGAAACTTAGCCCATTTGGGAGCAACACTTACCCTCTCTTAGGAAAATGCCAAGTGGCTATTTCGGTCAAGTCTGAAAGCATCCCAGTAGTCTTTTATGTGTTACCAAACGCTAAGGGGACCGGTGATAAATCACTACTAGGCCGCACTTTCAAAAAGCATACAAGCTGCAATGTGGACTACAACCGAGATCTCATCCATCTGGTCGTAGGCAATGTGTGCATAGTAACTACTTTCAGCAAGGGCCATCTTGCACCTTCTACAACTGCAGAGCCATCGATAGAGACCCCCATGACCAAGCCTAAGGAGAAGGGCATGGATATCTTACCCCGTGCTCCAACTGCCAGAAGCAAACCCACCCAAGCCATTCACATGGCCAAAGATCCCACGCGCATATGGGTGCCAAAACGGCGAGGGCCACCTTCTGGTAGATCGCAAAAACATGCTCCTAAACGCAAAAACCATCAATCACAGCCTAAGAGGCAGCCCAGATGCTATCAACATAGGCGCACCGCCACGCCACGATGGATATCAAAAGATCTCTTGTGAGCACAAGGATACTATGAGGGCAACTCCTGGATATGGATGCCTAAGGGTGGACACCCAAGAAGCTCAACTTTGAGAAACCCCACTCCAGCTGGACAGGCTGGCACATGCAAAGCACAAGTCGCAAAGAACATCGAACTAGCACCAGTGATGATTAAGGACCCCCAACACATTCATTGTCCCAAATTGGACATCCAAGCACCATCCACGTCAGAGGAGATGGACACCCCCAGGCCGGCTCGAATAGAATGCACCACGCCTCCTATGTCACAGAAGCCCATTGCAGCATCTCCAAATGATCCAGAGTGCAAAGTTCCATTTGTGACGCCACCAATGGAGTCACCACTGTCCAACCCAACTGCGCCATCACCACCAGCAGGTCTTAAGCCTTTGTACAAAAGACGATATTTCCTTTCAGCGGCCAAGGATCTTGCTGAGACCTGGGGGAATGACATAGTGGCATGCATCAAGGAGTTGGATGACACCTTCACTACATTCGCTAAAAGCTATGAGAGGCTTGACCTAGGACTTCTTGACACACCACTCACTTCTGATGTTCACGTGTTGTCGTGTACTTGGGAGGACTACGATTTTATGACCATCAAATTTCCCAAAATTGCGGCTGAGCTAATCGCTAATGGAGAGATCTCAAAGGAGCAAGCTGTTCCCAGACGACTAGTCACCTCCTACCACAAGCCTGCTCGTTCTACACCTGAACGAGAGCTGAAGGAGCTCACGCAGCTTGCCAGCCCTACTTCTCCATTCTTACAACTATGGTATGCCTTATGACTCCAATGGGAGAAAAAAGGCCACCGTATCATGACCAATGCTGAGCAAAGAAGGACAATCAAAACAATTGAACGTGACCCTACTTATGTGGCACCTCTTTCATTTAGAGTTTTGGCCATTACACGCAACATACACTTAGATCAGGTATTGGCCCACCCGTATATTGAACAGTTCCTCACGGAAGAGGAGGTGCATGTTGCTAGTCGCCTCAACTCTAGGGACATCTTTCATGATGTCTTGACCTAATCACTCAAGCCTCCATAGAACCATGCGAACTTGATCGTCATGCCCAGTTGGAGTATAACCCTAACCTTTACACTTGGTTGTTGGCCAAGTAGCTTGCCCCACACAGCCCATGCGAGCCCTCCTCCTCCCCTCACAAATCCTAAAAAGGATTCCCGTAACACTTAGCAAAAAGGGGGGGGAAGAGCAAGTGGCAACCAAGTGACGAACCAAGTGACGTAGTAAGAGATATAAAGGCTGAAAGTGATCAATTGAATTCAAATAGGAAAGAATGCAAGGAGAAAATAGATGTTGGTTGTGAGTTATTTTTTTAAGTTTCATTCCTCTGAATCCGCACGGCAAACTATCACACACATTCTTTCTTGAGTTTTGCTAGGAATAAATCAAGTTTTAACTCTAACGTTGACTTGGGTGATGAAAGGCACCTACCATGGCAAGACAAGGTAGACTCCCATTTACGGAAGTGGAGCTGACGAAGTAAATTAGCATCAAGACGCATGGATTTAGCCAATTCACATTCAAGCATACCATGAATCTAGATGAAGCCATCTTGGAAGATCCGACCATGAGGGAGTTGGTGGACAAGTATAACATCCAAAAGTACATAGAGAAGGTCGGATAGGTAGTGGACTACGGCATGTGCACAGATTTCTTAAGGAGCTTCGATGAAGGACGGAGTTGGGGCATGGTCAGAGTGAGGGCGGGTGATCAAGAGAGAAGGGTGCGAGTGCCCCTTAACACAGACATTGTCGAGAGAGCCCTGGGGCTTGTGCCCAAAAAAGAAAGGTGCCCAAAAAGAGATATGTACGCCATGCTAGGAGTCAAAAAGGAGGACGTGCACACGGTCGATGGAATCAGTCTAGCTGACATTTCAGACCTTGCGACGAGGATGCAAGCTAAGATGATCCATGCTCTTTTCTCAGGCCACAAATACAATGCACTCATCAATAGAATCAGTGTGCCACTGCTGGAGTTCCAGAGGAGGTGGACTAGAACGGCTTTGTCTAGAAGACTATCAGGAGTTCAGCCGCCCTTCTAGCTCCTGCCCGTAGCACCAGCTGGCGGGGAATCCTCGGCCTCTATCGCATGATCCACAATAAAGAAACCTACCACAAAAGCCTCTACAATTAGATACGGAGGTGTCCTCATTGCAATCATTGATGAGGCTATCAAGGATGCAGGTAGGGAGGAAGAGCAAGTTAAGCACCAAAGCTCACCACATCATGAGGAAGAAGGCTCAAGCAAAGAGACGGCAAGCGACGGAGGAGAGCCTGAAATACCACCCACTCAAATGTCCGAGCCAAAGAAGCAAATGAAGACCGGCAAGAGCCAAAAAAAAAAAAGGAGGGATTGAGCAAAGAGGAGCGGACCGAGGTGAAGAGGGCTCGAAGAGAGTCAAGGAAGATGGAGGAGCAATGACGGAAGGAGAAGGAGGAGGAGCTCGAAAGAGTTAGAGAGGAGTCAAAAAAGGTAGAAGAGGAAAGGCAAAGAAGGGCGGAGGAGGAAGCCCACGAGCTACGAATGAAAGAACTAGCTGAGTTGGCAAAGGCCACTCGCAGGTCTGTTGAAGAAACTCATGGAAGAGGAGAGATCAACCCGTTGAGTCCTCACCATGAGGCTGAAGCAAGTGGTAGCGCAAGGGTAGCCCCAGTGATTGTAGGCAAGGGGAAGTCACTGTTACACCCCCTGCCTCCCTTCTTCGTGCCGGTGCCAACAGACACCACAACTGCTCCACAACCCATGCCCTCTCTGGACACGGCCCAGCTGATGAGCATGATGTAGATGCTCGTCAGTAAAGTGGCTGAGATTGTCCTAGATACTGGAGAAAAAAGACATGTCACTGCAAATGTTGAGTCCAAGAAAGACCCGAAACGGCAAAAGCTAGAAGCGTCAACCACCACAGCTCCTATTCCCATGCCACTTGGTGCGGACTACAACGCCTACGTGGCTGAGCTCTTGACATAGTTGGATAAAGAAAAGGAAGAAAAGAAGGTGGCTCTATTAGAGATGGAAAAGGAAAGGGAAACTTTGATAGCCCTGAGGCTCGAAGTTTCAAGGCAAGGAGCCAATCGACAAAGGGAGGTCAAAGTGCTGCAAGATCAGCTAGAGGCAAAAACGAAAGAAGCCCAGGATAACGAAAGCCGCCTAAGACAGAGGCTAGAGGATGAAGAATAAAACATGGTGGCCGAGCAGTGGAGCTTAAAGCTGCTCGTGTAGCAATATGCTGACCTGGAATAGAGAACAACTAGACTAGAAGGGTATGGACAGTTGGCAGCTCAAGAGGGTGAGCCGAGCGAGCGGCAGGAGAATACCATAGCAAGGCTACAATATGAACTCGAGGAACAAGATAGGCTGGAGAGAGAGATAGAGTTCCTAGCACAGGAAAGGCCAGCAACCCTCGCAGCAAAAGCACAAGGGCAGCAACAAGAGACACAATGCTTGCAAGGTGCATTGGAAGTTTCCAAGGAAGACACAGAGGCCCTCATGGCCATGGCCTTCACGCAATGAAGACTGCACCTTGTGGAGATCCAAAGCCACGAGCAGCTAGTGTAGGAAAAGTCAAAACTAATCGCTGAGGCAGAATAGAAATTCAGTATTGCAAATCAAGTGAAAGAAATCGCCGAAGAATAGCTAGCTCGAAAGTCCAAGGAGTGGCACCAACTCTAGGCCTTAACAAACGAATAGCAGCAGCAGCAGGCGGTAACCACACTAGCAAGTGAGCTGGAAGAGGAAAGAAGAAATATGGATGAAAGAGCCAATGCATGGGAAGAGAACAACTTTGAAAGAATCAGGCAGTTAACGGAGTGCTTGGCAGTGGCCGAGTGCGAGAGAGTGCTTGCCGAATCCAGGGCCGAAGCATCCGATGTATGCACCAATGCACAGAGGCAAGCCTTTCTCAGCACTGTGCTACATGTCACCCAAGCAGAGGGCGATGATTCGGTGGAGCGGGTGAGAAGGAAGCTGGAGTTGACTACCCGAGCACTAAGATATGGCCTTCAGGATCCGGAACTCCCCATCGGCACACGACTCACCAAGGAGCAGCAATTCCACTACCTGTGCCATGTCAGCCTCTCCACTATTGAGCTCAAAGAACTAGGGTTTGAAGAACAAGAGCAGCCCGCACCACCATCACAAGCAACCCCAACCGCAGTGGCCGAGCAGAATACCAAAGAGGGCCCTGACTTGGAGCAGGAGGACAAAGAAGAACAACAAAAAATGCCCAGTCCGCCTCTACCAGACCTCCCTCCAGACGAGCCCGAAGATGCCCACATGCCTAAGTGCATTGTGGCAGCCAAAAGAAGGAGGCAGAAACTAGTAGAGGATGCACAATGCAGAGCATGATCACTACCCAGACAATTCCCTGATGAGTGCCACTACAAGGGGACCCCAACCCTGTCGATTGGCCTCAAGAATTGATCATCTAGCTTGACCGGGAGTTCCAGACGAGACCATTTGAGTTGTCATTTGCCTATCCACGCTCGCTGGACGGTGCATTGCCCCTAAGCATCCTATCCAAGATCAAGGACCTGGCCAATGACCTCGCAAAAAGATGGATAGAAGAGAGGAGTCTTATTATAACCAGGTGGAGGCAAGAGCCTGCAGATTACTGGCAGGACAAGGTGAACCGGGTTCCCAAATCCGTCCTAGGCTATGAGGCGCAGTCGAAGTGGTGGAGGAGGACTTGGGATGCCAATTTTGATGCCTGGACCGCCTTCTACAGCTCACTCCCCCGCGGAACGAAACCCCACCTACATGCCCTACCCTCGCCGGCATGGAGTGGATTATGACCGCACTATTCATAGGGATTTTGATTTTTTGAGAATATATAATGTAAATGCCTGCACTCCCGAGGAATGCTTAGTTTTTAGAGTAGAAGATCTCCTTCCATCCATCACCCGCTTCCTCGCAAACTTTTCTTCTTGCTCGGATCCTGCCTTCCTAACCACTTGCAATTATCTTGGGCTGATTAAATTCCTATTAATGCAGAAGCCTATCGATGAGGAAGCCCACCTCCCCCCCCTCTTTTTTGACATCAATCTAGGAATAGATAGTAGGGCTATGACTAGATTAATGATGAGGGCAACCCTACTTCCCTCTTTTTGCTTAGAACTCTTAGAGAATATGAATGACACCCGCTTCACGAGGTGTAACCATCCCTTTTTGTCATCCACACCTCTGAAGGTTCGGGCTGCTATTAAAGAATACCTCCAAAGCTGAGCCTTTCTATCCCAATGCCTGTGACCACCCTGCGCTTTCGACTGAAGGTGATAGGCACTAGCCAAAACACCTTCTATATATACAATGGCCAAAAAAAAAAGAAAGAAAGAAAGAAAAAGGCACGAAGCCTCACTTTGCTTACCACACCTAGGGTTCCCCCCTAACCCCTCTCCCCACTTCACACTTAGGGCACATCAAGGATAGGACTTCCAGACCTGTCACCCTAAGCTCTGCACTACACCTCCAACCACACACGAACCGGGTCCTCAAGCGTGGGACATTATCGAGGGCTTTGCCCAAGGTTAGACCCATCTCCCGGTTCCACTGCACATGCACTTACACCACACCGTGAGACAGACACACCCCTTAGGGACATTACGGAGGGCCTGCCCAAGGTTAGACCCATCTCCCGGTTCCACTGCACATGCACTTACACCACACCGTGAGACAGACACACCCCTTAGGGAGTGCACCTCAAGCGTGGGACATTACCGAGGGCCTGCCCAAGGTTAGACCCATCTCCCGGTTCCATTGCGCATGCACTTACACCACGCCATGAGACAGACAAACCCCTTAGGGAGTGCACAACTTTTTCTTGCAGGTTGTTCGTAACTCAAATGGAACCTGCCATTGGCATAGATCTTAGAACCATGTGTTCTTCAACTGATTACGGAGCCCTGGTTTTGACAGTCCTCACCGAAGAAACATTCCAACCGTGTGACAGAGCATCTTCATCTAGATCAAAGCACGCCAGAATCTCTCCAAATCATCAGAAATCAACAATCATCATCTCTCGTTCACATCACCACCTTTTTTATCATGGTCATCTACCCGCCAATTCCACCTAGCACCAACCCCAATGACCATGCTGTTCACCACCCCAGTGCCATGGGACTGGCACTCCGCTAGGAGGGGGTAATGTTTACCGCAACACAGAGGAACGGAAAATGGAGTAGAAGTGCGGGGAAAATAGAAGAATGAGATAACCAAGAAGGCACATGACAAAGGAAGGAAAAGACATCCTGGATGGAGGACAAACCCTGAAGATTTGAATGACGGTGGCACCTTGAGAAAAGAAAGGAGTAAAAGCACGCCATTAAATATGAAGGCACTCCCGAATCCTTGTAAAAAGAGCATTGGGATCACTCCTGTGAAAATTGTATGCATTACTGGGAACGGGATAAGTTAGAACGGTGGGAAATAGGAACAGAAGGCCTAGGCTAATGGCCGGCCATGTAAAAAGTGGGGATGACTGCCCAAAAGTAGGGCATGTATATAAAGTTCAAAAGTGAATGAGAAGGTCATTCTTGTGTGTGGCCAAAGCTTCTTCTTTTTCTTCTCTTGTTTCTTGCCTTCTTGCTTGTGCTTGAGTGAGGGGTTGAGGGAGTGAGGAAGTGAGTGTGTGAGAGTGAGGGATCGTGAAGAAGAAACTCCCCATCTTGTCTCTTCATCTTCTCTTCTCTTCTTTTCTTCTCTCTTCTCGCGTAGCTATGGAGGATGGAGCTTGAGGGAGGGGGCTTGAGGTTGCTTGAGATTGCCACAAGGATCGTGGAGCTACGAGAGTGCAAGAGAGAGGAGGGAACTCGATCGAGCATCAAGGTAAGCTCACTACACCTGCAAGGTAGGCATTGCGCGTTGGCTATGTGAGAGGTAGCCATGGCCGCTCGGCTTGAAACACTTGATCAATAAGCGGTCTGTAGGTCTCGAGGTAGAGCTCCGTAGCTCCCCTACAAGAGATTCAACTCCCCTTCTTCCAAAGAGAGCTTGGTGCCCGCTTGTGGTGTAGTCACTTTAAGTATAAAGGGGTTCGATTCCCCTACTCTCTCTCCTCATGTGGTAAGGGGGCACAGGCACTCAAAATCATTGTGACACATACTTCGATGGTATCCAAGTGCCACTACATAAGTCACTTTGTGATATGACCATTTTAATACTTTTAATTGATTAGGATATTTCCAACTTTTAAAAAGAAAAATAGTATATGTTCTTGGAAGACTTACATTTAAGAAAGGGGATACATAAAAAGTCATACATGTATATATCTTATAAGCTTAAATAGGGGGATATACTAGTCTTACAAGCTTCATAAATAGGGGTTTTTTTAGAAGTCCTTGCATGTAGGTGACATGTCTTCTTTACTATGAGTGAATTCCCCATGGTTCTTAGTAAGTACTGCTGTAATGTAGGACTAGGGTAGGACTAAGAGAATAAAGCTCTCACCTATTACTTCACATGAAGATGCTTTTACTTTGATCTTCATAGGATGCTCAATAGGTTTCATGAAATTTCATAGGATTGAAGAGATGAAGATAGCTTCTAGACAATATGTCCTCAAGGTAGAAAAGTCTATGAAAGAGCAAGGCTTATTGTAAGGTGATGAGAGTATTATGGGTTTATATCATGGGGTAGCTCTTACAGACATAAGTGTAGAGATTTCAACTATGCTAGAAAAAAAGTAGAGTATTGGGTCTAACATCATATAGGTGAAATCTTTGGATATGTTTTAATTCATTGTTGAATTTATGATGCATAAAGAGTCATATGGAGAAAATAGAGTGAAAGCCACAATTGATACAAAGTACAAAACAATGGATAAAAAGGTGAATTGAGTTGTAGTAACATTGCCATTACAGAGTGAAGGCTTAATTGAGTCAGCTTCCAAATAACCAAACCTAGTAGATTCAAGGAATATTGGCCATAAATTTATAGAGGAATCTCTTAAATATTTGAAGATAGGTAGTAAATAGTTTCTCTTACCACAGCAAAGATATAGATTTTCATATGGATTATATCTTGCCATGGTAGGGCATTCCTATTTCAACCAAATCAAATAGATTGTGTGGATCTACGAGTGGTCACACCCATGGTGATTTTTACAATATCACACATACCTTGGAACTTGCCACACATACTAGTGTTGTTTATGGCTCACTTGCCCAAACTCATAGATCTATGAAATGAACTATAAGAATGGGTATTCTAGAGTCTTCATTTCTATGATATTCTAATAAGTGGTTTACATTGCCTTACAATAATGGTACACTTAGGTTTATACATGAAATTTGGACAGTAAAAAAAGTGTACGATCTAGAATATGGATGCAGGACTAGTGGTGGATGAATTTGCAGGCATAGCTATTGATTCTTTAGGAGATCGATACTCAAGATAGATAGTTCCATTGGCATTAGAGAGTAGAGACTTGACTACAATGAAGTGTCCACTTGGCTTAGTTTATATGTGTACATCATCGTAGTGAGCTACAAACCTTGAGGCTCATATGATGAATTCCATGAACAAGGTACTAATGGATTATATTCCAAGTGTGACTATGCCATTCTTGGATGATGTGCCCATTAACAGGTGTCCAAAGAAAGAGAAGGATAAAGAGGTGGATGAATAGGGTTGCAAAAAGTTTTTCAAAGATCATGATTCTAGATTGTAAGAAAATACTTATTACATTAGAGGAAGTGAATCTAACCCTCTCAAGTTAGAAACCAATGTTTGGGGTGAATGAACTATTTATAGTGGGTCATATATCTAAGCCTTATAGAAGAAGGCCTTCTTCTGCAAAACTTTATGTAATAGAGAAGATAGAAAAGATATGCTCAACAATGTTTGAAGTTAGTAGGTTTCTTGGAGCATGTGTCTTTTACTTAATATGGACTCCCCATTTTTCTCACATGGCAAAAAATTCTTCTACGACAAGAGATGTGCCAACTATAAGGAAACTCAAAAACTTATTGATGATTTTACCAAGATTGAGAAAAGCACAGTATGTAGATTATTATAGTGGATGCTAGTCCAATTGGAATTAGTTGGGCTATAGTGTTCAAGATAAAAAATGGAACAAATATGCGATTATAGTATTAAATGAAAGACAGAGGAGATATCAACCATATCAAGAGAGAGCTATGGGGTATTGTGACTACATTAAAGTGTAATAAAGAGTCCTACATTGGTTCCCTAATGATAATAGAGATAGACTCTTTGCCTCAACTAGGCATGATTACCAATTACTCTACTCTAGATATAGCCATGAGAAGATGGATTGCTTATATTAACTCAATGAGCCCAGAATTAAGACATAATGCACTTAAAGGGAATCTGGTAATAGTAGACATGTTATATATATCTAGATAGAAGGATGAAGAGCTAGATGAATAGGGTTGCACAAAGTTTACTAAAGATCATACTTCAAATTTTGAGAAAATCATTACCAACTTAGAGGTGAATCTCACCCTCTTAGGTGAGAAACGAGTGCTTTGAGTCAATGAAATATTGACAATGGGACATACGTGTGAGCCTTATGGAAGAAACTCTTTTTTCCGTGAAAGTGAAGATAAAATAGATATGTTTATTAGCATTTGAAGTTAAAGGTTTCTTGGAGCATGTGTTTTACTTAATATAGACTGCCTATTATGCTCACATTGCAGAATATTTGTTAAGAAAGGGATGGAAATTTTTTTGGAACAAGAGATATACCAAAGCTATAAGGTAACCAAAGAAGCCTTTGAGGACTACAACAACATTGAGAAAAGTAGAGTATGCAACTAGGAATCCTATCATTATTATAGTGGATACTAGTCCAATTGGAATTGGTTGGGTAAGAAGTGGTTTGTGGATCTTAACGGTCGAGTGAAAACTCCCACATTGTGGTTTCATTGCAGGGACCAATGGATTTGAGCCTTTAGTGCTTGCGCTGTCGTACTGATGCGCATCCGAGGTGTGGAATCCACCAAAAAGTTCTGTGTGTGACATTTTTTACTTTGTACATACTTAGTCATTGTGTTTGCATTTTTGTTCTATGTGGGCAGTATAGTGGAGAGGGGGTTGGAGCAAGAGGAACTTATCTGTAATGATTTGGTTGACATGTATGCATGCATCTTTGCCCAATCTTTGTGTATCAAAGGACTTGTTTCCCCTCACCATACGGCCAGCCACTGTAACAATTGTCAGATCTATGGTTACTATGACATAAGAGACCATTGTGGAAGCTGCAAAGTTAGTTGAGGCTCCTGTTGCAATTGTAGCAGGTGCTTCTAGAGGCATTGGGAAGGCAATTGCTCTTGCTTTGGGAAGTGTGGGCTGCAAGGTTCTTGTCAATTATGCGCGGTCATCAAAAGAGGCTAAGGATATCGCTAGTCGAATTGAAGAGATGGGTGGCTCAGCCCTCATTTGTGGTGGAGATGTTTCAAAGGAGGAGAATGTTGATACCATCATGAAAGCTACAGTTGAGAAATGGGGCACTATTGATGTTTTGGTAAACAATGCAGGCATCAGAAGGGATACTTTAATGATGAGAATGAAGAAATCACAATGGCAGGAAGTTATTGACTTGAATTTGACTGGTGTTTTTATGTGCTCTCAGGCAGCTGCGAAGATAATGATGAAGAAGAGAAAGGGAAGAATCATAAATATATCATCAGTTGTTGGTTTGACTGGCAATGTAGGTCAAGTGAACTACAGTGCTGAAAAAGCCGGTGTCATTGGGCTCACAAAAACGACAGCTTGTGAATATGCATAAAAAAATATTACTACAACATTAGCGTGGGAGAAGCGGCTTTTCTGGTCAGAGAGAAGAGCTTTATCGGGCTGGGGAGAAGAAAAAGCAACGGGAAAGAGGAGGAAAACAAGCTTTGGAGGAAGTAGGGGGGCAATCACCATAGATGGCAGTATTTGCATGGGTTGGCTTTGTTACAGGCCACCGCCAATGTTGAAAAAGAGATAGAGAAGTTGCAAGGATTACATATGCTATGCTTTGCAGCAACAACAAACGGAGGAAGCTGATGTGAAGGCAGCAGAAGCGATGTAGAATCACGACTCATTCTGCGAAGAGGACTGCAGTGACGAATAGACAGCGCGACTGAATTCAAGTGTTCCATACGTAGTGGTCTGCTAGGATGGACTAGAAGCTGACACAAAGCTGGTGAACGAGGAGTTTGCACATAGGACATAGAAGCTGTCCTAGAGGGATCAGTGCCATCGAGATTGACCATGGGACTACCTACTCTTCCGTCCGCGTCTGTCAGCATGTTCGGGTGGAGATGACAACCGCACTACCCCTTCGTATGTGGTCTTCATTGACACGGAGTGCCTTATCGAAGAAGCTATGAAGAACCAGGTCTCTCGTGTACATATCGACGTGCTTGGATCGGGACGCCCCTATGACTACAAGGCATGTATTCTAGATATACAATTACTAGAAGACTAAAGAATGTATTGAAAGAGGAATTCCTACAATTGTCAAGACGGCTGCTATCAAAGCTGTGATTGCTTTCGAGTGGAACACTATCTATGCCTTTCGAAGGAGGCTATGATCTTATCACTAGGTGTGTTGATCGCTAATTGGCAGTTGACGACTATCATGACAACATCATTCAAATGCTGACAACTTGACTCCGAACTATTTTTGTGTACTTGGAGTGCACCGTCAGAACAGAAACCTGTCTATAAAGTGATATTGCAATGTATGGACATCCATGTTGCTGAAGAGTGGAAGCTATTTATTTCATTCAGAATTGTATGTAAGCTAGTGATCCTATTCAAGCCACCATGAGAGGAAATGACTAGCAATCAGATGGACTGCTTTTCTGGTTGTAACTCACCTTGAGTGAGCTGCAGCCTTGTATATCTTCAAGATTGGCTTAGTTGCCATTTTTAAACATTACGCACTGGATAACAAAATTTACAACTGCTTTTGCTCAGGCAGACTTTATTGACTGTGTTCTGAGATTGCCTTGTGGCTGCCAAAATTGTTTGATTCAGAGTTTGTCTTTAATGAGGACTTGTATTGCATACATTCAAGTTTGAATGCCGCATTTCAAGAAGCTGGAGGCCTGAACCAGTTGATGATGAGACCAATCTCTCACATTGGATTATTCACATGATTGATCTTCTATCTTGAAATTCATCAAGGTCTTCTGTAGATGCGACTTTGCTTTCGAAAACCCTTTGATATCTTTGGTGAACCCGATGTGAAAGCGTCGCATTTAAATTTCAGGATGGGAGATACTTCAACATCAGTTTCAGCCTCTTCTACGATTCTTGCTTTGTCCTCTACTTCAGCTCTATCATTGATTGCTGCTTCAAGTACTTCTATGGATGATTTAAAGCAGATTTTGCAGAATATGCCTATGTATATGCACCTTCAAAATCAGTAGACACAACTGTATATGCAGCAGTAGCAGCAGTTGCATCAATAACAGTTGTCTCAACAAAGGCAACTATATTAGGAGCAGGAGAATGCAATCAGCGCGACTAAGGCGATTGAAGCAGTTGAGAATGAAAAGAAGCTACTTGATGGCCGTAATGTATTGGCTTATTTGAAGACGTATGAGATCAAGATGGGATTTTTTGGAGTACCAACAGGACTTATGAGTAAATATTTTCTTCGCCTTGTCACACCCGCCTTGAGGGTAAAAGTGATGATCTTTTCCTTCAAAATTCGCATTGGCAAGATTTTAAGAAGGCTCTGAAAGAGGAGTATTTTCTTGAGAACTTTGGGATGGCTACACGACGATCATTTCGAGAGTGGGTCTACATGCCAAACAAAGGTCTAGCTGCTTCAGAATTGATATGAGAATTTCAAGAGAGGTATAGTCAGCTTGATGCCATTGAACAAAGAGCATTGGATGTTGAGAAAGTTGAGCTTTTCTTGCAAGCTGCAGATCTTGCTCTTCAGGAAGAATTAGGAGAGCTTCTTGAGGATCGCACGAAGCCTATGGGTCTTAAAACGGATTGGCAAGACGCCCAGGATGCGGTCTCGACTTTGACCAAGAGGCGGATATGGAAGATCCGCTTACAGAATGGATCCATGACACCGACGCCGTCTTCTGCTCCTATGTCTGCTTCTACCCCTGTTATTTCTTCTCTTCCTCAGCCAGTTTCTTGGCCTATCCCAGTGCCTACTATTTCTAATACTCCTGTTCCTCCTGTTCCAAGACCGATGCCGGCTCCTTCTGCTCCAAAACCATCCGCTTCGTCGGTTCCTTCCTCCCTTGATGACACAATAAAAGACATAACGGATTTGACACTGGAGTCAGTTAAAGCAGAATTGGTGGAAAATTGAAAGAGCAGTTTGCTTCGACCGTGCCTACTATTCCTTCTAGTGCTCCTACTACACCTAGGAGAGATCGAAGATGTATTTGGTGTGATAGTACGGACCATCAGCATTGCAGGGATTGCGAATCTTTTCAAGATGCAAGGAGAAAGAATTTGGTATTTTGGGGACAAGATGGCAAGATCTGGTTGACTAAAACAGGAGCTCCGCTTGCTACCAATTTTGGGAAAGGCGGAATGAAGAAATTAGTAGATGACATAGCTGCGCATACTTCTTATGTGGCAGCTAGAGGATATGCTTCTGCATATGGAGTCCAGATTGAGAAAGGTTCAAAGAGTCAGTAAGCATTATGGACCTATGCTATGGAGACGACAAACAAGGGGAAAATTCAGCAGACTGTTTTGACTAGTGTAAGTATTTTAGAGGATGATGAGCATATAGATGGGATGTATGATAGTATGGTTTGTGCAGATACGATTATAGAGATGGAAAATATGCTGAAAATTGATATACAGAGTTGTCACAGTAATGTATCAGTGTAGTCCCTGGACATGTTTCATGAAATTTTAGATTTTGTATCACAGATAGAGTCAAAGGCTGAGGTGACTCAGCAAAAAGTGTTGAGTGCTCAAGAAATTCAGCAAACAGAGTTTCCGGCTGATTATGATCAACCTACAGAGACACACAGGGCTGAAAACTTTCAGCCAACAAAGTTTACTGCTGAGATATTTCAGCATCCAGAGTTTAGGACTGTTCCTATTATGCAGTCCATAGAGCAGAGGGCTAAGGATATTCAGCCACACTAGAGTACAGAAGTACTGATTTACAACAAGATTTGAATAATGCAGAGGATCATCATGAAGCCAGGGTTGACACAAAATACAAGACTGTGGATAAGAAGGTGAAGCCGGTAGCTGGACCACTTCCACCTGACAGTGATCAGCAAATAGAGAGGGCTGCCAAACAGCCAATTTTGAGGAATCCAGAGCATGTAGGCCATAAATTTTGAGCAGAGACTCTTGTTGAATTAACAATTGGAAATGGTGATTTCTTGCTACCCACAGAGAAGCAATGCTTTTAGGATATGCTTGAGCGACATGGAAGGGGGTTTACTTTTTTCTTGCATGAGATTGGATGTGTGAATCCAAATATTATTGTCTCTATGGTGATATTTACTATTCCTCATATTCCATGGAACCTCCAACCTATTCCAGTGCCTAGGGCACACCTGCCAAAGTTAGTTGACTTGTTGAATGAGAAAATCAGGATGGGAATCCTAGATCCATCATCTGCACCATTCTCAAATAGGTGGTTTACGGTTCCAAAGAAGAATGGTACTCTCCGATTTATATAGGACATGCAGTCAGTAAACAGAGTTACTATCAGGAATGTTGGTATAGGTCCAGTTGTCGATGAGAAGCATTTGCTGGACGTGCCATCTATTCTTTAGGTGATTTGTATTCGGGATATGATCAGTTTCAACTGGCTTTGGAAAGCAGGGACATAACCACTATGAGAACTCCTATTGGGCTTGTCAGGATGTGTACCTTGCCTCAAGGTGCCACTAATTCTGTTGCGCATATGATGAATGCGATGCATAAGGTCCTTCGTGAGTATATACCTCAGCTTACCATGCTTTTCTTGGATGATGTGCCCATTAAGGGGTGTGCAGAAGAAGAGAAGAATGAGAGTCTAAATCAGCAGGGATGCACATACTTTGTGGCTGATCATATTGCAGCTTGTGAAAATATTTTGGCCAGGTTAGAAGAAGTGAACTTGACACTATCAGGGCAAAAATCTGTTTTTGGAGTAAATGAGGTTGTCATTGTTGGACATATGTGTGGGTATTATGGCAGGAAACCTTCACCTGATAAGGTGGATTCTGTAGGAAAGATTATGGAGAATTGTTCTACCATTTCAGAGGTACGGAGATTCATTGGAGCTTGTGTGTTTTACATGATTTGGATACCCCATTTTGCACACATAGCAGATTGTTTATATCAGGTGCTTCGAAAGGGGCAGAATTTTTTTGGGGATGAGAGCCACACTAGAGCCATGTGGAAATTGAAGAAGTTATTGCAGATACTTTGGAAGATTGTGAAAAGATGGTTTGGGCCGTACATAGTCAGACATGTCTTTGACAATGCATCATATGAACTGATAGAATTGGATGGGACAGTGCTTAGAGTGCCTATTGCAGGAAAAAGAATTAAGATTTTCAAGAAAAGAGATGATGAGGATTATGCATTGGAAGAATTTACAAGAGAAGAGCAACGAGAAGAAACTCTAGTAGAAGAGACAGATGTTATGACAGATAACCTTGTTGATATACCAGAAATATACAATGAAGAGATTGATCTATTCGTGGATCTTGACGATGATGATCATGGGTAGTTGGCCCATCTGGAGGATGCGCAGGATCAGAGGGGGTGGATGTCCTACTGCTGTGCATCCGAGGTGTGGAATCCACCAAAAAGTTCTGTCTGTGACATTTTTTACTTTGTACATACTTAGTCATTGTGTTTGCATTTTTGTTCTAGATGGGCAGTATAGTGGAGAGGGGGTTGGAGCAAGAGGAACTTATCTGTAATGATTTGGTTGACATGTATGCATGCATCTTTGCCCAATCTTTGTGTATCAAAGGACTTGTTTCCCCTCACCATACGGCCAGCCACTGTAACAATTGTCAGATCTATGGTTACTACGACATAAGAGGCCACTGTGGAAGCTGCAAAGTTAGTTGAGGCTCCTGTTGCAATTGTAGCAGGTGCTTCTAGAGGCATTGAAAAAGCAATTGCTCTTGCTTTGGGAAGTGTGGGCTGCAAGGTTCTTGTCAATTATGCGCGGTCATCAAAAGAGGCTAGGGATGTAGCTAGTCGAATTGAAGAGATGGGTGGCTTAGCCCTCATTTGTGGTGGAGATGTTTCAAAGGAGGAGAATGTTGATACCATCATGAAAGCTACAGTTGAGAAATGGGGCACCATTGATGTTCTAGTAAACAATGCAGGCATTAGAAGGGATACTTTAATGATGAGCATGAAGAAATCGCAATGGCATGAAGTTATTGACTTGAATTTGACTGGTGTTTTTATGTGCTCTCAGGCAGCTGCGAAGATAATGATGAAGAAGAGAAAGGGAAGAATCATAAATATATCATCAGTTGTTGGTTTGACTGGCAATGTAGGTCAAACGAACTACAGTGCTGAAAAAGCCGGTGTCATTGGGCTCACAAAAATGATAGCTCGTGAATATGCATCAAAAAATATTATTGCAACATTAGCGTGGGAGAAGCGGCTTTTCTGGTCAGAGAGAAGAGCTTTATCGGGCTGGGGAGAAGAAAAAGCAACGGGAAAGAGGAGGAAAACAAGATTTGGAGGAAGTAGGGGGGCGATCACCATAGATGGCAGTATTTGCATGGGTTGGCTTTGTTACAGGCCACCGCCAATGTTGAAAAAGAGATAGAGAAGTTGCAAGGATTACATATGCTATGCTTTGCAGCAACAACAAATGAAGGAAGCTGCTGTGAAGGCAGCAGAAGCGATGTAGAATCAGGACTCATTATGCGATTGAGTGAGCACAACGAGAAGAAGGTGCTGCATCCCGAGTCAGCACAAGGAGAAGAGGACTGCAGTGATGAACAGACAGCACGACTGAATTCGAGTGTTCCATACGTAGTGGTCTGCTAGGATGGACTAGAAGCTGACACAAAGCTAGTGAACGAGGAGTTTGCACATAGGACACAGAAGCTGTCCTAGAGGGATCAGTGCCATCGAGATTGACCTCGGGACTACCTACTCCTGCATCGGCATCTGTCACATGTTCGGGTGGAGATGATCGGCAACAACCAAGGCAACCGCACTACCCCTTCGTATGTGGTCTTCATTGACACGGAGTGCCTTATCGAAGAAGCTGTGAAGAACCAAGTCTCTCGTGTACATATCGACGTGCTTGGATCGGGACACCCCTATGATTGCAAGGCATGTATCCTAGATATACAATTACTAGAAGACTAAAGCATGTATTGAAAGAGGAATTCCTACAATTGTCAAGGCGGCTGCTATCAAAGCTGTGATTGCTTTCGAGTGGAACACTATCTATGCCTTTCGAAGGAGGCTATGATCTTATCAGTAGGCGTGCTGATCGCTAATTGGCAGTTGACGACTGTCATGACAACATCATTCAAAGGCTGACAACTTGACTCCGAACTATTTCTGTGTACTTGGAGTGCACTGTCAGAACAGAAACCTATCTATAAAGTGATATTGCAATGTATGGACATCCATGTTGCCGAAGAGTGGAAGCTATTTATTTCATTCAGAATTGTATGTAAGCTAGCGATCCTATTCAAGCCACCATGAGAGGAAATGACTAGCAATCAGATGGACTGCTTTTCTGGTTGTAACTCACCGTGAGTGAGCTGCAGCCTTGTATATCTTCAAGATTGGCTTAGTTGCCATTTTTAAACCTTACGCACTGGATAGCAAAATCTACAAGTGCTTTTGCTCAGGCAAACTTTATTGACTGTGTTCTGAGATTGCCTTGTGAGTGCAAAAATTATTTGATTCAGAGTTTGTCTTTAATGAGGACTTGTATTGCATACATTCAAGTTTGAATGCCGCATTTCAAGAAGCTGGAGGCCTGAACCAGTTGATGATGAGACCAATCTCTGACATTGGATCATTCACATGATTGATCTTCTATCTTGAAATTCGTCAAGGTCTTCTGTAGACGCGACTTTGCTTTTGAAAATCCTTTGACAGCGCACTCCAAATCAAGCATTGGAGGGTTTTTGCCAAACTGGTGCTTGAGGTAAATATGTAGGAAGAAAGAGAATTTGATCTTCAATGAAAGTAAGTGTTTTGGATTTTTGAAGTTTGGATAAGTTGGTTTGATTAGCATTAGCATTTGCTTGTGATTAGTAGGGATTGGTAGGCATTTAGGAAGCAAAAAATAGGAAAAAAGGAAGAAAACCACAATACTAGGGTTTTGGGCAACAATAAGCCTAAATCGAAGGAAAGCGGGTTGTAATCCAAAAAAGAAGAGGAAAAGACATCAAAGGAGTGTTGGAGAGGAGTCTAAAACCCTAAGGAAGAGGGAAGTGAGCTCATTTTCAATTTTTGAGCTTTGAGAGAGAGAGAGAGAGAGAGAGAGAGAGAGAAAGAGAGTATCTGTGTGTGTGTTGGAGCTCTAGGGCAAAGAAGAGCTCAAGTGCACCGAATTAGAGGTTTCCGACTACTCTAGGTGTACACAAACCTTCCACTACATCTAATCCTTGATTCTGGAAGTTTCTAGCACTTGGTATCAACTATGAAGGTCAGCCAAATTGAAATTGTGCCTCATAGGCAATTTGTGCCATCGAAATCAAACACCCATCGTGGAGTCCAATTCCCAAAGTTGGATGCTTAGCCAAGCCGCAGTCCACTTGGACACCCATAATGCTATATCGAATGAGATGTCATTAGCTGGTTTGAATTGGACTCAGACTTGGGCTCAAAATTGGACACAACTAGCCAGGGTTAAACTGTCCGAGTTGCATAGCCAACTTGGATGACCAACTGGAACACCTAGACTTGGAAACAAACCATCCAATTTTCGTAGTCGGACAGGGCCCAAAATCGAACAATTTGATTTTAGGAATTGGAATCACTAACTAGAACCTAAAAATTGACCAATTTAGCACATCCTAGGCCACATGGAGCTCAACCCAAAGCAAGACAAGACCCATGTAGGCATCCACACAAGTTAGACGGCTCATAGAGCCTGCAACTTAGCTACCTCGGAAGCAACCTTGAACAAGGCCCCTTGGACCACACATTTGAAATGGCTTAAAGGACCCTAGGGAACCTGTTTAGAGTAACCCATGAGGGAGCGAACTACTAGAAAAGTGTGTATCATCACATTGTTTTTGTCACAGTCATGCAACACTGCCTGAACAATCACTTGAAGCACACTCAAAAAGTAGAAAGCCTAATTTTGCACTGCACCACAAAAAGAAGCACCCATGGACACTTGAGTGCACTTAAATTTGAGGACTGGCTAAACTAATAAGAAACTCACACACAAGATAAGGGACCCGAATGAACCCACTAATAGGAGTAAACCCTCAAATTGCAAAAGAGCGAGAAGATTGGTGCGATTAGGGATTCAACCTTACTTGCGTTTATCAATTTTATTGACAATTTAGTGGACCAAGATGTCAACAAGATGTCACAACCAAGCTCTAGCCATGATAGTGACCAGCTCCGTGGGAGAATTTCCAGTCGATATCCAACAAATGATCAATCATTATGACTTACAGACCAAGATGGAGGATCATGGTAGACCAGCTGAGGATATCATAGTTGACCTTGAGGAAGAGAAGAGATTGGACAAGAGAGCGTTGCGAGCTCAAAGGCTGAGGAAAGAAATAGAAATGTGAGAGGTCCAGCAAGTTTTAGCACTTGCCAATCAGAATAGGATAGGATGACCCAATGCGGAGAGGGAAAGAGTGCTAGAAGTCAATCTCACGTTGAGTGAGCTTCTCACTAATAATGACTCATACGACCCGATGCGGAGAGGGAAAGAGAGCTAGAAGCGGATTTCACATTGAGCGAGCTTCTCACTAATAATGACTCATAGACAACACGGCTACAGAGAAGAATGGAGCACCCCTAGCAGCTTTGTTGCTAGCAGGGCTAGGAATTATGCCAAATTCGAGGAGGTAACCAAAGATACCTATAGTTGCCAAGCAACTCGACAAGTACCAACCTGACAACAACACGTATAGCTTCATAGAGCAGCTCGAGAAGGTGTGTGAGGTGAACGGCCTAATTGACCTTGCTCAATGTGCACAAGCCTTTGGTCTTTATCTTGGAGATAAAGGATGGATGTGGTACACCAATCTAGATCACACCAAATATAACATTTTCAGTACTCTCAAGTCCCTCTTCATCAAGAGATTCTTTGAGGTAGGGCACTCAAATAACCTTATTGTTCAACTAATGAATGTCAGTCTTGAAAGGATAAGGAGGATATTAGAGATTACGTCACCCACATGCAAATTATCTTTAAGAGAATCCCATCCGCAGAGTGACCTAGTGAGCAAGCGATCTCTACCATCTTCATAAGCAGAATAAGGAGCGAAGAGCTCTACAAGACCTTGGTAGGTAACTCAAACCTGCAAAGGGACATGCTAGCTAGGGTATTTGAAGAATCCATGCATGTAGAAAACATGCTCACATGGAGAGGAGCTCTAGGGCTACAAGGCAAGATAGTGCAACCCCTTTATAGCCTCAGAGAGAGCTGCCAACACTAGTGAGAGATCCAGTCAGGGTAACCAAGAGAAAGGGAAGAGTGTTGGCCCTAGATAAGAATTGGCAGAGGTAAAGCTAGAGCTAGCCAAGCTCGAGGAAATGATTAGAAGACCTTTGTGACCTCACGTGCAATGTGTCCATTATTGCGAAGGTAACCACCTCCTGACTGAGTGCACGAATCCTAGATCCAGACTTTGTGCCAACTACAGTAGGTTTAGTCACGATATTGCACAGTACTGGAGGCAATTGCCATAGCCGCAGCATTACAACCAACCATACTACTTGGGGAATAGACCATCGCAATTCAAAAGGGGATCTCCATGAGCTCTCACAATGCCTAATGATGCTAAGCCGGCTCTCCCCAGAATGGGACATCAATCCTACATGCATACTTAGACCACCTAAACCCTTCATGACCCATCCATCCAGTGATACTCTAATACATTATTTGGAGGAGTTGAATGAGGAAAAGACATGCATAAACCCTTATGTCTCCCATGACAATGAGAGAAACCCCATCTTAATGGACTTTAGACTAGTACTGGTGATGACATTAGGTAGGGAAGGGGTAGAGGCCTAGGAGGGCAAAGCTAAGACCCAATCTCATGCTAGACTTGTGGCCACCCAGGGCATATCGCATCTTGTTGCCCCAAACGAGAACAAGATAACCAAGAAAAGGTTAACTTGAGATGCCTCGAGTGTGGAATCACTCATTTATATGCCAAATTTTCAAGGCATAAACAATCTACTAGCTCAATCACCGTACCTTCGGTACCCTTGGGGCTATTTGGAGTCAAAATGCTTGATGGTGAGGTCACTCCCATCTCATTGAACATCATGACTAGGACACAAAAGAAGCAGGCCGACATTTCATTGCAAGGACCCAACAACCTAGATACAACCTCGATAGGAAAGACGACCCACCAAAGGAAGTAGAAGAGAGTTGATGCCAAAGTAACGGTAAGAATGAATAGCGCGACCACACTAACAAGAGGGAAGCAAGTGGTAGATGTAGAGGGTGAGACTTTAGTGCCAAAAACCCCATAGAAGGGGAGTGCCAAGGTTTGGGAATACCATGATCCAAAGCACCAACTAGAAATAGTTGACAAGGTTAAGGAGTGGGTGATAGAAGCCCAAGAGCATCTAAAGGATATCAAGCCCATCCTAGAAGACAAGATTGACGAGTTCTCTAGTGTGAGTAGGTCCATCTCACCAACATGCATAAACCCAAGAGATGCATCTACACCTTGCACAAAATCACATAGAAAAGGCTTGGACACCACGGTAGGCAAGCTGCTCAAGACAAGTGGCAAAAGAGTGTAGCGCATGATGAAAGGCAAGTGGCTAATGGCCTAATTATGACACTGCTATTAGCTTGTCTAACGTTGCTGATGGGGGATCTACTTAGGCAAAGTCCTTCATTATGGCAAGAATTCAAGCAATGGGTAGAGGGATCTAATGAGCCAGAAGTAGTTGGCTTGCATGAGAATGATGCAGCCATGAAGCCTTACATTTAACTCAGTGCCTAAGTCCTTGCATGTGAATGCTTTTTGGAAAGCCACAAACATGCATGCGGTCCTGCCATCCAATGGTTGCAACACTAGGAGATGTCACGAGAAAGGGGATCGTAAATACGGGAGTAGGAGTCAATGTACTTAGCCATGCAATTCTGTAGATTTGGGGTAACCCACTAGTGGAAACCGCAAGGTTTAATGTCATGATGGCTAATTGCATGAAAGTTAGGCCATTCAGAGTGTTGAAGGACTAGCCCTTAAAGATAGCATGTGTCCAGTTCTCAGTGAACTTCATTGTTATGAAGGGAGTAGACTATGATATCTTACTAGGGCAGTCGTGGATGAGGAACACCTAAATACTTGAAGATTGGGGTAATGGCCTCATATTCCTAGGTAACAGATCAAAGGTAGTGAGAGTCAAGATGGACACCTAGATGACCATGCTAGTCGACTTAGGTGCCATCTCCTCTATCTTGAAAGGAGACACCCAAGCTAGGAATTCATGTAGACCATTGACAAGAAAGCACATTTCTTGCAACCTTGAAGAAGACAAGCGCGATTGGATGCACATACTAGCCACCATTGACCTATCATTTTTGGATGATGAAGAAGATTATAAGTAGGCTACAAGAAAAGTTGGTGAGTCCCATAAAACCATTGCATCTCAAATTCCAAGGAACAAGACCTTGCCATTAGTACCACTCTGTATGATGGCCAAAAACCCTAATAGGTAGAAAATACACACCCCTTTTCTCATCCGATTTAATAGACTTAAGCTCTGGGGGGTTCTTGAGTATCTAACAAGGGGGCTAGCTAGTCGCCCAACCGCTAATCTCAAGCCACTCCAAGATCTCATGGGTGAATCAAAATGATGGACCAAAGTGCATGACCTAAACCTTAGGTATAATTGAACACTGATTACGGATGAAAAGAGAGTCGATAATAGAGACCTAGATTACATCACACAGTCAAGAAATTAGCGATTCAGAGACAACGAGTATGAGGACTACTATTCCTCACCAACTGAAAGCAGTGAAGAAGAGGCCAAGACGATAGAGTACGACAATGACAATCGAATGATGGAACAAATAAAAGTAGACTCCAAGTCCTAGAGAGCCAATGCAATTATAACTAAAAAGGAGTCCTCAGAGCCAAATGTGATCGCACTTGGTTGGATCACTTAGGTCTGATGGGCTACGAACAAGGCTACGAACAAGCAGAGCTAGTCTAGTCAAGTGTTGTACCTCTCTTTAGGATGGAGTCCACCTCAGATTTGCAACCATCGGGGGAAACTCCATCCTCTAGAAAGGGTTGTGAGTTCAATTCAGAATCAAAGGTAAGATCTAAGAGCAACCCAGAGATACCCCACCACCTAAAATCAGACGCACCAAAGGGGACTTTTCGATCCACCTAAGGCACAAACAATTGAAGGAGGGACATGGAGGACAACCACGAGGAATGAAAGTTGAGCTGCAAAAGAAATCCTAAGACCTACCAAAGTGTTTCACTAAATTCAAGAAAGGAGATAGGGTAGTGATCTTGTTGGGCACAAAAACACAAGGACAAACAAGTGACCGATAGAAGGACCTACCAAAGTCAAGAAAGTCAACTTGGCTAGGAAAGCAAAGAAGCCTCAACACGTGTCTATAGTAGCTGATGACTTGATTGAGTAAGAAGAGGCAGATCTTATGGCTCTATTGCGAGAGTACATAGACATGTTTGTCGGCTATCCTTAAACAAACTTAAAGAAGTCAATATGAGGGTCGTAATATATAACATCCCAATGACTCTTGATGCAATTCTAGTAAAGCAAAAACCTTACTCGATGAATCCAAAGCATGCTCACCTTGTAAAGGAAGAGATCCATAGGCTAATGAAGGAAGAGAAATGTATGAGCTAAAAGAAGAACTCGAGGCTAGAAAGAATGAAAAAGATAATTGGCAAGGAGGCTCGAAGAAGAGCGACATGAACTCATAGGGTTGCAGATGGAGTGTAAACTCATCCTTATGCAATACGAAGAGTTGAGAAAGTAGCTGAAGAGGATAGAGAAGGAAATAGAGGAACTTGAGGTAGAATATGCAAAAAAATCCTAGAGAGAGGAACAACACCAAAGAGACATGGAGTAGAGGTTATTGGTGGAGATAGAAGAGCAGGGAAGGCTAGAGAGGGAAATTGAGCACATGGAGAAGAAGAATGAAAAAGCAACCCAGAGGTGGAGAGAGTTGGAACTGAGGATGGAGGCTTTAGCGCAAAGGAAAAATGAAAATCTAGAGAAAATGAAGCAAAGAGCAAAATAATGGGTCAGGGGAGAGTGAGAGAACTAGCAGGCTGTCTAGCCCACGCAAAAGGGAACATGGTATTGGTAGAAAGCAGGGCAGAAAAGGTTGTAAAGATAAGCATGGAAGCCCAAAAACATGCTTCCATATCACCATCTTACATGTCATGCATCCCGAAGAGGATGTGGCCGTTGAAACCCTATAGAAGAAGTTGAAAATTACTTGCATGGCCATAAGGTACAGCTTGTGTATTCAAGCTCACGAAGTAGAACCAAACCTAAGCCTATAAGAGCAAAGGGAGTACCTGCTAAGGGTAGGATTAACAATCCAAGAAATGGAATGGATAGGGTATGCAGAGGAGTAAGGACCACAAGAGCCAGTAATAAAGGAAGAAGAGTTGTAAGTACTGCTACCAGAAAAGGGGCACGATTTTGAAGTGAGGCAACAAGACGAGAAACAAGTCCCCCAACCACCCTCTCCAAGACTAGAAGCCCAGGAAGTGCTGCCCAAGGATGCAATGACAGAGAGAAAAGAGGAGGCCAGGAAAAGAAGGAAGAAGATGCTAGAGCAAACACAAATAAGACTAAGGGCGTAACCCCTAGCAATCCGAGAAGCTCCCATCCCATGAAAAGAAGAATGCTTTCCACTCAATTGCAACCTGGAACTCACAGTGTGGGAGAAGTGGGAGAACAAGTGCAAGCCCTTTGAATTCACTTTCTAATACCCACCCACACTAAGTCGAGTATTATCCCCTAAAGTGGTGGAGGAAGTGATCACCATGGGCAAAAGGCTTGAGGATTACTGAAGTGCAGAAAGAGAGACAGAACCAAAGCTATGGGGTACATAAGCATATGACTATTGGGAAGACAAAGTCATGGAGGTGCCCAAAACCATCAAAGGGTAGGAGAAGGTGGTGAATTTGGGATGGGAACATAGATGCATGGATGTCATTTTGCAGCACCCTACCCTACGAGAGAAACAATCCAGCATACATGCCATATCCAAGAAGGGTAGGGATGGAGTTTAACCTTGATATACATGGCTGTTACGATCTCCCTAAAATCTACAATGTAAATGCTACTAAGCCGGAGGAAGCCCTTGTATTCGCCAAAAATGACTTAGGACCCTTCATCTCCCACTTCCTTAGCAAATTCTCTTCCTACCCCGATCTTGCTTTTATCACAACTTGTAACTACCTGAGGCTACTTAAGGTTTTGCTTAAGCAACTGCCTACCTCTCACAAATACCATCTACCACCCCTTATTTTTTATTTAAATGCCAGCATAGATAGTTGCGCTATGACCACACTCATGATGAGAGCCACCCTCCTCTCATCTTTTCGCATGGCCTCACTAGAGGACATGAATGACTGCAAATTCACTAGGTGTAGTCATCCATATTTTTGTCAACAATCCCTTTGAATGTACGCATGAATCTAAAGGACTATATGCAGGGTAGGAACTTCCTTAGTAAATTGCTTAAGCACCCAGCCTCCTCCTCTCACAACCATGAATTTGAGGACTAGTTCCTCGTGTACATTTTAAAAAAAAAAACAAAAGAGAGAAAAAGACAAAAAGAAAGAAAGAAAAGGAAAACAAGAAAAAGAAAAAGAGAAAGAAAAGAGAGAGAAGAAAGACAAGAGCAAGGAAGGAAAAGAAGATCAAATGGAAAATTGGAAAACACAACTCACTTGATGAATGCTACAACCACAGCACCTAGGGGACCTCAAGTTAGGCATGTCCGATGGCCGTGGTCGACTGGCTCCATCCTAACCCCCTAGCCCTTTCACCCTCACTTCACACTTGGGGAAAATCTAGGGCAGGACACACCTAGGGTGGGCACACTCGCCTATGGTTACATGTCTCCCTAAGCTACACTGACCACACTCCCTCCATACACAAACTCGGTCCTCTAAGTGTGGGACAACACCCCAAGCTTACATATGTTTCGATCAGCTCCTAGATCCACTGGCACAGACATGATGCACGGCACGACAAAGTGGGCACACCCCAAAATAGTGCACTCTCTTTTCTTTTTGAGGTGAATCTAACAACCTGTGCCTAACTATCAACCTCATAGGCCCCTGTCACCCACTCAATATACCCTCAATCTCCACAACCTTTACTATTTTAACATGTTTCTCTCCCATGTCAAATCCCCACAAAATCCCCATCATTGACTCACACGACCACCCTTTAATCACCCGAGCCCTCTTCAACAAAGTCTCGTAAGTGCCATGGGACGGGCAATCAACTAGGAGGGGTAATGTTAACCCCAGAAAACTCCCAAATTTTTGTAAAAGAGCATCAGGCACCCTAATGTACAAGTTGTAAAGAGTACATGGGCATAGATGAAGGCATAATGTGAATAGAAGGGAATAGGAAAACATAACCTTGGCAAAATGGCTGATCATGTAAAAAAGGGGATGGGTGCCCAAAAGAGATGAGAGTATGTATAAAAGCCAAAAAGTGAATAGAGATATACATGCCAAAAAGTGAATAAAGAAGCATGCAACTTGAAGGTGTAGGATTGAGCGTGCTTGGGCTTGCATCACACGGATCATGGAGCTACCACTGTGCTTGAGAGAGGAGGGTACTTGCTCTAGCATTGAGCTAAGCTCACTATGCTCGTAGGCTTGAGAGTTCGTATGGCTATGTGAGAGGTAGCCATTAGCATTTGTCTTAAAACGCTTGAGCAATAAGCAATCCATGGGTCTTGGCAGTTGAGCGAAAGCTTCCACAACACATGAATCTCAAAGTCCAAAAAAGAGGCATGAGAAAAAAATTAAGGGACAATTTTCCATAGTTAAAAGTGTTATAAAAAATTAAGGGACAAATTTTCAAAGTTAAAAGTGCTATAATCTACACAATGTAAAATGTCACCTCCTTATCATCGACAGAACTAAGCTCACATTTCTCTTGCTCATTTCTACCTAACAAGAAATGTCCATTCTAATGTGTACGCTCAACCAAGTAAGGAAGGAAGTCAGACTTTTCCTCTTTCATCTACTTCCCTTGTCAACTCTAATTTTATACACCTTAACAAGTATTATCATACAATCTCAATTGTACATCATAAATCTCGATATATCAATTTGCTTCTCCTCATTAGGACATAATGAAGTGTCTTTTCTACCCAATATCTCATATTATATAGTAGTTTATTCTCTAGATATCCATGTGTAAGTAGTTTTTTAGTCCATGTGCTCAAGATACTCCAAGGGATAGTGCATTTACTCCTCAAGCTATTACTATGCCCTCACTCCTTAGACCTTACTCTCTGACTCACCAATCCCTTGTTAATTCCCATGAATCTCTGTCAAAGAAAAATCCATCCAATGTTTACTATTGCTGCAAGCCCTATCACCTCAAACGTGAAGGATGAGAACATGCATTTGAATGTCAAAACAATACAATAGTATCTCCTTCTCCATCAAGAAAATAATCTTAATACTCTCAAGATTCTTTCACAATATCCAATGAGTGCCAACTTCATTGGACATGATTTTTTGGTCAAGAAAATAAATAATTCATGCAAATTACATATCAAATCACTTAGAACTTATAGTAAAAAGCTACATAGTTAGCTTAAGAGTATTTTGTGACTCAAATGTTGTTTGTCATACATCCATTGATAATAAAAACTAGAACATACTATAGAAATCAATCCAAATAGTATGTTCTTTTCGAAAATTTAAAGTTAATAACTTTGTTATCTATAGAGAATCATGGAGAAAAATGAGATAATGTGGTTCAAAAATATCTTATCTCGATAAAAAGTACATCATTCATGTGTTTTTAAGTGAGAGAAGCTTCAATAATTCAAAATGAACAATATCTTCACTAGTGCCCTTTCGATGTACACAAGAGTCATATTCTGTGATTGATTATTGCAACCTCTATTGTTATGAGCACCCATCAAGCCAAGTGCATACACATTTTTCCCTATCTCTACATCCACTTGAGGCCATAGTTTGCAAGTTGTAGTTTTACTCCCTTGGGTCATCTCTTGCTAGCTCTCTATCCTTTGATCCGATCAAGCATTTCAACAAAGAGTGACCAATGTTTATGAATATGTGCATAGGATTAGCAAGTTAATACATATTTAGATTTTTCAAATATCTCAAATGCAACCATATGTAAAAAGTTGAGGCCGTCAATTTTCTCATGGTTGCATAATTATGTTTTTCCCATTCTTGTGATTCATTAGCTTTGGCTCTAAATGAATGGAGAGTCAAACCATGGATTTTTTGTACATGTCTATAAAAGTTCCTTGCAATGAAGATTTTTCATTCTTGATCCTCCTTTTGAAATAACTAGTTTGTGCTTTACTAAAAACATAGTGATCTTTGGGTAAAAGGTGATGATATTAGAGGTGAATCTTATTGTTGAGGCTATAATCAATCCTTATAAGGGGATGGTGCTCAGATCGGACGCCATATATGCGCACGTAGTGAGCGTCAGAAGGTCCCCAAGAACAAAAGAACTCTATTTTTTACACAAAAACCAATGAAGAAAGCTTGCACTACATGAATAAGAGACCAATTGGGTGCAATCTCCCCCCATGCCTTGTGTGAGCGCTCCACAAAGCATGTATTTTATATATTATTCATCTTCAAGCTCAAATAATAGCCCAATTTACAAAATAGCATGCTTTAGCTTTTGAGTTTACTTTTGTGCCACTAAAGAATTAAAGCTAATGGGCGCCCAAGAAGTTAGGCGGTACCCAAATACAATGTCCAATACAAGTATTTAAATCGTGCACCCATGAGCATACAAAAATAATAAATAAATATCAAGCGCTTTAATAAATAAGCACGATAAAATATAGGCGCCATGTCTAAGATACACGCCCATAAAAAATTGACGATAATTTGAATACATGCTATCCTCCAATGCTTCCCAATGCCACCTCTGCTCGCTCTACACATCAACTGAAGCATTCACAATTGTTAGAAAAATAATACAATTAAATTGACAAAAGTGAATACCTAGCAGTCTTCAGCTACAAAAATAAATTGGTTAGAAATCAATCCTAACCTTAATTTATTAAGAGTGCGCACTCTAAACTCATAAATATTTATTAATTTAAATATGTATTTTGCGAAATCACCCGCTATGGAATCACCCATGTACACATAAAATTAACAAAACGCCCGAAAAGGATAGGCGTCCCCATCGACTTTTCGCACAAAGAATCCACCTTGTGTATGAGCCCCGGTAATAATAAAATTTTATAGAATTCACCGCAAAACCTCACGGAATCCACCGTGGAATATGCCTCCTGGCATCATACCCCCGGGGTGGGATAGCAATTGTCCTCAATTGCTATTAGCTCAATGTGGAGCTAGCAGTGTGGGGAAAGCATTTAGGTCTCTAGCGTGCATCCATTGGGCCTCTTCAACAGGATGATTTTTAAACTTGACCAAATATCTAGAATATCTACGGCCAGTTCTAGTGGTCATAAAGTCAGTATCTATAATAGTTTCAGGCTCAAGAATTTCAGTTTCATCATCTAGCAAAGGAGGGTTTTCATAGACAGGGTGTACAGGTAGTTGGCCTCTAAAAGGTTGTAATAAACTGATATGGAAGGTGTTGTGGATTTTCCAATGTTGTGGTAATTCTAGTTTAAATGCATTGTCATTGATTTTGTGTATGATCTTGAATGGTCCATAAAATCTAGGTGCTAATTTGACAACTGGGTGTTTATCTACACTTTGTAATCTGCGTTTTTCTATTTGTAACCAAACATAATCATCAACTTTAAAATTCATAGCCTGTCTTTTCTTGTTTGCTTTTTTTGTGTATGATTGTTGGGCTTTGGCAATCATATCTTTAACTTCATAAAAAATAGTGGCATGCATGTTAGCAATATCATCAACAGTTTGAATTTTGTTTGATAATGATGCAACAGGTGTAGGCAATCGATATCCATAAATAACTTCAAATGTGCTTTCTTTGTAGCTGTATGTGGTGTGTTATTATATGCAAACTGAAGTAAATGTAGATGTGTATTCCATGTGTGTGGTTTTGAAATTGTGTAAGCACACAAAAGATTTAAAATACTACTATTAGTAGCTTCTGTTTGACCGTTTGTTTTAGGATGAAATGCAGATGAAAAATCAATCTTTGTTCGTAAGTTAGCAAACAAAATAATCCAAAAATTATTGCAGAATCTAGAATCATGATCAGAAATAATGACTTTTGGTAAACCATGGTTAGTGAAAATAGTTTTCAAAAACAATTGAGCAGCTTGAGATGTAGTTCAAGTTTTCTTGCATGGAATAAAATATGTTGTTTGCTAAACCTGTCTACAACATTCCAAATCATATCATGGTTAGCTTTAGTGTTAGGTAGACCTGTGATAAAATCCATTGAAATCTGTTCCCATGGTCGTGATGGAATAGATAATGGCATTAGTAAACCATATTGTTTACCATGGTGTCTTTTAACTCGTTGACAAACTAAGCATTCATGTACAAAGTTAGATACATCAGTGTCCATATGTGGCCAATAAAAATCTTCAATCAATGTACGCAAAGTAGATATAATTCCTCTATGAGCTTGATATGGAGGACAATGAATTTCATGCAAAACAAATGATCGAAATGGAACAGTCACACATAATCTTTTTTCATAAAACATAAATCCATTAGTGTAAGACAGTGAATCAATAGGAATCCAATTATTTGCAACTAGTTTATTCCAATCAGCTTGAATAGTAGGATCTTGATGATAAGTATCTTTCATAGGAATAAGAGAATCAAATGATATCACAGAAATATTGTGAATTATCGGCCTTCTACTCAAAGCATCAGCTACAACATTCTCTTTTCCAGGTTGATATTGTATAAGGGGATGAAAACTTTGAATAAAAGCGGCCCATTTAATGTGTCGGTTAGATATTTGTGGTTGACTAAGGAGATGTCTAATGCTTTGTTAGTCAGTTTTGATCATAAATTCAGATCCCATTAAATAATATTTCCATTGACGTAAGGCCTGTACTATGGCTAACAATTCTTTGTCATAGGTAGAATATTTAAGTTTAGATGGTTTGAGTTTGCAACTAGAGTAGGCTATGGGATAAGAATCTTGCATAAGGACTGCTTCTATTCCAAATCCACTAGTGTCAGTAACTACTAAAAAGAATGGTCTATTGAAATCAGGTAATTGTAATACAGGAGCATGAGTTAAAGTATGTTTCAGTAAATCAAAAGACTTTTGTTGATTGTCAGATCAGTTATACACAATACCCTTCTTTAAAAATTTTGTCAAAGGTAATGCAAGTAATGAGAAATTCGTCACAAACTTTCTATAAAAGCTAGCAAGACCTAGAAAAGAACGTAATTCATGCACATTTTTAGGTATGGGTCAATTTAAAATTGCTTCTATCTTTTTAGGGTCGACTTTAATACCTTCTGATGAAATAATATGTCCTAGATATTCAATTTCTGTTTGGAAGAATTCACTCTTTTCGGGATTAGCATATAATTGATTGTCTTTTAACAACCTAAAAACTAAAGACAAATGTTCATAATGCTCATTCTCATTTTTACTGAAAACTAATATGTCATCAAAGAAAACAATGACACAATGCTGATGTTTCAAAAATATGAGATTCATCATACGACTAAATGTGGCTGGTACATTAGTTAAACCGAAAGGCATAACCAGAAATTCATAGTGTCCAAATTGTGTTCTAAATGCAGTTTTGAATATATCAAATTTGTCCAATCTTACTTGATGATATCCAGATTTAAGATCTATCTTACTGAATATGGCAGATCCTTGCACACTAATAAGACAGGTGCACCAAATGGAGAACTACTAGGTCTAATTAATCCTCTGTTAAGTAATTCTTCCATTTGATTTTGAATTTCTTTCTGTTCAATTTGGTTATGTCTATATGGTGCTTTACATGGTGGTTGTGTTCCAGGAATTAAATCTATCTTATGATCTTCAGGACATGAAGGTGGTAATCCAAGTGGTAAATCAGTAGCAAAACAATCTTGAAATTGGGCAAGAAATTGTGTATGCTTAGGATGCATCTGTTTTTCTTTAGCTTGAAGTTCATTCACTCATATTAAATAAGATTTGCTACTTTTACGTAATGCACGTTTAGACTGAGTATGAGTCAGCAGTGGAAAATTATTGGAAGCGTGCATACCATGCAGTGTGATTTGTTTTCCTTGAAAATAAATTTTAATTGAATGCGTAAAATAATCTATGTCAGGATTGTATTGATGAGGCCAAGGCATTCCTAAGATAATGTTACTAGACTGCAAAGGTACAACTAAGAAATTTCTTCATTTAGTATAATTGCCAATTTTAATTTCTAAATTATGCACCTCTTGTGTTCCATTATATCTCGTACCGAAGAATGCAGCCTTGATGCGATAATGTGTAGAAACAGTTTGTAAATTCAATTCTTTGACTAATTTTGCAGAAATAAAGTCATGTGTGCTCCCATCATCATGTAAAATAGTCTTTTCTTTACCATGCACAAAATATTTCATTGTTAATAAAGAATGGGGAGTTGGCATACTTGGCAAAGTATCCGAAGTAGTACCAATGTCGTCATCATCTTCCGTAAAGTCCGGTATTTCGTCACGTTCTTCTTCTTCTATTGCTCCCAAATAATTGATATGGATAGATGGCTTTTTGGATTGACAATTGGCTGCTAGATGTCTAGGTTGATGGCATTTGTAACAAACTATAGGTTTTGCTTTGGATACATTATTGGTAATGGCAGGAAGTTTAGGAATGTTGGGATTTGACTGTGGAGATGGCTTAGGGTTTGGATTTGTGTTTGATGGCAAGGCAGGTGGTCGTGTCCAAGATTTACGGAATGAAGATGGAAGAAAACAACTTTGATTGAATCTTCAAAAATTTAAATTGAAATGTTTGGAACCAAAGTTACCATTAGTTGGAAATTGTTGTGATTGCTTGTCTCGTCCGCGAATTTTGTCTTCAGTGTCATGGGCCAAGGAAATTGCATCTTCAAGTGTTGTTGGCTTGAACATATTGACTTCCGCATAGAAATGTCCAAGTAGGCCAGACATAAACTTGCGTTTATGAGTTACTTTAGGTACATATTCAAGCATTTGTAATTGTAGTAGAGCATTCCAAAAACGTTCAGTGTATTGGGAAATAGGTTCGCGATCCCTTTGTTGTAGAAGATCCCATTGCTTGATGGCTTTTTCATGGAATTGAGGAGGAAGGAAATTCTACAAAATTTTCTTTTGAAAAGTCTCCCAAGTAGTGGGACAATCAACGCTCTTACGGACCACAGTCCACCATAAGGATGCTCCAACTAAATGGTTAGTGACACATTTAATTTTGTCTTTCTCAGCATATGTTTCTTCATGGAAGTAATCATCAAATTGACTGATAAAAGCAAGTACAGTCTTTCCATCGCGTGATCCATTGAAAGTACGAAATTTGAAGTTTCTTTCACTTATCTTTGTTTCTTTGTGAATGGATTGGGCTTCAAGTGTTGCATCGATGGTACGTCGTATAAGATCTTCAAGTTGTGATCCATCTTGGTCGGTGGTAGATCATTGCAAATTGGCCAATTGAACTTGCAAAGCTTGTCGGGCTCTTCATTCTTCTTGTAGCTGCATCATAATCAAATCCAACTTTTGCCCCATTGTTGGTTTGGGTAAATCACCTTCAGCCATAAAATCATCCATGTTTTGATCGGTCATCCTACAAAATTCCAAAAGACCTCACACACTCAAAATCTTATTAGCGGGATGAGCGTAGCTCAAAGGCGGGTTTACAAGGCTTGTATATATTTTGTTTGGCTTTTGTAGTATCTCTGCTTTACGATTGCGGTATTGGTTGTCACAACCGTCTTCCAAGAGAATAGTGTTGCGTATAGACTGCGTATAAACTGCGTATAGTCTATGTGTGAACTTCTGCTTTTGCTGAAACTGGTTCAGCAAGACTGCAAGTGTGAACAGGGACTTCTCAAAGCTCCAAAACCAGTTCAGCTTACACACAGTATGAACAGCCACTATAATAGTTTTTGTAAAAGACTTAGTGACTTTGGGGACTTGAGAGGCTTGGAGAACTAAGAGTTTTAAGTCATAGTGACTAAGGCGTAATTTTTGAGGACCTCAAGAGCTGTTCAGCGGAATCGACGGCAGTTAGTTTATACTGACGCCGCAGGCGAAAAAATTCGTTTAGTTAAGCTTTTTTTTAATAAGCTTATTGTAAAGCTTAATAAGTTTATTCTTAAAGCTTTGAAAGCTTTGAGCTATGGAGGATTTCTTATCTGTATATTCCACGACTTGATGAAGAAGCTTTGCCGCCAGTCCTTCGCCGTCCTTCGCCTATCAAGAGAGGTCCTTTGCGATCAGAGGGTACAGAAGGGGGTTCTTGACTGCCAAGAACACACTGGTATCGACTGTTTGCCACAAGACGGACTGTAGAGCTCGATCGTTCCAGGAGCTCCGCCTTTGCGCGAGATGGTAAGCAATTGGAAGCTCTCGATCTCAGCTTTGCTCTGATACCACTGGTGCTCAGATCAGACGCCGTATGCGTGCGTAGTGAGCGTTAGAAGGTCCCCAAGAACAAAAGAACTCTACTTTTTACACAAAAACCAATGAAGAAAGCTTGCATGACATGAATAAGAGACCAATTGGGTGCAATCTCCCCCCATGCCTTGTGTGAGCGCTCCACAAAGCATATATTTTATATATTATTCATCTTCAAGCTCAAATAATAGCCCAATTTACATTTTGAGTTTGCTTTTGTGCCACTAAAGAATTAAAGCTAATGGGCACCCAAGAAGTCAGGCGGTACCCAAATACAATGTCCAATACAAGTATTTAAATCGTGCGTCCATGCACATACAAAAATAATAAATAAATATCAAGTACTTTAATAAATAAGCGCAACAAAATATAGGCGCCATGCTTAAGATACGCGCCCATAAAAAATTGACGATAATTTGAATACACGCTATCCTCCAATGCTTCCCAATGTCACCTCTGCTTGCTCTACACATCAACTGAAGCATTCACAATTGTTAGAAAAATAATACAATTAAATCGACAAAAGTGAATACCTAGCAATCTTCAGCTACAAAAATAAATTGGTTAGAAATCAATCCTAACCTTAATTTATTATGAGTGCGCACTCTAAACTCATAAATGTTTATTAATTTAAATATGTATTTTGCGTAATCACCCGCTATGGAATCACCCATGTACACATAAAATTAACAAAACGCCTAAAAAGGATAGGCGTCCCCATCAACTTTTCGCAAAACCTTGTGTATGAGCCCCGGTAATAATAAAATTTTATGGAATCCACCGCAAAACCTCACGGAATCCATCGTGGAATATGCCTCCTAGCATCAGGGGAACAATATTTATAGCCCTTACATGAGAAACCTAATCAATATGGATAGACCCACATGAGAACTGGAATTTGTGATCAACTATATGTAAATCTAACATAAGGAAATATATTGATAATGCCATACTCAAGCACAATTATATACCTATATAAAATGAATATCCAGGAAAAGCCATGGATAGCCCATACTAGAACTCTAGTGATATTGAAGCTTGTTTTGCTAACTTATTTGCATATAACTTCCATGTTTGTCCCCACTCATATATCTTTGAAAGTATCCATGAATGATGTTAGGTATAGGTTAATATATTTGATCTAATGTGTTCCTAGAATTAAGAGACATAATACTAGAGTCTTATAAGCAATACTCTACAAGAGGATCATCTACTAGAACACATGAATAATGGGATGACACCATCAAAACTAACACCCATGTTTATGTGACATGGTTCTTTTCAAAATATTTGGAGTCAAGATGTTTGAAGGTAGGAGATTCATCACAAATTTACATGATCATATACTTGCTTGCATTCTTGGAGACCCAATCCATGATCTTTGCTTAAAATTTTCTTTAAAAGGTATGCTATATACGAGGAGCCCATGGGAAATGACAAACGACTTTGTTATGCATCTTCCATTATGGTAACAAGAACATAATGTATTGAATTTTGATGCATGTCATCATACTCTTATCCTAGTCCCAATGTAAGGACCTTTTTGGAGATCAAAACTAGACTAAGGAAACAAGACGGACTTGCATAATTAGCCGTGGTGAGAGACAACCAAAATGGTTTTGTGTAATGATCTCATAATGATTGGGATGGCAACCATTTTTATTTTGTAGGATAGAAATCCATGGTTTTTCTCCATGGATAGGTGGGGTTTCCTTGGAGTTGTGACTATGATAGTTAAAGCTAGAATTATAGTGTTTTGAAGACATCGTGAATTAGAGATTCCAAAACCATCATCTTTGATGTCTCAATAACCAACATTATGGGACTTATCACATCAAGACAAGACATAATGTAGTTGCATGACAAGTCTAAGGGGTGTTCATAAGGATGATTTTGGCATTTTTAGAAAAGACTTCTATGGGAATGACACTATATATTAACTTGAGCTAGTGTTATATTGACAAATCATAAAAACATACATTAAATTCTTAATAATAATGTGTATTTTCCCAACTCAATAAGGAGGACTACTAGTGGATATATAGGTTATCATGACATCAAGGATGATGACTATGATCATGATGATGATGTCAAATTTGATGCTTAGAGTGCAATGCTTTTTTGTTGGATTCTTGAAATAATCATGATGGTTTTATGGATGAAAAAGTAGGGCCTTATAATGGCTCTATGATTGGGGTGTATGAGTTGGGTTGACAAGGAAATGAGGGTGAGAGGAGCAAGCTATGACTTACATGAAGTAAATGATTATAAAGGAGACTAGTATAGTGGGTGGGACCCCTTGCACTTACTGCAAATTATTGGAGTAGCAAATGCATGGGAGAGGTTTCTTGTTGACTCCATGAAAGACACATGACAATGTTGGGACAATTGCAACAATCAATGTGAATTAGAGGGAGGAGAAAAACTGGCCAATACAAAGGTGGATATGCACATGCTTTTGAATGACTTGACTAATTTGGAAGGATTCTCAATAAATTCCAATATGAAGCACAAATTACAAATGATTTTCATCTTTAGCTAAAAGCATTGTCTTATGAAAAAAAAGTCAATGTACCAATATTAGTACAAAAAGCATGAGGGACTCAAATTTTGAGAAAAACATAGAAGCAATAGGATAATTTAGTGAGGGGAGCCTCAATATTTTCTAAAAGGAGATGAGGAGGAGTAGTATGGGTGGCACACTATAGAGTGTGTATATTAAGAACAACCCATAGAGAGTATGTGTGGGTGGAGGTGCATGTGGATGAAGGCATTGTGGAGACCTTCTTGTGTTATTGAAGATGATAAGAGTGTGAGAAGGGAAGGAGAGAATATTAGTTCATGTTAAAGATCCAATTGAGCTGTGGGTGTGTATCCATTTAGTCTCCCACAAATGTGTCACATGTATGTTTGAATGGTTGTATTCACGGTTTTAAAACTCGAAGGCCACCCTACTTGTGAGTATGTGGATACGTGTTATTGAAGACCGAGTTTAATTGTGGAGGTGGAGTATGAAGTTCTTCCTTGAGTGTGTACCTTCTCGTGTGTTTGTGACTTTAGGAAACATCATGAGTAGGTGTAAGTCAAGGATTTACTCCCTCTCACATAGTATCAATAAATGTTGCTTAGGGGTGGAGGTATGTTGATGCTACTAATCTAAGAAGGTTGATAATTACATCTTTGTAGATGGATATTATGAGTCTGAGGGAACCATCATGTCTACTAAGAAGAGAATCTTTGTATTCATTATACCCAACATTTTACATCTTTATCTAACATATTCTCAAATTTTGTCAAAGAATAGCTGGTATAGTAGACACACCCGTATACATTATGCCTACATATATTGGTCCTAAAATTTGTGGTGGTCTCATTCATAATTGAGCTACAAGAGGTGTCCTAGAATTTTAATATTTATGGTGTATATATGAATATTTCCCATCATTCTTTTTATTCCTAGTGTTGTGGTATTTATTCTTCTTGGTAGTTTTCTTAGGTCTTCTCATTTAAGCATCACACCAATAGGACATAGAATCATTTCAACTATTGTCTATGGTCTTATAGTCAAGTCCAATGTGGTGGAAGATGTTTTTCACCTCACCTTTGAAAATGAAAAGAAGGATCATTATTAGTAAAGATTTCTAATATTTTTAGCGTGCAATCACCTATTTGTGGGGGTCATTAGCAAAAGACAAAAGATCTTATTTAATTGTAAATAGTAGAATGATAATGCAATTTACTTACTTCAATAGTCTTGATACTTATGAACTACTCCAAATGTGAAAACTTTCATTTTTTAGAATAAGAAACCTTGCACTTAATCCTATTAACTTCAAGCCTGCATATATCAATTTAAGAGCTTTAGATCAGAGAAACATCTCATTGCTATCATTATCAATGCTTCCATAATCCTGGTTGAGTTTTCTTCAAATGTAGATGATGAAGCTAGATGCCAAGAAGCCAAGTAAACATTAAGGGAGGTAATGTCTTCTGATACCCTAAACTTGTTGCACATCACTAGGGTTTGGGACACGAGCATTACTCTCTTTCTCTCTCTCTCTCTCTCTCTCTCTCTCTCTCTCTCTCTCTCTCTCTCTCTTTGTACCTATCTATTTCTCTCACACCCCTTCTCTTTATTTCTGTCTCTATCACCACCATCCTTTCCCCCTTCTATCTCTCCCTCTCCCTCATAAGCACAATGCAAAAAGTAAAAAACAAAGAAAGAAGAAAAACAAATTTATAACATCTTCCTCTCTCATTCTCTCTCCATCTCCATCTCCTTTCCTCTTTGTTTTTCTCCTCATATCTCTCTTAAGCCCAATGCACAAAGTAAAATAGAGAGTGAAGAGAGGAAAGGACTTATCTCAAAGCTGAAAGAAACACTCTTTCACAGTCTTCTTCTTTTTCTCCTTCACAATCTTCCTTCTTTTTCTTTTCTTCTCCTTTGTGATTGTTTCCTTCTTTTTCATAGATGTCTCTCTCTCTATCTCTCTCTCAACCTTTTGTACTTTCGCTTCTACTCTCTCCCTCTTTTTTTCTTTCTTCATGCTCATTTTGCAAAGCTAAAACTATTGTGCCCTACATTTGATGCTTTTTTTGCACAGTATGCTATCACTATTTATGTTCGTATCAGCATCGGAAAGCACATTGGAAAGACCGTCAAAATGAGCCTTGTGATTACCATTGCTATACATGTTGCTATATACTGACACTTATATGGATGATAATACTAGCAGCCATAGCGATGAGAATATTGCAACTTGTATATTAATGGGTAATATGGATGGCCATAGCAACAAAATTAGCAATGCCAAACAAAAGCATCACTATAGTATGTTGCTATGGCCATTTTCCCTTATAGTGAGAGGACTAAATACTCAAGATATGAAGCACTTTGTGATTGCCCTATTGTTTGTTCAAAAATAAGAGCCAAAACTAGCAAACAATCAAGGATTTCTCTCATTGGAATAAGTAACTTTATCATATTTGCACATGTTGTGGTTTTTGTTCTTAAGTATCCTTATGCAAATAGTGGAATCTAGCTCATCAAAAGATTCTTAGAGTAATTCATTAAATGTACGAGATACTCTTAAGGATTTCTCGTAGGAGAGTTCTTGACCCAACAAGGATGTACTTCCCAAGAGACTCACCTTGAAGATGAAAATGTGAGGAATGAGGTCCAAGTCCTCTCTATATATTGGATTTTGAAGGGTTATATGCCCACCACTTTGCCTACATAGCTGATAGACCCATTGAGCTACTTAAATACCCCTACAACTAGAAAAGTTTCACCTATTTTTAAGATGATTAAAAATGTTATTAATGTTAAATCATAGAGTTAATGATGTTTTAATATTATAAGACTACAAAAACATAATCACATCATCGCAATCCCAAATTGCTACAAAGAGAGAGGATACAAATGAGAATGAGAGAGAGAGAGAGAGAGAGAGAGGAGAGTTATAAAAAAACCAAGAAAAGGGCTTACATACACTCAATTTTATCACTATAATAGGAGGCTTTAATTAGTATCAAAGTATATATATAAGCATATACACCTCATTTTATTAATACAATAAGAGCCTTTAATTAGTATTGAAGTATATATAAGATTATAAATACACTTCTTTAAAATAAACATTATCATTTCATTCGATGGTTCTCTTTTATTAGTAGGATAGGTGTATGTGCATCTTTTAATAGTTACAATAGCACAAGACTAGTTGTCTTGGTACTATAGCTTGTGTGCTTCAACACTACAATAGAAGTTAGATGTAGATGCAAAAAAAAAAAGAATATTTTTGCACTTATGCTTTGATTGATGAAATCCTGGTCATGCACAATACATTCACTTCTTGTATTATATGTTTTATATTTGTATACCAATGCATATGCTTTTTGACTAAGGATATGAGGGATTTATAGCCAACCTACTTTTTAGGCCGTATATCCTTCTTCTTCACCTTGGGCTAAACATCATCCATAGCGTGCTCTTGAACTATCCTAGAAGGGAGAGTAGATGACTCATCTCTTCTAGTCTTTGTGGATGTACAAGGAGCATCATTGTCTCGTCTCCTTTTCTCCTCTACATGTACTTCAATCCCCTAGTTCTTGCCTAAGTAAGCATAGACCGAGTAAGTGTCCATTGGTACATCAAGACCAATCTCTCTCCATATCCTTTAACCTGTAATAGCTAACTCTACTTGTTGCATCTTTCCCTTGTGATCTCCATCCAAGGCAAAAGACCATAAGGGAGACTTGCTCTTTAAATTGGTGCAACATGTATACCATAGGCAAAATCATCGCTTCTAACCACATAAGAATCCTGAGCAATCATCTCTTCAAGAGCCTACTTCATTCCTCCTTTTCTAACATTGGGCTGCATGGGTAACCTAGTTTTTTTCTTTTATTCTGAGGACCCCAAAACATTAAATTCCTTCTTCTTACTTCCTAGAAAGATCCACACTCCACTCCTTGTAATAATGTTCATGATCGTCACACCAAAGACATCACTAGTTATTATTTCTTCTTAGAGTTTTGGGAGGTAGTGGTGCATGTCTCTATTGCCCTGTAAATTTAGACACATCAATTATTAGTTATTTTATTTATTTATTTATCTCCTACTCCACCACCATTCAATAATGATGGTTTTCAAATTACAATTTGAAAAAAATTTGTAAATTGAGTAAAGTAAAAGGGGTCATTTTAAGGCCTTATAGCATGTAAAGAAAGGGTATTTCTTAATATCCTTTGAATGCACATTATATAGATGATTTCTTATAGGTGGACTCCCTAGGACTCCTTGTAATTAATGTTCATGATTGTCACACCAAAGACATCATTAGTTATTATTTCTTCTTAGAGTTTTGGGAGGTGGAGGTGCATGTCTCTATTGCCTTGTAAGTTTAGCCACATCAATTCTTAGTTATTTTATTTATTTATTTAGCTCCTCATAGTAACATCATTACTAAATGTGCTGGTGGAGTAGGAGCTAGTGATATAGTGGAAGGTACAAGAACTAGCATAGGCATAAGGGTAGAAATGGGTGCAGGCACAGGAGCTAAAGGAGGAAAATAAGGTGTAGAAAGAATAGCCATATAGTGAGAGATTGAAAGCAAGAGAGTGAGAGAGTGAGGGTGAGGGATCAAGAGGGTAAAGCTTTTCTCATCTTCTCTTCCAGCACTCTCTCTTGCAATGCCAAGAATTGTCTTTTGCATGTGGAGGTCATAGAGGGTTGAGTCAAAGGAGAACTTACTTGGATCATGGATTGTGAAAAGTGCATCCTTCATGAGATGGAAGGAGGGCCATGCCATTCATTACAAATGAATGCTTGCATTCATGTGTGAGAGTTCATGTGAGAGGTAGCTATTGATTCCTTTGTGTTGAAGCCCTTGAAAGAATAAGGGTGTGCCCAACATCCCACTATTGAGCACATGTAGCACAACATTTTGGTTCCCTTGTTGGGACCAAGGTCACATCAACCACATGATCGCTCATGCATGTATCGCAATGTGGAATAGGGAGGCATTGTGTTGCTAACCCCAAAACACCTTTGTGAGTAATCAGGATTTGATGGTTTCTTTGTTGGATTATTGAATTTATCGATTTATGATAACATTGCAAAAAATCATTTTACACATCCTAATTAGTATAGGATCGTATTTTTTATTAAATCTCCAAAAAAAAACTTTTTCTTTTGTCAATTCGGTTGGGGTAGTCTTACTTTGACAATCATGGTTTCATGGTTTTATTCTTCTTGAAAATTTTCGATCATGGCATCTCAGTGGTGCATATAGTTAAGGTTAGAAAGAAGAAGAAGGGAAAATAATAAGAATAAGAAAAGAGAAGAAGAAGGCAAAAAAAAAGAAAAGAAGAAGAAGACGAAGAAAAGGGAAAATGAAAAAAATAAGGAAAGGAAGAGAAAGAGTAGAATAAGAAGGGAGGGAAAAAAAGAAGAGAAGGAATGAATAAAATGAAGAAGAAAGAGAGAAAGAGAAGAGGAATAAAAGAAGGAGAAATAGAAAAAATAGAAGGAGAAAAAGAAGAAGGAGAAGGAGAAGAAAAAGAAAAAGATAAAGAAGAGGAGGAAGGAGAAAAAGGGGGGAGAGCTCCCATTTCCACCCACCTACCCAAAAAAAAAAGTTAACCCTCCCTTACCTCTTCACACCATAGTGCCATCATTGCCTTCAAGGCCACCATCCATGTCGTCCCACTATAGAAACACCACACCATTGGCACCATGTGGGACTATAGCGTTGGCCTCTGCATGCCAGTGCCATTACACTCCCTTTGTCAGCCTAACAGTCCTCCACACCTACAAAGACCAGCTATAATTGCCTTTAGGGCACTGCCAATGCTCAAGACTATCTCCCACAGGGTCTTTATGACCCCCAAGTGATGGGATCAATGGTGCACAAGCCACTTCAAGACCCCTCATCAATCTACGTCGTCGATCCACGAAGAAGTAAACCCATATTGCGATAGTAAATCGAGCACCAAAATTTAAACCTGGGCGCTCGGGAAATTGCCACAGGGTGATGGACGTTCGTGGACCCCATTCGCATCGCAGTTTTGGGACGTGCCTTAACTAACCATTTGGCGGGTCAAAATCTTTGTAATTCTCACCATGGAAGTGACCAATTGCTCAAGACTATCTCTACCCCATCTCTACCCCGACTCAAGACTATCTCCCTATTGCAAAACCATGAAACGACGCCCCCCTTGCCATCTTTGACGAAACGACCCCCCGACTCGGGAGCTAGCCTCCTTGCTCATCGGCACTCATAGGACTGATCCGTGGCTCGAGGTTGGGTTTACTCTCGCTGAGGCCCGTCCACGTGTTGGGTTCATCCAAGCTAATGGCATGCTCTTTCCGAAAAACTGTTGGAGGTCACACGCTTGTGCAAATTGCTGGAGGTTACACACTCCTGGAAAACTATTCGAGGTTGTGACATTGCAACTGTGAATAGGGGTGGACCATCTTCTTTGTCATCCTTCATGAAGAGCCCAATATTGATCCCATAGCTCGCAGGTAGCAAAGGTTTTGTCATTGATCATACTTTCCATTGTCATTGATCATGTATGTATTTAGAAAATTAAGAGAGAAAGTGGAAATCTTCTTTGACAAGCTTTTTCTCTAGGGTTACTAAAAACTTATTCATATTAGCTTTAGGGTGATGACCCAGGATCAAACATGTTTTACACCCAAAAATTGATCTAAGACCACATGCTTTAGATGGTGACCTAGAATTGGATGTAAATAGACTTGCAATAGCTAGTTAGAAAAAAAGATATTTGAACTTTATGAAAAAAAGCTTCGAGGGGGTAAGATGCCTCTTCCACAAGTTCTACTCACCATGTGTGTTATTTATCCATATTGTTCTAATCATGTTCCACCAAGAACCACTTAGGGCCATGCCCTCTTCCATTGGCCATTATGGTTTCTATTTCACAAACAAATTGGAACTCTCCAACTATGTGAACTTGTGAATTGAAGAAGGAAGTTCTGAACTTGATTGTGAATCAGAGTTTGGTGCGAATATGTCCCAAGCTAACCTTGTGGAAGCTCCTTTTAGCCTTCCTTATCATCATGACCATCATCATCTCATCAACATGATCATCATCACAACATACTTAAGCCTCTTTTCCCCCTTTACCTTAGCCTACATCTATCTTTTTGAGATCTTGGGCTAGGGTATCTTTTAGATTTGTGATTGCTTTCACTATCAGGGTAGCCCCATGGCCAGCACCAAATAAGGTGCGACTTGTGAGCTCTTTTGTCCAAGTTTCTCTCTCTCTCTCTCTTTGTGGTTTTTGGTCTTGACTCCTCTATCTCTCTCAAGAGGATTCCCTTAAGGGTATGGCACTTTGCTCTCTTTGGAGTCAAGGACAACCCCCCCTCTCTCTCTCTTCTTGACACAAATCTCTCTTCATACTTTGCATTGTCATTGATCATGTATGTATTTAGAAAATTAAGAGAGAAAGTTGAAATTTGGTGTATAAGAACATTGGACTAGCATGGAATTTCCCTGTCATTAAACTAACATGGAATTTCCTTATAGAGTAGTAGTGACCATGTATTATGTATATATGGTGCTCTTACAAAATTACATCAAGAGTTTGACAAACAATATTATTCATGAATCATGATGGATTCTCTTGGACTGCACTAATTGCAAGAAATGCAAAAAATGGTCACATTGACGAAGCTCTAAAATGCTATGATAAGATGCAACTTATTTGTGCATTGAAAGCATGTGCCAGTGTAGGAGCACTCGTTAAAGGTGAACAAAATCATAATGAGATTGTCACATTAATGTTGTTGGAGAAATATAACATTTATGGCAATGCTTTGGTGATCGCTTCCAGTCGCCTCAACCATCTTCCACTCTTCGCTAGGTCACTGCTCTCAACAATCTCCAGTCACTTGCCAATCGCCAGTTGTCAGCACTGCCAATCGTCACCAGTCGCTGGTTGTCAGTGGCAAGTGCTGCTAGTTGTCAGTTCACATGTAGTTGAAATTTGATGCTTTTATCAACTATTGCCTGACATAATGTATCCTAGTTTGAGATATACTGACATAATGTATCTAATGTAGTTGAAATTTGATGCTTTTATCTAATGTAGTTTGAGATACATTAGATACACTGACATTTACTTCGATATCCTATTGCTGGAGGTCATTATTTGTCTAGGCCTATGTAGTTGAAATTTGATGCTTTTATCAATAGTACATGTGAATTTCGAGGAAGTTACTATATGTATATCCTCTACATCACATGTGTTCAAGGCATATTTATAAACATCCTTTTCTGTGAATTTTTTCTAATTAAAATGTGGCTCTTTTCTATTCAATATATAAATAATTCATTTATATCACACCCTTTAGTACGTAAAAAATGTAAAAAAATAGTATTTTAAAAAAAAATTATTTTGAACCCATGTGATGCACACATATATTAATGAGTAACTTACTCGAGATGTGAATAAACATTGACATCTTCCATTCTATGCATTCTAAATCATGAATTACAAGTGCAAATATAATGTATATCTCAAAGCTAAATGCAATTATTGTATTGTATATGTGATCGTAATCTAGTTGAATACAAAACTTATTTTTCCTAGGTTAGATAATTGTTAAATTTGAATATACTAACAAAGGTAAATGATAGGAAAGGAAGGTGGGAAGATTCATCATGCCTACAAAGGACTACTGAATTGACTATTGTTTTGTTTTGGGTATCTAGGCTCATGAAGTATATAGAATGAGGCAAGCAACATAGAGGAGATTGGATGCCAATGTTTCTATAGAGGTGATTCCTTTGAAGGATCTAGATTCTTTTCCATACCTTAATGATGAAGGCCTAATAAAAAATTGTAGTTTGCCAGATGCAAAAGCTAGTGTCTATGCAATCTTCGATAATGAGAAAATGCTACACTACATTGGTATCCCAAGGCAGGTGTGCAACATTCCATAAAAGCTCATGAGTTATGCTTTGATTTCTCAGCTTGATGTCTGCAGGATTTATTGCGTGGATGTTCAGCCATAGGCTTTTTTCCAGGATCCTAATTGCTAGGCAAGAAAATAAGGATAAATATAATCCATGTGTATGATGGCTCCAGTAAAAGTGATATCTTCCCCATTATCTTCCCCATGAAATAATGGTGGTTTTGACATTTGGCTCTTGACTTTTCTTTTTTGATGATCTAGATGAATATTAGATTATTTGCTTGTCACACTTGTTTTGTAACTTTTTCAAGGTTGCATGGAACACTTAATGATCTTCTCTTTCTACTTTTGATGGTTTCTTCCTTTTCTTCAACATGTATGAGAAATCTTATTAAAGAGACTAAGTGCCAAAGAATAAAATAGCTACACATACCTATTACCAATTCCAAAGGCATCCCATGAAAGTGTGGCATGCCAATGGAAGCATGAATTCAATATAGCTTTATAGATGGAAGAGCTGGTTGCTTCAATGTTTGCATACAAAGGCCACATGCTTAATGTCTAAATCAAGTAGTTGCACAAGTGAGGATGTGCCAATCTTTAAATTGTGCATTGTGGCATTGTTTAGCAAGCCCAAAGCCATATAATTATGAACCTCACCTTACCTATGAGGAAATGTTTAGCTAGAAAAATATTTAGCTAGAAATCTCTCTCTCTCTCTCTCTCTCTCTCTCTCTCTCTCTCTATACTAGGATTTGTGTTTTAGGTGTGACTTGTATTTGGGTGTGACTCACTTAGATGGATTGTGGCTCACACTTTTTGCATTGTGTTGGCAACCAATTTCATTTAAGGTAGCAACGAATCTAAAAATGTGTGCACACATCCACATGTGTGATAGAAGAGGCCGTTTGACTAGCATGCACCATGAATTTGGGATATGCATATCAAGAGAACTGATAAGGCAATCCTCTCCTATCACTCACTATGTGAAGATGTATACTTTTCACATGCACATGTATGGCAAGGGATCGTTGACTGGCATGTATGTGTGTCATGAGATGGGTCTCTTGCCATGCATTATTTGTATCTTGATTCTTTGTGCATATGTATTTTGTAGTCACTTGTGAGATATGTGGATTGGCATGTGTCGTGTATTCGATGTATATATGTCATGATACTTGTCTCGTGAGGTGTGTGTGTGTAGGGTTGAAAGGTTCTTGTCAAATAGGCACTCAGTCGTGAAGTCAAAAAGTGAGTGTCTTTTGACAAGTATGTCACAATTGACTTGGCATTGTGTCGTGAACTTGACATAGATGTGTGATTTTGATTGTGACACACTCCCTTCCCCCTTGGGTATGGATGGGCAATTGGTCATGAATTCAGCTAGATAGTGTCTTGATGGGCTATAAATGAATAAATAAGTGATGATCATTTGGTCGTGTTTTTGGCTACATAATGTCCAGACATGCTAGTTATTTGGTGTTGCTTGATGGGATGGGCATTTAGGTCGTACACTCAACCGTAAAGTGTCCTCGCGTATGTAGATCTTTAAAACTCTAGCAATCTTTTTGTGTATTTATGCTTTTATGAGAAAAAAACTTGATTCAATCTATGTTGCATCTTCATTGTTCAATGTCTAAATGATATCATGTAATTTTAACTCAATTGAAGTTTATATACAACACTAGTATAACTGAAGATTGGTATCATGTAATTTTTTAAAAAAACAAGGATTGTATATCAAATGCTTTTATTCAAGTGATGTAATCTAGCTTACGATTGGGAGGCAAGGTCTTGGGTGCCATGCTTATGCTTTTTTTCCTTTGTCGGAGACTAGGGGAATTGGCCTTGTTGAGATGGCTCTTAACGTTGCCAACGCATTCCACATTTGCTTAATAGAGGCCATATCATCCACAGAAGAGAAAATATCATTCATTAAGAGCAATGATGTTGCATTTGTCAAATTTTGCAATTGAGCATGTATAGCTATGTGTTCCTTGTTACAGCAACAAGGGCTTTCACACTTAGTTATTGATGTAGTCTTGGATCCTGAGAAAAACTTGCATCTTTGTCACACATTGCTTGGAAATGCACCTAAGATGCTTGAAGATCTTAGGGAGTTGGCACCATCATTTGTATCAAATGAGAAGTTGGCCTTGTGGAACACAAAGTGGAGAGAGGAGGTGGCACACTCAAAGCGATCGAAAGACTTGTCTGGTGCCTCCTCTTTGCCAAAGCGTCTGTTACCGTGTTTCCAACTGTGTTACCGTGTTTCCGACTGCGTTACCACAGCACAAAGGAGCGGGAACATGGAAGAAGGAAAAATAGCGAAAAAGGCGCAAAAGCAGAAAAAGGCGCCTTGACTGCCAACCAATCCCTGAAAAATTCAAATGTTCAGACACGACCCTCAAGAGGCTTCGATGTTGGGCCACGGTAACGAAAGAGGAAAAGGCACACCATTAAAATGTGGAAGCGCCCCCGAGTTTGTGTAAAAGAGTGTCAGGCTCGCTCCTGTGCAAAGTGTATGCATTAGTGAAAATATGATAAATTAGAATGGTGGGAAATGGGAAAAGGGGCCTAGGCTATGGCCGGCCATGTAAAAGAGGAAAAAGGGGATGACCGCCCGAAAGGGATTTAGGGTTTTGTATATAAAGTTGAAAAGTGAATGAGAAGCTCATTCTTTGGTGTGTGGCAAAAAGAGTCTTCTTTTTCCTCTCTTCTCCTCTCCTCCTTGCTTGTGTGTGCTCTTGAGAGAGGGAGTGTGAGAGTGTGAGGGAGTGAGTGTGTGTGAGAGTGAGGGATCAAGAGGGTGAAGCTCTTCACCATCTCCCCTCCTCTTCTTCTCTTCTCTTCTCTCTTCTTCTCTTGCGCGTGCGGCTATGGAGGATGGAGCTTGGAGATGGAGGAGGCTTGAGGATGCTTGAGCTAGAGGATCGTGGAGCTACCAGAGTGCAAGAGAGAGGAGGGTACTCGATCGGGCATCAAGGTAAGCTCACAACACTCGTAGGATCGACAGCGCGTCGGCTAGGTGAGAGATAGCCATTAGGGCTCGCTTGGAACGCTTGAACAATAAGCGGTCCGTGGGTCTTGGCGGTTGAGTGAAAGCTCTCGCATTTTGGTTCCGTTGCCGGGACCAAGGATTCAAGCTTGAGCACTTGCGCACCTCACATCGAGTATCGAAGTAGGGTATTCACCCCCGAAACGGAGCTTGAGATAGGTAGGAAGTTGGGTGCTTTTAATCTTCGGAACAAGTAAGTATTTTGGGATATTTTGGTTGTTTGATGATTGGAAGGCATGGAGGATCTATTTCAGTTTTTTGCCTTCAATTTTTGTTGCATTTAGCGTAGGTGAGAGTTAGGAAATCGAACAGGGCAAAAACAAGGAGAAAATCGTGCAAAATGCGCAAAATGCTCGCTAATGAGGACTAAGATCAACAAGAGAGTGATCAAGGGCGTCAACGCCACAGCTCGAAAGGCATATAAGAGCTAGGAGGCCAAAAGAGAGCTCATTTGTACCATTTCACTGGGGGAGAGAGAGAGAGAGAGATAGAGAGCTAGAGAGCCCCAGGCCGTGTGATTTGACCGCATCACCGACGCACTCACTGACCCATTCAGGTATGTGAATCCCTCCCTCAATCCCCCTAGAAAGGATCTAGAGGGTTGTGCTTGGTATGATTGTGTAAATCCCAAGAATCGATCGAAATCGACATCGTGCTGTCTCCGTCGCGCTGCGTTCGGCCCGTCCGAGCAGTTGGCTCTAGGCCGAGTCCCAGAATCGGCCCTCGGCCCCTTGCCATTTGGCCACTCGACCGGAACCCTAGTCGGCACTCGGACCATCCGAGTCAACCCATCCTAGTAACCCTACTTGGACCGCCGTCCGAGCCAGAACTTTTTGACCACGTGGCACATTCGGCCTTGCGTCGTTCGGCCCGTCCGAGCAACTCATCCGAGCAACCTGTCCGAGCGACCCGTCCGAGTTCCAAATTTGGACTCGGCCATACTCTTGATTCCGCCCTCGGCCAACTGTGGTTCGACCCATCCGAATTATCTTGTCTGAACCTGCCATTCGGCCCGTCCGAATAAAAATTGTCCTAGCCAAACCTGGAGATTCGGCCCTTGACCTTGAGCCATTCCGCCCGTCCGAACGACCCACTCGGACTCTGCAATTCGGACCAGTTGGTCCGAATGCAACTTTTTGTCAAAGCTGTCAGAAATGTGACCCGACCTGGCAAACACACACTAGTGCAACTTGTCGAAACCCTTCGGGCGTTCAAAACGTGATTCTAGCATACGGGATAAGAGAAATTGTGGTACACAACCACTTAGCAGTGGGTAGTAGACAGTTGAGGGACCCAAGGATTAGGACACGAGCCGCTGAACCACAATGACCTGATCGATTGGAAGCAAACAAGGACACATACAAGGAACCCTAAACCCTGACTAGACGGCCGAAAAATGGACCTACAAGCCTATCAGGCCAGAAACGAGCTGGAGTGAGTGAGGCGCCGAGGAATTGCTTGCTACACTCACATTGAGTTTGTGCACTTGAAGTACACTTAAGGAAACTGAAAGCCTGATTGGGCACAAGTGAACGAGGAACAACATACTCACCTACTGACCATAAATTGAGGTTTGTATTCAATAATCGAAGGAACTCACTCAGATAAATCGCTCAAGGAACCCACCAATAGGAGAGGACCCAAGACGTAGACAAACACGCGAAGCGCAGGATAGAACCAAGCAAGGAGCACCAACGACGAGGATCCGTCACGACTATTCGACCTAATCGACATCACAGCGGGGCGCAAGAATTCGACCATGATGGAAGAAATCTTAGACCATCGGTCTAATGAGGAGCTCGATTTGAGTGTATTCCCAGATGTTATACAGCAGATGGTGAGCAGTTACGATGCGCACGCCCGGTATGAGCATCAGGGCAGGATAGCAGATGCAATCATTGCAGACCTAGAGGAGGAGAGAAGGCTAGCCTGCAAGGCATTGCAAGGCATAGCTGATTATAATAGGGATCAACAGGCTAGGAGCCAAAGGCAAAGCATGGAGCTACATGAGGTGTAGCGAGTGCTGAACTTGGCTGGCCGGAACCGAATAGACCATGAGAGAGCACTAGAGGGAGACTTGACGTTGAGTGAGCTCCTCATGAAACAGCTGCTCGATAATACCGTAGTAGAGCAGAGTGCCACTGCACTAGCGACATCTCTGCTTGCACGATTCGGGACAAACCAGGGCTCAAAGAGCCAGGCCAAAATACCGATTGTGGCCAAGCAACTCGACAAGTACCAGCCGCATGATGATCCATATAGCTTTGTCGAGCAGTTTGAGCAAGTCTGCGAAGCCAACGGCCTCAACGACCAGACCCAATGTTCGCAAGCATTCGGGCTTTGCTTAGGCGACAAGGGTAGGACGTGGTACACAAGCCTGGATGCCGTGGAGCAAGCCAACTTCAACAATCTCAAGAATCTCTTCGTCAAGAGGTTCGCCGAGCCCGGATACTCCGATAACCTGCTAGTACGCTTGATGAATGTCAAGCAGAAAGAGAAGGAGGACATCCGCGACTATGTGACCCATATGAGGAGTCTCTTTAAGAGAATCCCTCTAGGCGAGTGACCAACTGACAGAGCAGTTTCAACTGTGTTCATCAGTGGAATTAGAGACGAGGAGAGCTGTATAAGGCATTGGCGGGCAATTCAAGCTTGCAGCGGGACGTAGTGGCTAGAGTTTTTGAAGAGGCCATCAGAGTCGATGACCAGCTGAGAGAGCGAAGCTTTAGGAGCTCAACTCTAGAGGAGACTAACCCGCGAATCTTGGAGAGAACGTCAGCCTCTAGTGAGCGGTCAAATCTATCACCTCAAGATAAGGGGAAGGCCACCGTGACAGGCTTGGCTGAGGTTAAGATGGAATTAGCCAAGATACATGACATGTTGAGACGACCAATGCGCCCGCACATCCAGTGCATGTACTGTGGCGGACACCACTTGCCAGCCGAGTGTCAAGACCCTAGGTCGAGACCTTGTGCTAACTGTGGTAGGTTCGGCCACGATGCCACACATTGCAGGCTACCACGAAGACTTCCATACTCGCAGCCCTACGGCCAGCCTTATCTAGCTAACAAGCCGCAGCCATTCTTCGGAAGGGGAGCCCCATTGGCTCTACCCACGCCTAACGATATGAAACCAGCTGTCCCAAGAATGGACATAAATCCTATCGGCATTCCTAGACCGCCTGGTCCTTATGTGACCCACCCACCGAGCGACGCTCCAATACACTACGTGGAGGAGCCTAGTGACGAAGAGACCTACATATGCCCTTACGTCTCACAAGACGACGAGGCCAACGCGGTCCTCATGGATTATCGACCCGTGCCGGTGATGGCGTTAGGACGAGGATGGGGTAAAGGTCTAGGAGGGCAGCCACAGGATCCGGTTACTTGCGGCCACCCCGATCACGTCTCATCACGCTGCCCTGAAAGAGAGCAGCAAAACAGGGACAAGGCTGACCAAAGGTGCGCAGAGTGCAGAATCACCCATCTTTTCATAGACTGCCCGAAGCGGAAGCCGCCCTCTAGCTCAACTAATGTACCATCCATCCCATTGGGGTTGTTTGGTGTCGAAAACCCCGACAAGGAAGCCACACCTATTTCCTTACGAGTTATGACCCGAGCCCAAACGAACTAGGCCGGCATCTCTCTGCCAGGACCTAGCAATATTGACGCTGGCTCAATAGGAAAGAAAAGCCACAGGCGGAAAAAGAAGAGATCGGAAGCTAAGGTCGCTTTGAAGTCCGAGAGTGCGATGTCTTTACCTGCTGGGAGGAAAGTCTCAGATGCAGAGGCAGCAAGTTCAGCCCCTAGGATAGCTAAAAAGGGAAGCGCTAAGATAGGGGAATACCCTCATCCTAAGCAGCAATTAGAGGCCATAGAAAATGTGAGGGAGTGGGCGAGGGAGGCTCAACAGCATCTCACAGACGCTGAACCCATCATAGAGGACAAGATCGACGACCTCTCCAGCATGAGCACACTAAGATCATCGCCTCAACCTAAGTCGGCCGAAGCCACTAAGCCACGAGCAGTGCCTCTGAGGCCAAGTCTAGACACAACAGAGCTGCAGAACAGCCGCAGCCATTGGTCCGAGTAGCCAGGGCTAAAAGAAGGACGAGTGTCTAACCACCTCTTGACCACTCTAGTGACCACCCCTGTAACACTTAGCCTGGGAGATCTGCTTAGGCAGCACCCCACCTTATGGCAGGACCTTAAACAGTGGGTTGAGGGATCACAAGAGCAGGTCACAGCAAACCATCAAGACCAGGATGCAGAAACGCAATTGCCAAGTCTGACGCTGCACTCCGCGCCTAAATCCTTTCATGTCAACGCCTTTTGGGAAGGATTTGAGATGCACGCGGTCCTACCAATCCTAGCCCTGGGTGACACAACAAGGAAGAGAATTGTAGACACAGGAGCCGGGGTTAGTGTGCTTAGCCACGCGGTGCTGTAGACTTGGGGGAACCCGCCTGTCGAAGCTGCTCGGTTTAATGTCACGCTAGCAAACGGTATGAGAGTGAAGCCATTCAGGGTCTTGAAGAATTGGCCAGTGAAGATTGCAGGTGTCCAGTTCTCTGTCGACTTTATAGTCATGAAGGGAGTGGAGTACGATGTCCTATTAGGCCGTCCCTGGATGCGCAACGCTAGAGTCATAGAAGATCGGGGCAACGGCTTGATCTTCCTTGGCAATAGAACTGATGCCGTAAGAATAGAGATGGACACTCGGAAGACCTCACCAGTCGACCTAGATGCCATCTCTGCCATGCTCAAAGGGAACACTCAGGTCAGGAAGCCCTATGGGCCCTTGACTAAGTACATCCCATGCCCAGAGGATGAGCGGGATTGGATGCACGTTCTCGCTACGATTGCCCTGCCATTCTCAGACCATGAGGCGTATGAGCAAGCCATCAAAACAATCGGCAAGACAAACGAAGCGCTCTCTACACCCTCTACATGATGGCAGCAAGCCTCCATGGTAGGCCTAAGCCTGTTACCTTCCAAGTGCCATCCAACAAAAGGGAACTCCAGGAGGTACTGGAATACCTACCGGACCAGCTAGCGAGCAACCTGGCTGCCAACTTCAAACCGCTCCAGGATCTTTTAGAGGATCCTAAGTGGCAATGGACCAGGGTGCACGAGCTGAACCTCATGTACAACTGGGCCCTGATTCCAGACCAACGACACGAGGCATACCAAGCCCTAGGAGACGATGGGCAGTCAATTGACAAGGATTCCTGCGATGAATACGAAGACTGCCAATCCTTCAGTGATGGAAGCGAGGGTGAAGTGGATACCGTAGAGTACGACACTAAAGGACGAGAGATTGAGCAGATACGAACAGACGCCAAGCCGCAGAAAAGGCAGACCCTTAGATTGGAGCAAGGAGTCATGCGCATGAAATGTGATCGTACATGGTTGGAAGGTATGGGGGCCATAGACCTTGAGCAAGCAGGCCTAGCCCAATCAAGGACGACATCAATACTTAGAACCGAATCGCCATCCGAATTGCGGCCACAAGGGGAGACCACCTCTTCCAACAAAGATGAAAGGTTCGACTCTGAATCAGAAGTTACTTTGGATAGCGACCCAAAGATCCCTAGGCCGCCCATGACCAGACGCACCAAGGGGGACTTACCCGTCCACTTGAGACGCAGACGGTCAAAGCAGGATGGGGCAAAGTACCCCAAGGGTGCACGATCAGAAGAGCAGCGAAAGTCGCAGGACCTCCCTAAACACTTCACTAAATTCAAAAAAGGGGATAGAGTAGTGGTACTGCCAGGTGCCAAGAGTCAAGGGCAGACGAGCGAACCAATCGAAGGACCAGCCAAGGTCAAGGAGGTGAACCTAGCCCTGGAAGGGGAGATACCCCGACCAGTGTTCATTGCCGATGACTTGACTGGTGAAGAAGAGTTGAGCCTTGTTGCTCTCTTGCGGGAGTACATAGATGTATTTGCATGGTCCTTAGAAGAGCTACGGGGGGTAGATCCGAGTGTTGTGACTCACAACATACCTATTGACGACGGATGCAATGCCGGTCAAGTAGCGACCGTACCCCATGAATCCAAAATACGCTCATGCTGTCAAAGAGAAAATCGACAAGCTGATAAGAGCTGGATTCATCTACGAAATTGAGCACACGGACTGGGTGTCCCCCATAGTCATTGTGATGAAGAAGAATGGAAAAATTCGAGTGTCCGTCAATTACAAAAAGGTGAATGCTGCTACAAAGAGAGACGACTATCCCTTGCCATATACCGAGCACATGCTTGAGAGGGTGGCAGGCAAGGAAGCTTACAGTTTCCTGGATGGCTTCTCAGGGTACAACCAGGTGCATGTACATCCTGCAGATAGGCACAAGACCACCTTTGCCACTGAGTAGGGCGTCTTTGCGTACATAGTCATGCCATTCGGGTTGACCAATGCCCCTACCACTTTCCAACCCCTCATGTGCACCATCTTTAAAGACATACTTCGTAAGGAGTTAGAGGTCTTTGTCGACGATCTGTGTATCCATTCTACCTAGATCGACCACTTAAACAAGCTCCGGGAAGTCTTTGAACGGTGCCGCTTATATCGTCTCTCCTTGAACCCCTTAAAGTGCCAGTTCTGGGTGAAACACGGATGCATCTTAGGGCACGTGGTGTCAAAGAACGGCATTGCCACTGACTTTTCTAAAGTCAGAGTCATTGTGGATTTGCCACCACCCGATAACTACAAGGGAGTTCAGTGCTTCTTAGGACACACGGGATATTATCGACGCTTTGTACTAAATTATGCGCTAATTGCTAGACCATTGTACAAGCTATTGATAGTGTTCGAATGGACTGCGGAATGCCAGCGCGCATATGAGGAGTTGAAAAAGGCTCTCACCACTGCACCAATTTTACGAGCCCCAGACTGGAACATAGCGTTCCATGTATACATAGACGCCTCTAAGTTTGCTATCGGAGCCATGCTATGCCAGCTTGGCGAACATAATCTAGACTACCCGGTGAGTTTTGCCAGCAGGCAGCTCATAGAGACCGAGATGAACTATTCCACGACGGAAAGGGAAGGATTGGCCATGGTGTTTGCGGTAAAGAAATTCAGGCATTACCTGTTGGCCACTCCCTTTGTCTTCTTTGTTGACCATTAGGCCTTGCTATATCTTGTGAATAAGCCTTGCGCTATGGGATGCATAGCTAGGTAGTTACTCCTGCTACTGGAGTTCGACTTCTCTGTGGTTGTGCACAAAGGAAAGCAGCATTACATGGCTGACCACATGTCTCGCATACCCACAGGAGAAGTCGTTGGACAAGGCATACCAGACGATTTGCCGGATGCTCACCTCTTTATCCTGTCTAGAGAAAAAGAATTATTTAAAGCTGATCTGACGCCGTATTGGGCCGAAGACATAGTGCAAGTACTAAAGAGTGGACTACCTGAGCAGCCAATTGAGAAGGCTAGGCTGAGGAGGCTTATCCTGAAAATTCAGCCTTACCAATTGATAGCAGGCCAACTTTACAGGTTGGGACAAGATGGGTTATTGCGCAGATGTGTATGTGAGCATGAGATGCACGATGCATTAAACGAAGCACATGGCGGGATCGCTGGAGGACACTTTAGTGGGGACACAACAGCCCGAAAGGTGTTATAATCCCAGGTATGGTGGCCCACCCTATTCCGCGATGCAGCTAAATTTGTAAAGCACTACGATGAGTGCCAAAGGACCAAGGTGCCTGTGCGAAAGGACAAGATGGAGTTGATCCCTGTCATAGCCCAACAACCCTTTGAAAAATGGGGCATCGATTTTATTGGACCTGTCAGTCCTACAACGCAATATTCCCAAGCTCGATACATCATAGTGGCGACCGACTATCTAACGAAATGGGCAGAGGCACGCGCCACGAGGAAGAACGATGCTAGGACCACCGCAAAATTCTTATGGGAGCAGGTCATTTCACGGTTTGGTTGTCCAATCGAGCTTGTAAGCGACCAAGGCACACACTTCATTAATGAAGTGATTGCCCACTTGCTCTCTACCTTCCTAATAATTCATTGGAAGTCCTCTCCCTATTACCCTCAGGCTAATGGCCAAGCCGAATCCACAAATAAAATCCTAGTCAATGTGCTTACAAAAGTCGTGTCTACTTCGAGAAGTGACTGGGACAACAAGCTAATGGCGGCCTTGTGGGCCTATCACACAACTTATAAAACGACTGTGGGACAGATGTCCTTTAGGCTGGCGTACGGAACTGAAGCCATTTTTCCCTTAGAATTCTTCATCCCTACTTTGAGGCTAGCAGTCCAGGAGCGTTGGGAGGGAAGAGAGGCTTGGACCAACCGCTTGGTGGAACTCGAGTGCTTAACGGAGACCCGACTCCTCGCCACTCACTCTCTGATTTGTGAAAAGGCTCGACAGAAGATGTGGTTTGACAAGCATGTCAAGCAGCAGGACTTCGAACAAGGGGACCTTGTTCTGCTGTACTCGGTGAAAGGACATAAACAGAAGATGAAGTTTCGGGGGCTAGGGCCTTTCAGAGTACGCGTGATTGGTAGGACCGGGAATGTCGAGTTGGAGACACTTGATGGTGAAGAAATAGGCTTTTTTAATGGCAGCCGCATTAAGAAGTACTATCCTCCTTCACATCCATTACATGAGCCACCCATGTTAGAACCCCCACTGAATGTCCGCATGGCTACTGTAACTGACCTTACAGATCAGGATGAAGAAGCAGTGGCACTGGCGTACCTGTGGATCACAGTCGCAGCACGAGCGGTGTACTCTTTTGAAGCCTTGATCGATGAAGGTGCCGACTACAACATCTTGACGCATGACCATTGGACACGCATTGGTCAACCGCAACTACAGCCCACTAACGCTAAACTCACCCCGTTTGGGGGTACTGCCTATCCACTCCTGGGGAAGTGCAAGGTACTCATTTCCATCGAGTCTGAAAGTTTACCAACTTTCTTCCATGTTTTGCCTAACACTAAAGGAGCTGGTAACGTGTCATTATTGGGTCGCACCTTCAAGAAGCTAACGCACTGTAATGTGGATTACAACCTAAACCGCATTCATCTTGCTATCGGCAACGTCCGTATAGTGATGACTTTTAGCAAGGGCTGTCATGATTCCTCCTCCATCACGATGCCACTGATAGAAATCCCTGGGACCACAATCCAGCCCAGGTCTAACCCAGAGAAACTTGCGGCCTCGTACCAGGCTCTTGACCCCAGGCCCAAACCCACCAAGAGTGCTCACAAGGCCAAGGAGCCCAAACTTGTGTGGGTGCCAAAATGACAGAAACCACATCCGGGTACACCACCCAAACGCAATCCTAACCGCCAACATCATCAGCCGCCCCGGCCTAAGAGGCAGTCTAAATGCTATCCCATAGATACACAACCACGCTGCGATGGATCCCCAAGGATCTCTTGCGGGCACAAGGATATTACGAGGGCAACCCCTGGATTTCGGTGCCTAAAAATGGCCAGCTAAAAAGCTCATCTACGAGCGATCTCGCCCTAGTGCGGAAGGCTTGCACACGTGGTGCCCAAAACATAGTCAACGCGCCATTGCCAGCTGTGGCTAGTAAGCCTCAACTCATCTATCGACCAAAGCAAACACCACAAGCCTTAAACCTACCACCAGAGGACTTAACAAGCCCTATGACTGCTCACTCAGAACCCAGCACGACCCCTAGGCCCCCAGAGCTTCCTGCAGCACCTCAACGTGCTTCGGAGTGCTCAGCCCAACTGGTGACGCCGATGAGGGAGTCACCACTATCCAGTCTAGTTGCACCATCCCCACCAGCAGGTCTTAAACCTTCATACACGATATGACCTTTCCTCTCCTTAGCTAAGGACCTTGCCGCAACCTCTGGCGATGACTTAATAACCTGCATCAAGATGTTGGACGAAACTTTCACCACATTCGCTAGAAGTTATGAGAGGCTAGACCTAGGCCTTCTTGACAGAACCCTTGCTTCGGAGGTTCATGCATTACCATGCACTTAGGAAGAATACAAACTTATAACTACTAAATCCCCCAAAAATCGCTGTCGAACTGATGGCAAATGACAAAATCTCAAAGGAGCAAGCGGCCCTGAGACGCCTAGTCCCTTCATATTGAAAGCCTCCTCATTCTGTTCCTAAACACGAGATGCATGAGCTCACGCAGATGGCAAGCTCGGCTTCCACATTCTTGCAGCAGTGGTTTGCTTTGAGAATCCAATGGGAGAAAAAAGATTGCCGAATAATGACCAATGTGGAGCAATGCAAGACACTTAAAACCATTGAATATGACCCCACTTATGTGGCACCCATCTTGTTTAGGGTTTTGGCCATCACCTGCAATCAGGATTTGGACGACCATGTGCTCGCCCACCCCTATATTAACCAATTCCTCACAGAAGAGGAATTACATGTCACCAGCCGCCTTAGCCTTAATACTGGAGATCTATTTCATGATGTCCTGACCTACATTTCCCAAGTCTCTATCCAACCAGTTGCTCTTGATTGTCATGCTCAACTGGAATACAATCCAAAATTCTACACGTGGCTTCCTCACACGTAAAGTCCTACCCAAACAGGACCCATGCCTTTCACCTTTTAACCCCAATCCTAGGAAGGATTCTTCTCTCAGCCAAAAGAGGAGGGGGTATGTGGGTATGTATGTGGGGTATGTAATGAAGGTGAAAATAATCAGATAGGAAATGAATAAAAAGGGGGCATGGTAAAGTAAAAGTAGTGAAAGGCATAAGCATTAGTATGAGAAATGGCTTCCAAATATTCAGTCGAGTTTTTTCTCGCATAAATAGCAAAGTGCTCTGTGAAAAATACTAACGGAAGTTACAAATTATGGCAGGAGCAGAAAATGTCGCAACAAAACCGCGCCCATCGACTCCCGTTCACTGACGAGGAAAGAGAGCTATATTGCATCCAATTAGAGAACCGTGCCTTCGGCCAGCTCAAGTTCCGAACCATCCACAACATTGTAGTCGTGGTGGCGAAGGAGGAGGCAGCCAGGAGGGTAGTGGAGCAGTGCAACCTTGCAAAGTACATTGAAAAATTCTCGCAGGAGCCAGATCACTTTAAATGCGTAGAATTCCTCAAAACATACAATCCGGACCAGGAAGGTGGCATTGTAACAGTGGGTCGAGGAGAGGGTGCAAAGCAGGTGCAAGTCCGGTTGGACCCAGCCTTGGTGGAAAAGGCTCTGGGATTGGTACCTAAGATGGAAAGGCGACAAAAAAGGGACGTTTATGCCTTGCTGAAAATGAAGAAGGAAGAGGTACTCATGAACGACGGCATACGCATCCAGGATATCCCTGACGCTGACGCCAGGCTACAAGCCAAGTTGGTGCACGTGCTCTTCTCCAGCCAACGTTACAATTCCTTAATGCATCGGATTAGCGTGCCAATGCTGGAGAATGTAGCAGCCTACACTCTAGACGAGGTGGATTGGAATGGCTACGTGCGGAAGACGATTGATCAAGCGGCCAAGGCACTAGCCCTGGGAAGTGCACCAACAGGAGGAGAATCCCCGGCTTCTAAGGTGACGGAAAGGAAGAAAGCCTCCTCCAAGGCCTCTTTCATTGGCTACCGAGGAGTCTTGACTGCACTCATTCAGGAGGAAGTAAGGGAAGCACAGGAGCCGGAGGATGGAGAAGAAGAAACGCTGGAGAAGTTGCCCCCTCGACAGGACAAAGACAGGTCCACCGACAGAACGGAAACAGAAGAAGAAGGGGAGAAACAAACTAGTAAGAAGACAATCAGGACAACGAAGAAGAAGGCGGCGCACGGGAAGAAGAAGAGTGATGAAGGCAGGAACAAAGAAAGGGAAGACCTGGAAAGGGCAAAAAAGGAATCCCGGAGAGAAGCAAAGGAGAGAGAGAGAACAAAGAGGCAGGAGGAGTAGAGGGAAAAAGAGGAGTTATAGAAAGCCAAGGAGGTGTCAAAACAAGAATCTGAAGTGGAGAAAAGGAGGGAAAAAGAACAGAAAGAGAAAAAATAGGAGGAGCAGAAGAAAAGGCAGGAGGAAAGGAAGAGAAAAGCGGAGGAAGAAGAGGAGGAGCTGCGAAGGAAGGAGGAGGAGGACCTGGCGGAGGCCACCCGACGGTCCATCGAACAGCAGTGCCGAGTAGATGAGCTAAGGAATCTGAGCCCATGCAGAGAAGAGGGGCCAGGATCCAGCACGCAGGTGCCAGAGTTCGTGCCACCTCCAGTCTCCGAAGGCAAAGGCAAGGCCCCACTCCATCCGATCCCTACCCTCCTGGTACCTCCCGCGGAACTCACCACTGTCACCCCCAGCGTCCCCACTAGCGCAGACGTGTCCAATTTCGTGGCGTGGATGCAGTATTTTATCAACAAAGAAATGGGCCAGGGGCAGAGCACGGAGACTATGGCCACAGGACAGAAAAGGCCAGCCACGGACGTAGAGTCCAGGCAAGAGCCCAAAAAGCAAAAAGTCGAAACCTCCACCTCGCCCATTCACGCAACGATGATGCCACCAACTAATTACGACGAATACATCGCCGAGCTGCTCTCCCAATTGGAGAGAGAGAAGGAGGAACGCAAAATAGCTGTGGCTGAGTTGGCAGCCGAGAAGGACACCGTGGCCACCTTCCAGCTAGACAAAACAAGAATGATAGCCTTCCAGCCGAGAAATTGCAGACCTGAAAGAAGAACTAAAGGCTAGGGATAAGAGAGAGGAACATTGGAGGCAGCTACTCGAAAATGAGACGCAAGAGTTAGTGAGCTTGCAAAGAGGGCACAAGCTCCTAATAGTGCACTACCAGGAGCTTGCGGTGAAAGCTGCTGAGGTGGATGCACTCGGGGTGGAGATGAATGCTAGGGACAAAGAAAGGCAATGGGGCATGGAGGAGCAGGAGAAGGAGCTCAAGTGCCTAACAAATCAGCTGACCTCTGAACGAGAAGAACAAGAGAGGCTAGTTAGAGAACTGGAGGATTATGGACAAAAAATCATGATGTTGACCTTAAGACAGGGGGAGGGCCTGGAAGCAATGAACAAAAGGACGGAGAAGTGGGCCACGCACAATGAGAAGAGGGTGAAGACCCTGGCGCACCGCCTTGCTCTAACAGAAAAAGAGAAAATCGTCCACACGTCTACACTTAGCACGTCGGTGGTCATTATGACTCTCACATGGCCATTGACTCATTACTTATTATATTCAAGTTGTTACACCTATTTACAGCTGGCATAGTTATAGCGCCAGTTGACTAGTGTAGTCGGTTATGCATTGTTTGACTTAGTAGGCCACTTTCCTTTTATGTTGTATCTTATCTATACTTTGTATACATTGTAAAGTGTGTGGAAGAAGAAAAAGAAATCAGCAAGAAAACGTTTTGGCCTCCATCTCTCTTCTTGTCTCTTGAGTGAGCTTCTCCTTGTGCATTCTGTGTGTGTTTGGCGCATCATCTTAGCAACTCCCCCCACCATGCGATTCTTGACATGGTATCAGAGCCGCACCACTGAGGGAGGCTGATTTCGAAGGTTGAAGCAAAGGAGAAGACGCAAGGTTCGAGCAAGCAAGCCACGGGTAAGAAGCTCTCCCATCCTTCCACTCTTTCTCTTGGATAGTGCCTGTGGAGGCACCGGAAGCAGGGCAGAGCAAAAATCTCAGATTGCAGTGAGATTTGGTGTGCGCAAAGAGCGCTGTGTATTTTAGGAATTAGCCCTTTGGGGCTTTCTCGCAGTTATTTTGGGCATCTGAGGCCATTTCAGGGCCTGTTTTAGAGCCGCAAGGTTGCGGACAGCAGTTTCAGGGTACACTGTGACTTCGACTGTATTGACCGAACGTGGGTGCACAGGTTACAGATTTCAGATCTGTAAGTTCAAAGGTGTTTACCAGTGAGTAAACACAAGGTTTATCTGCAAACAGGTTGCAGATTGCATGTATTGTTGAGCAGACAGTAAAAAAGGCTATCTGGTGTATTGCTGTGCACTATAGGTCGAGGGTTGTAGAAGATTTTCTTGCTGTTTGGTATTAATTCTGTGATAATGGCAGAGAACAGTGGAAGCCCCATCATTGAGAAGCTCGACAAGAACAACTACCCCTCATGGAAGTTCCGTGTCACGAATTTCCTTATTGGAAAAGGCCTCTACGAGTTTGTTTCAGGTGAAGAAAAGGAGCCGGAGGTGAGTGATCCTCCAACTGCAGAAGAGACAAAGGCACGAAAGGAATGGAATGCAAAAGACAAGAAGGTCATGTATTGATTGTCTGCAGTAATTGACAATAATATGCTGGGACACATTAGAAATGCAGAGAATGCATATGCAGCTTGGACCATACTTGAAAGCATGTTTTCTGTAAATACAAATGTGCGAAAGATTCAACTCAACAAGAGTTGAATACATTAAAGAAAGGGAAGATGTCTATCAATGAGTATGCATTGAAGGTAAGGAGCATTGCAGATGCATTGGCAGCGATTGATGCAATGCCCGATGATGATGATTTGGTGTCGTCAACCTTGGGTGGACTTAACAATGAAAAGGCTTGGAAGTCTTTTGTAACTTCCGTATATGTTAGAAAGCCATTCCCAGATTTCGATGAGTTGGTCTCTCTAATGATCACTGAAGAAATCAACATGCAGAGTGAGACATCTGAAAGAAGTGGTGAACAGGTCCAGGCTTTTTACTCTAGTTCAGGAAGGGGACGTGGCAGGTTCTCTTCAAGAGGCCGTGGTACAGGACGTGGTAGTGACAACCAGCAAAACAGATTGAATCAGCAATTTGGCGATATGCAGGTTTCAAGAGGTCGTGGTAACTTTAGAGGCAGGGGGAGCTTTAGAGGAAGAGGTGGATGGCAGAATAGAGGTTCTAACAACTCTAGTATTGTGTGTCACTACTGTGGCAAAATAGGTCATATTGCAGCCCAATGTTATGCTAAGAAAGATGATATTCGAAGTGGTAAGTTGCAGCAAGGAAACTATGCATCATCTTCATGACAGAATGAAGACAAAAATGAACATTTGTTTGTTATGCAGCATATGCTGAATGCTGTTACAAGAAAGGGAACACATGAAGATGTTTGGTATGTTGATTCAGGTGCATCCAATCATATGACCAGCCATGCAGAATGGTTTGGAGAGATGCAGGATTTGCAAAATGTAGGTTATGTGCAGACGGGTGATGATTCATGCCACCCAATTTCACACATTGGAAAAGTTCCCTTGTCCTTGCATGATGGTAAGACAAAGAGTCTTTCAGATGTATTACATGGGCCATCTATTACAAAGAACTTGGTGTCAGTCGGTCAAATGGTAGAGCAAGGGCTGCAAGTTAGATTTAATGCAAAGGGCTGCTTTGTAGAAGACTTCAATGACAAGTGCAGGTTGGTAGCAAAGGGAAGTAGAGTTGGACGTATGTTTACTCTGGATGCTGGAATTCCTACTATGAATGCTGCTATGTATGCCAAAGGAAAAGGTGTTGTTGCAGACATTGAAATTTGGCACAAATGCATTGGACATGCAAATGTACAGAGGCTGAAATTAATGCAGTCCAAAGGGTTGGTTACGGGTTTGCATACATTTAGAGTTACAGAATTTCAGAAGGTATGTGAAGCATGTCAGTTTGGTAAGCAGGCAAGACAACCTTTTTCACATGATAGAGATGTAAGCAGAAATATCCTTGATGTTGTGCATACAGACATTTGGGGGCCTACACAAAATGTATCTCTTGGAGGCAGTTCATACTTTGTCACATTCATTGATGATTGTTCTAGAAAGCTGTGGGTATATTTTATGAAGGAAAAGAGTGAAGCATTTGAGCACTTTAGAACTTTCAAGGCTACAGTTGAAAGAGAAACAGGCTTGAAAGTAAAGTGCTTGAGGTCAGATGGAGGGGGAGAGTACCTCTCAAATGAGTTCAGTGATTTTCTGAGGTCTCATGGGATAAAGAGACAGTTCACATGTAGGTATATCCCACAGCAAAATGGGGTTGCAGAAAGGAAAAACAGGCATATTTTAGAAGTTGCACGTGCCTTGATGGCTGAAAAGAATATGCCTAAGCATTTTTGGTCTGAGGCTGTTCATACTGTTGTTTATATTATGAACAGAACTCCCACAACCGGAGTTCATGGTATGACCCCCGAAGAATGTTTTACAGGTAAGAAGCCTGATGTTTCACACTTGAAAGTGTTTGGCTGCATTGCGTATGTTCATGTGCCAGATGAGTTGCAGAAGAAACTGGATCCAAAGGCTGAAAAGTGTGTCTTTATTGGATACTCTTTAGAGTAGAAAGGGTATCGCTGTTACAACCCTGTCACATGTAAGTTCAGAGTGAGCAAGGATGTCATCTTTGATTAAATGAGCAGTTGGTATGCATCTAGTGGTGATGCATTGGATGTTGATGATGATCATGATACTCATGTGCAGGCTGAAAAGCAAGAATCACGGACTCTTAGTGGACCAGAGACATCATCTAGTAGTCCTTGGTTTGGGAGACTAAGGAGTAGCTCTACATCTTCAGGTGCATCTAGTAGCACTACAGGTAAAGATAAAGGAAAGAGTAAAGTGTCAGAAGGCATTGATGCAATTCTTGATGGAGACTCCAGTGGCTCAGAGAGCTTGGATGATGAGCTTGGCATTCCTTCAGTGAGGACTCCAGGTGTGCAGAGAGCACGCGTTAATGCAAAGACTCCATTGAGTGATCCAATGGTACGCAGGTCTAGCAGGGTGAGATACCCTGTTAAAAGATTTGGTTTTGAAGGTTATGCAGCTCACCATTATGCTTATATGGTGAAACTAGTTGAGGATGTTAAGCCTACATGTTTTGAGGAGGTTGTTGGTCATGCTCATTGGGATGCAGCAATGGATGAGGAGATGGCTGCATTAGAGGCCAATAAGACTTGGGATCTAGTATCATTTCCGAAGGGAAAGAAAGCTTTTGGATGTAAGTGGGTTTAAAAGATTAAGCACAATGCAGATGGTTCTATTAGCAGGTACAAAGCTAGGCTGGTTGCAAAAGGCTATGCCCAAACATATGGCATAGATTATGATGAAACCTTCAGTCCAGTTGCTAGGATGGCAACTCTCAGATGTGTGATTGCTTTGGCAGCAGCCAAAGGTTGGAGGTTGCAGCAAATGGATGTAAAGAATACCTTCTTACATGGTGATTTGCAGGAAGAAGTGTATATGGATCAGCCAGCAGGTTATGAAGATTTAGAGCATCCCACGTATGTATGCAGGTTGAAGAAGGCACTCTATGGGCTCAAGCAAGCACCTACAGCATAGTCTGACAAGATCAGAGAGTATCTTGTCAATATTGGCTTTTATGTTTCTGATGCTGATCACTCACTTTATGTGAGAAAGGGAGATGCAAGTTTGGTCATCATAGTCATCTATGTGGATGACTTGATTATAACAGGTGATAGTGATAGTGGGATTGCTGAAGTCAAGGGCTATTTGAAGATGAAGTTTGAGATGAAGGATTTAGGTGAGCTAAGGTACTTCCTTGGCATTGAGGTGATCAGATGTGATGATGGTATATGGCTATCCCAAAGACAGTATGGCTTGGATATGTTGTCCAAGTATGGTATGACTGCATGCAAACCACTTTCAGTCCCGTTGGAGCAGAATGTAAAGCTGAGTGCTGATGTTGGGGATGAGATAGAAGACCCTACTATGTTCAGGAGGATAGTGGGGAGTTTGATCTACATGACCATTACAAGGCTAGACTTGAGCTACGCTGTTGGTCTTGTGAGTCAGTTTATGCAAGTACCTAGAAAGCCACATTTGGATGCAGTCAAACGCATATTGAGATATGTGAAGTCCACATTACATTATGGACTTTTCTATGAGGCAGGTACAGATGTACAGGTGTTTGGATACACAGATTCAGATTGGGCTGGTAGTATGTCTGATAAAAGATCTACCAGTGGATACATGTTCTCTCTTGGTAGTGCAGCAGTTGCATGGAGCAGCAAAAAGCAATCTACAGTTGCTTTGTCGAGTACAGAGGCTGAGTATAGAGGTGTTGCTATTCCAGCATGTGAGGTAGTATGGCTACAAAAGCTATTGGCTGATTTGGATGTGCAGATGGAAGGTCCAGTTGTCATTTATTGTGACAACATGAGCAGTATACAGTTGGTTAGGAACCCTATGTTCCATGCCAGGACAAAACATATTGAGGTATACTACCACTTTGTGAGAGAGAAGGTACTAGCAGGTGAGATTGACTTGGTGTATGTCAGCACACAGGATCAGATAGCTGACATCTTCACGAAGGCGTTGGGTACAGAGAAGCTTCAAAAGTTTCGAAGCTTACTTGGAGTTGCAGAGATGCAGTTGAGCTTGAGGGGGAGTGTTGAGATGACAAGCTCAACACATACGGACATTGATGATGGACTACCTGGTTAGATGGGTCCACATGTCTACACTTAGCATGTCGGTGGTCATTATGACTCTCACATGGCCACTGACTCATTACTTATTATATTCAGGTTGTTACACCTATTTACAGCTGGCATAGTTATAGCGCCAGTCGACTAGTATAGTCGGTTATGCATTGTTTGACTTAGTAGGCCACTTTCCTTTTATGTTGTATCTTATCTATACTTTGTGTACATTGTAAAGTGTGTGGAAGAAGAAGAAGAAATCAGCAAGAAAATGTTTTGGCCTCCATCTCTCTTCTTGTCTCTTGAGTGAGCTTCTCCTTGTGCATTCTGTGTATGTTCGACGCATCATCTTGAGCAACTCCCCCCACTACGCGATTCTTGACACGGCCTGCCTCCCCTATTCTTTGACCCTAATGCCATAGATAATTTTGCCATGGCTCGTCTCATGATGAGGGCTAGTCTCCTTCCCTCTTTTTCCCTAGCCCTCCTAGAGGACATGAACGATAGCCAGTTCACTAGATGCAACCACCCCTTTCTCTCCACTACCTCCGTTCATGTCCGCATGAATCTAAAAAATTACATGCAGAGTCGCCAATTTTTGCGCAAGTCTCTCCGCCCCCCTTCTCCTCCTCATTCCGACTAAGACACTTAGGCCTACGTATCCTCAAAAAAAGAAGAAAAAAAAAAGCCCCACAGTCACTGCACCTAGGGTTCTCCCTAGCCCCCTCCCCCACTTCACACTTAGGGCACATCAAGGGCAGGACTTTCAGACCTGTCACCCTAAGGCTCGCACCGCACCACCAATGAAGCACAAGCTGGGTCCTCAAGTGTGGGACATTACCAAGGGCTTGCCCAAGGTTAGACCCATCTCCCAGTTCCACTGCCACATGCACAACACACTACACGGTAAGCAGCACACCCCTTAGGGAGGGCACAACTTTTCTTGCAGGTTATGTCGACTCTCAAGAAATGGCTACCCGTGGAAGACCATCACCCATGGCACCCTTTAATGACCCAAAGCGCGCTGGCCTCCAGCCATCCGCCTTGTGCTGATGGCCACCATGATCGAACCAGCTCGAGGTAATACTGCCATTGGCATAGATCTTGGAACTGCATCGTCCAATGATCCATGCCCAACGCCTCAAGATCCACGGATAGCTTATTGATTCCACCGGCCCGAGGACCTTCAAACCCAAGACACGGATCTTCAATCGAAGCCACGGGTTTTCAAGCCAAACAGAGTTCGAGGGGTTTTACCAGAATAAATCCCTCCAATACCATCATCGCATTGCTTCAAGCGCTTCTCACACTCACAACACGACTGGCTACAACCGTGTGACAGATGCAGAGTATCTTCATGGAGCTTAACGCACGCCGGAATTGCTCCGGGTCATCATCCCTAACCACCCACCTACCTGTTCCGCCTACCAGCCGACCTAACTTGCCTACTTGTCCCACCGCAGTGCCATGGGACTGGCACTTAGCTAGGAGGGGGGTAATGTTACTGTGTTTCTGAATGTGTTACCGTGTTTTCGACTGCGTTACCACATCACAAAGGAGCGGGAACTGGGAAGAAGGAAAAATAGCGAAAAAGGCGCCTTGACTGGCAACCAATCCCTGAAAAATTCAAATGTTCGGACACGACCCTCAAGAGGCTTTGGTGTTGGGCCACGGTAACGAAAGAGGAAAAGGCGCACCATTAAAATGTGGAAGCGCCTCCGAGTCTGTGTAAAAGAGTGCCAGGCTTGCTCCTGTGCAAAGTGTATGCATTAGTGCGAATAGGATAAATTAGAATGGTGGGAAATGGGAAAAGGGGCCTAGGCTACGGTCAGCCATGTAAAAGAGGAAAAAGGGGATGACCGCCCGAAAGGGATTTAGGGTTTTGTATATAAAGTTGAAAAGTGAATGAGAAGCTCATTCTTTGGTGTGTGGCAAAAAGAGTCTTCTTCTTCCTCTCTTCTCCTCTCCTCCTTGCTTGTGTGTGCTCTTGAGAGAGGGAGTATGAGAGTGTGAGGGAGTGAGTGTGTGTGAGAGTGAGGGATCAAGAGGGTGAAGCCCTTTACCATCACTTCTCATCTTCTTCTCTTCTCTTCTCTCTTCTTCTCTTGCACGTGCGGCTATGGAGGATGGAGCTTAGAGATGGAGGAGGCTTGAGGATGCTTGAGCTAGCATCGAGGATCGTGGAGCTACCGGAGTGCAAGAGAGAGGAGGGTACTCGATCGGGCATCAAGGTAAGCTCACAACACTCGTAGGATTGACGGCGCGTCAGCTAGGTGAGAAATAGCCATTAGAGTTCGCTTGGAACGCTTGAACAATAAGCGGTCCGTGGGTCTTGGTGGTTGAGTGAAAGCTCCTGCAGCATTTAAAGACTACAACAGGTACAAGTCCTAGTCCCGATTCTACAGGACAGCAAGATGATCCATTAGGGGCAAGAACTATGTGGCAGACATTGAGGAATCACCAATGTGCACCAATAATTGGCATTCCTTTTGATGCAATCAAGCCAGACAGAGACATCGTTGAAGGCTCCTTCGGGCAGTGTGTGGAAGCCACAATAGATAATATAAGTTATTTTCCTTCAAATTTGAAATTTTGTGCCAAAATGTACAAGGGCTCTAATAATGCCAAGTTACAATAGTTTCAAGTGGAGCGTGGGATGCAAAAGGTCAATGCATCGATTGTGCAATGCATTGCCTTCACTTTTGAGCCCCCTTGGGTTACAATCTTCCCCTTATTCAATGGTGGTACATTGAATGATGTATTAATGTGGGGTCCTTTTAAGGAATGTAGATATAGAAGAACAATCAAGTGCTTGCACAAGACATCAGTGGGATTCAGCCCTGATCTTGACAAGGTGCCCAATGTAGAGGAGAAAGCTAGGATTGTGGGAGTACCAATAATATGCCAAATACTATTCATGCACTAGTGGATGGGATGAAGGCCGTGCATAGTGTTGGCATCATCCATTCAGACTTGTATGCTAAGAACATGGTACTAGAATTTACCAAAGAGAACATATCTAGGGCTAGCATCATAGACTAGGGTCTAATGCTCACTTTTGGCATGACAAGATCAGCAAACAACTATGGTGGCCCAAATGATCCCATGCACCTCATAGATGAGAGTCGGTGGAAAGAAGAGTTGGAAATGAGAAGACGACCTTGGATTGCACTTGAGATCTACGACCCACTGTGCCAATCTGCATATAGCAAGGAGTCTAATGTGTATGCAATTGGCTGGCTCATCATTTGTCTTATTGAGTTTTGGCACCTAGGCCAAAACTTGTGGTTGTGCAGAAAGCCAAGGGATACCCTAGATGAAGTGATCATGCATTTGATAGAGTTAAAGGCAAGTGATCGCATGTTGGTAGATGATAGGGTTGCACATATATCCTTTGCAAACCTCGTTGAGGGTAGAGTGTGGGATTGATCCTCCACTCTACATTGTGTGCATTTCAAGCATCTTTTATGGGATGAATATTAATGACACTATGGCTAAAATTTCAACAACTATACATGCACGAAATGAGGTTGAAAATATTGTTGTTAGTATGTTCTTTGGACATGTATGATATCGTAGCATTGTTTGCTCAACAGGAAAAGGATTACAATGGGTTGAAGCACTTGTGGAGACAAAGTATAAGACAATTGACAAAAATATGAAACCAATTGCTTTGCCACTTCCACTAGAAAGTAAGGGTTTGTATGAAAAAGTGTCAAGGCAGCCAAGCTTATGGGATCCTAAATATATAGGTAATCAATTTACATCTAAAACATGACAGGAATTGAAAGTTGGTACAGAAGTGTTTCTTTTTCCTAGTACTGAGAGAGACTGTTTTATGCAAATGTTGGCTAGGCATGGAAAGGCATTTGCATTTTAGCCAACTGAAATAGGTTGTGCGGGTTTAAACATACAAAAGAAATTTGGAGCCTTGCAAAGCGTACATTTCAGCTAGACTGGGTTAGTAAATTTCCATTCATTGAGCCAGTTATACCAGCTAATGATTCTATTCCAAAAAAGGCTCGATGTATTAGTTGCTCATGGAAAAAGGGAGTTGATTACACATTTCAGCTCAAAATTGACACTATAGAGAAGCATGTAGGCAAGGTATATGAAAAAGCCATTGTTGATGGGTAAGAAGTAAGTCAAGTAAGATGGAAGTTTAGTGAGGAGTGTCTACATCTAAAGAATGTAGGACTATATGAGAAACATTTGCTTGAGCACGCACAACGTGAGAAGTTATCAACTAACAACATATTTAAAAAAATGCAAGATAAGACCTTGCAAATTAAAATCCTACAATTGAAGGTATTATTTTATCATTTATAATTATTAATATATTCATAATATGTTTTATATTGTGTGTAATATCAAATTGTAATGGTTTTTTTTACGTGTAGACTGTTTTTTATATCTTAAGGCAAGGAAGACCAATGGTGGACTATCCCGAGTATAAGGAATTATTGTCACAATTTCCTATTGACAATTTTCCACAATTGCATTGGTCACAAGTAGTGGATGGGATTTGGCGGAAGCATTAGATGAGGTTGTCAAGTAAGATTTGAGAGAAAAAATCAAATCTTCTCAATTTTTTGCTCTCTCGCTATAAATGAGGCCACATCCAGAGATAATACTAGTTAGGTTTGCATGACTATTTATATTGTGGAAAATCATGTTCGTCGTGCATATTTTCTTACAATAAATAAAATGCAAAAAGATGCCACAACAAAGAACCTATTCTTCTTAGTTGAAGAAAGCTTGATGAGTATGTTGCAATTATCAAGGGTTGAGATTGCAAAAAAAACTAATTTGTGTGGGAGTTAATGGAGCAACAATTATGCAAGGCCATCACTTAGGAATTTGTGTCTGCCTATAAACTTCTATATCACCTTTCATGTTAGGAATTCATTGTATGGCACTTAGAATGAACTTGGCCTATAAAATAGTTGATGAGTTTGATAGTGTTTCTTTTGTAGGAGTTCCAAACGATAATTAAAGTTCCAAGAGATGGCGAAGGGTTTAATAGAGGGTAGAACATTATTGAAGCATGTGAATACAAGGTGGATTAGCTTGTACTTGCTAGCTAGGAGATTATTAGAGGAGTACCCATCTTTAGAAGGACTCATGGATAGATTGGCAGCTCAGAAGTCGAAGGAGACTGACAAGGCATTAGAGCTTTTAACAGCTTTGACAGATTTAGAGACATTACTTACATTGATAGGCATTTTAATATTTTTGGAGTCATTATATTTCTTGTACTTTTTTTTTCTAATTTTGATATCTAATATTTTGTATATTTGTTTTATAGGAATTGTTCCTTTGCTCGAGGAGCTTAATGTCCTTGTGAAGCTTGCTGAAAAGAGAACAATTTATATGACTGAATATAGCAATATTCGGAAGATGGTATGCTTGGAATTAGATTCTTTTTATGCAGATATGAATCATCCTTTGCACGAGGAGAGATTCAAAAGATGGCATGAGATCATGAAATTTCAATCACAACCTAGCAAGTGCTTTTTAAAGATAAACAGAAATGGTACAGTATGCATCAAAGTACATTCAAGGTTGGTACATCTTTATGTCTCTAGGAAGCGAGTTTGAGGACAACTTGTTAGAAGACAGCCTGTAAAGATGGAAACTTTTAATAATGTAGTGGAGAGTGTTAAAATCACATTAGCACAAGTTGCACAATCTGTGTCACAGGAAATAAGAGAATGGTTTCCAAGAGATGAACTATTGGAGGCAATGTCAATAGTTTACCCATAGTTTTGAAACCATCAGCAAGACATGTGTGCTCTTCAAGCAGATTTCAAGAAAAGAGTTCATGTTCTTAAAGATCACTTTGGAAAAATGTTACAATTGCAAGGGTCTGATGCAACCTTCTTAGAAATAGATGGAGATGCACTTTTGCAACAATCACAATGCTTTGGAGATACCATGTGGTATCAATTTACAAAACTTTTAGAGACTACAAAATCCGGTGTAATTACTCGATTATGGAACATGTTGAGCATGAGTCAAGTTCTCCAAGATCGTATGCCTAAATATTTTCAACTTGTTGACTTGGCTCAAACAATGATTTTAGGATCCGTGGAGGATGAAATAATGTTTAGTGTTATGGTGTTTAAAAAAAACAAAGTGTGCAATAAGTTAAGTGCAAACTTGCCAGATACTTGCATGAGATTGTATGTTTCCCATCAGTACTCAGTAGAGAACTTTCCCTATGAGACTGAGCTTTGGTATATTGGATATCAATGAACACTCCGTGAAATCAATTGGATATCAACACATGGTTGACATCACTACCTTCATCATCATCAATAAAACTACATGAAAATGATGAAGTTCCTAGTACTAATGGAGGGCAAGCCTAAGATAATTAAGTTGCTCTTTGTGTAATCAACAAGAATGGTGAAGCTTTGGTATAGACAATCCAAGTGAATGTTGCAATGTGGCTCATCAATACATTATTTATAGGTATTTTCCCATAGGAAATTTGAGCTTTAATCAATGTGTATTTACTTGATTTACCTTGCTTTAGTTGTATTATTTTCTTTGCAATAACATAGTCATTGGTTGAATTATCTTTCATTCAATGTTTTTTCTATGTTATTATTAAGAAAACTTTACCATCTTGGGTTCAAAAATAACATTTAAAAAATTTTATTACTTTATTATTTTCATAAGAAATATTCGCAAACTGATTATAGGATATATTTGGATTAGAGAACAAGTCGCCACACTTTCCAAAGTCTAAAATATAAGTTTTGCCACATATTTTATAACATGAAAGTATACATTGGCTCTTAAAATCATCTATGGTTGTAATCTATCTTCTTGGGACATTTGGTGGAGCTCTACAAGCCTTGAGTCCACATATTCTTGCTGTACATTGTCGTGATGCTGTGTGTCTACCACTGCAAACCTGAGGGTAGAATTTTTTGCCAAAATTTTGGACTCTTAAGTCATCATCATTATAAGTTTAATTTCCATTATATGTGTTTGCATGACACATGAGCACATGTAGATAGGATAGGCACCAATTCCTCAATGCATTTTTGTGTAGCATTGCTCGATTGTTTGCATATCATGAATCAAAAATTTTGTATTTCCTTAAAGCGTGAGTGATTGGGCATGAAGATTGGAAAAATATTTAGCAGTTGCAGGGATATCCGTTCATATTATAAACATCTAAGTGGAATTATGCTACAAACTAACACTAGTACTGTTTGAGGAGAAGGAGGAAACTTTAGCTTTGACCACTATTCCTTTGCATTTATGCATCCACGTATCTTTTCTTTAAGAGAAATGATGCAGTAAAAAGAAAGGAAGGATCAATACCTGAAGGAGTCGAAGTAAACAAGTACCTAGCGAAGAAGTACATGGAAAATACCAAGTAGCATTAACACAAGGACCGACAAATGTAAAGGCATGCTAATATAAAGAAGCTTCTGACAAGATTTACATCTCTCTCTTGGGACTCGACTGGGCATAAAATTATGGCAGAATAAAACTAAAGGAAGGCAAATGTAAAGGCACACTAATATAAAGAAGCTTCTTACAAGATTTACATCTCTCTCTTGGGACTCGACTGGGCATAAAATTATGGCAGAATAATGATGTAATCAGTGACATCAATGGTATGCTTTTTTTCGCGTCTCAAATAGAAGAGACGTATACGAAGCTTTTAGCTTTTCTGAAAGCTTAAAGGAGCCATGTGTTACGGCGCTGATTATTTAACGGAGAGAAGCGTGACGATGGGGGGTAGCAAAAGTTCTCTCTGTCGACGTAGCTGAGGAGAGGAATGACGAAGATCAACGAGGTTTTTTTGAAGTCGAAGGAAAGCATGAAGAAGAAGCTGATGATCAGAATGTGATGCTCATCAATAATGTCAATCATAAGTAGATTGTTGACACGCACCCTCCTGTCTCACCGACATGCAGGTCATAGACACGCATGTCCACACCTTTGAGATCTCATACTCCCAATCATCCAACATGCAGAGAAGAAGCCCAGCAAATAAGACAAACTCGACAGATGTCTCTAAATTATAATTACGGAGGGCTCTTCCATATCATATGTTGTCTATTTTATGAACAACACTCCCAGAACATGTGAGCAGCCCGTGTGGGCACTAGCACTAGAGTTCCATCACGCAGACCGGATTGCTATTATTGTGAGATCCACCTCCAAGCCAAACTTATATGCCAGTTTGGGAGCTGTCTCAATGTTCTCCACATTCATTGCAAGATTTTTCTCAAAGTTCTTTTTAAGATAGACTTCTTCATGGTTTGCTGTAGATTTCGTCGATGCAAACACATGCTGATGACGACCACCTCCTTGTCCACATTCTTAGTCTACCATTTTGTTCATCTTCACTCGATCCTGCAGCTTTGTATATCTCTTCCGACTTTGATGTCACAGCAGAAACCTCACAACTTAGTATTTGTCACAACTCGGTATACAAGTTTGGAAATGAAATCCATATGCCAAACACCTCAAACTCAAGGTGATGAATGATTGAGACTAAGGAGGGTGTCTAGAATACATAGGTAGAAAAAAAGGCATCATAAATGCCAAGTTGGCCATCATCTTGGTCAACCATAAATGTAGATTGTCTAGTATCTAAACCATAAATGACAGAAGAAATGCATAAATAAAATATCTAAAATCTCTTGAATGTGCCCAATCCACTTTGGCATGTAGAGCCTCAGACATAAGTACACAATACTTCTAACATCCTCACTCAGATCGTGGTTGATTTGATACAATACAACCCACTATGGCATGCACACACTCACACATAAGTACACAATACTTATAACACCCCAGATCATGGTTGATTTTATACAATACAATGATATAATGAAAATGATTCATTATAGTCCATACAAGAAAGAACCACTGGAATAGAACCATGGATATCCAAGTAGTGGGTGATAAAGCCACCATCAAGGTGCCTTGCAGAGAACTTGATGTTGATGTCACATACTAGCTCCTAAAATATAGAAGAATCACAACATCTCTATGTGTTTATCATCAATCTCTCATAGTAGCATACATCACATCCTATCGAAAAATTTCTCTAAACATATGTGAGTTTGGATTAGGAGCCATTCCCACTTTCTGGTAAAAAATATGCCATCATGAACCTGAATGTCAATTTTAGCTCCAAAATTTCAACATTGAGACTTTGGTTGATGTTTCAAGGATGTCCATCTTTCGAACTCGGGTAACTTACTCATGAATATATGTGTGCATCACGTGAGTCTGAGGAAGAGGATGCCTCAGTGGAGGAGTCTATATCCTACTACTACTACTACTACTTCTTCTTCTTCTCCGCCTCCTCCTCCTCCTCCTTCTTCTTTGAAGCTACTAACTCTTTGCAATCCTTATGCAAATGTCCCTTCTTACCATAGTGATAACAACATGCCTTCGATTGCTGCTTCTTGTCACTTCCTCTCTAAAGTATTAAAGGCCTCATTGGAGCCACCATACTATGATGGAAGCCTCTCCTATAATCGCAAAGATATCTCAAGCTCAACAATCATTGAAAACATATGTAGGAAACTTGGGTGTCGATGATGTCTGAGCCTTCAACAAGTAGTGGCCACTCCATCAAACTGTAGAGAAAGCTTGTAGAGCATAGTCCCAATGAGATAAGCCTCTCAAAGCACAAGCTGTGTGTGTCGAAAATTATCATGTACCTATGTGACACAAAGTAAGAATGATTGAATGATGTCCTTTGGCTCAAATTTCCTCCCTTGGAGCTATCCATAAAACCAGACTACATGCATGGCTAAAGGAGCCTCATAGAACATATGAAGCTTCACCCACATCGCAAAAGATGTCCTATAGGAGGTGACCCCCAATTAGACTTCTTTGGAAATACAATGAAGAAGAGCACAATAGGCACAGATATCATTTGCATCTCAAGTGAGCATAGCTTTTTCATGGTTGACCTCATCAAAATCATCTAGAAGAGGAGTAAGATGCTAAGGACACTCAATAGCTCTTGAAATAATATATGATAGTTACTTCTACACAGACTATGCTTTCATAACTGAATCCATGTTAAATAGTGAGGATTGTGAAGTTTTTCATCACTAAAACTAAAGGGGGAAGTCATCCAAAGAGAATAGAAAGAGAAGATAGAGGAAATACGAGAGATAGAGAGAAAGTATAGGCAAACCAGCAGCATAGATAACACAAATAGGGCTTGCATGTAGTGTACACAAGCTAATCATAAAAACATAATGTTGAAGTCACCAAAATCTATAAGAAACTAGCCAAAGGATGTCACCTTAGCACAATACAGATATAATATCTCATCAGCCATCTTCTCAAGATTTTTCTTTATGAGCCTAGGTAGGAGGTTTGTAGTGGGTTTTGGGGGTGACAATGATGTTTCTGAAACATGAATTTTGTGAATGGGGTGACAAGGGCTTGTTCCTATGTGGGTATGGGCTCTCTCATGGCCAAAGGCTGTTTGACTGTTGAGATCCCTGTTGGGACGTAATAACAACTGAGTTAGCAGAGTGGTAACTTTTGTTAGTTGAGATAGATTGCTTGTTCAAATCCTTATCTTGTCCAGTGTGGCAATGTTCTTGACTGATTTCTATGAGCCTATTTGTGTAGGTTGAGCAATGGCAAGAGGTTGTTGCTAAAGGGCTTCCTATTTCTACATAGGCAAAGAGGTTTTAGGAGATTTGAACCTCCTAAGTAGACTAGTTGGTGCCTCTAGTGGTTTCTCATTGCTTCTTAATGGTGTGAGTTTTTCATATTTGGAGCATCCGTGTGTATCTAGAGAATTAGGTGGGAACGTTGGTCCCTCTTTTGTAATTTTTGTACTATGATCTATCACCAACTTTTCCTCGGATTTGACAACTACATAAATAGGTTGTACCTCAATCAAGTTAGACTAATTCTCCCTTTTTTGAAAGGTGAAGGCTAGCTTTTTGGTTTCTATCTTAGCTTGCTCAATTTCTCGAGTGGATTCTATCCAAGGCCATGGTTCAAGTTGAGGTCATTTCTTTTCTTTCATTTGGGCTATGATTGACGGAGGTGGTGACACGAGTGGTTTGGATAACCAAATCCATCTATTTCTTGCATAATACCCTTGAGCACATAGCTATGCTTTGGGTATCCATCATGGCATTGTGCTAACTCTCTATCAGCATTTATGGTGGTATCCCCAATATCTTCGTCATTTCTTGTACACTAGTCTATTTTTGGCAGTATTAGGAATGTGATTAGAGCTATGAGATACTTGGATTTTCTTGCTAGGACTAGGAAAGTTTACACTGAGAGGCATTTGCTTTCAATCTTGTGTGTTCAAGAGTTCTCAAAGAACTTCATGACTCTATTTTCTTGAGTTTTGTTCTAGTCCAAAAATTGATTACTTACCCTTATCTTAAGCAATGATAAGATTACTTTTGTTAAAGATCGTGATGATCTTGAAACGAGGTAGGGTCAAGTATATTTGTTGTGCCTCATAGTCCACATTACACATTAGGAGAAATATGGACTCTCTTTTTTGCCTCTTAAGGAGTGAATAAACAAATATAGGCCTAACCAATGAGAGAGCTGGGATTCTAGATTCATGTAACATGAATCTTCTAGCCATATCTTGGCCCAAAACTTCTCTCATCAGTAATAAAATAAGGGAAAATGCGGGGATTACAATGCTAACACAACCTGGAAGTTTATGACTCGAATTTACATTTTCTTATTTTTTTATGTTTAACTTTTCATTTCCCCCCTTTTTAGTTTCCCCCCTTTTTAGTTTCCCCCTCATTCTTAGGTGGAACTCAAATTTATCATATCTCTTTCCCCGCTTCTTCTTTCCTGATGAAATTTTATAGCCTCATTGTTGCTTTCCCTATCTATAATCCTATAAAATTTCATTTCCTCTACAAAAACATAGAGTGAGTTTCACATGTTTTATGAGATCAGAGCTTGTTCTACCAAAGCCCTAAGATTTTCTTCACAAAACTTTACAAGCATATTGTTCTCTTCCATGGATGTTCTATGGTTAAGTTTTATCTTGTTTTGACAAAACCTATGCAAGTTATGTGCATTCTCTGACATGTAATTTATTTTGCTTTGGTGTTCTAGGAGTCTCTTATAGTCAAGAACAATGATCTTGCGAACACTCAACTTCTTCTTCAACATCTTACAGTTTCTTTGTAAACAAAGTTACAAGTATGTTGTCTTGTTTTTTTGCTGCTCCATAGTTAAATTTTATCTCATTTGGACAAAATGTATGCAAGCTATATGCATACTGAGTTTTCCTTTGTTTTTTTACTCCAAGAGTCTTCGAGGGTGGAGAACAATAATTTTTTTAACTTCTTCAACATCTTTGGGCTTATTTGCAAAGAGAGCCACATGTATATTGCCACTTTTTTCTATTGCTCCATGGTTAAGTTTCAACTCATTTGGACAAAGCCTAAGTTATATGTATACTTTGACTCGATATTTCTTTTGTTTTTGCACTCCAAGAATTTTTCAGTGAAGGAACAATGGTCTTGTTATAGGTCAACTTCTTGTTCAACATCTCTAGGCTTCTTTGAAATAATTACAGGTACAATGTTTTTTTTTAATTTCTCCATTTAAATTTCATTTCATTTAGAGAGAACATTTGCAAATTATACACATGTTGATAGGTAACTTTTCTATTTGGTTATCATAGATGTCTTCACGGAGGAAAAACATCAGTAGCATACTTGCAATGGAGGTCCTCAATAGGAAAGATAGTGGTAGTACTTGGATTTGTGATAAGTACTATAAGTTGGATTGGATTTTGATGCACCCAAGTACTTGAGGGAGTTTCAAGGCCAGGCGTAAGGATGTTGCAAACCCTAGCAAACATTGGAAAGGTAGAATTTTAGAGTTCAGAAAAGTGTTTAATGGAACAAGTACAGTAATAGAAGTGTCGATCCAACATGTTTATACGCACAAACAAATCTCTGTACACGACAAGAACTACATTGCAAATTATAAACAAAACAGTAAGTTTTTAAATTTTATCATTTTTTATTTTTAAAATCTTTGCAGTGTTCTAATTCAATCTTGTTTTATTGACAGCTCTATGTCCATCAACTTTGCATGAATGGTAGAATATGGAATGTTTGAGTGGCAAGATACATGTTTGGCATGAAGACATAGGTTCTTTGATCTATGATAATAACCCTAGAAGTTGAATTGCAACTCAAAATATCTTTTTTTATAATTCATTGTATGTAGTAGAAAGCCAGAGATTGCAGCATGTCCCATTGCTGCCACTATCTAGTGGTGAATGGTTGATTGGTAACTTGGAGTTGTGAGGAGCATGTAAGTCCAATATAAAATGTGACATCAATAGTGCTATGAAACCCACCACATGCTCCAAAGATGTGTATCTTAGTTGGTTTATTACATTCTCATTGTTTGCACATTTGTTTGGTTCATGTGATGTTCTGAAGAAAACAAAGATTACTTATCAATGCAAGTGTCGATCCGAGGAATGGATGAGTCAGCTATTGGGTGAGTCTTAGCAAGTCAAAATAACACATTTTCATGAGACAATTGAGTGTAGGGTCAATGAGTCTGATCTCACATTCAGGTAAATCTTTTTTACTACTTTGAATGCCTTGATTTAATTGACATAGGTCTTGTTTAGATGAATTGTTGTGTTATTCGCATTTACTAACCTTTTTCTTTTAATTACATGTATTTCATCGCTAGACAAACCTTGTACATTCGATTTCAATATAGAAGATGGCGACTTTTGCGAGGGGAGTGGATCAGCTTGGATCAAGATACTCGAGATGAGACACATACAACTCTCATAGATGTGGTTATCTTATGGAATGGTCGTAATCCTTTTGTGGTCAGCGTAGAGAGCCATTGGCCCATTTATTTTCTGAGACAAGAAATCTAATTAATGTCGAATGAGCCCCTCTACAACTTCTATTTCAAGTTAGATAATAGAAAATTCAAGATTCGTAGTGAGCAATCCATGATATGTAAAAACTGTGCCTCTCCACATATCCTTGAGATAGTGAAATCCTTGTAATTTTTAAAATAAAGAATGAATATAAATTTTTTTAAAACTTCAGAGTACTTTCAACTTAGATAATCTTAGTTTACTATGATCCAAGCATGTGATAATACATACTATAATTAATCAATCGTGCTGGTTAAAATCATAATTAAATTGTAGGCTAGAGTTCTATAATCTATACAATATTATCTTTGCATAATGATATATTGTAGCTCATCTCTTCTACTTATTTCTTAAAATTAAATATTAAATTAGATCTAAGGGATTTTGAAGGTCTTTTGGATTTCTTTTCTTAAAAATTTTCCATATTTTCTATAGTTGGACTTGAATATACTCAGTGATCCAAGTATATTCGAGTATATAATAGTGTAGAAGGAAGCATTTGTCTGTATGAGTAATTTTAACGGTTACTTTAAAGTATTGAAATAAAAAAACTAAGGTAAGAGTTTTAATTTGAAACTTTAGGGTTAAAAAAGAACCTTTATTTAAAACCCTAGATACATAAAGCTATATTTCCAAACTCATTTCCACTTTCATTCTCTACTTCCCTATACTTGTGCTCTCCTTCCTTCTCTCTTTGTGTGTCATGGCTACTACTCCCACCTTCACCACATGGATTAGCTCCACATGCTCTACACACATAGGAGACCAGATATACCCTAGGTTTTGCACGACCTTGAGTCTAGAGAGCTCGCTTTCCAGCGTAGACCCTATCTCTAGTATACTGGCATCGTTTTGAGATGCTGCAAACCCTCTCACCTGCTCTATTCAGGACTCTGCTCTCAGATGGGTCTCCATAGATTTCTTATATAGTTTACGTGCTAGATCAAGCCATGCAACGGTAATAAATCGAGCCCTCGTGCATGTGGGGTAGCATCTCTGCGCCAGAGCAATGCCTACCTCATCATCGCAAGACCATGCCACGATGGATCTCATTGAGCGCCATGCAACATTTGCCATATATTTTTTGTGCAATGAGGTGTAAGAGGACAGTGAGGAAGACTTCAACACACCCTCTCAACCATAGCTAGAGTATTTTGAGAGGGAGCCTAAGATCACATTGATCGATTCGAGAGTAGAGGTAACACAAAGCTTAGCCATTATGCACCCAGCTCCTTGCCATGTTGAGACATCGACAAGCGATGAGCCACCTCTCACTTCTCTTCTATTATAGTAGTAGATAGATGATGCAAAGAAGGTAATGTTATTAGATTAATGTTATCAGATTTGCATAAAAATTTATGAGTAGGGCCTCTAGGGCATCGAGAGTGTGCACATAAAACTTTGTTGGGATCACGCCCCCAGAGCAGCCCTGGATGGAGGCTCACATCTGAGGGCTTGAATCTGCATGCCCTAAATGCCCTACTAGTAAATTTAGGTGAATCCGATGTATATATCTTTAGCACAATCCATGCATAGTGAGTTTGACACAGTGAGTCTGGCACCTGAACTTGTGTGATGTAGGACATTGTCTATATAAATGAATTTTCATCTAGACAAGGTGGTGGATCTGGTAGCCAAGGAAGGGTGTAGGACTCGGCATTGAAGGAGTATATTGGCGAGCTAGTGAGTGACGTTATTGTATTCCATAAGACATGCTCTCCAGCTTTTGCTGAGAGCTTCTTGAAGTTGAGGGCACTAATGAAGACTAGGCCCTTCAAGACCATTCCAACAAATTCTATCTTGGAGAAAGTAGTGTTGCTTCGACGTTCCAAGCTCCTCTACTTATTCTCTAGTACTAGGTCTGGGCCACTTTTTTCCATGGTGGTCCACATGGTTGCTAGTGGTTGAAGACCCCGATGTCATTAGGCAAGAACTAATAGGGAAAAATGTGTTGCTGCCTATGATCAAGAATAGCTCTGACCATGGGGAGTCTAGCTCAAAGAAGCCCAGGAGAGAGTAGATGTACTTAGTGCCAAATGATATCTCATCACCAATGTAATGTAATTTATAATCTTCTCTTGAAGTAATGAAACCTGATATTTGTTGGATTTGTGTGCAATGTAGTTTGTCATATATGTCGTTTATTATTGTTTTCTACTTGAATATTATGTTTATTTATCATATTTATATGCAACATGATTTGTACCCTAAATTTAATACCTAGTTCTTTATCGAGTTCGTGCACGGCATGTATTCATTCGAACACATGTAACGATAATCAAAGACATAAATAAAACAAATAACAAGTGAATAAACAAAAATAAGATGCACCAAAAAATTTATACTCATATTCATAACATTTTACATGGGATCCACTACAACTAGGGTTTTACAAAATCTCTTTGGAAAGCTACATTCCATATATGTTTTGGTAGTACATGGTGGTGGTGGTAGTAGAGCTAGGGGGGTGCCCTATGCATAGGATTTCTAGGGGGTGTCTCTAGGCCCCAGACACGAGCCTTCGGACAGGTGTCTTAGAGACTTCTGATAGGGCCAATTTTTTAGTATCCATGAGTTTTTATGATGCCTCGCATGTGGGTGAAGTTTCACTAGATTTCGATTTATAAAATTGATGGTTCATTAATTTTTTGAAAATGCATTAACTGGATTATAGTTCAGTCATAGAAAAACTCATCACCACACGAAGTGTACACAATTGCATATAAAATGTGTTGTCAACTAAACTACATGAAATATTTGAAACTTAAAAATTCACAAAAAATAACTCATGGGTCAAATGGAATATCACATATCGAATATAGTGTTGCCAAACTACTAAATACAGTAAAGATATAGTCCATCGGCCCATGTACAACTGATCATTGATGTGTGCATTGTCATGAGGTTTTCTGCCCATGGTCTAAAAATAAAACTTTTATTCTCTATATATAGCTCATGGTAGATTCTAGCTTAGACATGATACAAGATGATTTGCTTACTTTAATATCCTAAATCACATAAGTCCACTAGCTTGTGACATGATGTAACAATGATGGGGTTCCTTGCCTTGATAAGAATAATACCAACTTGGAAATTTCACAAGAAGAAGTTGGGTTTTTATCCAAATCTACTCTTGACTTGTATCTTTTGGTTAGAGCTGCAACAAGTTCTTTGAGTCATAAGGCATAAAACATGGTATGTATGGATCTAAGCACTTAGATGACTTGAAGAAGAACTCTTGGAGTCCTAGCACCATGATGATAAACTGTACTTTCAATTCATTTAGCTCATCAAGGTTACTCATGATGTCTATCTTTCCAATAACCCCTCAAGTCCACAAAGTCACCTAGGTTTGCTTCATATGACATAGTATATGAGTTATGTGTGACTTATAGGGTCTAGGCATTGCTCATGAGTAAAAGAGGAGAAGAAGCGCAGTTCACGCTATCGTGATGTTATGAGGACACAGTGTGAAAAAGTATTGAATGCATCATCATTCGACTTCTTTATTGATCTAGAGAGTCAATGTGATCCGATCCATTAGTACTAGTGTGAGTTGCATGGATTATCAAAAAATACTAGATTTTTGGATAATTTTAGCCTATTTTTATATTATTTATTGTAAAAATCCAAAAAAGTTAGAAAAATATTCTAGATTAGGATGGCATGCAAAAAGCTAGTTGCTTTTTTAGCCAATTATGGGATTTTCACAAGAGTGACAAATGGACGAAATCATGCGTGTCGCGATCGCTGTAAACAGGCTAAAAACTGCAAATTGAACTAAAAGAAGAAGAAGGAGTGATCTGGGAGATCCATGACCAGGTGTCCTATGGTTTACCCTCCTTTCGGAGACAACAAAGCCATCAGATTTGGGTTCCGAGTAGCAGAGAAGGAGTTGTAATTTTTATGCACGTTTTGTTCTATGAAGAAGCTCCAAGAGATTTAATGCCTGGAGATTGCTTTTGGGTAGTTCGAAGATTCTAGGTTCTTTCAATACATATTGATTCAATTCATTGTGATTTGTTTTTTTAGTGTTTACCACTTGGGTATTCTCTATCTTCTCTTCGATCTCCTATCTCTACTTCCTTCTACTTCTGATCCCTAGTGGATTCAACCTTTCGACAAAAACCCCTCCGACATTGGTGAACCTGACATGAAAGGTCGTCTAAAGAAGGAAAGACAAGATAGGAGAATCTTCGAATACCTTCTCCAATGATGTTTCACAACAGTTGGTGCAAAATATGAATATACTTATGTAGGTACAACAACAACAACAAGTGATGCAAGCTTCAGCTCAAACAGAAAGTGTTGTGATGAATGCTTTGCAAGTAGTTGAGCATGAGGTGAAGTTATTCAATGGCAGGAATGTATCTGCATATGTATATACCTATGCTCAGAAGATGGAATTTTTTGGGGTGGCTCAATCTGCATGGAGTCGGTATTTTGTACATGTTACTGTTCATGAATTGAAAGCACGGATTACTGCATTATACTTGCAGGATGCAGACTGGGTAGCCTTCAAAAAGACACTCAAGGAAGAATTTTACATTGAGGACACTAGTTTGATTACGCGCAAGACTTTTCAAGAGTGGGTTTTAAAACCCAATAAGGGTCTTGTGGCTACGGAATTGTTAAGAGAATTTGAAAGTCGATTTGAGTAGTTGGATCTTGCATAACAGCAAGCTTTTGCAAGTCAGAAAATTGAATTGTTTCTACAGGCAGCTGATCTTGAGCTTCGAGAGAAGCTTGATGATTCGCTAGAGGATCACACTACAGAGACAGGTTTGAAAACAGAGTGGAGACATGTCAAGGAAGCTATTACTGCACTTGTGAAGAAGCATAGAAGAAGAGAAAGATTGCATATCTCTAGCTTTCCCATTGTTACGAGCAAGACAGTTGATGTATCCAATAAGCCAACTACTTCTGTGGATAACCCTATGGCTATACCTGCTATTGTTCCCTCTGTTAGGGAAGATGTCTTAGATGAATTGGTCAAAGGCATGTGGGTTCCTCAATTGAAGGTTGCAAAATTGGATGAAAAAGGACAAGAGGAAAGGGGGACGGGAAGTAGCCCCTAATCCTAGAAAAAGATGTATGTGGTGTGCAGCACGAGAGAAAGGATTGTGCTGCCTATCAGGAGGCCTTGGCACGACAACTTATCTTTTGGAAAGATGGCAAGATCCATGCACAAGAAATGGGATTGCTTCTTGCTTTGAATTTTGGAAAGGGAGGTATGCAAAAGTTGTTGGAAGACTTGGCTGTTCGAAATGCTTATGCGGCGATACATGCTTCTACTTTTGGTCTACAGTTGGATAGAATGCATGGCCAAGTGATGGTTGGTCCAAAGGCTGAAATATGGACACATGCTTTACATGCAGCTGAAAAGAGAAAGGTCACTGATAGTGAAATGTCTCATGTATGGCAAGACATTCGTGGCATAACTGGTTAGGAATCACCGGTAGATGCATATTCAGTGTATGCATATTTAGCAAAGGTACAAAAAACAGATGTACTTGTGGAAGAAAAACGAAAAAGAGATGAAGATATTACAGGGACATCTAAAAGAATGACAAGAAGAAGTGTGGATTAGCCTAAAGCTGCAAATCAGCCACCTCTCGAGCATGTTATGGAAGAGGTCAGTCAAGAGCAAAAACAAGATAACAAACAAGAGGGCAAAAAGAAGGGCAAGCAGCTAGGATATAAGTTGCAATCTGACATTGAGACATCCACAGATCTTAAGAAGATTCTTGAAGAACGGATCTTAAACAGTCGGGTGAAATTTACCTTGGGAGAGGTGCTTGGCATTGCCAAGCGAGAATTTCATGATGAGATCATTGACATAATTAAAAGTAAGTATAAGTTTCTTGGTGATACCACTAGTGCATTGCTGCAATTTGAAGAGGAAACTGGTTTGTTGGGTATTCGAGCTGAATATGAGCATGAAGTAAGTATAGGATTGTCTATGCAGGATGCTACTAATCAATAAACATGTGAAAAAGAGAAGAAAGTGGCTAAAAATGCATTGTCTTGTAGCAATATGCATGGTGGAGTAAGGCAAATGCAACAATATGGAGAAGAGACTCTAGGATTTATTTCTCGAAGTCACTACACAAGAAATCATTGGGCTAGAGCTACCACTGAAACGGTAGTGAAAATAGGGGAACGTGAAACTCCTTGTGTTGCTTTACTTGACCATGGGTCTGAGATAAATGTCATTGAGCGTGGATTGTATGAAAATGGTACATGGTATGTAGACACTGATCATGGTTGGCGAATGAGGGCAGCAAATAATTCTTCAGGGGAGCTCTATGTTGCATGTCCTAATGTAAAAGTGATGATTGGTGATGTATAGGAAGAGCAACACTTCTTTGCACAAGATAATTCCTGATATGCAGTGATTTTGGGATAGCCCTATATTAAAGGTGTGCCTATGGAAACAAAGGTGCTTGATGATGGTTCTGCTTATGCAAGAGTCAGAAGCAAGGATTGGAGAAAAGAAGTCCAATATCTTAATGTTTGTGTTAATCATCCTAAAAATTGGGATACGCTTCAAGAGTCTCCTTTGGTTCCAAATGCAAGGGAATTCAAAGACCTGGATTTTCACGAAGCACTGATGTAATGCAGAGCTACAGTAGTGTTGTTCAGTGGGTGTACTTGCCTCTTGATGAAATGAAGCATGTATTTACTATTGGTAATTCTCAGTTTATAGCAAACAGTTCATGTTGGTTTAAGCCTATGGAAGCTATGTGTAGGGCTGAATGCATATCTATGAAACGGGCTACTAAGAAACTGAGAGCATTGGGGTTGTTAGCTAAAAATAATGGCATTTCAGGCATCTTTTATGGGCTGAATATTACTGACACTATGGCTGAAATTTCAGAAACTATACATGCAAAAAATGAGGCTGAAAACAGAGTGTTGTCAGTATGTTCTTTGGATATGTATGATGTTATAGCATTGTTTGCTCAGTAGGAAGGATTACAATGGGCTGAAGCACTTGTGGAGACAAAGTATAAGACAATTGACAACCACTTCCACTAGAGAGTGAGGGTATGCATGAAAAAGTGTCAAGGCAGCCAAGCTTACGTGATCCTAAAGATATAAGTCATCCGTTTACATATGAAACATTACAGAAATTGAAAGTTGGTGCAGAAGGGTGTCTTTTGCCTGTTGAGAGAGACTATTTTATGTGGATGTTGGCTAGACGTGGAAAGGCATTTGCATTTTAGCCAAGTGAAATAGGTTGTGGATCCAAATGTTGTCTCTCTTATGGTCATATTTACTGTACCACATGTACCATGGAACTTGAGGCCTATTCCAGTGCCTAAAGCTTACTTGCCAAAGCTGATGGATTTGCTAAATGAAAAGATTCACATGAAGATCTTGGAGCCTTCTTTAGCCCCATACTCAAATCATTGATTTACTGTGCCCAAAAAGAATGGGGCTTTGAGATTTATTCAAGACATGCAATCGGTCAATAAAGTGACCATAAGAAATGTGGGTGCAGGTCTTGTGGTTGATGAATTTGCAGAGGCTTTTGCAGACAGAGCGATCTATTCTTTGGGTGATCTTTACTCGGGTTATGATCAGTTTCAGCTTGCAATTGAAAGCAGGGATATCATAACCATGAAGACTCCTTTGGGGTTAGTACGGATGTGTACTCTCCCATAGGGTGCACAAACTCAGTGGCACACATGATAAATGCTATGAATAGGGTACTCAGAGATTTTATACCATAATTGACTATGTCCTTCTTGGATGATGTTCCAATAAAAGGGTGTGTAGTGGATGAAAAGAATGAAGAGATGGATGCTCATGGATGCAGATAGTTTGTTGCAAACCATATTGTGGATTGTGAGAGGATTTTGACACGTCTAGAAGAGGTGCATTTAACTCTTTCTGGACAAAAGTCTGTCTTTAGAGTTGAAGAGGTTTTGATTGTTGGGCATATGTGTGGGCCTTATGGGCGAAGGCCATCACCAGCAAAAATAGATGGGATTGATAGAATGCAAGATGTATGCACGAATGTATCAAAGTTGCGTAGATTATTGGGTGCATGTGTATTCTATTTGATATGGATTCCTCACTTTGCATATGTAGCCGATACTCTTTATCAGCTTCTAAGGAAAGGTCAGAAATTTCATTGGGAAAAGAAGCATCAGAAAGCAATGAAGAAATTGAAGCAACTCTTAAAATTTGCTCCTACATTGAGAAAAGCTGACTATTCACATGGAAAGCCTATCATTATTACTGTTGATACAAGTCCAATCGGGATTGGATGGGCAGTTGGGAAAGATGATGAGGAAGGACAAAGATATGCAATTTTCTTTGGTGCTAAAGTATTGACTGAACGACAGAGAAGATATCCACAGGTTGAAAGAGAATTATAGGGAATAGTGACAGTCCTTAAATGTGATAAGAAGTATTTTATGGGTGCTCATGTAGTCATTGAGACCAATTGTTTGCCGGTATTGGGTATGATTCCTAGTTGTGCTACTCCGGACATTGCTATGCTCCGGTGGATTGCATACATGTAAGAAGCTGAGAATAGCAAATAAGTGTTAATAATGTTGATATTATGCCATGTCACACTGACATCGGTATAAAAGGAGAGAAGATGTAATTTTTCATATCTTTTTGACACATTAATATAATTACAGTCTTTCTCTCCCTTCTTGCTCACAGCTTCTATGGCTTCCTCATCTTCCTTGTCTTTCTCTCTCTAAATCTAGTCTTTCTCTCTCCTCGTCACTCTTATTCTCTCTCTTCCTACAGTCTTTCTCTCTCCTCTGTAGTCTTCTCTCTCCTCTTTCTCTCTCCCTGGTTCTCTCTCTGACAAGTGGTATCAGAGCTTCAGTCTTTGATCCATTATTTTCTCCTATTTTCAGTCCCATTTTCCTATTTCAAAACCAATTTCAGACAAAAATGGTACAAGACAGTGACTAGTGGAGTCCTGCAGGACACCTACAGTTAGCAAGTGACTACATCTAGAGATATCCAAGGTCAGATATGGCGGGTAAAGGCTTAAATGGATGGACGTCATCAAATTTTATGCAAAATTGAAGGTAACTAGGGTAAAGGATGGTTAACCGATCCTAGTTTGGGAACAAACTGTGGTTACTTTGAAAAGAGGGGTTTCTCTTTCCCCTTTCTTGGAGTTTCATGCAGGTTTCATGGAAGATCAGCCCTAAAGATCAGTTCATATCTCTCTAAACCCTGAGTTTCTTGGCCAAATATTACATGGAATAGATTCTCCTGTTCAAGACCTTCAATATGAGCATAGGATTGCTCAGCTTTGCCTCAGCCATAGAGCAGGAAACAACCCCGAAAATTGCGGCGCAATTTTTGGGCTGATTCCAGCCCTACTCCTGCTCAGCTTGCTTCATCCTCAGCCATGGCACTTCTTGCTGATCATTGGTGACCAAAATCATCAGTTGGAAGAGAAGATTCAGCTCCATTAAAGGTTTCTCAGCCTCTTCATAAACCCTAGGTGAACAGTCCATGGCAGCCATGAAAGCTTCAGCCCAAGCTTCCATTTCTTGACAATTTCTTGAAGATTCTTCATCCTTTTGGCCCGTGGAATCATCTCAGCAAGGATTCTTCAACAAATTGCAAGGATTGAGCACGGATTGATTAAAGATTGAAGATAAAGAGCTTCTATGGAGCAAAAATTTGGGAGAAACGGGTTTAATGCTTCAATTTCAAGCATTTGAAGCTTCGAGATTGGTCTCAAGCACCGGATAAGCAAGCCTTATGGATTATTTTACCAACATTGGACAACCGGGGGCTCTATCAAGCATTTGAGAATTGATCAAGTCATCTTCAGCCATGTCAATGTGTTTCTCTTCAATTCTTAATCTCTCTCATTAATCCAATTGCTGAGCTTAATCCATTTGATTGAGAGATTAAAGAATTGAATATTATTCATCAAATTCTCAGCCAACCTTTGCTTGAATCCATCTATTCATGAATGCAATGCTTGCTTAATGCATATTAGTTCCAATCAGTGAATTAGAGGCTTCAATCTGAAATTTTAGCATAACATTTGAATCCTATTGACTGAATACATTGATTGATGCCTTTGTTTACTCTAATCCAATTGATTGGCTAAATTTCTTTTGCCCAAATTGAAATATTGTAAAAGGGTAAGTACTAGCAATCAGTGAGTCACTGAATTGCAGCGGTAAGACCCTTCTCCTATCCAAAATTTTCTTATCTCAATCAATTGCGTCTCATGAAAGGCTGAATGAATATTTCTGAATTGCATATCATGCTGATTGCTTAGCACACTAGCCTCTGCCATGTTGATATTCCCACCGAGGAAAAAGGTGGATGCTGGGGGAGATAGTGGGACAAAAGAGAGGTGACCCTCCCTCACTATCGAAGATCCCGAAGGGGTGCAACCAACCAACCCGGGGGGAACTTTGCCCACCTCCCGGTGATTCGGAGCCCGTGTAGGGAGCCTGTCATGCCGTTTTATCCCTCACACAGGTACAGTGAGTGGAGGATTGAAGATTTAAGACTTTCCAAAGACTCAAGTACCTACAGGACCAAAACAGGATAAAACAGAGAATTTACAGGTCACTTACAGGGTATTTACAGGTGGTTACAGGTACACCCTTCATTGCTGAAGCACAGGTGAAGGTACTACAGGGTACCCACAGGTCCTATATACCCCTTTGCAGGGTTTGGTAATCATTTAGGGTTACTATCTTGCATTACAGGGTCAAAACAGGGCACTTACAGGTCTAGACAGGTTGCAGGACTCGACAGTTCAGACTCTGAAATTCAGCTACAGAATTTTCTGTCCTAAACTTGTTATAGCGTGCTATAGCTCATCTCGAAGAGGGCATTGTTAGCTTCGATTCGCACAAAAAATTTCTGAAATCGGAGCTTCCTAGCCAAAGTTATAGCCGTTTTACTGACAGGGGGTACTGCAGGACTGCACTAATATGGCAGGACATAAAGGCAAAAATAAGGTCCAGGAGGATTATGCTCAGCAAATCAGGAATTCCATGATGGATAGCACACTTCAAGAGAACCCTGAAGAGCTTCAACAACAAGGAGAAGTCAGTCTACTCAATGATACTTTGTGTGCCCATGAACAAAGACATAGGGAACGTCATGAGGCCATTTTGTCAAGAATGGAGCTGATGGTTTTATCTAATGATCAAACGAAGTCTTCCATTGATAAGTTGGTGGATTCAACTACTCAAACCAAGGCTTCTATTGATAAATTAGTAGAATCTAATGCTCAACTTATGGCACAATTTTCTCAATTAATGCAGTTACAAATGGGATCAAGGGAAGCCAATGAGAGGGCTTGTTCAAACAGTGGCCTTTCAGTCCCACTTCAACCATCCAACCAAAATGGTCATGGAAATGGGATTATTGGAAGAAGAAGCATTCCAAATAGTCAGTATGAAGTGGGAGAAGCTTCACAAAAGCATGATGACTATTTGGGCAGTTTGAATGGGGCCAATACTCAAGCTTTTGGACTGCATACTCAAAATTCCAGGGGTACTTTGCCAACAGGAAGATTACATGGTAATTCTCAGCCACTTGTTGGAAGATTTCAGTCTCAATTTGGAGGTTCTGTACTTGAAAATCCTGATCAGCCAATTTTGGGACAGCAACCCTTTCATGATAGAGAATTCAAGGACCAAATTGTTTTAGCCAAATTTAATGGCGAGTCATCTTCTCCATCAGAATTAGAGGAATGGACCTCTAAGATGGAGTCCTATTTTGATATATATCCTAAAACTGATGATATGAAGATTCACTTTGCTTCCTTGCATCTAGAAGGATTTTCCCATACCTGGTGGAGGTATATCAAGAAAGAGAATATACTTATTGAGAATTGGGAAGCTTTCAAGGCACTTATGGCTGAAGTCTTTGTTTCGCCTCTTGAAAAAGAGAAGCTAGCACGGAGATGGTATGGTTTGGAAGAAAGGGGCCTAAGTGTAAGAGAATATACAAACCAATTCCTCAACTTGACCATGTATGTGGAAAGCATCAGTGATGAGGCCAAGCTTCACAAGTTTATGTATGGTTTGGAGCCATCTTTGTCAGCTAATGTTATGGCGCAAAATCCTACTTCACTTTTCAAGGCTATTGAGCTTGCGGAGCGCTATGGAAGAAAGTATAGGAAAGAGTCTTCATTTCAGCCAAGTTATGGACAGCCAAGGACTGTTTTAAAGCAAGGACAAGTTGGTAACATTTATGATAGCAATCACATGCCTAGTGGGAGCTTACGGGTACCAACTTATCCTCCATTCAATGCTTCTAGGTCTCAAAGTAATTTCAGGACAGTAAACAGTCCAAAGGTTGAATTTAAGCAGGGTGACAACAAGCCTAAGTCCACTTCAGCTAATACAAATCCTAAATCTATTCCCATGGATCTTTACAAGGAAAGGAAGGACAAGGGCTTATGCTTCAAGTGTGGAGAAAAGTATACTCCTGATCATGCTTCAAAGTGTATATACAAAAATGTCAAGCCAAAGCTTCAGAGTATGCTAGTTTTTGAGGACTTTGAAGATGACATAGATGAAGCTAATGCAATGGCAATCAATGCTGAAAATGAAGATCTTGAGGAGGACATTGGACATGAGTACTTTTATGATCCAGCCGACTCTTTTCCTTTTGATCTAGGCGGAGATGTTCCGTTTGATCCTGGTGGATCTTGTGATGAGTCGCTTACTGCCACTAATTGTTCTATCTCTATGGATGCTTGGACGGGATCTAAGAGCCCTAATACACTTCGTATGAAGGGAAGCATATGTGGAAAGCCAGTGTTCATCCTGATAGATAGTGGCAGTACTCATAGTTTTGTCAATAAGTCCATTATGGACAAGTTGAATTGTGTTCCCACAGACTTACAGCTGATGCCAGGAGGCATATTCCACGGTGGATTCTGTGAGGTTTTACGGTGGATTCCGTAAACTTAGATGACCGGGGCTCATACACAAAGAGGATTCTTTGTGCGAGAAGTTGATGGGGACGCCTGTCCTTTTTGGGCGTTTCATTAATTTAGTGTGTACATGGGTGATTCCATAGCGGGTGATTCCGCAAAATGCATATTAAATTAATAAACGTTTATGAGTTTAGAGTGCGCACTTGTAATAAATTAAGGTTAGGATTTATTTCTAACCAGTTGATTTATTTATGTAGCTGAAGACTGCTAGGTATTCACTTTTGTCGATTTAATTGTATTATTTTACTAACGATTGTGAATGCTTCAGTTGATGTGTAGAGATAGCAGCAGTGGCGGAGGAAAGCATTGGAGTCTAGTGAGTATTCGACCTTTGGACTATATTTTGATAGGCGCCACGCCTATATTTTGTTATGTCTATAGAGACATTGATTATTGATTATTATTTTGTATGCGCCTATGCGCACGGATATGTTATTTCTATTTGGACATTGAGATTGGGCGTGCCAGACTCTATGGGCACCGTCCATTAGCTTTATTTTCCTATTTTTGTAGAAAGCAAACTCAAAAGCTAAAAGCTTGTCATATTTTTGTAAATTGGGCTATTATTGAGCATGAAGATTGAAATATATATAAAATACATGCTTTGTGAAGCGCTCACACAAGGCATGGGGGAGATTGAACCCAATTTGTCTCTTGCCTCTTGTCGTGCATGCTTTTACATGGTTTTTTGTGCAAAAAGGTAGAGTTCATTGTTCTTGGGGACCTTCTGGGATTCACTACGTGAGCATTCTGCGTCCGATCTGCGCACCAGTGGTATCAGAGCAGAGCTGAGATCAAGAGCTTCCAATCGCTACCAATCTCGGGCGAAGCCGGAGCTCCAGGAACAAACGGGCTCTACAGTCAATCTCATCGCGAACCGTCGATACAGGCAGACTTCTGGCGATCAAGAACCCCTGTTTCTACTGTTAGATCGCGAAGGACCAGGCTCTGCAGGCGGAGGACCACGCATCCATCTCCTTCATCAAGTCGTGGAAAAACCAGAGATAAGCTTCATTATTCTTGTAATTATTTCTTTCAAAAAGCTTAAGAGAAAGCTTATGAAGCTTGGTTATCAACAAGTAAATCAATCGACTGATCTGGAGGAGGCCCGAAATTTTCGCGACGTGAAAAACGCCCCCCCCCCACGAAAATCAGACCCCGCCTGTTACTCCATTAAGCTATTAAGCTTAATCTCTTAAATCAATTAAAGCTTTAAGCTTTCTGCAAGTCACACAGGGTAGACAAGTCCACAAACTCCGGGTCCTGCGCACCAGAAGTCAAGTTCAGCAAGTCAATTGAAATCAAGTTCTGTAAGTTCTGCAAGTCGGCCTAAGTTCTGCAAGTCTGCAACCCTGTAAGTTTGCTAAGTCTGCAACTCTGCAAGTCAGACTAGTCAACTGGAATCATAACTGACTACTGCTCAAAACTCCTAGAAGACTTGTTCCTATGCAAAAACTCTGAACTGCACTACAACACAATGCCGCCATACACGCGTCCATTACACGCGAAAAGTTACGGGCGCGTGTATGGTCGTTTATACTTACAGCAATATCGGGCGCGTGTATACATGCATGTAACAGCGCGTGTATAATTGCATGTGTGGGCGCGTGTATTTGCGCGTTAAGTCTGTCATAATACACGCTCGGTTACACGCGACACAGAGCCTAACTACAGAAATCCATTTCTTTTCAAAACAGAAAACCATTAAGTTTTAAAAATGTCATTGTGCATTGCAGTGTTTACAAACCATTACAAAATCCCACTACATGCACTTACAACAACGTAATATATTGAAAAATATATCTTCATATGGTTATTGAAAGACAAAGTATACAATAGAAATGTCATGAATTTGGAACAATACAGTGATGGATTGGTTAGGGTTCGATCTCATCTTCAATAAGATCCATCCTTGCCAAACGATCAACATCAATATCCATTTGATCAATTTGTAAGGCTACGATTAAATTTATTCTAGTATCGCTATTTTGCCCATTGATAATGGTGCCGATGCCTTGATCATTCTCATCATCATCACCATCATCCTCAATGGAAGGGTCATCCTCATGATCATGAGAAATGGCACGCTCATCCTCATTATCATGATCATCTACATTGGCATGTTCGACATCATCTTCTTTGCGGCTTGCCACATCCTCCATATGCTCCATATCAGTGAATGTATTATACATTACTTTGGAACGTGGTGCAATAGGGATGACATACCACCATTTACTGTCATGCACCATTGGCAGATAGATAACCTGCTCAAATACACATAATTCATTAATTAATTAGCATATCAAAAGTCAAGGGGTGCGCGAGCTTAGATATATATGTACATGAAACACATTTGTAAAAAAATGCATACCTGCTCACATTGTTGTGGCAATACGAGCCTATCTTTCTTTGTTTGCCAAAACTTTGTAGAGTCAATAGTTACATAGCCACTTGCATGGCGTTTTATCGTTGCGTTAGGCCCTTTTTCCACCACGTTCATTTGCCATTTGACATCCAAAACATACACAAAGAAGCGGCGAAAGTCAAGTCTGTATATGTCTTGGATTGTGCCACAATAATCATCAATTTTTCCATTGGCTCCCTCAAAGCTACTAATGACACCGCAATCTTGTGTATTCCTCTTTTCATCTATTCTTTGTGTTCGAAAATGCTTGCCTTCACACCATATAGCATTGAACATAGTGCACTGGACCAAAATATAAGCAATATCTATGTAAGCAATTAATGTGAATAAATATGAAAAGCCAATCACTTACAAAGAATGCAAATTTACATTTGTTCTATGTACCTTTAACATGCATCCTCGTGCATACTCCCATTCTTCCGCCGTGATATGCAGCCCCTCATCTCTCTCTGCTCTCTCCATTTCCTCATGCAACCAATCAACATGAATATCATTCGGAAGTGTTGCTAGATGCTTAGGGTACGCCTTACGAGAGCCATGTTGCCTCCGAAAGAGAGCTCTGTCTGCTTGCCTTTTTGTCTTTGCATCCTCGTATCTTGTAACCCATCTGCTCATCACATCACTATTAAGGATGCAAGTGAAATTAAGATCATCAATCAATGTTCTCTCAATTACTTTGCTCTGTCCTTTTCCTTGAGGCACAATAGACGTCATCCTCAAGTCCTCTTCATTGCTCCATAGTCGCGGCAAAGAGCTATCCACCTGATCAAGAAATTCTGATATATATACAAGAGACTCTTGTATCAACCAACCCTCAGCCATGCTTCCTTCGGGCCTTGCACTTTGCCTTAACTATTTATTTCTTGACAAACGACATCCGTCAAGATAGAGGAAAGAGAGAAGAAGGAACCCTTGTGTATGTGTTTAGTCATTTCTCCCTTGATGGACAATGTCCGTCAAGATAGAGGAAAGAGTTTTTGTTTTTCATGAATTTCGACGCTTTGCAGATTCTTCATGGATCCAGGCTCTTCCTCCGATCCGTGGGCATATGCCACTTGGATGATGGAGATGATAAACCATTTTGGGCGCCATCCTAATCCAGTGGAGCTGACAGAGTATATGTATGCCCATCCTCCTCCTAGACTCCCAGGTCACACCGCGCCCCCAAGTACACAAGCCTCTCCACTGCCGTCTACGCCTGCGAGTCCGGCGAGATGTACCCCTGCGCATACACGCTCACCGAGGAGACACACCCCTGCACGGACACACTCACGCACACCCTCCTCTGTACCGTCACGTGAGGGCTCACGGCCACCATCACGTGCTCCCTCACAGCCACAGTCACGTACACAGTCACGTGCAGCCACCCCTAGTCATGGCTACTCCCGCAGTACAGATGAGAGCCGACGCCGCAGTAGGGAGAGCGGGAGTGGAGGATTATGCGGCGGGTGCTTTGGTGGGGGGGGTAGTAGGGCACGCAGTGAGAGAGGGCATGGAGGGAGGCATGTACGAGGAGACAGTGAGGAGTCGGAGGAGGCGAGAGAGGTGGAGGGAGAGATTTTCTACGATGTTACGGATAGGGGCGGGGTAGTCATGGATGCGAGAGGGAAAGAGGTGATGGAGTATATGCGGGGGGTAGTTTCAAACATGTATAGAAACTGTTTTGTAAAATTTAAAGATCAGGATAGCCGGTTAGTTAGGGAGGTCCTAGATAGTGTACATAGTCGGTACCCCAATCCCCCACGAGCGACATTCTCGGATGTATGGGGAAGGACGCGAATAAGGGAGATCTTAAGTAATAAAAGATCTCACCTTAAGAAACTCGCGTACGATGATGGGGTGAATGTAGCTGCGGGTGGCTATCCTTGTGAGAAACCTGCCACTGCCCACAAACGCGAGTGGAAGGAGGCAAAGAAGCGCGCAGAGAGAGGCGTGAAGAGCAGGCAGCATGTGGAGGCACGACGGATCCAGATGGAGACCATTGGATCGTCGCATTTCGGATCTGGCGGCGTCGAGTCGTGGGAGGCAGAGTTCGTAAGTAACTTGCCTCTTTATTTGATTGTTTGCCAAATTCATTGATTCTATGATTGTTTTGATCTTACAAACTATCTTGATTATGTTACAGCGACGGGTTATGGGGAGAGGGCCCACAGCCCACGAGACTGGGTATGCTCGCCGCAATAGCAGACGTGACACGTGGGCCATCTTCAGAAACGAGGGACGTATTACGGATGCGCAGTTTGACGCGGCCATGAGACCATACAGTCGACAGGTACTTGAAAACTCTAAATGAATGATTTCGGTTTATTTAATTGCATATATATGTATACTTACATACGGTATATTTCTTGAACAGGCACAAGCTGCTGATGCTCCTGCCCCTGATGATCCAGCCGCCACTGCTGATGTTCGTGCCACTGCTCCTGGTGGAGGCGAGCACCACTCATCGGAACATACCGATGCGAGCTCCTCTCATCATGGAGAGAGCACAGGGTCCTCATCATCCTCTGATTAGCTTTCAGAATACTGTAGGATGTGGTTGTACAAAATTTTTTTGTAACTGAAGCCATGGGCTTTTTTGCACCTAGCTCCCTATTTGACTTTGTATATATTTGTTCCTAATTAAAGCCATGGGCTATTTTGACATATGGACTCCCTTGTACACAAATGTATCATGTATTGACAATGTATTGAATCGTGAGTCTTGAGTCGTGTATTAAGTTTTAGATAGTAATATTGAATCGTGTATTCATAGAGAGTGAGTCTTGAAATCTAAATCGCTCTTTTTTTATGGTGCAATGCACCAAAAAAAAAATCCAGAGAGTGCCTTTGGGTGGCTGGATGCTGGAACAGCATCCAGGCACCCAAAGGCACTCTCTGGATTTTTTTTTTCCCTCTGCGATCGCGTGTATAAGCGCGTGTCATCTATCAAAATCGCGTATATTTGCGCAGATAGTCTGTTAGATTCGCGTGTAAATTTGCAGCAAAACTGCGCAGAACGCGTGTATGGGGTCGTGTATTCGCGCGACTGGCTGTCACTGTACACGCGCTTTTACACGCATGTCTCTGGCCGCGATGATACATGCGCTATTACACGGGCCCGACACTTTTTTTCCAAAGTCATTTTGTGCGGCTAGGAGCGCGGGTATGAGCCCGATCCCTTGTAGTGCTGGAAAGTTGTTCGTGGCAAGGTGTTCTACCTATCTACAAGTTCGTTGAAGTACTTTCAGCAAATGAAGACGGAAATATTGCAGATTTTCTGAAAATAGACAAAGAAATACCCAAAAATACATAGCCTTGTAACCCCGAATTTGAGCTACGCTCATCCCACTAACCTGATTTTGAGTGAGAAAGGTTTATTGAGTTTTACAGGATGACTACCCCACATATGGATGATCCTATGACTGAAGATGACCTACCTGAGCCTACCATGGAACAAAAGCTGGATCTAATCATGCTACAATTGGAAGAAGAGCGAAGGGCTAGGCAAGCATTACAAGTGCAATTGACAAAACTACAAAGAGCGTCCACCGATAAAGAAGAACCACAAGCTGAAGATTTGATTCGACGTACCATCGACGCCACTCTTGAAGCACAAACCATTCGCAAGGAATCCAAGATAAGTAAACGAAGTTTCAAATTTCGCACTTTCAATGGCATACGAGAAGGAAAGACTGTTTTATCATTCATTAGCCAGTTTGATGACTATTTCCATGAGGAAACTTATCCTGAAAAAGATAAAATCAAGTGTGTTACTAATCATCTGATAGACAGAGCATCACTTTGGTGGACTGTAGTCCGCAAGAGCATAGAATCTCCTGCTACTTGGGAAGATTTCAAGAAGAAGTTCATGCAGAATTTACTTCCACCGCAATTTCATGAGAAGGCTATCAAGCAATGGGATTTACTTCAACAACGGGATCGTGAGCCTATTCCACAGTATACAGAGCGTTTTTGGAATGCACTCCTACAGCTACGCATGCTTGAAGACGTACCAGAGACGACACATAAGCGGAAGTATATGTCTGGACTTCTTGGACATTACTACGCTGAAGTGAACATGTTCAAGCCTGCTACCCTTGAAGACGCCATCTCCTTAGCTCACGACACTGAAGATAAGTTACGCGGAAGAGACAGACGACCACAGCAATTCCAAGACAACGGTAATTATGGATCTAAACAATTCAATTCCAATTTTAGAAGGTTTAATCCAGGTCGTTTCTTATCACCATCTTTCCGCAAGAATTGGGCTAAACCACCTGCATTACCCTCCAATGTCAATCCAAATCCTAAGCCTATTCCACAAGCAAATCCAAATGTACCCAGACTTCCAGCCATTGCAAATAATGTAACCAAAGCCAAGCCAATAGTATGCTATAAGTGTCACCAGCCAGGGCATCTCGCAGCAAATTGTCATTCAAAGAAGCCACCAGCACATATCAACTATCTTGGAGCCATGGACGAAGACGAGCATGAGGATATGCCGGATTTCACTGAAGATGAGGATGATCCTACTACTACTTCCGACACTTTACCAGGTATGCCTACTCCACATTCATTGTTGACTATGAAATGTATGGTGCATGGAAAGGAAAGAACTATCTTGCATGATGACGGTAGTACTCATGACTTTATTTCAGCAAAATTGGTAAAGGAATTGAAATTACAGACTGTACCTACGCATTATCGCATAAAAGCTGCATTTTTAGGCACTAGGTACAATGGCACACAAGAAGTTCAAGATTTAGAAATTCAAATTGGTCCATACATTGAAAGAAGAAATTTCTTAGTTGTCCCATTACAGTCAAGCGACATTATTTTAGGAATGCCTTGGAGACACCAGCATAATCCAAATATAGATTATTCCACACACACAATGAATATTAATTTTCAAGGAAAATCTATTACATTATATGGTATGCATGCATCTCATATTTTTCCACTGCTTTCGCATACTCAAGCAAAACGTGCACTACACAAGAATACTAAATCATATCTCATTTGGGTGAATGAATTGCACGCAAAGGAAAATCATATGCATCCTAAGCATAAGGAATTTCTTGCATATTTTAAGGACTGTTTTGCAGAAGACCTACCACCAGGTTTACCACCTTCACGTCCAGAAGACCATAAGATTGATTTAATACCTGGCACACAACCACCTTGCAAAGCACCATATAGGCACAATCAAATAGAGCAAAAAGAAATCCAGAGTCAAGTTGAAGAATTACTAAATAGAGGCTTAATTCGACCTAGCAGTTCTCCATTCGGTGCACCTGTACTCTTAGTCAAGAAAAAGAATAATACCTATCGTATGTGTATTGACTACCGAGCATTAAATAAGATCACTGTAAAGAATAGGTATCCTATACCTAGAGTTGATGACCTTATGGACAAACTGCAAGGATCTTCTATATTTAGTAAAATTGACCTTAAGTCTGGATATCATCAGGTGAGGCTAGATAGAACTGACATATTTAAGACCGCATTTAGAACACAGTTTGGCCATTATGAATTCTTAGTCATGCCATTCGGATTAACTAATGCACCTGCTACTTTCAGTAGAATGATGAACCGTATCTTTTTGAAATATCAGTATTGTGTGATTGTTTTCTTTGATGATATTTTGGTGTTTAGTCAAAATGAGAAAGAGCATTATGAGCATTTATCATTAGTTTTTCAATTACTGAAACAAAATCAATTGTTTGCAAATCCTGAAAAGAGTGAATTCTTTAAGACAGAAATAGAATATTTAGGTCATATTGTATCAAAAGAAGGAATTAAAGTTGATCCTAAGAAAATTGATGCAATATTGCATTGGCCTGTTCCTAAAAATGTGCATGAATTACGCTCATTCCTTGGTCTTGCTAGTTTTTATAGGAAGTTTGTACGTAATTTTTCATTACTTGCTTTACCATTAACAAAACTTCTTAAGAAAGGAATTGTTTATCAATGGACTGAAAATCAGCAGAAATCCTTTGATTTACTGAAACGTGCATTAACTAATGCCCCTGTTCTACAATTGCCTGACTTTAACAGACCATTCTTTCTAGTTGTGACCGATGCTAGCGGATCAGGAATAGGAGCCGTACTAATGCAAGACAACCATCCAATAGCATATTCTAGTTCTAAGCTGAAACCCTCTGAGCTCAAATATTCCACTTATGACAAAGAACTATTAGCAGTTGTACAAGCATTAAAACAGTGGAAGCATTATTTAATGGGTTCAGAATTCATGATAAAGACCGACCAGCAAAGCATTAGACATCTACTTAGCCAACCGCAAATTTCTGACCGTCATATCAAATGGGCTTCCTTCATTCAAAGTTTTCATCCTATCATTCAATACCAACCTGGAAAAGAAAATGTCGTTGCTGATGCATTAAGTAGAAGACCTGCAATTCATAATATTTCTATCATATCTTTTGATTCTTTGATTGCTATGAAAGACACATATCACCAGGATATTACTTTTCATTCTGATTGGCAAAAATTAGTTCAAAATAATTTCATTCCTATTGATTCATTGTCATATAATGATGGATTTATGTTTTTTGAAAAGAGACTGTGTGTTACTATTCCATTCCGATCTTTTGTTTTGAATGAAATTCATTGTCCCCCATATCAAGGTCATAGAGGTATCATATCTACATTACGCATGTTAACTGAAGATTTTTATTGGCCGCATATGGATGCAGATGTATCTAATTTCGTTTCTGAATGTTTGATTTGTCAAAGAATAAAGAGACATCATGGTAAACAGTATGGATTACTATTGCCTTTGTCTATTCCATCTAAACCTTGGGAACATATTTCTATGGATTTCATTACTGGTTTACCAAATACTAAATCTAACCATGACATGATTTGGACAATTGTAGATAGATTTAGTAAGCAAGCATATTTCATTGCATGTAAGAAAACTTTAACAGCATCACAAGCAGCACAGTTATTTTTGAAAACTGTTTTTACTAACCATGGATTGCCAAAAATGATTATTTCAGATCGTGATTCTAGATTTTGTAATAATTTTTGGATAACACTGTTTGCAAATCTAGGCACAAAGATTGATTTCTCATCTGCATTTCATCCAGAAACAAATGGACAAACAGAAGCCACAAACAACACCATTCTAGATCTTTTACGTGCATATACTATCTCTAAACCTCAGACATGGGATACTCATTTGTATTTATTACAGTTTGCATATAACAATACACCGCACATATCTACAAAGAAAGCACCTTTTGAAGTCATTTATGGATATATATTATCTACACCTGTTGCATCTTTGTCTAATAGAATTCAAAGTGCTGATGATATTGCTACTATGCATAACAGTATTTTTGATGAGGTTAAGGATATGATTGCTAAAGCCCAACAATCATATACCAAACAATCCAACAAGAAAAGACAAGCTATGAATTTCAAAGGTGATGATTATGTTTGGCTTAGAATAGAAAAGCGTAGACTACAAAGTGTAGATAGACATCCAGTTGTCAAATTAGCTCCTAGATTCTATGGACCATTTAGAATCATTCATAAGATTAATGATAATGCATTCAAGTTAGAATTGCCATCACATTGGAAAATTCATAATACATTTCACATTAGCTTATTGAGACCCTTTAGAGCCCAATTACCTATCCACCCTGTTTATGAAAACCCACCTTTATTAGAGGAAGAGACTGAAATACTTGAACCAGAAGCCATCATAGACACTGACTACTTGACCACTAGAACTGGCCGAAGGTATTCTAGATATCTAGTCAAATTTAAGAACCATCCTGTAGAGGAAGCACAATGGATGCACGCTAGAGACTTAAATGCTTTCCCCACTCTGTTAGCTCCACATTGAGCTAATAGCAATTGAGGTCAATTGCTATCCCACCTCGGGGGTATGATGCCAGGAGGCATATTCCACGGTGGATTCCGTGAGGTTTTACGGTGGATTCCGTAAACTTAGATGACCGGGGCTCATACACAAAGAGGATTCTTTGTGCGAGAAGTTGATGGGGATGCCTGTCCTTTTCGGGCATTTCATTAATTTAGTGTGTACATGGGTGATTCCATAGCGGGTGATTCCGCAAAATGCATATTAAATTAATAAACGTTTATGAGTTTAGAGTGCGCACTCGTAATAAATTAAGGTTAGGATTTATTTCTAACCAGTTGATTTATTTATGTAGCTGAAGACTGCTAGGTATCCACTTTTGTCGGTTTAATTGTATTATTTTACTAACGATTGTGAATGCTTCAGTTGATGTGTAGAGATACCAGCAGTGGCGGAGGAAAGCATTGGAGTCTAGCGAGTATTCGACCTTTGGACTATATTTTGATAGGCGCCACGCCTATATTTTGTTATGTCTATAGAGACATTGATTATTGATTATTATTTTGTATGCGCCTATGCGCACGGATATGTTATTTCTATTTGGACATTGAGATTGGGCGTGCCAGACTCTATGGGCACCGTCCATTAGCTTTATTTTCCTATTTTTGTAGAAAGCAAACTCAAAAGCTAAAAGCTTATCATATTTTTGTAAATTGGGCTATTATTGAGCATGAAGATTGAAATATATATAAAATACATGCTTTGTGAAGCGCTCACACAAGGCATGGGGGAGATTGAACCCAATTTGTCTCTTGCCTCTTGTCGTGCATGCTTTTACATGGTTTTTTGTGCAAAAAGGTAGAGTTCATTGTTCTTGGGACCTTCTGGGATTCACTATGTGAGCATTCTGCGTCCGATCTGCGCACCAACAGCAGCCCATTAGAATACAAGTGGCTAATGGTGAAGAGGAAATCAGCACACAGATTTGCCCACAGGTTTCTTTGTAGTTGGCTGAAAATTTTGAAGTCAAAGTAAACCTGATCACTTTGGAAATGGGGCCCATAGATATTGTACTTGGTTGTGATTGGTTGATGACATTAGGCAGGATCACTATGGATTTCTCACAGTTATATATGGAGTTTTTCTCTAATGGACAGCTCATCCATTTACAGGGAATTCCTAGTATATCTAATTTTCAGCTTATCACCATTCAACAACTCAAGAGAGAGTACAAGAAGCGCTCACAGATATTTGTTTTGCATTTGAACAAAGAAACACAGGATCAGCCAAATAATTCAGCAAACCATCCAGCCTTGACAGCTCTTCTTGAGGAGTATAGAGATTTGTTTGAAGTACCTACTTCATTGCCTCCTAAGAGAGCGGTGGATCACCCCATTGATTTGGAGCCCAACTCAAAGACAATCAATAAGCCACCGTACAGACTATCAAAATGTGAACGAGAGGAAGTAGCCAAGCAAATCAAAGAGCTTCTTGAAATGGAATTCATTGAACCAAGTTCTTCACCTTATGCATCTCCAGTCCTGTTAGTCAAAAAGAAAGATGGATCTTTCAGAATGTGCATCGACTACAGGGATCTCAATAAGATAACCGTGAAGAACAGGTATCCTATACCCAGGATTGATGATTTTCTTGATGAACTTAAGGGGGCTTGATTTTTTACGAAGATTGATTTGAGATCAGGGTATCATCAGATTCGCATGAGAGAGGGTGATGAAGTCAAGACTGCTTTTAGGACTGATCGTGGGCTCTATCATTTCTTGGTGATACCATTTGGGCTTACAAATGCTCCAACTACCTTTCAAAGCTTGATGAATAAGATCTTGCAACCTTTCCTCTTTCAATTTGTCTTGGTGTTCTTTGACGACATTTTGATCTATAGCAAGACTTTACAGGATAAGTTTGTCACATATGAGGAAGGTTTTTGATGTGTTGAGACATCATAGGCTTTTTGCTAAGGAGAAGAAGTGCTCTTTCATGCAGACTGAAGTGGAATACTTGGGGCATATAGTCAATGAAAAAGGAATACGGGCTGATCCCAAGAAGGTGCAATGAATAAGAGATTGGCCAACGCCTACTACTACTACCTCTCTTAGAGGATTTCTTGGTCTATCTTCATTCTATCGCCGATTTATAAAGCATTATGCGGCAATTGCAGCTCCTTTGACTGACAGGTTGAAGAAAGAGGCTTTCTTTTGGGATGCTCTTGCAGATAGCAGCTTCAACCATTTAAAGGAACTACTTACTTCTGCTCCTATCCTAGTATGCCCAGATTTCTCCAAAGAGTTTACTATACAATGTGATGCTAGTGGCCGTGGCATTGGGGCTGTTTTGCTTCAGGAGCATGGAGTAATTACATTTGAGAGCCGTAAGCTTACAGATAAGGAGATGGCCATGAATGTTTATGACCAGGAAATGTTGGCTATCCTGCATGCAATCAAGAAGTGGCACCATTACTTACATGGCAGCCGATTAAGAGTACATAGTGATCATCGCGTACTCAAGTATTTCCTTACTCAGTCAAATCTCACTCCAAAGCAACGACGATGGGTAGCTACATTACAGAATTATGACTTTGACATCACTCATACAAGGGGCAAAGATAACATACTGGCTGATTCTCTTTCTCGTATGTGGACCTGCAAAGTGTCAGCCATGACAGAACTACATAATGATTGGATTGAAGAATTACAGGAGGCCTATCTTTTAGATGAGGAATTCAGCCAAATCTTTCGGATATTACAGTAAGGTCTTATGGAAGAAAACTCGCATTACCAGCTTAAAAACGGTCTTATTTAGTGGAAGGACAAGATTATTATTCCCTCTACTTCTTCTTTCAAGCGGAAAATTATGGAGAAGTTACATTCTTCGCCTTTAGCTGGACACTTGGGAGTTTTCAAGACTTATGACAGGATTAGCAAGAGCTTTTATTGGAAAGGACTGTGGAAAGATGTCAAGGACTTCGTTATGAAGTGTATGCCTTGTCAGCAAAATAAGGATAGCACCCATAAGCCAGGAGGTTTGTTACAGCCCCATTGCCTATTCCTACGGGTAAATGGACTCATATTACTATGGACTTTATCACTGGCTTACCTACTACCAAGAAGGGGTGGAATAGTATTTATGTGGTGGTTGACAGACTCACCAAAGCAGCTCATTTTATCCCAACAAAAATTCAGTTTACTGCTTCTCAAGTGGCCAATCAATTTATGGAGCATATTTTTAGACTACATGGATTACCGCAGGTGATTGTCCATGATAGGGACTCAAAGTTTATGAGTAACTTCTGGCAAGCGGTATTTACATCTATGGGCACTAAGTTGGCTCCATCTACGGCTTATCATCCCCAAACTGATGGACAGACAGAGAGAGTTAATAAATGGTTGGAGACTTATCTTCGCCATTTTTGCTATGATGTCCAAACCTCATGGGATTCTTGGTTACACCTGGTTGAGTTTGCTTACAACAATTCCACTCATGCGAGCATAGGAGTTTCACCCTTTGAGGCTTTGTATGGTTACAAGGTGCCCTTATCCACAGTCATCTTTAATGAAAAGATCAATCCTCATGGGAAGGAAGAGTTGGAAAGAATGCAGACCCTTCTTCAGCAATGGAAGATGAATCTAAGGAAGGCTCAAGATCAAATGAAGATGTATGCTAATGAGAAGAGGAGGCCTTTAGAGTTTTAAGAAGGAGAGCTGGTTTTGTTGAAGGTGCCCAAATCCAAGTACTCTACGTTGAAAGATGGATCCAGTAATAAGCTTGCCCATAGGTTTTATGGCCCTTACAGGATCCTTAAACAGATTGGAGATTTGGCATACAAACTAGAGCTTCCCTCTTCTACAAAGATTCATAACGTCTTCCATGTTAGTCAGCTCAAGCCCTATTATGGTGATCCAGTGGATATAATTGATGAGCTGCCACCTATTGATGAAGATGGTCTTGTTCAGTACATCCCAGAGGCCGTTATAGGTCAGCGCGAAAAGAAGCTTCGATCACATTCTATTGTGGAATATTTGATCAAATGGAGAGGTTTACCCTCTGAAGAGGCTTCTTGGAGACTTGATTCTATATTGGATGAGTATCCATACTTGAGGGAGACATTGGTGGTTGAAGCCTATTGCTTATGGAGCTAGTATTGATGCAGACTGGTTCAGGACAGCACGTTGTTTTAGAACAGTTTTTATCGTACCTAATTTTTAGAATTAAGCTATCTACATGGGCTTAAAGTACTCTTCAAGAGCTTCGTTTTGATATACGGTACATCTCATTTGGACACTTCTATCAAAAGTTATGGCAGATTTGGTCCAGCAGGGACTGTTTATTCAGCAAGCTGTCTACTTTGTTCTTGGACTATTTGTTGAAGATTTTATGGCTCCATTTGATTCTGAAGTACTTCAAATCATGTATATAGTTGGGCCTTACTTCCGTTCTTCAAATTCAGCTCTTGTAATGATCATTCTTCATTCAGTTCCCATTTGTAAAGCTGTAAAACAGAGTAGTACTCTGTTCTATCCATCTCCTCTCTAGTTATTTCTAGGTTTGTTTTTTAGGACAAAAACTTTTGGGAAGGGATGGATTGTAAGAAGCTGGGAATAGAAAATAAGTGTTAATAATGTTGATATTATGCCATGTCACACTGACATTGGTATAAAAGGAGAGATGTAATTTTTTATATATTTTTGACATATTAATACAATTACAGTATTTCTCTCCCTTCTTGCTCACAGCTTCTATGGCTTCCTCATCTTCCTTGTCTTTCTCTCTCTAAATCTAGTCTTTCTCTCTCCTCGTCACTCTTATTCTCTCTCTTCCTGCAGTCTTTCTCTCTCCTCTGTATTCTTCTCTCTCCTCTTTCTCTCTCCCTGGTTCTCTCTCTAACAATACATCAAATCTTTGAACCCTGAATTTCAGCATATTGTAGGAAGAGATAACCTAGTGGTAGACATGTTATCTCGAGAACGTTATGAGAATGAAGATGGGATGATGGATGAGGAGGAAGAAGATGAGTTTCTTATGGCTGAAAATGATGTTGCAAGAATGAATTTAGCAAAGCAAGGTGTTGCTATAGCATTAATAGAAGCTTGGACAACAAAGAGAAGACACTTTAGATGTTTTGTATCTTGTGTAGAAGTGTTTCTGGAAGACAAATATGCAAGAGAGTGGCTGAGAATTGGTCAATACCTCAGTACATTAACAAAGAGAGATGAATGGTCAGATGAGGAGTTTAAGAAAATCAAGAGGAAAGCATATGGGTTTTTTTTTAAAGATTGATACTTATGGAAACATGCTAAAATGAAACAAGGTATGCCATTGCGAGTTTTGGGTGACAGAGCTTCACAAGTAAAAGTAATGCAAGAATTTCATGAAAGCTTGTGGATTGGAGGTGTTTGGGGTACTTTTACAAAGATCAAAGAAAGCTATTGGTGGCAGGGTATGTATAAGGATGTTGCTCACTTTGTGGAAACATGTATGACATGTCAAATGTATTCATCTATGAGATATCAAGATGGATTGCAACCCACATATCCATTGTCTCTTCATTTTAAGTGGGTGGTGGATTTGGTTGCAATGCCTATAGGTCTTTGGCAAATGAGGTATCTTGTGCTTGCTCGTGAAGACTTGACTAATCAAGTGGAAGGGAAAGCTTTACATACTAAGACAACAAATGATGTGTGTACTTTTCTCTTAGAAGAGATCTTTTGTCGGTATGGCTGTGTGGCAAAACTTACAGGAAATAGGAGTGAGTTGGATGCAGATGAAGCTCATGATTTCTTTGCATGGTTGGGGATAAAGCTTGCTTTAACTTCAGCCTATAACCCTAAAGGAAATGGAAAAAGTGAAAGAGGTCACCCACCTATTATGAAGGCATTAGCAAAAGCATGTGGAGAGAAGGTGAAAGAGTGGCCACGATTGCTCCCTTATGCTTTGTGGGCCGACATAACAACTCATAGTATTATTACAGGATATATGCCTACAAAATTGATGTATGGATCATGCCGATAGAAGAGACGGCAATCACATGGAGTGTGTTACCGTGGGAGGAGGAGTTGAATCAAGAGGAGTTGTTGGCCTTATGCATTAGACAGTTGGAAAGAAAGTCAAAAGACATAGAGGTAGCAACTGCAAAGTTAAGGGCAACAAGGATACAGAACAAGAAACTGTTAGATATGATCAATGCCCCACCCTCATTAGGTGCTACCAATGATCCATGGTGCTCAAAGTTGTAAGGACCCCATTATGAGGAGAAGCCAAATGTGAGCCTGGACATTGGTTGAGTCCTGACTTGTATATCAGATGAGGTCTATGTGACTGGATGGCAAAAAGGTGAGCATTGTGGGTCTAATCTTTGGGTTAGACGGAGTGGTTAAGCCGGTAGCAACTCGAGGCGCACTGCATCGAGTTGCAGGGTAAGGGAGTTAAAAGGGGCCCCTATTGTGGGGTCCGGGGGCCGCCGAAGTGGCCCATGGCTGGGGGGTCCCAGGGGGGCCAGCGGCCCCCCTGGCAGGGGTCCGGGGGCAGCGCCCCCGGCCCGATGGTAAAGGGAATATTTCCTAGAATATTCCCTGGCTGACTAGTGGAGGCTCATATGGTAGGTCGATCAGCAGGCGGACCTAACGACCTTCACGGGCTATAAAAGCTAAACCCCTTTGCAGCCATCTCTCACTCATCTTTCACCCAGTCAGAGCTGTTGTTCCATCTAGCCTTAAGCTCTTCACCTATCTTCTGTCTAGATCGCCATCTAAGCTTTACACAGTGGAAGTGCATGGGTGGACAGAGCCATCTTTCTATCAGTTGTTTGGAGTTAAAGAATTTACTGATTCTTCTCTTATCTGTTGTGTACTCTCTATCTCTTTCTTAGATTCTGTTCGCTGCGCCGTGTAATATTTTACATGGTATTAGAGCCCAGGGGGCTCTAGAGATCAGAGAGCGTGCAAGAGACAAAGGCTTCAATAGCAAAGAGAAACTATGTCGACTCCCAGAAGCGGTTCTCGCGCATCAAGAAGCGGTGCAGGAGGTGGTGCTGTTGTACCAGCTATTCAAACACTGAGGATTCGTCCACCAACCTTCAGCGAAGGCAAGTTAGATGGTACAAACTACACCTTGTGGAAGTTCAAAATTACAAGTATCCTTGATTCTTATGAGCTTCTGGAGACTGTGCTGGGAACTGATGCAGAACCATAGCCTACCCCCGACCCATCAAATCCTAGTGTGATGATTCCTCCGAATGCAGATCTTCTACGAGCTTGGAAATGAAGGAATGCAGATGCATTGTGTGCCTTAGTTACAAGCTGTTCTGACAGCGTTCTGACTTTGATTCAGCATACAACCAAAGCGTTAGAGGCTTGGAATGTACTAAGGAGTCAGTATGAAACACGAAACCAAACGAGGATTCAAAACTTGGAGAATCAACTAGCAGCGGAGAAGTTTGCTGAAGGAGAGACGGTTGAAGCATTCATCACTCGGATTAAGAATCTGCACGACCAGATGGCTGGCACTGGGATACAAAAGACTAGCGAAGAGCTAGCTCGGAGGTGTCTTCGGATTTGTCCACAAAATTTTGATGGACTAGTAACTGCCCTTAATACTCAAGTGAGACCTCAAGCTTTGACTTTTGAGGAGTTTTGTGCATTATTAATGGAGGAGGAGTTGAGGCTGAAAGCCCGAGAAGGAAGCAACAATGGAGATGCTGCATTCTCTGTCAATGTAAAAGGCAAAGGTGTTTCCTCCACCAAAAATGATGGTGACAAAAAGAAGAAGGGCGGCAAGAAAAAGTTTCAAGGAGAGTGCTTCTACTGCAAGAAGAAAGGACATGCAATTGCAGATTGTCGTGTCAAGAAGGCAGATGAAAAGAATGGTACCCTTAAAAGTAAAGGGAAAGAGACAGCCAATACGGCTGAAGCAGAGCTGGAATTATTCATGGCGACCATTGAGGAAGTGTGCTCCTCAGCGCAAGAAGAATCTACCACTGACTCATGGGTGTTGGATAGTGGGGCCTCCCGTCACATGACCAACAAGAAAGGTCTATACAGTTCTATGCAACCTCTACAAGAATCCATCACTGTGACGGTTGGAAATGATGCTAAATGCCCTGTGCGGGCACATGTACTATTTCTTTTGTTGCTGCAAATGGTGAAGTCAAAAAGCTTTCAAATGTGTTGCATGTTCCCGAAATCAGGAGAAATCTATTATCAGTTGCTACCATAACTGATCTTGGTCATGAAGTGAGGTTCAAGAAGACAGGTGCAGAAATTATTGATAGTGCTGGCACAATTGTTGGCAAAGGAGAAAGAAGGAACAACCTGTATGAGCTAAGTGCTCTTACAACCACCGCTGGAGTGGGCACAAGTAAGCTTTGGCATGAAAGGTTTGGACACATCGGATTTGTAGTATTGAAGGAGATGCAAAAGCAAGGTATGGTTGCTCACCTACCTACAATAACTGAATTGAAGGAACCATGTGAAGCTTGTATGATGGGCAAGCAACAGAGAAAGGCATTTCCACAAGAAAGCAAGAATATAGCACAGGCTCCTCTAGAGTTGGTGCATGCTGACTTGTGTGGTAAGATGCCTACACAGGCCTTGGGGGGATCTTCTTATTTTATGTTGATTGTTGACGACTACAGTAGGAAGATGTGGATGTACTTCCTTCGTGATAAGGCTCAAGCTTTTGGTAAGTTTAAAGAATGGCTAATACTTGTTGAGAATGAAACAGGGAAAAGTGTGAAGAAATTTAGAACAGATGGTGATGGTGAGTTCAACTCAAAGGAGTTTGAAGGCTTTTGCAAGAGCAAAGGGATCAAGCGTCAATTGACGACGCCTCACACACCTCAACAGAATGGTGTTGTGGAACGCAGGAATCGCACCATTGTGGAGATGGCAAGATGCATGCTAAAGGGCAAGGGATTGCCTAGCCATTTTTGGGCTGAAGCTGTTAATACTGCAGTCTACATTCTGAATCAGAGCTATACAAAGGCTCTCAAGGGAAAAACACCTCATGAGGCTTACACTGGTAAGAAACCATCTGTCTCACATTTCAGAATTTTTCGATGTGAATGTTATGCACATGTTCCAGATGAGAAGAGAAACAAGTTACAACCAAAAAGCAGAAAATGTATCTTCTTGGGTTATAGTGATGAGTAGAAGGCTTACAAATTATATGACCAAGAGGCAAAGAAGATCATCGCGAGCCGTGATGTGGTGTTCAAGGAGGAGCCGCATACAGTGGAGGAGGAGAAGGCAAGTTCTTCCACTTTATCATCAAGCGAAGAAGTAGTCCACTATGAACCTGTCCCGAGAGCTATCCCTATCCTTAAGGAGGAGGAAACATCATCTTCAGATGATGAGGAAAATGTTCACCAACCTGACATCACCCCACCGGAAAAGCCATTGCCGCGCTGGGTGAAGCAGCTCTATGACCACAATAATCCTATGCCTGCATCTGTTGAGGAGAAGGCAGACGGAGCAAGGAGGTCTCAGAGAATAGAGGAGCAAAGGAGGGCTTCTGCTCACATAGTCAATATGGCCTTGATGGTTGAGATTATGAGAGAAGTAAAGGAGCCAACTGACTTAGAAGAAGCACTTGCAGATCCATCATGGAAGGCTGCTATGCAGGCGGAGTATGACAGCATAATGAAGAATGACACTTGGGAGCTAGTGGATCGACCAGCAAAGGGGAAGGTTATTGGCACCAAGTGGATCTGGAAGGTAAAGTACAAGGCTGATGGTACCTTAGAAAAGTACAAAGCTAGACTGGTTGCCCAAGGATTTTCACAAGTTGAAGGGTTTGATTTTCAAGAGTCATTTGCCCCAACTGCCAGAATGACCACTATTTGCACGGTACTTGCAGTGGCTGCCCACAAGAAGTGGCCAGTGTACCAAATGGATGTTAAGTCAGCGTTCTTAAATGGTGACCTCAAGGAGGAGGTGTACGTGGCCCAGCCACCAGGGTTTGAGGCCCCCCATTCTAAGAATAAAGTGTGTAAGCTGAAGAAGGCATTGTATGCGCTGAAACAAGCCCCTAGAGCATGGTACTAGCGGATAGATAAGTTCTTTTTAAACCTAAACTTCAAAATATGTGCCTCAGATGCTAACTTGTATGTTTACAGGGATGGTAAAAAGTCTGTAGTGATTGTCCTATATGTGGATGACCTTCTTATTAGAGGTGACTATGAAGATATGATCAACCAAACTCAAAAGGCTTTGAGTTCTGAGTTTGAAATGACAGACTTGGGCTTGCTGCACTATTGTTTGGGGATTAAAGTCTGGCAAGAGCCAGGAAATATCTTCATCTCTCAGAAGAAGTATGCATGGGAGATCTTGAAGGAATTTGGCATGACCGAGTGCAAGGAGATAGCTACACTTATGGAGGTGAATGCAAAGTTATCCATCAAGGATACATCAGTACTAGCAGACATTGGGAGGTATAGGAGGTTGGTCGGCAATCTGATCTACTTGTGCAACACCAGACCAGATATCAGTTTTGCTGTTGGTGTTTTGAGCAGGTTCTCAAACAAACCTCATGAGAGTCATTGGAAGGCTGGGATGCGGGTGCTTAGATACTTGAAGAAAACTCTTGACTATGGTATCACATACAATTTCGGAACTTCTCTTGTGGGGAACTGTGACTTAGATTGGGCACGATACATTGATTCCAAGAAGTCAGTTTCTGGTTATTGTTTCTCTTTGGGTTCAGGAATTTTCTCTTGGATTAGTAAGAAGCAACCAACAGTGGCATTGTCTTCTACCGAAGCAGAGTACAAGGCAGCTTGTTTTGCTGCATGTGAAGCCGTATGGTTGAGAAGGATTCTATGGCATATGGGAGTGCAGGATGAAGACCCAACTGTGCTGAGATGTGACAATCAGAGTTGCATCGCCATTGCAAAAAATCCAGTGTTTCATGCACGCACCAAACATATAGAGATCCAGTATCACTATGTGCATCTCTCACTCATCTTTCACCCAGTCAGAGCTGTTGTTCTAGCTAGCCTTAAGCTCTTCACCTATCTTCTGTCTAGATCGCCATCTAAGCTTTACACAGTGGAAGCGCACGGGTGGACAGAGCCATCTTTGTATCAGTTGTTTGGAGTTAAAGAATTTACTGATTCTTCTCTTATCTGTTGTGTACTCTCTATCTCTTTCGCAGATTCTGTTCGTTGCGCCGTGTAATATTTTACAAAAACGTTTGACAAGAGACATAGACTAAGACTAAGAACCATACAAGATGGGGATTGGGTATTAGTTTATGATAGCACTTTATATAACTAGCATAGTGCCATGCATAAAGTTTCCAAAAGATGGTTTGGACCCTATGTGGTAAGACATAGCACAGGCTCCTCTAGAGTTGGTGCATGCTGACTTGTGTGGTAAGATGCCTACACAGGCCTTGGGGGGATCTTCTTATTTTATGTTGATTGTTGACGACTACAGTAGGAAGATGTGGATGTACTTCCTTCGTGATAAGGCTCAAGCTTTTGGTAAGTTTAAAGAATGGCTAATACTTGTTGAGAATGAAACAGGGAAAAGTGTGAAGAAATTTAGAACAAATGGTGGTGGTGAGTTCAACTCAAAGGAGTTTGAAAGCTTTTGCAAGAGCAAAGGGATCAAGCATCAATTGACGACGCCTCACACACCTCAGCAGAATGGTGTTGTGGAACGCAGGAATCGCACCATTGTGGAGATGGCAAGATGCATGCTAAAGGGCAAGGGATTGCCTAACCATTTTTGGGCTGAAGCTGTTAATACTACAGTCTACATTCTGAATCAGAGCTATACAAAGGCTCTCAAGGGAAAAACACCTCACGAGGCTTACACTGGTAAGAAACCATCTGTCTCACATTTCAGAATTTTTTGATGTGAATGTTATGCACATGTTCCAGATGAGAAGAGAAACAAGTTACAACCAAAAAGTAGAAAATGTATCTTCTTGGGTTATAGTGATGAGTAGAAGGCTTACAAATTATATGACCAAGAGGCAAAGAAGATCATCGCGAGCCGTGATGTGGTGTTCAAGGAGGAGCCGCATACAGTGGAGGAGGAGAAGGCAAGTTCTTCCACTTTATCATCAAGCGAAGAAGTAGTCCACTATGAACCTGTCCCGAGAGCTATCCCTATCCTTAAGGAGGAGGAAACATCATCTTCAGATGATGAGGAAAATGTTCACCAACCTGACATCACCCCACCGGAAAAGCCATTGCCGCGCTGGGTGAAGCAGCTCTATGACCACAATAATCCTATGCCTGCATCTGTTGAGGAGAAGGCATACGGACCAAGGAGGTCTCAGAGAATAGAGGAGCAAAGGAGGGCTTCTGCTCACATAGTCAATATGGCCTTGATGGTTGAGATTATGAGAGAAGTAAAGGAGCCAACTGACTTAGAAGAAGCACTTGCAGATCCATCATGGAAGGCTGCTATGCAGGCGGAGTATGACAGCATAATGAAGAATGACACTTGGGAGCTAGTGGATCGACCAGCAAAGGGGAAGGTTATTGGCACCAAGTGGATCTGGAAGGTAAAGTACAAGGCTGATGGTACCTTAGAAAAGTACAAAGCTAGATTGGTTGCCCAAGGATTTTCACAAGTTGAAGGGTTTTGATTTTCAAGAGTCATTTGCCCCAACTGCCAGAATGACCACTATTTGCACGGTACTTGCAGTGGCTGCCCACAAGAAGTGGCCAGTGTACCAAATGGATGTTAAGTCAGCGTTCTTAAATGGTGACCTCAAGGAGGAGGTGTACGTGGCCCAGCCACCAGGGTTTGAGGCCCCCCATTCTAAGAATAAAGTGTGTAAGCTGAAGAAGGCATTGTATGCGCTGAAACGAGCCCCTAGAGCATGGTACTAGCGGATAGATAAGTTCTTTTTAAACCTAAACTTCAAAAGATGTGCCTCAGATGCTAACTTGTATGTTTACAGGGATGGTAAAAAGTCTGTAGTGATTGTCCTATATGTGGACGACCTTCTTATTAGAGGTGACTATGAAGATATGATCAACCAAACTCAAAAGGCTTTGAGTTCTGAGTTTGAAATGACAGACTTGGGCTTGCTGCACTATTGTTTGGGGCTTGAAGTCTGGCAAGAGCCAGGAAATATCTTCATCTCTCAGAAGAAGTATGCATGGGAGATCTTGAAGGAATTTGGCATGACCGAGTGCAAGGAGATAGCTACACCTATGGAGGTGAATGCAAAGTTATCCATCAAGGATACATCAGCACTAGCAGACATTGGGAGGTATAGGAGGTTGGTCGGCAATCTGATCTACTTGTGCAACACCAGACCAGATATCAGTTTTGCTGTTGGTGTTTTGAGCAGGTTCTCAAACAAACCTCATGAGAGTCATTGGAAGGCTGGGATGCGGGTGCTTAGATACTTGAAGAAAACTCTTGACTATGGTATCACATACAATTTCGGAACTTCTCTTGTGGGGAACTGTGTCTTAGATTGGGCACGATACATTGATTCCAGGAAGTCAGTTTCTGGTTATTGTTTCTCTTTGGGTTCAGGAATTTTCTCTTGGATTAGTAAGAAGCAACCAACAGTGGCATTGTCTTCTACCGAAGCAGAGTACAAGGCAGCTTGTTTTGCTGCATGTGAAGCCGTATGGTTGAGAAGGATTCTATGGCATATGGGAGTGCAGGATGAAGAACCAACTGTGCTGAGATGTGACAATCAGAGTTGCATCGCCATTGCCAAAAATCCAGTGTTTCATGCACGCACCAAACATATAGAGATCCAGTATCACTATGTGCATCTCTCACTCATCTTTCACCCAGTCAGAGCTGTTGTTCCAGCTAGCCTTAAGCTCTTCACCTATCTTCTGTCTAGATCACCATCTAAGCTTTACACAGTGGAAGCGCACGGGTGGACAGAGCCATCTTTGTATCAGTTGTTTGGAGTTAAAGAATTTACTGATTCTTCTCTTATCTGTTGTGTACTCTCTATCTCTTTCTCAGATTCTGTTCGTTGCGCCGTGTAATATTTTACAAAAACGTTTGACAAAAGACATAGACTAAGACTAAGAACCATACAAGATGGGGATTGGGTATTGGTTTATGATAGCACTTTATATAACTAGCATAGTGCCATGCATAAAGTTTCCAAAAGATGGTTTGGACCCTATGTGGTAAGACATGTGTTTGATAATGCTACTTATGCATTAAATGAGCTGGATGTCCCATCCAGCTCATTTGCCAGAATTGGAAGAAAATAGTGGTTATGATACAAGGGCTAGCGAGGAAGATATGGAAGATGAAGTAAAGGATATGGTTGCAGAGGATAAGAGGCTGGTGACAAATAGGATTTTGGCACATACGAGAGGATGTGCAAGTTCAGAGGGGGTGGATGTCGTGATGTTGTGAGGACATAGTGTGAAAAAGTATGGAATGTATCATCATCCGACTTCTTTATTAATCTAGAGAGTCAATGTGATCTGAGCCATTAGTACTAGTGTGAGTTGCATGGATTATCCGAAAATACTAGTTTTTTGGATAATTGTAGCCTATTTTTGATATTATTTATTGTAAAAATATGAAAAAGTTAGAAAAAGCTTTTAGACTAGGATGGCATGCAAAAATCTAGTTGTTTTTTCAACCAATTATTGGATATTCACAAGAGGGACAGATGGATGAAATCGTGCATGTTGCGATCGCTGTAAACAGGTTGAAAACTATAGATTGAAGTGAAAGAAGAAGAAGGAGTGATCTGGGAGATTCGCGATCAAGTGTCCTTGAGTTTTACCCCCCTTTCGGAGCCAATGGAGCCATCAGATTTGGATTCCAAGTACCAGAGAAGGAGCTGTAATTTTTATGCACGTTTTGTTCTATGAAGAAGCTCCAGGAGATCTAATGCCCTGTGATTGCTTTTGAGTAGTGTGAAGATTCCAGGTTCTTTCAATACATATTGATTCAATTCATTGTGATTTTTTTTTTTGTGTGATTCAATTCATTGTGATTTGGGTATTCTCTATCTTCTCTTCCATCTTGTATCTCTACTTCATTCTACTTCTGATCCTCGGTGGATTCGACCTTTCAACAAAAACTCCTCCAACAACGCTGAGTATTACAGGCTATTCCTAGGCTGAAAGAGGGTGAAAATTGAGAGAAGTGGAATAAGCTCAAAGACTACCACACAAAGAGAGATGGAGGCATGCAACCACAAAGGAGGATCAAGCCATTAAAGGGCTGCAACACTTGGCATGTAATTGCGTCTTCTTTCCATACATTTGTTGCTTCCATGGCCACAAGTGGCTGCCTAAAAGAGGTTTGAACTGTGTATTTAAGGGAAATAGCCCATTCATGCAAGATCTCTTATCATTCTTGAAGAAGGCTTATTCTGGACTTGTGTATTCATCTATATGCTAAGTTTGATCTCTCATGCAAAGAGAGGCATAAAATCCACTTTCTTGAGTACTTCAAGAGTTGAATGAGGGCTGCTATTGGCTATCCAAAATTGAAATTTGGTGGGCTAAATCTCCTCTTCTTGAATTCTCATATAATCTTATCACATCAAGGATTATTCTTGACCTGGGAGCTTACCTAGATGTTGGACATAAAGGCTCTTGCTAAGGGATTGGTCAAATACACTTCTTGCTTTGTTTATGGATTAAATGAAGACTAAACTTGGCTGTCCAAATTTGTGATTTGAATGACAACAACTCATTCTCTTATTCTCTCTTCTATTCACAATCAATTCTTAATGGATTCTTGGCTTGATAATACACCTATAAGGTGTGATTGGATCTCACTGAAGAGAAGAGGCTTTGAGAAACTTTGTTGAAGGGTAAATATATTTCTTTTTGGGATGAAATAGGCAGCCTCCTACAATGAATATTCAGGCTACATCTCTCATCCATCATTCTTGAAGAAACTATCATCGAATTTGGTTCTTTTATTGACATTGGATGTATTGATGCTTAGTGCAAGCTAACATTGCACTAGTATTGTTGAAGAGGACTCAAAGAAGCTATCTTGCTTGTCCTTTTAAATGCTTGGTCTGATATAGGCAGCCACAAATAGGGTAGGAAAGGGTAAGAAGATTACTATCCACATTCATGCTTCTATAAGCATTATATGTGCTCTATGTTGCTTATTACATGTTCTTTATTACAGGGCAGATTTGAGTAGCAGATCAAAGTGTTGTCTTGGATAATTTGTGTGATATATTTGGACAGATATAGGTAGTCCACATAGTCATCTTGTGGGCAGCAAGATAATTTCTTATTCTATTGAATTTTACAAGGAACTTTGTACTTGCAACTTAATGCTAGAAGGCATATTCCATGGTGGATTCCGTGAGGTTTTTCAATGGATTTTGTAAAACTAAAGGCATATTTCACAGTGGATTCTGTGAGATTTTTCGATGGATTCTATAAAACTATATGTTGTCGGGGCTTGTACACAAGGTGGATTCCTTGTGTGAGAAGTTGACGGCGATGCTTGTCATTTTCGGGTGTCAGGTTAATTTAATGTGCACGTGGGTGATTCCACAATGGGTGATTCCGCAAAATACATGTTTAAATTAATGGGCGTTTATGAGCTTAGAGTGCACTCGTATTAAATTAAGGTTAAGACAGAGTTCCAACCTATTTAGTTATTTTAGCTGAAGACTACTAAGTATTCACTTTTGTGGGTTTTATCTTATTATTTTCTAACAATTGTGAATGCTTCAGTTGATGTGTAGAGTAGGTAGCAGTGGCTTTGGGTAGCACTGGGTATTAGCGTAAGTCTAAGCGTAAATTTCATAATTATAATTAGTTATCCTAAGTATAATATATAATATTATGTATTTATATGATATTATATTATTAAAATTATTAATCTTTTTGTAAGTTATAAGTTTAAACTTCTTTAGTAATAATTAGATCACTACCTTAGTACTATTAATTAATTTATATTTACTATAGATTATTTTAGAATATGAGATTTAAGATATGCTTTTATTGAAATAAGCTTTCTTTATGGAATAACTTGCTATTTTCTTAATGTGGTTAAGTTTAGAAGGCTTTTCTAGCTTTCTTTACAAAAGCAACAGGATTACGTGCAAAACATGAGAAGAGGGTAAAAACAGAGTTTTTTCATTGCCCCCTCATCTAGAATCGGAATTCAAAGCTTCAAGAGTCGTTTTGGGGGTTTTGGCTACGCTCTGAGTTTTCAATTGTATGATATCAGTGTATAAAGGCGAACATCATGGAACAATCGCAATCTACAAGACAAATCACTACATATGAATATTGCAGCAACATTTCTCGTGTTTTGGATAGCCTTACATCCACAGTTGATTGACTTGAATTGATCCAATTTGTTCTTCTCTGAATTTGGATTATAGCATGGACTTGGCTATGCAAAAAGGATGTTATCGCCAAAAAGCTTTGAAGCTTATTTCATAGTAAATCATAGAACTTTTGTTTTATTTTATCAAAGTTTCAAGTTCAAGCATATTAAGTCTTTATTTATGTACCAGGCTATATAGAAGAGGCCTAGCTATTACATATACTTCACCATAAAAATCCTCTCGAATAACTATTTTTCAGGTAATGTAACTTTTTACTGGTTTATATTTTGAGGATGGTGTTTAAAAAAAAGCTTTAGCCCTTAGAAAGATCTACGATTGCTAGAGACATATTTTACAGATTATGAATATTTAGCGAGTTATTTGAGTCTTAAAGTGACCTTGAATGCAAAATTCACAGCAGTATGCAGAAAACTATGTAGTGCCAACTTTGAGTCCTATTTTTTATGATCTTACCTTTAGATTTGGTATTCAATCATAGCGACCTGAATTGTATACCTTCTTTTTTTCTACAAGTCTCTAGTTTTCATCATGATCTAATTTTATCTACAAAGAAGGTTATTTATCTTGAAAATAGGTATCATCGTTAACCTAGACTTAGTGAAGTTTGTAAATTTCAACATATAATGACATCTAATTTTGTAGTAGGATAGCTTTTAATCCATTTGGAATTTGAGTATACTCCCAAAGAAAAAGTTTTAGCTTGTACAAAGATCTCAAACGTATATTAGACATGGTTTTGCCTAAATATGTATATATTAAAAGATAATCATATCTAAATATGCCATAAAACTTGAATATTACTATTTTTTACCAAGAGACTAGTATTTTATCCAACTTTAGCCTTATCTTTAATATGTTTCTTTTTAAATTTTAGTCTTAGTCATAAGTAAATGTTTTGTAAAATTCGTTATAAGCTCCAACTCTCTAGTTATAAGCTCCAACTCTCTAAACTTGATTCACAAGAGGATATAAGTTGTTTTTTATTCAAAGTAGGATTTTAATATGATTCTCACTTTAATTTTTGACGATTATAGTATGTCTTTAATGTTGTTATCTTTTGATTTGATAAACATTGAGACTAACAATTTTTTCTTAAAAGTACTTTGGAAAATTCTGCAACTTCCAAATTCCGTTGCGAATTCACACTTCCAAATCTCCAATCAAGGTAAGATAGGTAAGTCTTTTACTCTCTGTTTTTTTATAGAATTCTTAGTTAAATTTTTACTTACTATTGAACTAGAACAACAATTTTATTTGTTACTGTCGATGCTTTGAGTATGAGACCTAACATTCATGACTCTCTTACTCCCATGAAAGGCATATATAGCACTAACACTAGTTTTTAATCTTATTAGAATCAATTTTTTGCTAATAATTAGACTCTGATTGATTCATTGTCCTATACTAGATACTTGGTTTAGTTGAAGACGTGCAATGGATGACGTCCTGTGTCCTTATTGCTTACCCTATACTGCTAGCTCCACATTGAGCAACTAATAGCAATTGAGGACCATTGCTATCCCACCCTAGGGATATGATCCCAAGAGGCATATTCCATGGTGGATTTCATGAGGTTTTTCGATGGATTCCGAAAACTAGAGGCATATTCCACAGTGGATTCCATGAGGTTTTTCGGTGGATTCCGTAAAACTATATGTTTTCTGCTCGGGCTTGCACACAAGGTGGATTCCTTATGCGAGAAGTTGACAGGGACACCTGTCCTTTTTGGGGCGTCAAGTTAATGTAATGCGCATGTGGGTGATTCCACAGCAGTTGATTTTGCAAAATACATATTTAAATTAATGGACATTTATGAGTTTAGAGTGCACTCGTATTAAATTAAGGTTAGGACAGAGTTCCAACCTATTTAATTATTTTGTAGTTGAAGACTATTAGGTATTCACTTTTGTGGGTTTTATCCTATTATTTTCTAACAATTGTGAATGCTTTAGTTGATGTGTAGAGTAGGTAGCGGTGGCTTTGGGTAGCACTAGGTGTTAGTGTAAGTCCAAGCATAAATTTCATGATTATAATTAGTTATCTTAAGTATAGTATATAATATTATGTATTTATATGATATTATAGTATTAAAATTATTAATCTATTTGTAAGTTATAAGTTTAAACTTCATTAGTAATAATTCGATCATTGTCCTTAGTACTATTAATTTATTTATTTTTAATATAGATTATTTTAGAATATGAGATTTAAGATATGCTTTTATTGAAATAAGCTTTTTTTAATGGAATACTTGCTATTTTCTTAATGTGGTTAAGTTTAGAAGGCTTTTCTAGCTTTCTTTACAAAAGCAATAGGATTCGTGCGCAAAACAGGAGAAGAGGGTGAAAACAGAGTTTTTTTGTTGCTCCCTCATCTGGAATGAGAATTCAGAGGTTCAAGAGTTGTTTTGGGGGTTTTGGCACGCTCTGACACAATGGTGATGCCAAAACATCAAGATTCAGAGCACAGAATTTTCTATAGCAACTGCAGCATGTTACATGATACCTCTTGACTCTTAAAACTCTATATTTCATTTGATATTTGTACTTTCTTTGTAATTATATGTAAGATATGAATGCAAATATCCATGTAAAACTATAATATATAATTAAGGATAGCAAACCATGGCTTTTGCCATGGGGGAGGTTGGGCCCAATCGTGCGTTTTTTCTCTTGTCTTTCTCAATCTATTGAGTTATTCAAATCCTCTTATGTATTATAATGTTGTTTGTATTTAATAGTTGAGATGTTTGATTTGTTAGATTTTTCCACTAGGTTCTTTGTTTATGATTGTGATTTGATTTGCTAGATTTGCCACGTGTTCTGCTTCATAACACAACTGGATTCTCTAAGCATTTTTATGCTATAGAAACTTGAGCTACCATCAAAGGTGTTTCTTGAAGACATTTTGGGCTGAATTAGAACTGATATTTTCAGCCATAACAAGTCCAAATACACCTGCAGCAACCAATTATTATTTTCCCTCTTACATCATACGAGCCCTCTTGATAAGATTTGTATCTTCCAAGAGCTCTTGCGATAGAGGACTACAAGAACTCTTCATCTAGCTAATTCCTCTTGATATAAGAAGAATTTTTTATCTTCCAAATCATTGGCTATAATATTTGATTCCCTTGGGCTGAAATCTTGAATCATACCACTTAAAGTCAGGTCAAATCCTGTTGCCTTAGAAACATTATCTTTGAACATAGTCTTGCCTGATCTCCAATCTATATTATGTCTGACTTAAGCAAAGTGGATTAACAATTGTTTACATGAATGGGTGTTAAGATACAAGGAAGCCTATGGTAATGCATTCCAAGTGATTGAAGGATTACATGATCTTGATCAGTGCTTAAAGTTGGAGTTCTTCAATCTATTCCTGGAACCCTAAAACTCTTCTCTAATCCGATCCACCTCCTGATTCCAAGCTCTCTTTCATCTTACTCTTTTCACCCTATTGCCTCTTCCCCTGCCGTAGGCCCTAGACCCCAAATGCTCCGACAGCGTGATTGCGCATTGAATTTATCCTCAACAAAACTACTTTCAAAATTAGAAACTTGGAAATACGCACAATGTAAATCATGACAAAATAGAATATAAAATAATAGATTTGGCATTACGAAACCATGAAATACATGGTAGATAGTGCATTGTACCAAGTAGAACTAGAGCTAGGTAAAATTTAGCTCCATTTTGTAGATCATTGTTATCAAATACTTGAAGGTCTACTCGAAAGATAAACCAAAAATAAGCTCCTTAAAATCTACAACCAAACCTCAGCTAAAAACATAGATTCAATTACAAGGTAGCTTCTCAAAGCATATTGTTGACATTAAGATTAAATACATCCTTGTTGTTGCAGATCCTATGAACAAGAATCATATCTATGGGCTTAATAGTGATACGTCGGGCATGAATGGCTAAAAGTTGAGAAGCACCCATTAGATCAATCAAGTAACTTTCAAGTGCTTCTTGGAGAGAAAGCAAGGCTTGGCTTGACCATCACCCCACATTCCTTGCCTGGTTACTTAAAAAGAACTTGTGATGATACCCTAACTGTAGATCTTGCAGTATTTCTCACACTAACCTAGAGAATGGTGCCTTAGGAATAATGAAGTTGGCACTCTTCTGGAATTTCCCTACCCCACATAGTGCAGCTGTGCCTGGTCTCCATCTTTGCTTCTTATGTGTTGGAGGATGTGCATTATTAGCTGAAGAAATAGTGGGAGGTGGAGCAACTGGAGCATATGGACCACCATTTCTGGACAATGGCAAGCCATCATTATTGACCACACTAGGGCCACCATTGTTGGACATAGTAGCACCACCATTATTAGTTGTAGTGGGGCCACCGTTGTCGACCACCAAGGGACCTCTGTCACTCACATTACACTCACTAGATTCAAAAGAGTGTTGAGCTCTTGCTCTTGTAGGCACCTTCTTGATAGGGAAGCTTGGAACGTACCATGGTTGTGATGATGAAGGATAGAAATGTGGAGAGTAGAGTGAAGAGTAATGGGGAAAAATGGAAGGAGAGATTTGACTTAAGTATGAAACTTTTAAACTTACTATGGTATAAATGAACTTTAAAATTAAAAAACATAGTTCAAAATTGACTTTGAAAAACATAGTTACAAACCTTCGAAATTTTAAACAAAATTTGCAAGACATCTCATGTTAAAGATATGAGTATTGATGTGTCATATCTTGGGTACCTATGCTCTCTCGTGGACTCTAAATACATCAAAAGTATTATCTTTATCTAGGTCTCCATTTCTTGCCATCTCTCTCTTGGGTTGCCAACCATTCTACGTGGCATTGTCTAACTATGTTGTTTTCATTTCTTGCTTTTCTTGCTTCATATATTTCCCTACTTATAAATTCTGCTTGAGAGGTTTTGGACTTCTTTTCTTTTTCCTCGTATCGTATCTCTAATCTCCTATACCACCATTGTAATAATTGCCTCATAGAATTGGAATCATTGATGCCACCTCCATGATCAGCTTCCTTTTGAAACACACAACAAGCTTTCTAATGAGATCGTTCCATGCCTTGAGTTGACCATAATGCCAAACTTCATTGATCTGCAAAGTATGGACCATGTGCTTCAAGTATATGCTGCACAAGAAGAGAGTTTAGAAACACAAACTAATTCAAAATGATGATATTTTTTGTAATGGTGACAATACTGACCATGTAGTGTGTTATACTATTTGTAGCCCATGCCTCCACCATGGACTTATAAAATTTAGCAACTGTCTCTTTAAATGTATTGGCATCACCATCCCTAAACCTCAACTTTTGTAAGAGAGCTGCTAATCTATCTAGGTGTATCCACACTTTTTCCTTTGCAATCCTCATTCATTCCCCATTGCTCCAATCCGAAACAACAAGGTGTAAATTTTTTCATGCTTCATACTTCTCTAGTTGTTTTATAAGTATATTGTCTTCCTCGTCTCGAGGTGGAGATATAAACTTCCTAGCCTTGGGTCCGTCAAAGCATGGTTTACAAGGGATATTTCCACTCATTCCCAATTTTTTCTTGTCCTTTTTATTTCTACTTCACTACAAGGGACTGGGGCAATAGCGACGCCGATTAGCGACGGCGTTTATCGGCGTCGCTATTGGCGTCGCTATTGGCGTCGCTATATGCGTCGCTATACGCGTCGCTATTTGCGACGCAAATAGCGACGCAAATAGCGACGCAAATAGCGACGCATATAGCGACGCATATAGCGACGCCGCAGGAAAAAAAAAGCGCGGCCGAAACCAGAGCGCCGTTTTCATTTTGTTTTCTTCGCCTTTTGAGAGCGAGAGCGAGGGAGAGAGCCAAGGCTTTGTGAAAGAAGAGGAGGAAGAGACTTGTTGCCGCCGCCGCCGCCACCGCCACCGTCGTTGTTCGCGAAGGAGAGGAGGAGCCCTCGTTGCAAAGAGAAGCCGCCCACGCTCGCCATATCTCATTGGTGAGTCTCCCTCTCTCTTTCTTTTACTTGTTGAAGGTTTAAATCGTTCTCTTTTGTTTATTTAGGAGAGGAAAAGAAAGAGAAGGAGAGGGAGAGGGAGAGAGAGGGAGAGAAAGAGAGGGAGAGGGAGAGAAAGAGAGTGAGAGTGCATTCTCTCTCTCTCTCTCTCCCTTTTGCTTGTTTAATGTTTAAATTACTTTCTTCTTTGCTTGTTTAGGAGAGGAAACGAGAGAGTAAGAGAGAAAGAGAGGGAGAGGGAGAGGGAAAGGGAAAGAAAGAGAAAGAGAAATAGAGGGAGAGGGAGAGGGAGGGGGAGGAAATAGGAGAGGGAGAGAAAGAAAAAGAGAGGGAGAAGGAGGGAGAGTGCATTCTCTCTCTCCCTCCCTCTCCCTTTTGCTTGTTTAATGTTTGAATCACTTTATTTTTTTCTTGTTTAGGAGAGGAAATGAGAGAGAAAGAGAGTGAGAGGGATAGGAAGGGGAAGGAAATGAGAGAGGGATAGAAAGAGAAAGAGAGGGAGAGTGCATTGTATCTCTCCCTCTCCCTTTTGCTTGGAGGATGTTTAAATCACTTTATTTTTTGCTTGTTTAGGAAATGAGAGAGAAAGAGAGATAGAGAGGGAGAGGGAGAAAAAGAGAGGGAGAGGGAGAGGGAGAGGGAGGGGGAGGGGAAGGAAATGAGAGAGGGAGAGAAAGAGGGAGGGGGAGGGAGAGGGAGAGAGGGAGCGAGGGAGCGAGGGAGAGGGAGAGGGAGAAAGAGGGAGAAAGAGGGAGGGAGAGGGAGAGGGAGGAGGAGGGAGGAAATGAGAGAGGGAGAGAAAGAGAACGAGAGGGTGAGGGAGAGGGTGAGAGAAAGAGAGGGAGAGGGTGAGGGAGAGGGAGAGGGAGAGGGAAGGGAATGAAATTTAAGATAATATACGTATCGATAATGGTATGCAATGTGCTTTGCATACGGCCACGTACTTCATCAAAATTAACCCAAAATTATTGTTATAGAAGTGGAGATCCCTTAAATTGAGTATAGGATAATTTCTCTCAGGTCTTATGACTATGAGTAGAATTGATTGAAATAAATTTTATTACTATAGTTGTAAAATTTCATAGATGGCGCGCATTAATTTTAAAATGGATTACTTATACTCAAAGCCGAGATATAACAAAAAATTATCTACCGGGACAAACAAATCGTTGAGCATGATACAAGGCCGAGATATAACATCGGAAAATCTCTCGACTACTATATACAATGCAAGGTTTATGGTCAACTTGCAAGTTGACGTACATCTCCAAAAAGCTATCCATTTAAGCCTCGTTTGCTGTAATGTAGATAAGATGGCAAACGAAGAAGGTCCTATTGTTCAAGACCGCGAGTCGTATCTTAATCAGCGTGTCCCATGTCCTTGCTCTCAATGCAAGTTGGCAATTAGACGAAAACGTCGATTGTCTATAGAACACGTACGACGATTTGGCGAGTTTCAACCTGAGATTATTGATCATGCGATTGCAGATTTTCAGCAAACGGTATTTTCAAGTTAGCATTTTTCATGCATTGTACTCTCAAGCTAATTGAAAACCATACACAATAAGATTGGGTCTTGTTGGCAAATTTTGTGTCCAGGGGGGTGATGTCTCGACCCAAGGGGGAGAGCACCCTTTGCGGCCAATTAGAAGAGTTCGTGGACGTGAGATGGATGGATGGCAGGAGCCAATAGACCACTCGCAAGGCCCATCTATATCGTCAATGCCAGAGGAGACAGACAACCTTCCCGACTTGCCTACAATCTTGGAGCCTGAGATGGAGGCAATGATCGATGCATTGATTCCCATGGATGTTGAGACATCTGACCCGCTTAGAGAGGAAGCATCCATACCATTATATGATGGGTGCCGAGTATCTCGGTTGAAGACATTGCTTGCACTCTTAAGTGTGCAAGCGAAATACGGTTGGAGCGATACGAGTGTGACTGAGTTATTCAGGTACCTTGCATACAGACTTCATTGTTTTTTTTTTAAACAGTATTATTGTAAATATGGATGGATTTTTCAAGGTGTTTTATGATGTTTTCAGGTTATTGAAATATCATATATTGCCACCTGCAAACACCATGCCTGAGTCTCGTGATGATGCACGACATGTTTTACGGAAGCTTGGCATGGACTACAATAACATCCATGCATGTATCAACGACTGCATATTGTTTCGAGATGAATACGAGACTATGGAGACATGTCCAAAGTGTGGTGCTCATAGGTATCGACAGGACTTACAAGGGCAGACCATCCCTCAAAAAGTCCTCAGACACTTTCCGCTCATCCCCCGCATAAACCACATGTTTCGCACGTCTGCCATGGCAAGCTTGACAACGTGGCATGTGCAGAATAGGTCTACGGATGGAGTGCAACGAATATCAGCAGATTCGCGCGCATGGAGCCACATTGACTCTACCTTCCCAGGCTTTGCGCGAGAGCCAAGGAATCTTCGGCTCGGTCTCGCCATGGATGGTGTGAACCCATTCGGTCTGCGCTCGACTTCTTACAGTGTGTGGCCTATAGTGCTTGTCAACTACAACATTCCTCCATGGCTTTCTACGAAGAAAGGACATCTCATCCTTAGCTTGCTCGTCCCGGGCCGCTACAAAGTAAAAAATATGGACGTGTATCTTCGTCCATTAGTCGATGAGCTTAAGATTTTGTGGGAGGAGGGGGTCACGGTGCAAGATATGAGCAGGCGCGATGGTCGGCGGTCAGCCAACATTCGAGCCATTCTCATGTGGACGATGCATGACTTTCCGGGATTGGGAGAGTGCTCAGGTGAGCAGACATTTGTTCACGCCTGTAATATCTATATTTTATTTCATTCAATCAAGTATTCACTAGGTCGTGGATCGCCTTGCAGGTCTCGTTACCTCAGGTTATCATGCATGTCCATTGTGTGGGCCACAGTTAGACGCCCGAAGGTCACGAACCATGAAGAAGATGGTATATCAAGGACACGCCACTTTCTTGCCGGAGGATCATGAACTCAGGGAAGGTTTTCTTGGACGACCTCCAGCACGTATGAACGCTGCAAGCTGGTACGAGCTGAAAATGGTAAACCCGGAATCACATCCAAATGGAATGCGACGGTTCTCAGTTTTCTACGAGTTGCCATATTGGACCCACTTACAGGTCAACCACTTGTTGGATCCCATGCATATTTTCAAAAATGTGGGCAGCTTGCTATGGGACCACATCACAGGAAAGAGAGACACTATAGGGTCACGAATGGATTTAAAGGAGGTAGGTAAGATGGAGGCGCTTTGGCCGCAGTCGAGTGCTGAAGGGGGAGTGCAGCTTCCTCGCGCTCCCTGGGTTTTGTCTACCAAAGAAGAGCGCATTGTGAAGCAAGTAATCAAGTCTATCCGCACTCCGACGGGTATGATGCGTTCTCTCAGGTCCGCATTTTCTAAAGATGACCAAATGTCTGGGCTAAAATCCCATGATTGGCATAAGATATGTCAGGTTTGTGAACAGAATGGATTTTAATAAGCGTGGACATTTTGAAATTTGAAAAGTGACCATTATTCTTAATGCTTTCTCATTTGTGGCAGTTTGTCCTACCGATCGCGATCGCGGGATGCCTAACTCCAGAAATTCGTGGGGCCATTTACAAGCTGTCGACTTTGGTGCAATGGATCTCACAGAAAGAGATTAAGACGTCCTCTATTGAATCCGCAAGGCGGGGAGCAGTTGAGACGGTCTGTCTCTTTGAGAAATACCTGCCCACTAGCATGCTCACGATACAAGTTCACCTTCTTGTGCATCTTGTGGACGAAGTGGAGATTGCCGGACCTGTCCATACGCGATGGATGTTCTTCCTGGAGCGCTTCATGAAAACCCTGAAAGGCTTTGTGCGACAACGAGCTCGTCCGGAAGGTAGCATGGCGGAGGGTTGGTTGGTGTCAGAGGCATTAGTGCATATCTCACAATGGCTACCAACGGTGGAACCAGACAATGAAATGCTATGGACGCTCAAGGACGATGACAGGCTGACTGGAGATGTGGTGGTTGGAAATGGGGTAGAAAAAAGAATGGATGCCTCAATGGAAGAGAAAGTGAATCGCTTTTGTATGTTGCACCATGCCTCCATGGAGACGTGGCTCGCCAAGTACCAGATTGCAAGGCAAGATCGAGAGGAAGCGCGAGCTGAATTCCGACGCAGTACGCGTCACCGACCGATTCGATATCCCGAAGGCATGGAGGAGATGCCGCGGTTTATGTCAACACGATGGTTGCATGGAGCCTTGATCGCAGCATCCAGCGAAGGGGCAGAGGTCTCAATGGAGGAGTGGGAGTTCTCGAGGGGATGTAGTCCAAAGGTAATGAGGGGTTTAGAATGTGTCGTATCTGAATTTGTTTGCTACATCTAATTTGAGTGTTTCAATGTGCAGTACAAAATATATAGTGCAGCGTGGTCGCGCGGACGGCATTTTCGGGTGGAGCGTATTGACAAAATGCGCTCCACAATGGACTGTGGTGTCATGGCAAGGTTTGAGCAAGAGAGCCGGCGACGAGCAACGGATCCGAACACGGTTGTGGATGAGATGGAGTATTTTGGGAATTTGCAAAGTATTATTACGGTGGATTACCGTAGCTTCTCCATGATAATATTCGATGTGCAGTGGTTCAAAGTGGTACTTGGAGGAGCTGGCGCAACGGTTCGACGAGGTCCATCTGGATTTCTTGAAATAGATTCCGAAAAAAAATGGATGGATTTGCGCGACACCTTTGTGTTGCCGGCACATTGTGAACAGGTAATCTTCTAGTCATTTGCTTGCTAATTGTAATACGACATGCTTTATGTCACAATGGTTTGAAGACGGTTTGTAAGTGTTTGTGAACAGGTAATCTTCTATCCAAATCCCCGACAACCTCGATGGTGGTATGTTATACCTTCAACTCCTAGAGGTGCGAGAGTATACGATCAAAGCGATGTTCCAGGCATAGATGAAGAATATATGCAAATAGAGGGATCGAAATTACAAGGGGTGGAGGCCACCGCAAGCTTGGAGCCCGCATCGGCTAACAATGATGGAAATACAGAAGTCGTAGAATTTTTTGAGAACGAGGCAGACTCGTTCTTTTGTGGTGACATGTCTATCGACCTTCCAGTGTATGCAGAGTTATGTCAGGAGATTAACATGGGACCATAGAATACTTCATTCTTGGAGAATTGTATTACTCAATTCGTTGTTTAGATCTTCCATAAAGGTAGATAAGATATGCATTTTAAGATGGATTTTTCAAAAATGATTTATATTAATGCGCTTTGTATAGTTTCAATTGATTATTCTAACATTATTTTTTATCTCTGCAGGTATCTTTATTTTCAGGATGAGTCGAGGGATGAGCGATGAGGAGTTTCAGGAGATGATGGCACGTATGTCTCCAGATCAGCTCGCGAGATTCAGAGAGATAGCAGATCAGGAGCTGTCTCGTTCTTCGTCAGGGCGCTCTGCTAGATCAGCTTCAGTGCGATCAGATGCTTCAGCTTCGAGCAGACGATCTCGACGCTCGCGACTTGGGCCAGAGGGAGGGACTGCGACTGCAGGAGGATCAGGGGGGTGCTGCTGTGGAGACACGGACGCGGTGTCTCCGTCTCGTCGTTCAGCTAGAGCTCGGTCACCTCCAGGATTTGTCACACCTGTGGGGACGTCCACTCCAGTTACTCCGGCTTTTGCGCAGCCGTCGGCAGATGTCACGCCTTTTGGTGGCACTCCTTTTGGGGGCACCCCCTCTGGTGGCACTCCTTTTGGTGGCACCCCCTCTGGTGGCACCCCTTTCAGTGGCACTCCGGGAGAGGGTACCCCCGTCGGTACACCGGATGTTCAGGGGTCTCCTGGATATGCCCAGGAGCGTGGACGGAGATGGGAGAGGGCCCATACGAGGCACACTCCTAGGGATTATGGATACCTAGTGGATGGCAGGTCAGGAGCTATCATCATGAATGATGAGGGGAGGAGGGTGATAGCTCGCATGAGGGAGTTGTGCCAACAAGTTTTTCGGCACAACGTCCTGGATCATTGGAGGAACATACCGGAGGGGAGCAAGGAGTACATAGTAGCATCCTTGCATGAGGAGTTCCCGGTGCCAGCCGCAGTGGATAGATTCTCTACGGGCTGGATGATGGATTGCATGCGTGCATACATGTCACATAGACGATCCGACGCACGCAAGGCAATCAAGAGTGGGGCTCCAAAGCCCGAGTGGTTAGATGCAGAGGACTGGCGCCGACTGAGGGAGGAGGCTACAAATTCGCCAGGACGTTGGAGTCAGCAGCGGGAGGCGGCGAGGGCACGAATCGAGGCCGGATCGGTACATCATCTTGGGAGTGGCGGCCACAGGACATATTTGGAGGACTTTGTAAGTTTCTCTTTTGTTTTGCTTATTTGTTTTTTTGAGATATTATTTGTACTGACAATCATATTTCTAACAGTTAGCATTTTGTTTTCTTTGCAACACTCCATTACAAATCGTGATCCGCAAGGCCTTGAGACTCAATATGCAGAGAGGCACGGTCTCAGATCATTGATCGACCGATTGTACAGACGCGGCGGCCCAGTAAGTCTCTCATCTTTCATGTCCGTAGTTACCATGAGATATTTGAATGCATTATTGTATGGTGGATTGATATGTTGTTTCTTTTTCTGCAGAATCCGTTTGATGCTCCTTTGCAGAGGGACGAGCTTTCGGGGGACGACGATTTGTAGCTCGCCCTCGGATCCTTAGCGCTCACATACCTTTAGTTTTTAGTCGCCCGATCTATGTAGACATTTTCTATGTATTAGTGATATTGTTTTATGATTGTACCAATCGCATTTTATGCGATATCATGTATTTATTTCATCTATCAGTTTTATGATTTCAGTATAGATTCTTTTTGTTTGCAAACGCTTTGTATGCAGCAGTGCAGAAACTATTTTGTATGGCTCTCATACAGCACACAGTGCTATATGTGGCAGGGCAGCTTGCTGCCCTGCCACAAAATTTTTTTTTCCTCTGTTACCGTCGCTATTTGCGTCGCAAATTTACTGCAGGCGTCGCTATTGTCGTCGCTATCAGCGTCGCAAATTCTCTGCAACCGTCGCTATATGCGTCGCTATTTGCGTCGCTATATGCGTCGCATTTGCGACGCATATAGCGACGCAAATAGCGACGCATATAGCGACACAAATTTGCGACGCATATAGAGACGCAAATAGCGACGCATATAGCGACGCAAATAGCGACGATACCATGGCGTCGTCAATAACGACGCTTTTTCCGACGACGGGGGCAAATTTTGTTGTTTGTATTTTCGTCGCTTTAAACGTCGCTATAAGGTCTATATCTTGTAGTGCTTGGCCCCCGTGCAATCCAACTTCAGAGAGGACTTGTTCTACCTTATTGCATGTAGCATCATCTTCTAACACAAGTTGCATCTTATATGCAAAGCATATATATTCATATACTATCTTCTCAATTATTCTAACCAAATAATTCAATGTGCAAAAGTAAACCCTTGTTAGTGGTATTTCCAAAATAGGGCGCCAGTTTGGATCCATTGGAACTAAAACTCCATTTCTCATGACTTTTTGATCACGTGTTGAAGCACCTTGTTGTCCTTCCTTGGCAAGCCATTCTTTCTTTCCATCTTTCCCTTTCTTCCTAGTTTGAATACAGTATATGCACAAAAATTTTGCATTGGCTGCATTTGATAAACCAAACATACACTTCGATGTTTTTAAATCACCTGCAAGATGCCATTCAACTTGATAGTCCCCAAACCCCTCAATGTGTAAAATTGCTCCATTATGTTGTTGTTGAATAACACTAGGTATATTAGTGAGGCAAAAAAAAAACTTTAAGTAACTCATGATCCTCCTTTGGTACTTCAAATACTGTAAGCCACCATATTTCATTCTCTGACTCTACATTGAAGTATAAAGGATGGTTTTCATCAATGTTGGGATTCAATGCTTGATTCATAAGTGTTATACTTACATGTTCAAGTTTTTGCCCCTTATTTATCTCACTCTTATCAAGTTTGAGGACAACTTAAGCTTGCCTCTACATTCTTCCATAGACATATTGTAGAACTTGACCATAGCAATCTGAACCCTACATATATCCAATACAAAGTTGTTGGATGCATTCAATACAAATGCAACCTGACCATAGCAATCTGAATCCTATATATATCCAATACAAAGTTGTTGGATGCATTTGATACAAATGCAACTTCTTTGGAACCATACTTCAATATGTGTGTATTTTCCAAATGCGTTGACTCACTAATTAGTTCTAAAACTTTGTCATTTAATTGTTTTCGAGCCTTCTTCATGTGAAATGGTTTTGGCACAAGCATTACTTGCTTAGTTTTAAACACTTGCTTAAATCCTGTATCCAATTGTTGATAGAGCATACTATATGACTCAGAATTCATTCCCACTTTGTCACATAATCCATGAGCATCTATAGCAGTAAACAAGTTGCTCACATCCGTAAGATGTTCACTTGCGACACCATCTACAATGTCCCTAAATTGACGATTTTCTAATGCATTTTTTACCATATCCTTGCTTAGGACTTTGATAATAGTATCATTATCTGCATGACGAAACATATTTCTCATCGTACCAGATTGACGTCTATTATATTGTCCACTTCCTTTGGTTAATTGATAAATTGGTTTAACTAATCGGAGGCCCCGACGTGCTTCTTTGGTTTTTAAAGTGGACCCAATCTCGAAAGTTTTTGTGAGCTTCCTTTTTATGTTTGGATTCTCCTTCTCCAAGTCCATAACTTTAGACTGTAACTCCATATTTTGCACGTGTGTAGCCTGCATAGCATCTTCAATGACAGATATTGTTTGTTGTAGGCTATGGTTCTCCCTATCGTTCTCAGCCAATAATCTATCCTTTTCCATCAAAGACTGTATATTCCCTTGTAATCTTGTCTGCATATTTGTCAAGGCTTGATGAACCCCTACTAATCCTTGTGTGACAAGTCTGCATGTGTATCCATACAATCCTTCATTGCCTTCAAAAACGAACTTTACAAATTATGTAAGCCCTTCAAATTGTGGTGGCCTTTGAGTGACTAGATTGGGTGGATAAATGAACCCATCAACCCAAAGGTCCACGTTTTTTTTCCTTGCATTTCTTTCTTATTGCATCATGTATCTTATTGCATCATCCCTTTCTATAGTTCTTTTGAACATTGGTGCCTATTCATCCTCCAATTGAAAGTGAATATCTCTTTTTCTCTTGGTATGTCCTGCACCTGCATCATGTAAAGAGAAATATATGTCAATTTTAACTTGGATTAACATTCAAATCATACAATTACACCCCTTTGATTCACTATATCTATGTTCTTTTTTACCCAGTTGGATCTTGTCTCTTTCTCTTGAATTCCATCATGATAGACCCTAACCAACCCCTGAATTGCATGTAATCTTAGCTTTTAATCTCCTCTAATCAACATCCAATCTTATATTCTATTCTATCCAAAATATTCTCTCTCTCTCTCTCTCTCGGAATTGATCAAAGATATTTAAACACATTTATACAGAAGCTTGGCTAGTGGAGAACAATAACATCATCTTATCTTCTACCCTAATTTACTATCTGTCACTCTATCACTTATTTTCTTAGTTCATCTCACACAATCCTGTCTCTTTCCCCCCTTCTCTCTATTTCTCTCTCTCTCTCTCTCTCTCTCTCTCTATGAATTGGCACTTAAGGATTAAACAACAACTATGAATAAGAATAACATCACAACTATTTAAAAAATAAAGATACCTTCATTATCACTTGATTGCTTGTAGTATAAAGTGTTAAAGAGGAAGATATCTTGTAGCATGGTGCTGAAGAGGGAGATTGCTTGTAGCAGGGTAGAGAGTATTGTAGATAGAGATTAATTGATTTCAGCAAATGCTGTCAAAATCACTCCTAAGATTACTTGTAGCACGGTAGAGAGTATTATAGATAGTACTGAGTGTTACTTCAGAAGAATTCATATGCAAGAAACCATATTCTGGAGGAAAGGAGAAGAGTACACAAGATTTCGAAAAAAATTAGAGCTTTGAGAGGGAATGAAGAAATTCACAGAAATAGGTATATACTTGTCCAAAAATGATAAAAATTTACAAAGAAACTCTCTAGTCAAAAATGTGTCTCTAAGTCAAAAATAATCTTAAAATATGATGTGTACGTCATTTTATATCATTTTTTAACTTCCGCTCTTTTAAGAAGCAAGAATGAGAATGATTCTAACATATTTTCATGTTAAAAAGTCATGAGAGCATGAAAGAGTTGTATATTAACGATTGGCTCCATTTTTAGAGAAAATAGAATTGTATTTTTTAAGTTATGAGGATTTTGAGAAAAAGTGACCTTATCCTATAGTTTGAGAATAAAATAATAGATGAAATCTATTGAAAATACAAATACAAGATTTGCTTGATTGTAAAGATCTCTTATTCTAATATTATTTTGGAATCTCTTTTTAGAGGGAGAGAGGTGAGAGAAACCCCTTAAGGGGCAGAAAAGAGAGTCCATATTTCTCCTATTATGCTTAGTTATGTGTTTGAAAGATTTGCCAAGTAGAATTTTATTTCCAACATCCTCTCTATTAGGAAGCATATAAAACATAGTTGGCAAGCTTTTAGATTCTAAGGCAATTAGGATCTTGAATTTTTCCAAAAGGGAGTATGGTGATCCTTTGTAAGGAGTGATTGTAGAATCTGTGGGCAAGTTTGGGTTGTCCTATGCAAGTCCAAGCATTATAGGTGAGGATGTTATAATCAACTCTTTTGTCAATGTGAACTTCAGTCATGTGCTCTCGTTTCACAATTAATTTGACCCTAAGATAGGTGGAATTAGCTCATCATCTTTGGGGTCAATGGTCACAACCTTTGCCATGCGAGTAGAAACCAATAAGTGCAAGGAAATTTCTGATGGATATTGTGTGCTTTGGATATTTGTGACAGATGGAGGTGAATCCAATGCATTGAGGATCCTTAGCATTGGTTTGTGGCTTTGGGCAGTAGCAAGCCACATGGCCTAATTGATGGATGTGATGTTTGAGCAAGCTTTAGGTATAACACTATATTAGGGAATTTGGGAATTTTCATGCACTTTGAGAAACCCCAATACCATTATTATTTGACCACATGTCAAATCTTGTTGTCTTACTTAAAGGTGGAGTCTACCCTAAATACTATACAAGCTACCTTCTCAAATCCCACTTTCAAATATGGATCAAGATGTAGCCACGTTGTCAAATATTTATCACTTATTTGAAAATGGGAGTTGGGAAATTCCCAAATTCTCTAATATGGTGTTATATGCAAGGCTGTGCAATAGATAATAGTATTGGGGAGCTATGCAGTTGATGGCCGAAAGACACAGGGTCTTGTGAAGCATGCATGGTAAATAGGAAGCTAATACCTCAAAAATAAGATAGAAAGCTAGAAAGCACCGGTTAAAGCATGCCATGTCACATCACATAAATCCAAATTACATTCTTATATGACAAGCATAATAAAGACTCTTGATTGTTAGCCCTCCACTTCATCCAAGCATACTATTGCTTAGGAGTGATCCTAGCTAATCCCAAGCTCTACTTAGCCCTCTACTTCTTCCGAGAAAACTGTTGCTCAAGAGTGATGATAACTAAGCTCTTAAATCACATCAAATCATTAAGCATATGTTTGACATGAGCGAGAATTTGGATATTATATAGCTATCTTCTCCTAAAACTTTGTTCATCTCATAGATAGTGCTTGCAAGTTTAAAGATCACACGCAAAACTAGTATGTTGGAACTTCAGCAACAATCCTTAGCTGATCAACATTATCTCATCAACATTGCTAGCTGAAAATCTGAAGTGTCTCAATTCTTTGTCATTAAGTAAGCAGCACCAAAGTACAAAATCCTTCATCATAAGGTTATAGTCACTCTTTAGGATGTTCAGGAGCATGATAGTAAGGAAGGCATAATAGAGCGGAGTGCATGAGATGAAACATGTAGATTATTTTGGATAGGAAGAGAGAGTAGAGAGTCAATATCTGTTTTTTGTGTCTTCAAGATGAATAACTGTGTACAAGTATGACTACTACCTTTGAAGGTATCGGAGATGAGAGAGAGAAGTTCAATCAGTTTAATGCATCACACGTCCCTCCTTCTGACTAAAGCAGGCCACCTTGTAGTTATACCTCGCCTCCTTTCTGCAATTCTCTAGGCTGGAAGCTTCAAAGTAATACTTAGTTGCTATAATGTTGATTGTACCATTGGCAGAAAGGAGCAATATTAATCGATACCATTGCAATTTGTACAAGTACTTAGGCAAGACTGGTCCCTCTAGCAATATAATCCAGAGCTTTGCGGGCTGCAAATGCGACAACTTAAAGCTTATCAATTGCAAGAAAAGGTCCAGAAGCATACATGTGCCCTGTTTTCAACTGATATAGTCACCATAAACATCATAATTGAGAGCCTCCCAGACCGCAACACATTTGTTCATTCTCCCATCTGCTCTACACATGTAAGTTTTCAGTTGTTGCAGTATCATCACCAACTCCACATGCATAGGCTTCCACTACTCATCAGAGACTCCACGTGTATAGGCCACTGCTACTGCCAGTGGCCACAACACGCTATTATGAGGACCATTATGCAAACATAATTGCTTTTGTTTCATTTAGTAGTTGACTATCAGTCATGCTCCTGACAGGTGTTCGATTTGTTGCTGGTTGTTTCGCAGAACACACAAGACTTTGATCATCAGCGATAGTTGTAGCTCTTGAGTGTAGCACGTCAGGACTCTCTTGCTGCATGCTTCAATTCTCATCCTGCTCTGATTTGCATGATGTAGGCCCTCTTCTTCTCTTCGTTGTGAAGCTACTAACCATGTTGTCATTTAAACTTGTAGCTCTTGAGATCATTATGGAGAATTCGGATATCAAAATGTGTTGAAAGGGATGGAGTGTAGTTATAAAGGAATTCAAGAGTTTTTATTGAGACTAGGGTTTTTGGCGTGTGATAAGGCAAATAGTTGGATAGAAGAAGAAAGTTCTAAGTCCTTAGTTCGTTTTCCATGTTTAAGCACTATTGCATTCTAATTCATTGCCTTTCATATGTCCCTAAAGTTCATGTTTCTATTGGTTCTACTTTCCACAAACACATGATGAGCAGCATTAGCAAAAGATTGCACTTTTCCTTGATTTTAACTTTATGCAAGAGCATAGTGCACAAGCAGGCTTTCTCTCCTTTCAACACTCGTGGATTTTTAAAATATCTTGTAGTATTTCAACAAGCTTATCATTATTCAACCAATGCTTGTAAGGATTGTGGTACATGTTGTTCTATTGGCTCTTGAGTTTCCAACTTTTGTTGGCTTCATGCGATTTTAATCTTATGTTCTTTGGCTCTTTTATGTCTAGTCTTGCTTGGTCGACTCTTTATAGTCACACTTTGAGTTTAGTATCCATGCCTCAAAGGTCATTACAAAATCCAAGTTTCACCTATGAAAATGTTGTGATCTAACCTATGTGCCTTGGTCCTAGGTATGTGTAGATAGGTGGTGCAATGTGAATGTGTGGGTGTGTGGGTCCTAGGGTAGATGCATGTGTTAGTATGTGTCTCTGTGGTTTACTGTGCATCCTAGTATTTGTGTATGCTAGGTGTTTTATGATGAGGGTTGCACCTAGTCAATTCAACCCCTTATTGCAATATACATGCCTAAGTGTATGTCTTATAGTGCAAGTTATTGATGGTTAATTGTAATGTGAAGTGGGCAGATAATCACGCACATTCTAGGTGTATGTGCACGTGCACTTGCATGTGCCTACCAAGGATATAATTCAAACTATATGTGCAAATGCACCTATTTTTTATGCACATGAGTTTGTGTCTATCTTATGGTGAGGGAATGAAGTGCTTAAGCAAAAAGTATTCCTAGGCGGGGGTCTAGTGTGATACTGCACAAGGTGTAGTTGGTGCGCAAACACACTACATGTGTGTGAATGGGTTCTTAGTGTGAGGATGTGTGTTTAGTGCATTGGACATGCTTAAGTATCCTAGCATGTGTATGAGTGTGCCTAAGGGTAGAGTGGGTGCATTAGGTATAGTAGGCATGACTAGGAGTTTAGGTGCATACATGACAATGGTGTAATGCATTGATGTATGTAGGATGGAATGTATATATATGCATGTACAATGCATAGTGCAGGATGTGATATGTACATGTGAATGGATGCTTAATGTGTACTATGTGTCCCTAGGGAGCTATGAGTGTATGCATAGTGAAGTATCACAGATGCACACACATCAATGGGTGTGTATGAGGGTGTGAATGCAAACGTGAATCTATGGATGCACACTTATGTATGGATGGGCATACTATCTGCGATTATCTCGAGACAAAAAATGGGCCCAACACTAGCTCTAAGGCTCTAACCAAGCTCCTACACACCCCAAACAACCCCCACGGTCTCATGGCCAGGAGCATCTGGATGCTACAAAATGATTTAACTAAGGAATGCATTTGTAGATATAATCTTCAGATTATAGTCCAACCTACTGCCCATCTTGACTCCAAGAAAAGGGAGTCTCTTGCATGTAGATGACTACTTCATCTCGATATGCACACACAAAGGATACCCCTCCAACAAACTACTACGACACCTATGCCTCTCATACACCCTAGGAATGGGCCCCAAGATATGCCATTTTAATATATAAAGAACAATTAAACATACGTTTCTCTTTCTGTGGGGACCTAAGACAGCCCCAACACTAGCTCTAAGGCTCTAGTTAGACCTCTATGTGCTTAACCAAAACACCCCATGGCCTTGCAACCAGGAGCATCAGGAAGCTACACACACGGATCTAATCTCTACTTTAAATATTTGTGTTTGTATGACTCGTAATCTAACGGATAACCCTTCCCAAAATCCTGATAGGGAACCCCTTCACATATTGGTGTTTTCCACCACATAAAATAGACATAGGGAGCACCCCTCAGCTAACTGCTATGGCCCCACTATGACTATCCTACACGTCAATGATTGGCCCCGAGATGCACTGTGAACACACAAACTACATACGATACATAATAAACAATAATTCCACAAGATAAAAGATAATCCTAACTAAATACTCCCTAAAGGAAATGAATATCTAACCCTATGGTCGGGATATCTCACTTTCAGCGTGGGTCAATGTTTATGAAGATAATTGCTATGCATCCAGGATGATACCATGTGTTGAATGCAATGCAACTATGAATGATTCATAGTGCTCAATCATTTTTATTCATTTAAAACAGTATTGTGATAGTGCAAAACCATTTGTTTTCATATTTTCATTCGAAACATAATTGTTGTGTTGCATAAGGTTAGCACCGAGCATGCTCATGCTATTAAACCCTTTTAATTTTAAGACACACGTATTCTATATGCAAAGTGCATCAGAAAAAATCAGCTTCAACATGTAATCAACATACTTATTACCCCCTTCTCTCCCTACCGTTTAAAGTTGTGCATTCGATGGTAGGTTTAGAGAGCATTTTGGTGTATTTTTCTTCATAAAGACTGGTAAATACTCACTTTAACATAAAGATAGGACTAAATCTCATGCTTCAACCATACCATACATCCATGGACACATCTTTTTTTTCTTGTTTTTTCAAGCGTGAAAACTTTTTCTCTTTTTTTTAAAAAAAATTATCCTAATTTTTTATATGGCTTTATTAGACTTGCTAAGAATTCATTTTATCCCTCATTTCATCCCATGCGAACACCATTAACATATCAAAACTCCCAAAATCCATGATTTGCCTTAAAATTGCAATTTTATGGGTTTTGTGTGTTTATAGAAAAATTGATAGACGATGACTTCTTGCTAATTTTCTTAATGTTTCTCATAAAACAAATCATTAACAATCAATATCAACCATTTTCAATTATTTACAATCAAGATATATCATAAAATGATGAAAGTTATCACTTACTCACAAAACTACGCTTTATCTCATACACATCTCCATTTAGAAGGCCGCTGATGCTAATTAACAACTATTAACACTCCTTCAAACATGTATCTACACTCCATCATGACTCAACATCATCTCCCAATTGAAATCTCTCAAATCAACCCACCCCTCTCTCCCATATATTGAGCCATAAGAACAAGGTGCAAAGAGAAGACAGAAAGAGGAGAGAGAAATACTGAGATCAAAGATTTTCATTCCTCACGTCATATTGCACGTACATATAGTCACATTCAAGCCCTCAATGTATATCTTGGGGATATGCCTTCCATCTCTGATCAATCAGCTCAGTTGAAAAGCCATCAACATTCCAATGGATGATGTGCCAAAAAATTGTGCCCTCTCCCTTCTCCACGCTGAAAAAACGTTTTTTTATTAAGCCCTTAGCTTAATTATTAACGTTAGAAGTTAACCGGTTTAGTTTTTGCATGTTCACACTATCCGATAAGTGGCTTCATCTCCATTGAGGATGCAAATAGCCTCGAAAATGTCCTCAAAGAGTGGATTGCTAGCTTCATAGCATCGAAATCTATCAATCTCACCTCTGTCACACTCTTTTTGGCTCTTAGATCATGTAGTCACTTTATAATGTGAAACCTTGCAAGGATTAAATGGGGGATGAAATGGACTCTAATCAACGAACCGAGACTTACATTAGGTTCTTGGCATCGAAATCTATCTAGGAAAACTCCAACTCATCAATGTGCAACCGTTTCATTTTCCACAAAAAATTGCTCTATGCCTCCTGGACCACTTTTTGCAGTCATTGTAGTACTAGAGGCAGAGGTAAGATTTGGTGTTATGTTATGCAACCTTCGAATAAACCATTCATAGAAATTAGGATTGTATTCTAATGAAGCATACTCATCAAGAAGTTGTGGGTCATGGGTGAGACAAAAGATATATCTAGTGACATCAGTTATCATGTCTCGTTGTTTTAACTGACTTGCAATATGTAGCTCTTCCTTTGAAAGAAGTTTGTCACACAAGGGATCAGGTTTAGCCAATTTAGAAATGTTGACACCATGGATAAGTGCAAGCACTTGGAGAGATGTAGGAGCAACATATGTAGGATCATGCTTTGAAGTCCAAAGTGCCTTTCTTTGCTCAGCAATTATCATTAGGCGGCTACCATATCGTGCAGCTAACCCTCGACTAGAATACCATTTTTTGCTAGTTCCTGCTTCACCTCCTCAAAAGATACATGACAAGCTTTGTTCCAATTAAATAGACAATTAAAAGATAATAGGTTCATCAATGGCAATGTTCCTTCTACCAATGCATTAATAAATCTCCAATAATATCCCAGACAGAAAGTTGTGTCCCTCTTTTGGAGTGCGTGACGATGGGATCATAGCACCTTTATCCTTTCAGGGTCAGTCATGATACGAACCAAACTAATCACATGGCCCAATAATAACCCATAGGGCACTACAAAGGCGCACTTTCGTGGATTAAGAGCAATCCAAAATTGTAACGTGTCCACTTGTATCTTCAGGACATGTCTTAGCAGTCCATCGGAAAGGATGTCTAGAAAGCTCTGCCCGGCACTCCCATGGAATGTTACGGGGTTTGTGATCTAGGGCTTTCCGCCTCTGCCACGTAGCAGAAGTATTCCGGTCGTTCCCACTTAGGATCGACCTAAATTAGGGTTTTCCTTATTGGTCATTTCCTAACGGCAACTAGCGTTGGACCCAAGCGAACTACTTTACGCAGAAACGCCACGTCTGAAGCGGATTCACGCTGCACTTGGTTCAAGGAGAATGGGAAACGAGAGGGATGCAAAGTTCAACCTCTCTGCCATGAGGCATAGTCCCATTCTGTTCCCCTAAAATAACGTAAATCGGGATCAATCATAACTCTAGGTCAATGCTTTTGTTGTTCTGTTCCTTGACGATCTTCGTGCTGTCCACCGTGTTTTGAGAAAAGTTCCCGGCCAATCGAGACCACCCATCCGTAGGACGGACCTATGGCCACATCCACTGCACTTTCCTTGGGTTGTTTTAATATCTAATTACCTAACACATTTAGTTGGACATGTAACAATCAGCTTCTTTAATTAGCCCGTTAGGCACTGGTTCTTTCACGTAATCATATCACTTGACATAGAAAAACAATGTCAAACAAGTTCCTTATTAAAAGGTTATCATATTTATCTTTGAAATACGAAAAGTCCAGCCCGTAGGCTTATCCACAATCCGCCGCCCGAAGGCTATCCAGCAATCACAGGGATTACCAATCCAAGTTTCCGCCCATAGACTAGTATGCGGGCCTCGAGATCCAATCCCGAGTCGCGTTAGCCTCTTGCACAGGGCCCGAAAGGTGAGGGATTTACGGCTAGAGCCCCCCCTGGCACCCATGGCAGCAACATACTGGGAAAGAGCATTTTCAGCCAATTCATGAGCTCTACGATTTTTTTCCCTATCAATATGCCAAATTTCAAATTTTTGCAACTGCCTCATGAGGTCTTTTATCTTAAAGATCCAACCCTTCAAAACATCTTTATTGGCTTTCCAAAAATTTTGAACCTATCTGACCACCAACATAGCATCGCCTTAAATTGCAACTATCTTCTTGTATCCCAACTGAATACACTATTTCAGGCTAGAATGTAAACTCGCATATTCAACTTCATTGTTACTTTGTATCTCTTTACTTTCTTGACTTCCAGAAAAGACTTCTCAATTTTCAACATTCATAATGATAAAGCTCAGTCCTCCCTTTTTCAACACCCTTTTGCAACTGCCATAAAAAAACAAGGTAGCATCTTTATCCTTCATCTCCTCATGAGTTTGCAGATGCGGATTTAGCTTTTGTCTTATAACAGTTGCACTTTCAATAGGTTCTTTATAAGTCAAAATGTCAGCTAAGCTAGCTCTTACAGTATCCTCCTTTAAACATGTAAATTCAAATTCTTACAAAGCCAATAGCCACCTAGTAACTCTTGGAGCATTTTTAGTAGATCACAAAACTTGTGGAAGAAACTAGGAACTAGTAAGTACTATAAATGGTTTTTGAATCAAGTATGATTTCCATATTTTAACTACATATACCAGCCCCCATACCAATAATTTTTCTTTCATCCAAGCTTTTTCAGTTGCTCCAATGGATCTGTTTATATAAAATACAGGCCTCATATAAGATATCCCCTTTTCCTTCTGCATTAAAATGGCTCCCATTGCATTTTTCCCAACACTGATGCTAATAAAAAAAGGTTCATCCCAGTTTGGAGGCATAAGAACCGACAAATTGCTTAAATTTTCTTGAATCTGCAAGAATGCATCCTCTTCAACTTGCATCCAAACTAAAGGATCCCTTTGAGTTGCTTTCCGTTAAGGATATACATACTCAACCAACATATGGAATGATCTTGATAGATATCTTAACTTTTGAACAAAGCTTATTTATTCTTTTATAGTTTTTGGAGAATCCATAAGAAGTAAAGCCTCAACTTTACTAGGCTCATTGGAAATACCATTAGCAAACACTTCATGACCCAAGAGTATCACTCTAGTTCTTGCTATTTTACATTTATCAGGGTTCAACTAACCACCATCCTCATCAAGTTTGCAGAAAACTTAAGTTTCTTAGAGTGTAATGCCCTTGAGCTGTACACACAAAAGTCATCCATAAACACCCGCAAAGATTTTCCAATGAAAGGGGCAAATACCCAACTAACCCATCTTGAAAAGCTAGCATATGCATTCATCAGACCAAAAGGCATTACTCTATAGCAGAAGCATCCCCATAGGGTAATGAACATTGTTTTCTTCTGACCTTCTTCTGCTATTCTGATCTAGAAATATCCAAAGTATCCATCGCACACACTGTAAAATTCATGACTAGTCACTTGATCCAAGATCTCATCCTGAAATAAAAGAGGATAGTAGTCCCTCTTAGTTGTTGCATTAAGAGGCTTGAAATCAACACATACTCTCCACTTTTCATTCTTCTTTGGCCTGATTACAATAGAAGACACCCACTCTGCATCATCAAAAGGATAGATAAATCCCACATCAAGAAACTTCTGAATTTAAACTTTAAGTACATTTTCTTGAATTGTACCAAGTCTCCTAAGTTTTTGAGCCACTGGTTTATACCCTTCTTTCAATTTAATATGATGCACAATGTTGTTAGTACCCCTCAGTTGGTGATATTCTGTAGCAAACAGTTTTAAGTATTTCTAAAAAATGGCTGAATATTCATCTCTTTCATCATTAGTCAAGTCTTTTGCTAGCATATTCATAAGCTTAGGCAGTCCAACATTCATTTCAGGTTGTTGATCACAAATTTCCCGCATGAAATCTATAATTTGTGCAGCAATATTTACAACTTTTTCCTCTCTTTTTGAACCCTGGATTGACAACCCAAAGAGGTCAACATCCCTAGAGAGTAGGCTAGCTTCCCATTCTCTATCTTCCTCATCAAGGCTGGAATTTTCCGAATCACTACTTTCATTACCTCTAGCATCACTTTCATGTCCATTTTGAATGATGGACCTTGTTTTCATGTCAAAGATCACCCTCTTATGAGCTCGCTTCTCTAGATAGAGTTTTGATTGACCTCTATACCAATCTTGTCTAGATCTCATACTAATCAACCACGGTTGTCCTAAAATGAGAGGATATTCCCCAAGTTTTGCAAGCATAACATGGAAATCCAAACATGCTCTTTGGTCTCCAATGTTGACTTCCAAGTTCTTAATAACTCCCAAACATTTCACTATTAAGTTGTTTGCCATTTTAACCTTAAACAGTGACTTCCTTGTCATTGTAGGATGCATTTGCAACATTGCTTCTTCAGTGCTTACACAAACTTGCGCACCACCATCAACATAAACTTGATCAATTTTCATTTCGTGTATCCATGCATCCATGATAAGTATAATGTCTTTCACATCTGATAGGCCATGATAAGTATAATGTCTTTCACATCTGATAGGTATACCACTCCAACATGCCCAATTCCAATTTTTCCTTTCTTGATGTTAACCAATCCATGGCATTACCTCCTCAAAGATGAGTTCATTTGTAGTAGCTGACCATATGTAACATCAGCCTTCTTACCTTTTAAATCCTCAAGCAAGTTGTAAGGAACTTGATTAACTCCCAAAGCAAAGTCCCCCATTTGAGTTTTCCTTTGTTGTCTAGCTTTCTTGCTGGTTTCTGGATCATCTGCAACCTATTTTCCCTTTTTAATCCTTGCTACCCTTTGAGTTTCAATTTTAGTATCCCTCTCTTTGACTCTCTTGTTAGCAAAAACATCTGCATTTTTACCATCATCAGACATATTGGTTTCGATCAAATTCATACCTGATGTACCTTCACCAGGTCTTCTTTCCAACTATTGCCTAGTTAGTTCAAGTGGCCTTTGTTCCTGACAGTTGAGGTCTAGCATCTTGCTTAGCATTCCGTTGTGGTATGGGCTACATCTCCCCTCCTGTTCTTCTTAGATAAGGGCAATCATGAGCAATATGACCTCTCTCTGTGCAATTAAAGCATTCAAAGTTTTTCCATCTATTTCTTGGAGGCCCTCTAAATCTAGGTTGCATTTGAGGCTTCCTTGCCTACAATAGGCTCATATTCAAATTCAGATTTGCCAACTTTTCTTGCAATTTACTAATCACATCATCATCAGGTTTCCTATGGCCTTGTTGAGGTCCATTCTCTGCTCTTTCAAATGCCCCATGAAGATCACAACTTGTTGTCATGTATTTCTTACAACAATGTCAACTTGATTAGGCCGTAAAAATGCATGCACAGTAATACCTCTTGATTGATCCGTCCTCAATTGTATTTTCCTTTGCTTTTCCTTAGCTATTTTGATTGCATCTTCATATGTATCACAGTCTTTGATAAGAATATTTTCTCTAATTTCAGGTTTGAGCAATGAAACAAACTTGTCCTTTTTTAAAAACATCATGGGAGGTTTCTCCATACTCTGTGCAATTTCTATCCATTTTGCTTCAAGTCTCGCAGCAAATTTAGACGCTTGCTCATTTTCTCCCTGAAACATCCTTTCCAAAGATTTCCATAAGCTCTCAAGAGTTTGCTTAGTTGCAAACCTTGTAAGGAACTCATTTTTTACTACATTCCAATTTTCCCTTGTCTCTTCATTCAATGAGTTCCATCATAATCTTGCAGAACCTTCAAGTAGCATGTTGATCATTCGAAGCTTATCTATATCAATGTCCCTTTGAACTTGGTAAGCCGTCCAATCCAATCTCTTGATAAACTGATTAGCATCCTCTTTTTTAGTACCAAAGAAGGGTCCATATCCAAAAGCCGCCATGCTTGAGTTTGTGTATAGGGTTTCCAAACCTTACACTTCCCAACTAGTAAGCTCGGGGGGTTCACTATATATATATTATCTATATAACGTGCATTCATGGCCTATTTATAAATATCCTAATCTGTGAATTTTTCTTGAATAAGACACAACCATTTTCTATTCAAACTGTAAGTAACCCCTTTATATGACACCCTTCTCTATGTAAAAAATGTATAAAAATGGTGTTTTAAAAACCCCTTATTTTGAACTCACATTATATATACATATATTCATGAGTGACCCCCCTGAGCTAGTAAGATCAGTAAGAGATCTTCAACATGGGAGATCCTCAGTGGGGGCACCAATCTATGGTAGGTGAATTGGGTAATTGGCCTCTAACAACCCCCAAGTCAACAGCACAAGATAAAGATCGAGGATCTCCCCTCAACAAAACCCACGAAACAATACCATTGAACACATGATCAAATATTCCTCCTCATTGAGACTTTAACTCAACACTTAAGCCATTAAACTTCAAGCTCAAAATTTAACACTCTTAGAGAGAATCTGACGTTGAAACAACTATGACTGAGACTCTGAAAACATGTGCTTTCAAAATCACACAACTCCTATTTTTTAGGAATGGCAACTCCATGTAGCAAACTGCCCCACAAAGTGTGGTTGCCTCAATCAATGCAAAACCAATTGTAGATCCTTTATGTTCTTCTTTTCTCATAGAATACATAAATACAATCCAAATACACAAGTTACCAAAGCTTTACACGGTAAATTTTCATGCTAATTCAATAGCTATAAGCATTTCACTATTCTAGACATTCCATTACTGCATCAAAATAGAGTTTTTACTGATATCACAATGGAAAATTATGATGACTTTCATGGGAAACCAACTTGGTGATATAGATGCTGATGAATTCACATGTTTCCTCATAGAGCACAAAAATTGCCTCATAGAGCACTACACATAACAATTCGTAACTTTTCAACTAGATCTTGGATCACAATGCTTCAGAAAGGAAAGTTGTAGCTCTCTTTCAAATCTATAATTCTTTAGAATTACTCAGAGCCAAATTCTTTGGTATGCTGTCTTGAAATAGCTCTGCACAGCCTGCATTCCTAAATTTCTACATGCTCTATATAGCAAAACACAACTTCTCTTTTCCAAAAATACAAACTTGCAAACGTGAAGACACGTTCTTTGATTTTAGATTGTCATTTCAGTATACCAACAAATACATCTCAACATATCTTGCATTGATGAAGAGTTGCAGGAGCTTTGAACTTTATGAACTTTGATTCATCATTTTCGTGGCTACAAATCCTTCCAGATTTCCACTAATTGGAGTCCATGCATATTCAACATTTTTCCATAATATATATTCCCTACCGCAAACCCAATTTCATATGTAGAGACCCTTTACTTCCATTCTTCTCTGCTGATGCGAAGCCTCACGCATCAACTAACATACATCACTCTCAACATGATGAAGAATAGCCCTCTATTGTCTTTCACTCATATCCATACATCAGATCTGATCTACATACTCTCTATGCCATGCAGCAATAGAAGAAAACAAGACAAAAGGAATCTTATTACCATCATCTGAAAACATAGAGCTCACATCACCTGTTAACCCTTAGACGAACAAGGTGGAAAACATGGAAAAGCTAAAGCAGAAGACAAAGGCCAAGGCAAAGTGAAACAGAAGAAAAAGACACACAAGGAGAAGAGTCCTAAATAAGGGAGAAAGGCGCACAAGAAAAAGTGCAAGTCACTACTTTTGTAAAAGAGCGTAAGCACATCATGATTTAATTTAAGGAGCGCTGGGCTCTCACCCGTGCAATTTGTAAATGTAGATGGGCGGTGGAAAGAAAGCTAGGAAGATAAAAGGACAATGGGAAAAAGGGCCTAGGCCATGGCCGGCCATGTAAAAAAGGGGATAAGGGGATGACCGCCCAAAAGGGATTTAGGGTTTTGTATATAAAGTTGAAAAGTGAATGAGAAGCTCATTCTTGTGTGTGGCCAAAAGTGGCTCTCCTCCTCTTCTTCTTCTTCTTGTTCTGGCATGCTTGAGCTTGTGCTTGAGAGAGAGGGTGTGAGAGTGTGAGGGAGTGAGTGTGTGAGGGTGAGGGACCGGGGAAGAGAAGCACTCCATCTTCTCCTCTCTTCTTCTCTTCTCTTCTCTTCTCTTGTCTTGCTCGCGACAATGGAGCTTGGAGCGTGGAGCTTGAGGATGGAGCTTGCTTGAAGCTTGCACTTGGATCTTGGAGCTATTGGAGTGTGCGGGAGAGGAGATAACTCGATCGACATGGAGGTAAGCTCACTATACCCATAGATATGGATGGCGCATCGGCTATGTGAGAGGTAGCCATTAGTGCTCGGCTTGGAACGCTTGAACAATAAGCGGTCCGTGGGTCTTGGTGGTTGAGCGAAAGCTCTCACATTTTGGTTCCATTGCCAAGACATAGGGATTCAAGCCTTGAGTGCTTGCACACTTCGAATCGAGCATTGAAGTAGGGTTTTCCCCAAACCGATGCTTGAGGTAGATAGGTAGGAACTGAGGGATTTTGAAGAGGTATTCGATCTCCTTAGCAAGTAGGTTTTTGATTTGTTGTTAAATATTAGAGTAGGACCATCCATCTCCATATCTGGTTTTGATTTTTGTTGCATTAGGTTAAGGTTAGGACAGGAAAAAAGAAGGAAAACAGTAGGGTTTTCTGTTGCTATGTATAACAGGCTGAAACAGGGAAATAGGGGCACAGATTCAGATTTTTGGCTGGAAGAGTATGAGGGACTAACCTCTGAGGTCACAGCAGGCTGGGATGGGGCAATAAGAGGCCCAGGGAACCAGGAAAGGCCACATTTGACATCCTGCCCTCTGAGAAGAGAGTGAGCTTGAGAGCGAGGGAGAGAGAGAGAGAGCGCTACAAGGAGATCGTCGACGTGCTGATCGATTCGAGCGCCACACTGTTTTCAGGTACACCAGGTGTTTCCCTCTGTTGCTTTGCATCTAATTAGACGCCACGGCACGATTCGGTGAAGTAGATGTCAGCCTAGAGACGTCGCGTGCAACTCGTGGGCCGTCGGCCGTGTAGTCGGACCAGTTCGTCCAAGTCCCAAAATAGGATTGCCCTATCTCTGGAGTCGCACTGTCCGACTCCAAAAATTGGACCACCCTTTCGATCCGATTCCTAGAATCGGACCAGTCCCAGAATCGGACCAATTCTAGAAATCCGACGTGATCGAAATCGGATCACTGGGCCGATCGGACCAACCAGAATTGGACGTCCGATTCTGATAATCAGACTCCTGAAAATTGGACATCTGAGAATCGCACAGAAAACTGTCAAAATCGGACAGGTATCTAGAACACAAATTATGATGCATCTAAATCTCAAAATTGACCCCAACAGCTATGTAGAGCTAAAGGCACATCACAGATCCATCATTGGGCTGAAACTTAGAGCAGGTAGTTCAAAATTTGGCTATAAATGGTCCCCCGAATTGCGCATGGTGTTTACCATAACGGCCCTGCGGGCCGGGGGGCTGCCCCCCCGGACCTCTACCCCCTCCACATCTCCCCCAAGAAGGTTCGAGAGAAAACATGCATCGTGATAGGTCCTCCAGATTAGGCCCTAGTGTAGTAATGGCTCTATACAAGCATAGATCTTCACTTATAAAGTAGCAAACAGAAGCCCACACCCAAACAAAGACAAAAAGAGACCCTAGAACTGCAACATGCTAATCTAGCCATCAAAGGAAAAAGGGCTACACCACGAGAACACAAAGACATTGTGTTCAGACCGTGTCTAGTCAGAGCAAAATGCAACATCAAGCTACAACAGCAAGAATGACTAGATATGATAGTCCTGATGATAGATGTTCCTTAAATAGCACTCCACTAAAAATCCAAGACATCAGTGGAGAATCCACATCTGGTCTTGCAGTTGGGGACTCAAGGGCATTTGTCAGAAGGCTTAAATTTACAAGTCAAGACCTGGAAGACGAAGACATAGTACCACCTGCTTATCTTAGGGTCAAACTCATCGGAAAAGAGAGCATACTATCGATGCTCTGATTGATGAAGGAGCAGAATTTAATATCTTGACCTATGAATCATGGACCCTACTAGGCCAACCAGAGCTCACACCGACTAGTGCAACTCTTAGCCCTTATGGGGGACACCCATAAGCGCTCATGGGGAAGTGCAGAATGCTTGCGACAATTGAAACTGAAAGCTTGCCTATCCTATTTCATGTTCCTCCATATAGTACTAGTTGCGGGAAGGAAACCCTCCTAGGAAGACCCTTCAAAAGGGTGACCAAGTGTGAGGCCGACTATGTAGCACAGAGGATACACCTGACACTACCGGGTGTAAGGATACTCATGACATTTAGCAAGGGTGACCTCATTGAACCTCAAGGGAAAGGCAAGGAAGGTGTTAACATAACAGTCAAGCCTACTAACGAGAGCCAGGACTTGTTGGAAGAGTTGATACAAGCATAGGTTGAACAACGAGAACCATTGAGTGAGGCCATGCCTAAAACAAGAAGGTCAAGAGGCAATGCCAAGGACGGGCTTTGGACTTACAAATATTGTAGAAGACCCCAAAAGAAGCCCACGCCTTATAAACAAAGGCATCGATGGAGGGTCAGCATAACGATGCGATGGATATCCAAAGCGTTGCTATGTGCTCAAGGGTATTACGCAGGTAACCGATGGATTTGGGTGCCAAAACCCCCTGCTAAACCTCCTCTATCGCTTGAAGGTCAGTTCGTATCAAAAGCAACGAAGCACGTGAGGAAATCTAAGAGAAACTCCAAGTCTCGAGGCAAGAAACCAAACATGAGTGTTCAAAAGAAAGAGCCTCAGCCTAGCATGCTTAATAAGCATATGTCATATGTAACCATTGAGCATGCACAAAAGCCATTAGTGCCCAAAAAGCCTTTGATTTCCCAAGAGGATAACAAGCATCATAGGCACAACATTGCTCATGGCAAGGCTAATCCCTCAACAAAGCAAATGGCACAATTGTCTAATAGCCTCGAGCAAATCATTCAGCTAGTGCGCAGTCTACCTAAGAGTCCTAAATCTCCTACACCCTCTTTTTCCAAACGGACACAGGAAGCACACCAGCGGTCGTCAAGGGCGGCTACTCACTCCTATTCTCTATCTCCATCTAAGCTTCCAAATGTCCAAGAGGTGGAACATGACACTAGCCGTAGCTCTCGGCCCAAGGATATGCCTATGCAACCTAATGTGACTAGATCAACTCATGCTGGATCTACACAGATGAATGCTCAAAGGAAAACAAAAGACACGACCACTTCCAATATCCCTAGGGACCTGACACCGCAATCCACCAAGAGTAGCTACCCCACTAGACTAGCCGCTACTACTATCAATGAGAGATCACAGCAGTCACACCCCTTGGCCGTGACAATGCCCCTTGCAGAACGTATCCTTAGTAGTTTACCTGTGGAGGAGGTGTCGCAACCAACTTCCTTGACAACTCCAGCACTTCCAAAGTGCCTAAAGCCTAGGCTGGAGGAGTTAAACACAAGGGAATTGGCTAAAGAGCTAGACTCTCTAAAAAAGGAGGTAGTTGTACCCTCACAACCTAGCGAGGCTATTCAGCAGGCCACGGCTATGTCCCATAAGGACACACTAGAGAAAGAGAATGTTGAGGCCCAACCAAGCACATCAACAGTTGACTTGGTCCAGGGTCCTGAGTCCTTGAGAGATACACCTTCACTGACCAAGAAAAGTAGGAGAAAACAACAAAAACAACAAAAGTTGCAGGTGGTTGTGGACCCCAAGAACATCGAGATGAAGAGCGGTGGAGAGTTGAGGAATAAAGCATCAAGTCCATCCACCAATGAACCCATTGATGCCTCTCATAATAGCGGTGAAACCTTAGACACATCCATGTTCTCTGAAAAATCAAAGCAATCGTTACCATCAACGGTTGCTTACAACACTCAATCCACCAACAACAGAACTCTCATTGACCAATCAAGAGTGGATACAACACTGTCACAATAGGGTGACAAACCTATACCAGTCACATCCAAGGAGAACTATGATGCAATAACAAAGCCTCAAGAGAAACATGGAAACCCCGAGAGAATAAGAAATCCTAATGTTGGCCAAACTTGCTCATCTAGGCCTGAGCCCCCAGCTATGCTAATGCCCAGGCAAACTCCTAGAACCTTGCATGAGATAGCAATCAAGGAAGCCCTCGTTGAATATAAAAGTGTCACAGAATGCTTAACCGAGTTGGATGCTAATCTCAAAGTGTTCGCACGTGTCTACGTCCTAGCAGACATGGGCGCATTCCCTAAAGAGCAGCTTGAAGAATACTTGCCATTTCCCTTATCCTAGGAAGAGCAAGAACATCTTGATGAGCACTATAACAGGCTCCTGTATGAACGCATGCGACTCATCTCTGACGAGGAAGCCGACGAACTACGCTTAACTGTAGCATTCAATGATGTGCTCTGCTAACCAAATCTCTTAGAGATAGAGCAACTAAAGCGACAATCAGAGGGTTGAAGTCAATTTGAACATGTTGGTGTGAAAACCGCGTTGCAATGGCCGAACTAGGAGCCCAGATCATGATAGTCTCAGAGGAGCGATTGGCCAAATGGCAGTCTCAAAGAGACCCAACCTAAGTGGCACCAACTTCCTTTCGAGTGCTGACACTGCCATTCGGGGTACGGACTTAGATGAAACTAGCCAAGAGAGCTCTTTGTCTGATAAGGTTCTCACTAAGGAGGAGTTACATGTTGCTAGTAGACTCGGACAAGGTTCCATGCTACTCGATGTTGCAAAATATCTATCGGTATTGAGTAAGCTGCCACGAGTACTAGATGCATGTGCCACGCTCCAGTACAATCCGGAGTTCTATAATTGGCTTTTATCCTCGTGAAGTGACATGGATTCATAGATATGTATATAAATAAACAATGACTTTTGTGACCCTGTATAGACACTATCAACACACACAAGCAATAATAGTCAAGCGTAGGAAGAAGAGTTGGGTTCAACAGGCTAAGCTCCTCAGGTCCTCCTCTCACCACACATTTAGAAGTTGTGTGACCATTCCCACCTCTGGGCAGAGGGCATGCAACCCTCATTACCACCATAGGAAGCCCTGACCAACATCTCTGATATTGTAGACATGGTATTGTCCCTTTCTATACACCGTTCCCCCCTTTCCGGTCTATCCTTCCGAGGATGAGCCCTGCCCCACTCCATGACAACCAGTCCACGTAACTTAACATGAGCCAAGATCTGCTAATGACTGGAGTCCAAATGAACATCATCATGGGGGCCATCCCTCTACAACAAACACTGCATGCCTCACCCCTCCCCTTCTCGTCATATGCGCTTGATAACCCACACTATAATCCCTTCCATGCGAATGGTTTTATCTTGTATCAGGGCCTAATCCTTGGTTCGCATTTTGCAGGTCCCTCTACGTGGAAGACATGGAGCAACTAGGGCAACTGGCTTGCAAAGATGCTCTCTGCCATCGAAGGGAACATACAGCACAAGCTCCTTCGCCGGTGCGCTACGTGCCTAGCCTCAAAAGGTATGCAAAGAAATGAGGTGCCAAGTGACACCGCCCCGAACGTAGACCGAAGAATCCCCAAGCCAGGGGAATAGAAGCTCAAAGAAGCACACAAGGCGTGGCAACACCGGTTGTGTGAGCCCCCAACAGACACTCGCGCACCAGGTGCTCGAAAGTAGAGAGGGCAGCTCGAGACAAGGAAGAATTTGATGCATTGTTCAAAAGCATTTTAGAAACAGTTGCCGCCAGAGACTACACCATTCAGGTCCCGGCCAACATCTTTCTTGCCCAACCTCATAGGAGCCCTTCCCCAACAGAGCCTCAGTCTCGCCTGACCACTCAGACTCACCCCGCCTTGTGCAAATAGAGTAGCCCCTATGATATATAAACAACTTAACAAAGGCCATCCTGCCATAACTTTTTGTCTTTCGATGGTTATAGGGGTACGCTCCCCACTTGAATACACTTCCCTTACCTATTGTTAATATATGCCACGTCTTTAACAAGCACTGGAACAGGCATCGCAATCAGCATCATAGGATTTTGAAAAAATTTATATCTTGACATGATTACATTTGTTTGTTGTACTTGACGCATGCGACTTGCATATACTCTCATGAAGTGACAAGTGGATGCAGGATGACACATGTCTTCGTGCAAACATGTTCAATGCCCAAGTCACTGCAAGAACACCAACCTCACAAAGAACCGCGATAAAGCCACGCTGCCGAACATGAAAAATCACCCTTGCGAGTGCCCACATCGCACGAATCAAATCATAGTCATGGGCTACGCTCTCTTCCTGGGTCAAGCTCTATAGTTGGCTCACGACGATTGTTACCTCAATTGTACCAACATCGTGTGTCGCAAAGAGGTTTGCAGTATCTTAAGTGTATCTCCCCATCTCAACCACTGCTTCTCTAACAACGAGGCTAGGGCACAATCATCACTGTAATATCCATTTCCTGAGCCTTCGAAGCTTGACATTTCCCAACCCAACATATTGCAATGGTTGTACTCAGGCAAGTCAAAAAAAAAAAGAGAAAAAAAGAAAGAAAGAAAGAAAAAAGCATAAGAAAAAGAAACAAAAAACAAAACAGAAAAGGAAAGAAAGAAAAGAAAAGAACGAAAAGATAAGAAGCACCGATAATCACAGCACAGCACCTAGGGGTCCTCAAATTAGGTGAGTCCAGTGACCTTGGTCGGCTAGCTCCGTCCCTAGTCCGCTAGCCCCCTAGCATTACCCACAATAGTTCAGGGCACATCAAGGGCAGGACATACCTAGGGAGCTTGTCTCGCCTATGGTTAGACCTGTCACCCTGACCCATTCCCATTATTTCCTCTTGTGCTCTGCCTTAATACCATTGCAATCAATTGTGGTAAGCACTGTACGAATGGCCATGCAAAGTACACTATCCTCATCACACAGGTCCAATAGCTACCAGCTACTACCGATAGTGCAGTATCCCTGTGTTCAATTATGTTACGTCGTGCAGTCACAATGCAAAGGATGTTGCACACACCTTCACATGTACTTCTTCTCAACATGGAAGACTTTGCTTCATCCACACATCGTTATGAGAAACCAGCCCGCGGTCTTCTAACTATGTAATATCTAAGTATGCATGAGCACTCACATAATATCTTCACCAAAATATATACACAGTTTGGGTCCTCAAGTGCAGGACAATACTCTCAGCTTGCTTAGAGTTCGACTTGTCTCCCAAACTAATTAAACTATGTCTTGTGCACGATAGAGAAGACTAGCACTACCCCTAGGGAGAGACCACTTAGGAGACGTTTTCAATTACAGGTATTGGAGACTCCAACAAAAGTGTCGTTCGCTCTTCATCGACACTCAGCTCTGAATTCCTATCCTTTATCATCCTACAAGCCCACCAAGAATCGTCATGTGTAGAATCCCCATCAAACTGCCACTTGTACTCCATCAGTGCAATCCCCACAAAGAACAGCCCTACCACCAACTCCAATAGCCCTACCACCAGCCACCTAGGCCCCCAACAACCTTCCTCCCCACAACTACCAACACTCCTCCATGGCAACCAGAGACGTCCTTGCCACCCACGTCTTCGGTGCACGGTAAAGTTGCTACCTACGATGGTGAATGCCATGGGGTTGGCACTCGTCTAGGAGGGGTTAATGTTAACCCTCAGATGAACAAGGTGGAAAATCTGGAGAAGATAAAGCAGAAGAAAAAGGCCAAGGCAAAGTGAAACGGAAGACAAAGACGCACAAGGAGAAGAGTCCTAAATAAGGGAGAAAGGCGCACAAGGAAAAGCGCAATTCATTACTTTTGTAAAAGAGCGCAAGTGCATCATGATTTAATTTAAGGAGTGCTGGTGGGCTCTCACCCATGCAATTTGTAAATGTAGATGGGCGGTGGAAAGGAAGCTAGGAAGATAAAAGGACAATGGGAAAAAGGGCCTACTAGGCCACGGCTGGCCATGTAAAAAAGGGGATAAGGGGATGACCGCCCAAAAGGGATTTAGGGTTTTGTATATAAAGTTAAAAAGTGAATGAGAAGCTCATTCTTGTGTGTGGCCAAAAGTGGCTCTCCTCTTCTTCTTCTTCTTCTTCTTCTTACATGCTTGAGCTTGTGCTTGAGAGAGGGAGTGTGAGAGTGTGAGGAAGTGAGTGTATGAGGGTGAGGGACCAGGGAGGAGAAGCTCTCCATCTTCTTCTATCTTCTTCTCTTTTCTTCTCTTCTCTTGTCTCGCTCGCGACAATGGAGCTTGGAGCGTGGAGCTTGAGGATGGAGCTTACTTGAAGCTTGCACTTGGATCGTGGAGCTACCGGAGTGCGCAGGAGAGGAGGTAACTCGATCGGCATAGAGGTAAGCTCACTACACCCATAGATATGGATGGCACGTCGGCTATGTGAGAGGTAGCCATTAGTGCTTGGCTTGGAACGCTTGAACAATAAGTGGTCCGTGGGACTTGGCAGTTGAGCGAAATCTCCCACATCAGCCCATTGGCTTCAATAGCCCTACCATCATGCTCTACAGCTCCAATAACTTCAACTTCATGACTTCTTTCTTTAGATTTCTCCCTTCTCTTCAAGCTACAAGATTATTCCCTCCCTCTCTTTCTCTCTCTCTCTCTCTCTCACACATTGATTGTGTTGTGTCAAACCCTCTCCCTTTCTTCTCTTTTTTTTTAAATTAAAAAAATCCTCACGTTTCTGCTTTTTTTCCTATTTTACTAAGCTATCCCTTGCTTCCCCTTAGTTTTTAGATGGTAAACATGCCCCTTGCCACGTATAATTCCAGTCGGGGACTCAAAATTGGAAGTAATAACACATTTTCTTCTCTTTCTGCATGAGCTGCGTATCTCAAAATTGAAATATCACAACCACGTGTCGAACATGCATGGTACCACTTAGGATTTTCAGCTATAAACCTAACTCCTGCTATGGGTAAGTGTTAGAAATACAAAAAAATGATATTTGCATGTGTTACCCCACTTGATTCCACGCAACATCATGTCCCCGATCGCTCATTTTTACTCACCAACATCTTACTAGTAGATGGATCCTCTAATATATCTAGCTTTGTAGAGGATAAAGGAACTCTCTCACTTTGAAGAGATTCAGGGTAGGCATCTATTACTACTACACATTTAGCACATGTACTAAAGATCAACCAACCAACGTGTATATCAACATGACAATCCATGTGTAAGATCCATGGCCTACCTAGCAATACTTGATAGCTAAGCGGCCTTGCAAATGTGATAACCCTAAAGTCCAAAATGCATTCCACATTGATACCAACAGCCACGTGGACTTTAGTGATGTGACCTTAAGGTTGCCTTAAACTATTATTAGTCATTCGGAGAATCGTGGAGGCATATTTTTGGATTTTTAACCTAACCTCTCCATTAATTCGGAACTCATAATGTTGACAGAGAACCTCGTATCTACAATAGCATGTTCCACTAATGTGCCATCAATATATGATGTTGCCCTTGGACAATGCTTTTCAACATGCTCAAACCAATCATCTCCTACCCACGCTATGCCCAAGGACTCCATGATATACTGAGTACACAAAATCTTCTTAAACTCTCTATACACTCCTAGGGATAACTTCATCAACTGCATGAGATTAACATCTAGCTTAACCTTGCAAAGAGAACTTCCTAAATTGAACTCATGATAGTAAGCAATAGTTCTCTTCTCCCGCCATACCATTCTTTATCTTGGTCCTTGCATAGGTTTTGGTGTCTCTTTCTTAGCTTTTTCCTTCTTCTTTGGCAATTCCTTATTCTTCTTAGGGTCAACTTTGGTATCAACGGCTTTTAGAGGGCAACCTTTCACATCAGGATTAAGGACTTGCATCCCCTTATCATCTTGTTTAGGGTTTGTCTCAACAGGATTTACCTTGTCTTTGTCACCATCTTTACCCTTTTGACCTCTTGTACCTGTGAATTAGAAGCTTTAGTGCCATTGACATGTACAACTTCAATAAAGCTGACTCCACTACCATTAGGTAGCTCCTCTACAATAGCCTTCCCTCTTTGTAGTATTTGTTTCGGTCCCTCATTTTGCTGGAGATTATTTCCTTGTGCTCAGTGGTTGGCTGGACCTGGCTATTTACTTATTTCTTGGAAAGAGCTAATCTTGCTCCAACAAGTAATAGCTAATTGGCTAGGCTTGCCGCATATGTCAAATTTTACATTTGGACAATTCTTAGGGAAATGCTAGCCGCCACACCACTTACAAGTAAATCTTGAGGGGACACTCTCTTCAGGGCATCGACTCCCTATCAAATTTTGTTGTTCTTAAGGAAATTGACATAAAAAGCTATTTGCTTGTATTGTTTGATGATCATATCAATATAATGTTTCATCATATCATTATCTTTGCCAAGGACATTTGAGGCACTTGACTCATAGCCGTGATCATCTACCTATGCTCGATTGGCCTAACCACTTGATTGGGAATTGCCTCTTGATTCCCTGGCACAACTTTAGAGTTTATCATTTGGCTTCCAACATTTGGTGGAGCTGTCTGACTAGCCATAAGCATGGTTACACTGGGAGGAGCTTGCAACATAGGCACATTTAGAATCATGCTTTCTCTCCCATTGGAAGTACTCATGGGCGTCCTTTAACCTCCATTTGTCAATACCAAAGTATTTCCAGCACCTAGACTCGGATTCTAGTTTTCCCTAGAGGTATAGGTTGCTTGTAGTCGCGACTCTATCTTCTCTACTCCTGTAATAGCCATATCAATATCAACAAGAGCAACACTACTCAATTGCACCTGGATATTAAAATCTAGCCCATGCAAAAAGTATTGCAGCTGAGTAGTAGTTGGAATGGGAATATAAGTCTGTAACTTATGAAATACTTCCTTTAGTTTCTTGGCATAGCCTCAAACATTCTCATGATGTTCTTGACATGTTACATTGAGAACACATAGCTAGTACTGACCTCCTCTTTAGTGGAAATTTCTCTTCGGAAGGCTGCAAAATATAGGTCAATCGTAGTTATGGTTCTAGCCTCTGGGCTATGATATCATACTACAACTTGTCCTTTCAAAGTCATATTAAAGAACATCATCAAGTGTCCTTCATCTTCGATTCGACAGTTGAACATTAACTTTTGGAACTCATTAATATGAAGTTCCACATCTTCCTCTCATAACCCATTAAAAATGGGTAGAGGAAATCTTAAGGCACCTAGTAAGTTCAGCATCCTTGCTAGGATTGCAATGGGTTGCGCCATTACAACCAGATTCGCTAAAAGAGTTTGAATGATGGAAACTATTACTCGACTTGTGATGGGCTCACTAACTCGAAGAGGGAAAGTACTAGAACTTTCTCCTCATCCTAACAGACTATTCATAGAACTAGGGTTGCTAAGACCCTTTCTTGTAGGGATATTGGACAACTCCGCTGAAGAGAATATCTCCTAATAATCTTGGCCTGCCATCTAGCCCTTTCAGCTCTTTCTTGAGTCTGAAGCTGGGATTGATGGTGTTTTGGGTCTATTTCACTGCCTTTTGGTGTTCTCCACCATGTAAAACTAACACAAGGAGCACCCCTCAACTAACTATTGCGGCTCCACTACGGCTCTCTTACACCTCAGGGAGGATGCACCGTGAACACATAAAGCACATATGATACATAATCCTCTCTTTTAAACAATTGTTCCAAGACATAAAAGATAATCCTCACTCAACACTCCCAAAAGAAAATGAATATCTAGCCCTATGGCTTGGAATACCTCACTCTCACCACCACGTGGATCAATGTTTATGAAGACAATTGCCATGCATCCAAGATGATACCATGTGTTGAATGTAATGCAATTGTGAATGATTCATAGTGCACAACCATTTTTATTCATTTAAAACAGTATTGTGACAATACAAAACCTTTTTTTTCATGTTTTCATTCTAAACATTATTGTTGTGTTGTATAAGGTTAGCACTGAGCATGCTCGTGCTACTATTGAACCCTTTTAATTTTTAAAATACAAGTATCCTATATGTAAAATAGGTCAGAAAAAATTATCTTCAACATGTAATCAATACTCCTCTCCATATCCTTCAAAGTTGTGCATTATTCAATGGTAGGTTTAGAGAGTGTTTTGGTATATTTTTCTTCATAAAGAGTGATAAATACTCACTTTAACATAAAGATAGCGCTAAACCTCATGCTTTAGTCATACCATACATCCACGGATACATATCTTATTTTTTCATATTTTTTCACGCATAGAAAACCTATTTTTCTCTATTTTTTCTTATTTATTTATCAATAAATACTAATACTTTTTTATTTTTTGATGTAACTTGATTAGAGGTGCTCATGATTATTTTCCTTTCTCATATCATCCTATGCGAACATCATTTAACATATCAAAACTCCCCAAAAGACATATGAAGAGCTCGAGATGGAACTTGTGATGACAAATTCTTTATTGATATGAAGTCGGGAAGCAAAGACAATGAGGTTGATGTAGAGAAATTTGTCATGTCTCTTTTAAGCAAGCAAAAGATCACTCGCCAATTGGAAGACAAGGTTGAAATCTTGAACTGAGAGAGAAGAGAAGAAGGTTGAAAGTGATTGAGGAGCTCAACGCTCAAACTCAAACCACTCTCATAGGATTTTTTTTGACGAATACTTCGAAGAGGCGAGGAGCTTAAAGCTCGAACTCAAGAGCCTCTCTCCAAGAACTTGATGGCGATCTTCAAGGAAGGTGAGGAGTTTAACACTCGAGCTCAAGCCACCCTCATATGCAACTCAATGGCAAAAACTTCAAAGTAGGCGAGGGGCTCTATGCTCAACCTCAAGCCTCTTTCTTTGAATTTGATGGCAAAACCTCAAAGAGGTGATGAGCTTAAAGCTCAACTCAAGAGCCTCTCATGCATGGTGTTGATGGAGAGGTCAAGAAGGGCCCTTTGCACCTCTTCTACCCTCCCTATATAGTTTTTTCTAGACAAAACGATGAGCTTTTTTTTTAAAAAAAATTACCTTTTGATTTAGCTTAAACGTTGAAAGCTCCCAGAATTTTCTAAAGATTTTTAAAACTTTTATTGTTTTCTTTTTGCCACCTTCGTGTCGCGTCATCAATGCATATGCCGTCTACACGAATCTTTTCTGCCTGCAATTTAGGCTAAAGGCTGAAAGGCTAAAGCATACGTTTTTCCCAAATAAGTCAAGGCCATTGACTTGTGATAGTTCTGTATCATGGCATCTTCCACCATAATCATAATGAAGATCACGATTTGTGATTGTGGACTTGCCATAGGATCCTTGTTGGATCTTTCTAGGTCCTTCCCCTCCTTGATTTGATGTTGGGACAATAGATTAGAGTGGCAATGGGTTGCTCCGGGTGGTAGAAGGAGAGAGAAGATGATGAGATTTTTAACACTAGCCAGGTTTTTTTTTACATTCCAAGAGCTATAATTGATGATTTTAAATTTTTTAAAATGAAAATGAAGCTGACTTGATGGGCAAGGCAAGTGCTAGATTGGTCTAGAGACACAAATTTAGTCAAGGGGGTGGAAAATATTTCGGCCCACAACTAATTGTGAACATAGAACAACTATTCACTTGGAGTTGGGGATATGACAATTGCACACAAACTATTGCTTTCTTAGTGGCACATTTTGGGTTGGTAGATGAAATCGTGATAACGATTAGTGTGTCATACCAGTTTTCGATTGGTACTATCGAACAACTTATCAGACTTTTAGAAAGGCCAGGTGGGATGATGTGTTACCTTGAATTTGTGTATCCAGAGGTTTAAGAGTTATTTTTGACACAAAAGACATAAGAGAGGCTGCAGAAATTTTAGGTTTAATTCCTAATCAAGAGGAGAAATTGACTTATGGAGAAGTAGACCCAAAATTGCCAGATATTCTCAAACTATTGAGCACATATGCAATCATGAAAACCCTAACTTTAGAGCTTTAGATAAAACACATTAGTATAGAGGATAATACTAATATATACTAAATTAGTTGTGGATGAATTCTGAGCAATGAAAACAACAAAATGAAGCCCGAGATCAGGAGCAAGAGAATGAGCAACTCGACATGAAGATTGGCTACTCGAGAGGCTAGAAAGGGTGAATGCATTATTGAATTTGGGTAAAGACGTGATGTCTAGCTCAAATGAGGAGCCTCTTGAACTTGACTTAACAACATTTGATAGAACACCATTAAAAAAAAGCAAAACAGATTCGTATGATTGGGACCAAGTGGTTTCAAGCACCGATAGTCCCACTAGGGATAGGAGTAGGTGAAGGGAGAGTATAGCAAGTGAAACCAACATCACGATAGGGAGTAACGAATTTTCATTTAGTTGGGACTCAAAATATACTTTTGGGTTAAACCAACTACGATCCTTGTTTGATATCCCTCGTCAAAGAGAGCAATCAAAGGACATGTACAATTTGGGACTAAGATCCCTATTCAAGGAGCCCAAGGAATTTGTGTGGCTTGAATTTACTCAAGATTTTGGGCTAGGGATATTATTCAGAGAAGCAATGGCTCACAATCCTATAAGACTAGCCGATTTTACTAATGTGGGGGACTATGGGACGAAGATCCTGATGCACATATGCAAAGGTTTGAGGTGACTTACATCGCCTGTGGTTTCTATATTGACAAAGAGGTAGAGATGGAAGGCTTGCTTGCAGAATAGAATGCAATCACCATCTACAATGTCTTCACCTACTATGACCTCTCCTACTTCTCCTATTGCACCATCCACTACTTCTCCTTTTTCTCATCCTTTGTCTATGCCTATGCCTATTCGTGCTGCGGTTGTTAGACCTTTTACGCAAAATCAACTATCTTAGATATGGTGGAGGAGATTTCAAAGAACTTAAAAGACCTACAAATCAAGATGACTAGAATGGAGCATCAGCCACTTAGTCCAGCTCCAATTTTAGCCCCAACTTCTTCTGCTCCAGCAAGTTCTTCTAGGAATGATCGTGTTTGTCATTGCATGTGGTGTGATAGTCCAGACCATGAGTGGAAGGATTGCCAAGATTTTGAAGAGGAAAGAAGGCTGAAGTTTAGAAGGACATGATGATATGTTTTGGAGATTCAGAGCAGTCGATTAAACCAAATTTTGGAAATGGTGGTATGAAGAAATTGTTGGAGGAGTCTCTTTTGCAATCTTCTTATGTGATGCGAGAGGTGGCAAGAGAAGCTATTGCCTATGGCCTTTAGTTGGAGTAATTGCCGAAGGACAAATATCCTTTATGGTCCTATGCACTACACGCAAAGAAGAAGGGAAAAGCTTCATCATCCGAACTTTTAGCCATAGGTGATGAGATCAAAAAAGGGACTGGATGGGATGATCGAGTTGATTTCTTTTCTATCTATGCTTATATGGCGAAATCTCAAGGATTTGAAGTGCTTGTTGAGGAAAAGTGAAAAAGAGATAATGATGAGCTTGAAGGTTCGAAGAGGGTGACTTAGGAGGAATGATCTAGTGTCTCAACCTTCTTCTTTAGGACTAGAGCGAAGTATGGCTGATGTTCAGAAGTTGTGAGTACAGGAAGATTAGAAAGCCCTGAAGACAAAGAATCTGAAGCCAAAAAAGCAACCTGGATACAAGCTAGTTTCCGACATTGAGACGACTACGGGCTTGAAAAAGGTACTTGAGGATCAGATTCTTAACTGCAAAATTGAATTCACTCTTGGAGAAGTCTTGGGGATCGCCAAAAAAGAGAAATTCATGATGTTATAATTGACATCATTAAAAGAAAACAACAAGTTATTGAAGAGCTGACACAGGATATGATCCATTGAGAGACTTTAGCAGTTGTTGAGGCTATTATCTATCAGTTGAGATTGAAGAGATTGATTCTGATGAGGAGATTATTGAAGAGTCTATAGATGGAGCTTTATGTATGCAGTCCAAGAAGACTCTTTAGTCTTTTCTTCAGCACGTATAGTACGCAAAAAATGATGATGCGCCTAGATTGGTGCCTCGTAGCCATTTTTCTCGCAGTCACTAGGCTTGTGCGACTACGGAGACTATAGTCAAGCTTGGTGAGACAGTGATCCCTTGTGTTTCTCTTTTGGATCATGGCTCCGAGATTAATGTCATAGTGTGTGGATTGTATGATACTGGAAGATGACCAATTGATGTGGATCATGGTTGACGCATACGTGCGGCCAACAATACTGCAAGACATTTGTATGCTGCTTGTTTGGACTTGAAGATTTCTATTGGAGATGTGGATGAAACTTATCATTTCTTTGTGCAGAATTCTTGTTCCTATCCTATTATTTTGGGGTAGCCATTTATTGCAGAGTCTCGGATGGAGACAGGTTCTGGATGATGGGTGCCTATGCATGGATCTGAAGCAAAGATCGAAAGAGGATTGTCCAGTTCATGACAGTTTGTATCAACCATCAGTGGAATAAGGATTCCTTGAGGGATTCCCCTCTTCTAGCACAACAGGAGAGCCGGATTTTTGTTAGGTACCATTTTCTTGTGAGACAATGGTGGTACAAAACATGGAAAGCTCTCACCTCCTTGTAGCGGCAGTTTTTCCTAATGCGTTTATGGTGTATCTACTGAAAGTACTTTATGTTTTTAGCATATTTCAGACATAACACCATATTAGGGAATATGGAAATTTTCCATAAGTTTAGGACATGTATTCAAATCTTTGGATTTGTCATAACTTGAACATTATAACTCCAAATTGAGCGCTCTATAGCTCAATAGATTTCATTTTTCAAGCGCTTTCAATGATAGGTCACATCATATGGTTTTGAGAAACTTATGGGCATGTTATCTGAGTGCCAGCTTTTTAGTATTCAAAAAATGGGAAGTCAGAGATTTCCAAACTCACTAATATTTTGTTACATGCCTTAAGCTGCCAGGCAGTATGTGAAGAGAAAAGAGAAAGAACTGAAGCTTGTAGGTGTTTAATAGGATGAAGACAGGGTAGATGGTCTCTATGATGAGCCATCATGCTCATATACTATGGAGGATCCTTCAGTATTATTGAAAAATGAAAATCAAGAATTGTCATATGTCTTATAGGTCCATTCTCTAGCGATATACTATGAATTTGCTGATTTCATGTTATAAGAAACTTTGGGTACTGAGAATTCTTAGCAAAAAGTGTTCTTTGCTGAAATATTTCAGCAAAAAGAGTTGGGTGCTATTTGTACATAGCAAAATTTGCATTTACCAAGGTATTTATAGCAAGGGCTGAAATTTGCAGATTGTAGCAAAGAAGCCATAGTACATACAAAATATAAGATAGTCGTCAAGAATGTTGTTCAGATATTTGCAATCACACCTAATGTAGCGTCTTTGTATGAGGCAGTTTGGGCTGAAGACATGCAGGCTGTAGGAATCCCATATGCACAGAGAGGGAAAACTATTATCCATCCAACAACTATAAAGCATTGTACTTGACTACCACTTTTTATACATATATGATGAATGCAATATCATGATGCTTTACCATTTTAGTTAGTGTCTTGGTCATTGTATTATACACAAGATTGTGTTTATGAGTCCAAGCTTCCATCTTGGAACATAATTCACTTGTGTAACAGTTAAAGTCTTGTCTATGTCATCATGAGCTTAATCTTCATCTTCCAACCGCCATAGCCATGCTCTAGATCCATATCTATTAACATGGTATCAGAGACCAATTGGGCATGGCTAACCTCAACTTAACTCTTCTCTATTCTCTCTCGGTCCCTTTTCAACTCTGGTTAGCTCAGTTCCAGCCCATGACTTCATCTCTCAACTCTACCTTCACTTGAGCTTCCATGGTAGCCATAGCCAGCTACACCCTATCAACTTGAAGCTCTTATATCTCACTCCGCATGTCAAATATCTTGGAGCTTCCTTCTAGAAAAGTGTTTCCCTGCTTCTAGATTTTCTTCTTGTCACCTCAATAACTAATAGCAGGCAACCATAGGCACATCATTGTCAAATTTCTCAATCACTACCATAGCTTGCAATTGTGACCTACAAGACATACCTTGCTTCTTGGAGTCCCTGAATCTCTCAATACAAAGCATATCTCCTCTTGCTTTCTTCTAGAGAATCATTCCTGAGTCAAGGCGCTCCTCCCTGGCCCATCAAAGCTCGACATTGCTCATCGTAGAGCCTCGCATTGCATCTGCAATGATTCGTTGCCGAGAATGTGCTCACTGTCATTCGTACTACTGATGCTGCACCTACAGTCCGCGATGTTGATGACCATCATAGGCCACCTGATTCAAGTTTGAAACATAGTATCTTAAGAAAGAGACTTCATATTTTCTCATTAAAACCTGACATGCGTTCCTAGGATCAATTTTCCTTAGGAATTTTTAACACCTAATAAGTGCACTTTGACTCTCGACAAACACACAAAAAAAAGACCAACCAAAGGCTAAGCCACTTTAAACCAGGTTGACAAGCCAACTCCTAAGAGTTGCACTAGTTAGGTGGTATTTATCACTAAATTCTATGACTTTGACTAGCCTTCCAAGTATTTATGACAATCTATTTTGTAGAAGTCCAATCGATACCCACACAATGTCCAGAAACTAAGAAAACCTTCTCAGTTTCATTTACATTACTTTTATAATGACTCATGGCTAGGTCTCTAAATTAGACACTAGAATTCTAATCCTAGGCTAGCTATGTCCCCCCCCCCCCCACCTCTTTCGGGGGGACCGCTCCTCATAATTTACTCATTGCCATACTTGTGGCAGTTTATCCATGAGGTTTATTTGTTTGACTTTAAGAAAGTTGTTTGAGAATATAGATTTTCTTGATCTATCAGTATACCTCTGTTGAAATTCCTTTTTATAGTTACTTTCTCCACCTTTTATAAATTAATTCATTCTATTTATTTAAAGGTAAAAAACTCAAAGAAATCATCCTAGCGTTCCAAAAACCCATGAGTATTGATTTCCCTTTAGAAATGTGTCCCTCTTCGTGACAAAACATTCATCATTGCACTTTAATGTTGAAATAATTATTTTTATTAAATTTAAATGAAAAATTCCTTATTTTCTTTCTTTGAACTAAATAAAAAACAAGATAAAGACGATTTTTTTTCTCATTCTCGCACGTTCACATACAAAGTTCATTTCAAAAACATAGATTTTTTCCTTGATTAATAAATTATACTATTGGCCCTCCTCTATTCACTTTACTCAAACAACCAAACAATGTTTATATGAATAAATTAGATATGAGATTTCCACATCAATGTTGAGGTTTTTTCTCATGCTACCACATTGATTAACATTAGAAGAGTTTTTTTTTATAAGATTTTGTATTTAATTTGTAAATATAATTCTTTCCATATTTTTACTTTTGCATAAAAAATACATCCATTTATATCAATGCTAATACTGATAAAGGATCAACATACAACCCCCTTTCATTTTATGTATCACAAATCAAGGTGTGCATATATTTTCGTTTAGCATACAGTTCGAAACATAAAGCTTTCATATAGACAATTCCTTTAAAAATACATTTAAACTATTTTTTCTCTTTTTAAAATCTCAAAAAATTTACAAAAATTTAAAAAATGTTATTTTGACTTCTTTATAAAATTTCATAATTTTTCAATAATATTACATAATTTTCTATTAGTAAAAATTCTTATTTTCTTATTAGTAATAATTTTCTTATTTTAATTTTTTTTCAGAGATCAATAAATATTAGCAACCATTCGAGGTGAGAAACTAGGCTTTGGTGCATTGTGAAAAAAAAAATATACTTAGAAAATTTTAACATCATATTATTCATTTTTCTAAACAAAGTGAGGCACTTACTTGGCAATTAGCGGGTCGAAGTTGTGTCTTTGGAAATCATGTCTTTCTGCAATCCAACCAAGAATGTCGGTCTACTCATCCCACTAAACAATGAACTCTCCACCTTCTCCTTCGTCGTAACTCACACTGATAATTTAAATTATTGGCATGTGAGTATCTTTAGCTTCTAATTAAGCTTTCGTTAAGAAGCTTATAACTAAACCTTCTTCTTTCTTCTTCATCATGGCTCCATGATGACGAATTGAGGCCAATGGGGTGAATTTTGGACTTGCATGACAGTTCTTAGAGTGTCTGACAATATTTTTACAAGAGACAGATAACTACTTAAACCTCCCCACACACACCTAGCGTAATCCTAGGACTTCATGCCTTGAATATTGATCCCCAACAAAAGAAAAAACCCCACATACATATATGCATACAACATAAAAGGAAAGAATTGTAAAGGAATGATATCACTTGAACTTGGCCACAAGAAGCTTTTGCATAGTAAGAGGCTCTCTCTAGGTGCTTAGTCAAATCTGTTTAATTCAGCACTAAAACAAAAACCCATTAACCACACACGCACCAATTAAACAAATGGCCCTCTTGGCTTGATGAGATAAACCATTTCATTGGAACATAAATGGATCTCTTGGCCTAAAGAAATCAACCAATTCTCTACAAGGACAAAGGGCCCTCTTGGCCTAATGAAATGCAACCATAAAGCACACCATTCAACATCCTACTACTAAGAACAGACCCTTGGTCCCCCACATAAACCCTATTGAAGCACAAAACTAGACCAAGGGGATGACCATTCAGATCCTACACTCATCAAATTATTAGCTAGCCCCTTGTATAAATAGCAAGGGGTATCCAATGAATATGTCATTGAAAAATCCAATGTGCACTACAAGATATAGACCTTATAGCGACGTTTAAAGCGACGAAAATACAAACAACAAAATTTGCCCCCGTCGTCGCAAAAAGCGTCGTTATTGACGACGCCATGGAATCGTCGCTATAACCGTCGCTATATGCGTCGCTATTTGCGTCGCTATATGCGTCGCATATAGCGACGCATATAGCGACGGTTACAGAGAATTTGCGACGCTGATAGCGACGACAATAGCGACGCCTGCAGTAAATTTGCGACGCAAATAGCGACGGTAACAGAGAAAAAAAAAATTTTGTGGCAGGGCAGCTTGTGCTGTATGAGAGCCATACAAAATAGTTTCTGCACTGCTGCATACAAAGCGTTTGCAAACAAAAAGAATCTATACTGAAATCATAAAACTGATAGATGAAATAAATACATGATATCGCATAAAATGCGATTGGTACAATCATAAAACAATATCACTAATACATAGAAAATGTCTACATAGATCGGGCGACTAAAAACTAAAGGTATGTGAGCGCTAAGGATCCGAGGGCGAGCTACAAATCGTCGTCCCCCGAAAGCTCGTCCCTCTGCAAAGGAGCATCAAACGGATTCTGCAGAAAAAGAAACAACATATCAATCCACCATACAATAATGCATTCAAATATCTCATGGTAACTACGGACATGAAAGATGAGAGACTTACTGCGCCGCCGCGTCTGTACAATCGGTCGATCAATGATCTGAGACCGTGCCTCTCTGCATATTGAGTCTCAAGGCCTTGCGGATCGCGATTTGTAATGGAGTGCTGCAAAGAAAACAAAATGCTAACTGTTAGAAATATGATTGTCAGTACAAATAATATCTCAAAAAAACAAATAAGCAAAACAAAAGAGAAACTTACAAAGTCCTCCAAATATGTCCTGTGGCCGCCACTCCCAAGATGATGTACCGATCCGGCCTCGATTCGTGCCCTCGCCGCCTCCCGCTGCTGACTCCAACGTCCTGGCGAATTTGTAGCCTCCTCCCTCAGTCGGCGCCAGTCCTCTGCATCTAACCACTCGGGCTTTGGAGCCCCACTCTTGATTGCCTTGCGTGCGTCGGATCGTCTATGTGACATGTATGCACGCATGCAATCCATCATCTAGCCCGTAGAGAATCTATCCACTGCGGCTGGCACCGGGAACTCCTCATGCAAGGATGCTACTATGTACTCCTTGCTCCCCTCCGGTATGTTCCTCCAATGATCCAGGACGTTGTGCCGAAAAACTTGTTGGCACAACTCCCTCATGCGAGCTATCACCCTCCTCCCCTCATCATTCATGATGATAGCTCCTGACCTGCCATCCACTAGGTATCCATAATCCCTAGGAGTGTGCCTCGTATGGGCCCTCTCCCATCTCCGTCCACGCTCCTGGGCATATCCAGGAGACCCCTGAACATCCGGTGTACCGACGGGGGTACCCTCTCCCGGAGTGCCACTGAAAGGGGTGCCACCAGAGGGGGTGCCACCAAAAGGAGTGCCACCAGAGGGGGTGCCACCAAAAGGAGTGCCACCAGAGGGGGTGCCACCAAAAGGAGTGCCACCAAAAGGCGTGACATCTGCCGACGGCTGCGCAAAAGCCGGAGTAACTGGAGTGGACGTCCCCACAGGTGTGACAAATCCTGGAGGTGACCGAGCTCTAGCTGAACGACGAGACGGAGACACCGCGTCCGTGTCTCCACAGCAGCACCCCCCTGATCCTCCTGCAGTCGCAGTCCCTCCCTCTGGCCCAAGTCGCGAGCGTCGAGATCGTCTGCTCGAAGCTGAAGCATCTGATCGCACTGAAGCTGATCTAGCGGAGCGCCCTGACGAAGAACGAGACAGCTCCTGATCTGCTATCTCTCTGAATCTCGCGAGCTGATCTGGAGACATACGTGCCATCATCTCCTGAAACTCCTCATCGCTCATCCCTCGACTCATACTGAAAATAAAGATACCTGCAGAGATAAAAAATAATGTTAGAATAATCAATTGAAACTATACAAAGCGCATTAATATAAATCATTTTTGAAAAATCCATCTTAAAATGCATATCTTATCTACCTTTATGGAAGATCTAAACAACGAATTGAGTAATACAATTCTCCAAGAATGAAGTATTCTATGGTCCCATGTTAATCTCCTGACATAACTCTGCATACACTGGAAGGTCGATAGACATGTCACCACAAAAGAACGAGTCTGCCTCGTTCTCAAAAAATTCTACGACTTCTGTATTTCCATCATTGTTAGCCGATGCGGGCTCCAAGCTTGCGGTGGCCTCCACCCCTTGTAATTTCGATCCCTCTATTTGCATATATTCTTCATCTATGCCTGGAATATCGCTTTGATCGTATACTCTCACACCTCTAGGAGTTGAAGGTATAACATACCACCATCGAGGTTGTCGGGGATTTGGATAGAAGATTACCTGTTCACAAACACTTACAAACCGTCTTCAAACCATTGTGACATAAAGCATGTCGTATTACAATTAGCAAGCAAATGACTAGAAGATTACCTGTTCACAATGTGCCGGCAACACAAAGGTGTCGCGCAAATCCGTCCATTTTTTTTCGGAATCTATTTCGAGAAATCCAGATGGACCTCGTCGAACCGTTGCGCCAGCTCCTCCAAGTACCACTTTGAACCACTGCACATCGAATATTATCATGGAGAAGCTACGGTAATCCACCGTAATAATACTTTGCAAATTCCCAAAATACTCCATCTCATCCACAACCGTGTTCGGATCCGTTGCTCGTCGCCGACTCTCTTGCTCAAACCTTGCCATGACACCACAGTCCATTGTGGAGCGCATTTTGTCAATACGCTCCACCCGAAAATGCCGTCCGCGCGACCACGCTGCACTATATATTTTGTACTGCACATTGAAACACTCAAATTAGATGTAGCAAACAAATTCAGATACGACACATTCTAAACCCCTCATTACCTTTGGACTACATCCCCTCGAGAACTCCCACTCCTCCATTGAGACCTCTGCCCCTTCGCTGGATGCTGCGATCAAGGCTCCATGCAACCATCGTGTTGACATAAACCGCGGCATCTCCTCCATGCCTTCGGGATATCGAATCGGTCGGTGACGCGTACTGCGTCGGAATTCAGCTCGCGCTTCCTCTCGATCTTGCCTTGCAATCTGGTACTTGGCGAGCCACGTCTCCATGGAGGCATGGTGCAACATACAAAAGCGATTCACTTTCTCTTCCATTGAGGCATCCATTCTTTTTTCTACCCCATTTCCAACCACCACATCTCCAGTCAGCCTGTCATCGTCCTTGAGCGTCCATAGCATTTCATTGTCTGGTTCCACCGTTGGTAGCCATTGTGAGATATGCACTAATGCCTCTGACACCAACCAACCCTCCGCCATGCTACCTTCCGGACGAGCTCGTTGTCGCACAAAGCCTTTCAAGGTTTTCATGAAGCGCTCCAGGAAGAACATCCATCGCGTATGGACAGGTCCGGCAATCTCCACTTCGTCCACAAGATGCACAAGAAGGTGAACTTGTATCGTGAGCATGCTAGTGGGCAGGTATTTCTCAAAGAGACAGACCGTCTCAACTGCTCCCCGCCTTGCGGATTCAATAGATGACGTCTTAATCTCTTTCTGTGAGATCCATTGCACCAAAGTCGACAGCTTGTAAATGGCCCCGCGAATTTCTGGAGTTAGGCATCCCGCGATCGCGATCGGTAGGACAAACTGCCACAAATGAGAAAGCATTAAGAATAATGGTCACGTTTCAAATTTCAAAATGTCCACGCTAATTAAAATCCATTCTGTTCACAAACCTGACATATCTTATGCCAATCATGGGATTTTAGCCCAGACATTTGGTCATCTTTAGAAAATGCGGACCTGAGAGAACGCATCATACCCGTCGGAGTGCGGATAGACTTGATTACTTGCTTCACAATGCGCTCTTCTTTGGTAGACAAAACCCAGGGAGCGCGAGGAAGCTGCACTCCCCCTTCAGCACTCGACTGCGGCCAAAGCGCCTCCATCTTACCTACCTCCTTTAAATCCATTCGTGACCCTATAGTGTCTCTCTTTCCTGTGATGTGGTCCCATAGCAAGCTGCCCACATTTTTGAAAATATGCATGGGATCCAACAAGTGGTTGACCTGTAAGTGGGTCCAATATGGCAACTCGTAGAAAACTGAGAACCGTCGCATTCCATTTGGATGTGATTCCGGGTTTACCATTTTCAGCTCGTACCAGCTTGCAGCGTTCATACGTGCTGGAGGTCGTCCAAGAAAACCTTCCCTGAGTTCATGATCCTCCGGCAAGAAAGTGGCGTGTCCTTGATATACCATCTTCTTCATGGTTCGTGACCTTCGGGAGTCTAACTGTGGCCCACACAATGGACATGCATGATAACCTGAGGTAACGAGACCTGCAAGGCGATCCACGACCTAGTGAATACTTGATTGAATGAAATAAAATATAGATATTACCGGCGTGAACAAAGGTCTGCTCACCTGAGCACTCTCCCAATCCCGGAAAGTCATGCATCGTCCACATGAGAATGGCTCGAATGTTGGCTGACCGCCGACCATCGCGCCTGCTCATATCTTGCACCGTGACCCCCTCCTCCCACAAAATCTTAAGCTCATCGACTAATGGACGAAGATACACGTCCATATTTTTTACTTTGTAGCGGCCCGGGACGAGCAAGCTAAGGATGAGATGTCCTTTCTTCGTAGAAAGCCATGGAGGAATGTTGTAGTTGACAAGCACTATAGGCCACACACTGTAAGAAGTCGAGCGCAGACCGAATGGGTTCACACCATCCATGGCGAGACCGAGCCGAAGATTCCTTGGCTCTCGCGCAAAGCCTGGGAAGGTAGAGTCAATGTGGCTCCATGCGCGCGAATCTGCTGATATTCGTTGCACTCCATTCGTAGACCTATTCTGCACATGCCACGTTGTCAAGCTTGCCATGGCAGACGTGCGAAACATGTGGTTTATGCGGGGGATGAGCGGAAAGTGTCTGAGGACTTTTTGAGGGATGGTCTGCCCTTGCAAGTCCTGTCGATACCTGTGAGCACCACACTTTGGACATGTCTCCATAGTCTCGTATTCATCTCGAAACAATATGCAGTCGTTGATACATGCATGGATGTTATTGTAGTCCGTGCCAAGCTTCCGTAAAACATGTCGTGCATCATCACGAGACTCAGGCATGGTGTTTGCAGGTGGCAATATATGATATTTCAATAACCTGAAAACATCATAAAACACCTTGAAAAATCCATCCATATTTACAATAATACTGTTTAAAAAAAAAACAATGAAGTCTATATGCAAGGTACCTGAATAACTCAGTCACACTCGTATCGCTCCAACCGTATTTCGCTTGCACACTTAAGAGTGCAAGCAATGTCTTCAACCGAGATACTCGGCACCCATCATATAATGGTATGGATGCTTCCTCTCTAAGCGGGTCAGATGTCTCAACATCCATGGGAATCAATGCATCGATCATTGCCTCCATCTCAGGCTCCAAGATTGTAGGCAAGTCGGGAAGGTTGTCTGTCTCCTCTGGCATTGACGATATAGATGGGCCTTGCGAGTGGTCTATTGGCTCCTGCCATCCATCCATCTCACGTCCACGAACTCTTCTAATTGGCCGCAAAGGGTGCACTCCCCCTTGGGTCGAGACATCACCCCCCTGGACACAAAATTTGCCAACAAGACCCAATCTTATTGTGTATGGTTTTCAATTAGCTTGAGAGTACAATGCATGAAAAATGCTAACTTGAAAATACCGTTTGCTGAAAATCTGCAATCGCCTGATCAATAATCTCAGGTTGAAACTCGCCAAATCGTCGTACGTGTTCTATAGACAATCGGCGTTTTCGTCTAATTGCCAACTTGCATTGAGAGCAAGGACATGGGACACGCTGATTAAGATACGACTCGCGGTCTTGAACAATAGGACCTTCTTCGTTTGCCATCTTATCTACATTACAGCAAACGAGGCTTAAATGGATAGCTTTTTGGAGATGTACGTCAACTTGCAAGTTGACCATAAACCTTGCATTGTATATAGTAGTCGAGAGATTTTCCGATGTTATATCTCGGCCTTGTATCATGCTCAACGATTTGTTTGTCCCGGTAGATAATTTTTTGTTATATCTCGGCTTTGAGTATAAGTAATCCATTTTAAAATTAATGCGCGCCATCTATGAAATTTTACAACTATAGAAATAAAATTTATTTCAATCAATTCTACTCATAGTCATAAGACCTGAGAGAAATTATCCTATACTCAATTTAAGGGATCTCCACTTCTATAACAATAATTTTGGGTTAATTTTGATGAAGTACGTGGCCGTATGCAAAGCACATTGCATACCATTATCGATACGTATATTATCTTAAATTTCATTCCCTTCCCTCTCCCTCTCCCTCTCCCTCTCTTTCTCTCACCCTCTCCCTCACCCTCTCGTTCTCTTTCTCTCCCTCTCTCATTTCCTCCCTCCTCCTCCCTCTCCCTCTCCCTCCCTCTTTCTCCCTCTTTCTCCCTCTCCCTCTCCCTCGCTCCCTCGCTCCCTCTCCCTCCCCCTCCCTCTTTCTCTCCCTCTCTCATTTCCTTCCCCTCCCCCTCCCTCTCCCTCTCCCTCTCCCTCTCTTTTTCTCCCTCTCCATCTCTATCTCTCTTTCTCTCTCATTTCCTAAACAAGCAAAAAATAAAGTGATTTAAACATCCTCCAAGCAAAAGGGAGAGGGAGAGATACAATGCACTCTCCCTCTCTTTCTCTTTATATCCCTCTCTCATTTCCTTCCCCTTCCTATCCCTCTCACTCTCTTTCTCTCTCATTTCCTCTCCTAAACGAGCAAAAAATAAAGTGATTCAAACATTAAACAAGCAAAAGGGAGAGGGAGGGAGAGAGAGAATGCACTCTCCCTCCTTCTCCCTCTCTTTTTCTTTCTCTCCCTCTCCTATTTCCTCCCCCTCCCTCTCCCTCTCCCTCTATTTCTCTTTCTCTTTCTTTCCCTTTCCCTCTCCCTCTCCCTCTCTTTCTCTCTTACTCTCTCGTTTCCTCTCCTAAACAAGCAAAGAAGAAAGTAATTTAAACATTAAACAAGCAAAAGGGAGAGAGAGAGAGAGAGAATGCACTCTCACTCTCTTTCTCTCCCTCTCCCTCTCTTTCTCTCCCTCTCTCTCCCTCTCCCTCTCCTTCTCTTTCTTTTCCTCTCCTAAATAAACAAAAGAGAACGATTTAAACCTTCAACAAGTAAAAGAAAGAGAGAGGGAGACTCACCAATGAGATATGGCGAGCGTGGGCGGCTTCTCTTTGCAACGAGGGCTCCTCCTCTCCTTCGCGAACAACGACGGTGGCGGTGGCGGTGGCGGCGACGCGGCAACAAGTCTCTTCCTCCTCTTCTTTCACAAAGCCTTGGCTCTCTCCCTCGCTCTCGCTCTCAAAAGGCGAAGAAAACAAAATGAAAACGGCGCTCTGGTTTCGGCCGCGCTTTTTTTCCCTGCGGCGTCGCTATATGCGTCGCTATATGCGTCACTATTTGCGTCGCAAATGCGACGCAAATAGCGACGCATATAGCGACGCCAATTGCGACGCCAATAGCGACGCCAATAGCGACGCCGATAAACGCCGTCGCTAATCGGCGTCGCTATTGCCCCAGTCCCTTGTAGTGGTGTCCATGACAGAGTAGGAAGATGGTCAATTACTGCATCGAGCTCATAATCCATACTAACCATTCGCAACCAAAATAGGATATGTGAGCACAACAGTCCCCACAGTAGCCTTGGACTAACATAAGGAGATAATTGTAAATACCTTGCAGGACCATAGTTAAGAAAGGCATCTTCAACAAAGGTATAATTAGCCAGGGAGTTTACAAAGCAGTTCCACTATTGGGGAATCAACTAGTAAGTTACTACCTCAAAGATCTCAAAGGTGTCTAAGGTTGCATGATGGAACATCCTTAGAATGGGGTCCCTCACACTATAGGTCCTATTCAATCAGTTGATCACTAACTGTGAGTCACCTTTTACCAATAACCGGTGAATACCGCTATGTCCAACTAGATTTAGCCCTATAAGTAAGGCCTTGTATTCTACCATGTTGTTTGTAAAAGCAATGCTTAAATACGCTCCTATTTTTAAAACCACTCAATGATGGGGGTCTTTTATGACAACCCCTACACTCGCATGTTTAGTAGATCATTGCTTGGCAAGATGGGAGCAATAAAAAGATTAAGAAGGGTGCTCAAGTCAAGATAAATACACGGAGTGAAAGAATGGTTAGTATTCTCATTCAAACGATTTCATATGTGAGAATACAAAGATTTCAATCTTCTCGATATGTTCTCATACATAAATTTATTGATTGCTACACACAAGGAAGAAGTTCAATGAATCAATTCACAAGAGAATTTCAAGTTTGGTCACAAGAGAGCTTTATATATAATGGATATGCATGAAAGAGAAGTAATTACTACTTTTGAAGCCTTTGTTGGTACAGGAAAGCAAGTCTTAGAGCTGTCATCATATGTAAAAGAAGTGATGCAATGAAACATCGATACACAATCCTAGATTCCAAGGCTTCACAAATCCACTACCAAGTGCAAACTTTTCAACCAATAGAGATTATGTCTAACACTTCTTCTTCTGGAATAGGATTTTTTTTGCCTCTCATATATGCAAACCTCTTGCATGAGCACTACCGCATGATAAGACAAGCCTATATGTTATCTCTGAAGGGCTCTATTTCGCACTGGGTGCAACCTTCTCAATGTTTGTAAGTTTTCCTTGCATCAACTCTCTACGTTGTAGGTCTGTCCGTCTATTGTTTCATGAGTCGATGAACTGCACTAGACTAGATCAATCGTATAGGCGTTAATACAATCCTGGAAACTTGTGACTAGTTGACAAAAGCCTCCACTGAGAGTTGTACATGTCGAAACTATATAATAGCACTATTGATATGTTGTTGACGTCTAGCATCCAATGATTATAGCCTAGTTCAAATCCTTCATTGCTAGCATTGATGCACAGGCTGCGTCTTCTCTCCTTTGTCATCGTTACTGCACTTTGTTCGCTTCTTTGCCGTCTCTCCGAGCTTGTCACCTTTGTCTTCATCTTCATTGTGGCCTCGTCATCACCTTCAACCATCGCCATTGCTACAACTTTGTCCACCTTCGCCTTCGACTTCTGTGTCTTCTCTCCCTTCAGCTTTGTTTGCATGTCACCTTTGTCAAGACTCCTCCGACGCTTCTTCTACCGTGTCCTCCAAGTTCGTGCTCCTCTCGTTTTTAGAGCTCATCCTCCCTAGTCCACCATCGTCCTTCTGCCTCCCTTCTGCTAATGATCTCATCGTCACCTTTTAGAATTGTTTGCTAACTCAAAAAAGCTTTAGAAAGCTTTTAAAAAACATTATTCGTATCATCAAATATGGCGACGTCGATTCCTTCCTCTATTTGAGGCGTCAAAAGTAAGCATTCTTTATTGATGTCACAGACTATGCTTCTGTCTTACAAGAACGTCTTTGCAACTTATATTGTTTCATATCCAAACAAGATTTCTCGAGGTTCTGATCATCCTAAAGAGTCAAGATGAGATCATGGAATTCATCGAGTTTGTCAAAAGTTGTTGGTTCTAGGCTCTAAACCCTCGTTTCTCGACCTTTGGAAGCTGCTGTGGAATTTCACTACTAGAAGGCCCTTTTAATGTAATCCCCATCACTTCTAGAGAGCTTTCTTCCTCCTCATTAGAAGACTCTCCCTCTATCGTAGATGACCAATCCTCACTGGAACTCCATTCATCAGCGGTGGTCTCTGACACAAGATCCTCCTGTCGGCCCTACTTCATCTTGTAGATAGTGCTCTTTCATTTTTTTTGCAGCCCCTTCTATAGCCTTAGCTCTAAAGCCCCTGTCTCCCAATCTTGTCTGGCTTTCATTCCCATTAGCCATGGTCACTCGAGAATGAGTGGATAGCCATCCCCCTTCACTGGCATCAAATACATGTCAAGCTCAAATTGAACGCCACACACCTTTACCTTGACTTTCTTTATAACTCCCAAACAATTTACTAGTACATTGTTAGCCATTTTGGCCCCAAATTCAGTAGTTTCATTTACCTCTAATCCTAAATGATGCATCAGATTTTCTGTCTCATGACACAAATCTCTGCACCTCCATCCACATATGTCTTTGATACTCTCTGCCCATTGATTTCGGCTTCCACTAGAGGCACAATATCTTTCGTCTTTCTAGCCTGGATTACATTCACATGTTTATTCTTCATGGGTCTAATGCTTACTATCTTTGACCATTGTCACCACACTATTGGAGATAGATGTAGTAGTTGTGGCCATGAAATGTTTGGCCCTTCATTTCTCATATCAGCAAGCAAATCATAAGCTCTAGTACATTTACCCAAGGAAAAATCATCTGGCTCAAAGTGTCGGCATGAGCGAGCCCTCCTCTTTTTACTGCCGCGTGTCTTTGCATCCTTTGAAGACTCTGCCTCCTCTTCCATATTTTCAACCTCCTCTGGTGGAGTAGGCTCCATCCTTTTAATTCTACGGGTTTTCTTCACCGGCACTGCTTCAACCTCTACTACTTTGGCATTCCCTTTCACATCACTCTTATCCAAACTAATCATCCTGACGTCAGAATTCTCTGGCCGCTAGACAGGCAAGGGCGGCACCTCTGTAAGTGGTCGAGGATGCTGGAGAACTTGAACCGGTGATGGAGGCCTTGGATTCGGTGGAACAAGCCTCTCCCTAGGTGGTATCACTTGTTGTCCTCTCCTTCTTGGCTGGAACCCATTTCTTGGCAAATGCCTGGGATGAGGGCAAAAGTACATACCATGGCTAGTCTCCCCACAATTATAGCAAACATACTCTCTTTCTCATCTCCTTGGACCTCGATTGCCTTCATTTGTGAGGGGAGGGGGCCGTACTCCTTGCACCAAATTCAATGAAAGGCTTTCAAGTTGATTAGTAATGCGTTGTAGGAGCTCTTGCTGTGGCATCTCTGGTTCGAGTGGGGCCTCTGTTATTTCTCTAGGCCTTGGCATGGTTGGTAAAACTTGCATGGGCTCAACTTCCCCCTTTAACTGGGCTTGATACTTCAATTTTCTATCTTTCCCCCTGGCATAAGTGACTCATTCTTCATAGGATGTGGGAAACTTTCCTATGACCTTCTCCCTTAATAGAGAGTCGAGTCCGGCCAGAAAAAAATCTTTCTTAAGGCAATTAGGTACTCTCTCTCCCTCAGCTAAGGAGGCTGTCCATTTATCCCACAATTTTATAAACATGCCTTCATATGCTTAGTACTCCCCTGGTAAGGTTTGGCGAAGATCTAGGAGCTGTCTCCAAAAATCTTTAGGAGCCTCTGTATCTTGGTACTCATGCATGAATGCGGTCTTCAGATCCTCCCAGTTACCCCTTGTAGTCTCCGGGAGAGCTTGATACCACACTCGAGCATCACCCTTTAAAGAGAAGGCCCGTACTTGGGTTGCTTCATCGTCCCAACCTGTGACTAGGAAGGTTATTTCTAAGTCATCTAGACATTCTAGAGCTTTCTAGCTCAATACAAAATAAAGATGAACACGTCTAGGCCCAAGCCATATCTTATTAAGACTAGAATAAATGGATCCACAGATGTATTAATCTCAGCAAGATGACAAGGGCCCAATAAGCCCCTTATGATATTTTGAAACCTGAGCTTTGTGCTAACTATTATATGCACGGTTTGCCCAGCAAGTGGATGGATAGGTCCGTACAAATCCCTATGGTTCATGGGATACACTTAGAGTAGAATAAATATGTGCACATTAAAGGAGATGTTATAATCCAAAATAGTAAATATTATGGGATTAGGGGAAAATAAGATCTCTCTCAACCTCAGCTCCAAAGTAGAAGACCAAAAATGTATATTTTTACTAATGCACACATCCACCCAAATTTTTTGAGCCAATTGAAAGTTATAGAAAGTAGGAGTAGTCATTTATGCATTAACTAAAAATTTCCACTACAAACTTTTATGAAGCATGTTGTTGAAGCTCTGGCCTCTTAGATCCCATCATTCGAGAGATACGAATGATTTTCTCACCACTGATTAGCGTAGCTTTGGTGTGGCCATCATCAGCCTTGTAAAGTTCATAGGCTTCAATAACTACCTTCTCAATTACTTTGAGTCTTCTTGCTAATAGTAGTTGAAGCACATCACCATATGTAGCCTCTCGCCAATACCACACACCATTGATGTGTAATTCCCCCTCCAAAAACTTATTAATCCCCGAATTTAAAAGCGCCTTCACCACTTGAAGGCGAGGCTCCTTAGCGAGTGTCTTTACACTAGACACCAAGTACTCAACACAATGCCTTGACCTAGAGACTTGATGAGAGCAAGATTTCTCTTGAAGAAAAAAAGGGTGTGTATAACTAACTTGCTTTATCTGCATACGTGTCATTTGTCGATAAATATTCTTCTTCTCATGAGCTTATTTTGGAGACCATAGTGGTACACTTAAGCAATGAATCCCTTGAATAGGGTTTGATGAAGATTCCTCATTAGTGATTCCTTGACAAACACTTGTTGAAGAAGAGGACAACTCCTTAGATGTTTCTTCCTTCATAGAAAGTGTAGAGTATAGCTTGAGAACTCCTCAGCGGGGAGCACCAAAAATGAGGACTGAAATGATGAATGGGTTGCCTCTTACCCATCCAACCTCCAATCCTCACTAAGAGAAATAAAGAGGGGCACCACCTAGCCAAAGGGAGGATAGGCTAGGACATTCCTTTTCTCAAAGAGAATCAAAAGAACAAAGACACAACTTTACAAGAGAGAATATATGTACTAGACACCATATTAGAATATGAGAGAGAAAGAGAGATGACATGAGAGGGAAACAAGAGGAGAAGAGGTAGAGGAAGCTTGTCATTATGTATTCATGAAATGAGAAGATGAAAAGAGAGGGAGACAAGAGGAGAAGAAGTAGAGGAAGCTTGCCATTATGCTACATAATAAAAGAACTCACTCATAGCTTACCTCAAAGAGATGGACTAGCATGAGGGTATTCTAGAGTGCTCTCATGTGCTTGTCATTGGCATCCTCTCTTTACATCTCTATGGGCTTCTTATATAGCCTTCATGAGAGATTAGATTAAGCTAATCTTCTTGATTAAAATAATCCTAGATTATGTATGGCATCTTTGAAAATATGGAGAATAATGGATGGGACAAGTCTCCACCTTGGTCATCATGCAAGAAGCCAAGGGTGGTGGTAGACAAAATAGAGAAAAGGAGCTAGATTACAAGAGGTGGATGCCCAAAGCATATTATTATAATATATTTACAAGAAGGATAGAATGGAAAGTTGATGTGGTGAAAGAGAGAAGAAAATTGCATGTAGCCAGCAGTCTGCGCCTTCATAACTTCAAATCGATGAAGAATCTAAAAAAAGTTTCTTTTGCAACTTTGTAGACCAGGTTGAAACCAATCGGGCATCCCAAGAATTTTCTTGAAATTCTCTTTCCCTTGGGAGTTATTGAGATTATAAAAAATGGCTTTCTAAATTTGCTCTGACTTTAGTCCCCCATATATATATATAAATACATCTAAACATGTGATAGAAGGGGTCCATGCTTGTAAGCTTTTGTGTAAGATCCAAATGATACCATGATGTGGATATTGACTTGTGTACTAGGGTGAGGTGTCCTCTAATGATGGTGATAGATTCCAAATCTTAGTGATGCAGGTGAAACCCACGACTAGTTGGAGGCTAGTCCTTTGAAAAATCTATGCACTCACTCAACTCCTAGGTGTAATCCATTTCCATCTTCACTAAGATAACCATCCCTTTTACCCTTTACATTGACATCTGTCCTAAGAACCTATTCCCTCCATTCGCTAGAGTTATCATAATTGAGAAGCAATGTAGTATACCTAGTGCTTGAAGAGTAAACCCAAAGTGATATGGTAAGGCTCTTGATAGGGGTTTTGGCCAAATTTTGTGGTAGAAATCCGGTTTGTAAAAAACGTGGATCAAACATAAAGTACACCAAACCACCACTAGATATCTAAGCATATCTAACCACAAGGAGTAGAAATGCTACCCCCTTTGAAGCATTAGGCAATGCTCTATATCTACACTTTGTTGAGGCTGATGGAGCTACAAGTAAGGTTGGTTCTAATAAAAATGCTTCAAGGTAAGTTACCCTCCTTCATCCCCTTGGCATCCAATGGTGTGTAGTTTTTAAGCTTACTAGATAACGATGCAAAACATTATATTTAACCTTCTTGTAATCTTAAGCCTTTTCCCTAGGCATTAGATTATTCACAAACTAGTGGTTGCAACTATGAAGGTATAGGAGGTACCACTCATACATTTGCATCAGACATGCTAAAGCTTGGGTTAGTAGGACAAGCCCCTAAACTTTGCATCCCATACTACCTTGTTGTAGGGCCTCCAATAAGCCTTATTGCAACCTTAATTACATGCCAATATTTCCATACATGCCATGTAACTGAATTCCTAGTTTTGTACACATGGATGTCTTGGAGTAGCTAAAGCTAAATATGCTATCCATTCACTAAGAAATGTTATCTCACAACACCCATTGCTAAATATTCTATTCATTCATTAAAAAATTCACCTTAAGCACTACTCTAGGTGTACTTCAGCTACATGATGATATTTGATGTATGACTAAAAACTGGCATTTTTCTCTTTTTAAGTAGATCATTTCTATGCTTGGGGACCTAGGCCAACTAAGGTTACAATAGGCCCTAAATGGCATATTGCAAGCTACTAGCATCCTTAGGTAGCAAATATGAGAGGATATTGTGGAGTGCAAGTAGCTTTCCAATGAGGAGTTAGAGGTAAATATTTCTGTAAAATATAGTACACATTGAGACCTATACTCCTAGATGAGGGCTCTACATAAGTGTCAAGATTGTGGGAGAGAAGGAAGGAGTCTCACTTGTAGCTTTCTTGCTTGCACAATGGGGGAATACACACAAGGGTGGAGGCTGAAAAACAGTTTTCCTCTTCTTAGTTGTGGAAGCCAAAAGAACTCAAGTACAAAGAAATAGAAGAACCCTAGATATGGGTCTCAAACCAAACTCAACTAACTAAGGTGGCATACTAACTGAGCCACGAACTAGAGTAGATAAGGATAGATATCATGTAGCTATTATTCAGGGGCGGTGTACCAACCGCATCTGCAACTGACAAGTCGGTGACATAAATACACAACGGTCACCCTGGCGTATCACGAGTGGAGCTCGATATGTCAACACTCCCCCTCGAGCTCAATCCCAATTCCTGCACACCAAGCAGGTCTCTGAACTTGCGCAGCTTCTCTGCGCCCAATGCCTTCGTGAATATGTCAGCTGCCTGATCCTCTGTGCTGACATAAACTAGATCAATAAGACCTAGTAAAACCCTCTCTCGCACATAGTGATAATGCACCTCAATGTGCTTTGTTCTAGCATGATAGACTGGGTTATTTGCCAAGTGTATACTACTCATGTTGTCACAATAAATGACAACTGGCCCATCTGTAGACTGATGCATATCATAAAGTAGCTTATGCAACCAAGCTACCTCACATGCAGCCATTGCTGCACCCCTGTACTCAGCCTCTGTGCTCGACAAGGCAACTGTAGGCTGTTTCTTGCTGCTCCAAGTGACTGCAGCACTCCCAAAAGAGAACACATATCCACTGGTAGATCGTCTATCAGAAATACTACCAGCCCAATCAGCATCAGTATATCCATGCAACTGTATCTGAACCCCAGTCTCATAAAATAGTCCATACTGCAATGTGGACTTCACATACCTGAGTATGCGTCTAGCCGCATCCAAATGCGGTTTCCTTGGAGCCTGCATAAACTGACTTACCAATCCAACAGCATAGCTCAAATCTGGCCTGGTAATAGTCATATAAATCAAACTTCCTACTATGCGTCTGTACATAGTAGGGTCTTCCAGAAGCTCACCTGCATCTGCGCTCAGCTTCACATTCTGCTCCAAAGGAACTGAAATAGGCTTACAGCCTATCATCCCATATTTGGACAGCATGTCCAATCCATACTGCCTCTGCAAGAGCTGTATCCCACTTGGTGATCTAATCACCTCAATGCCCAAGAAATAACGCAGCTCTCCCAAATCCTTCATCTCAAACTTCTGCTTCAATAGCATTTTCACATGAAGGATATCTTCATCACTGTCACCTGTCATAATCAAATCATCAACATAAATGACAAGTAGCATAATACCTTTCTCTGTTTTTCTCACATAAAGTGAGAAATCTGCCTTGGAAATCTGAAAGCCAATAGTGACAAGATACTGTCCTATCTTGTCAGACCATGCTCTAGGTGCTTGCTTCAAGCCATACAAGGCTTTCTTCAACCTGCAAACAAACTCAGGATGAATAGCATGCACATAACCTGGTGGCTGCTCCATATAGACCTCTTCTTGCAAATCACCATGCAAGAAGGCATTCTTTACATCCATCTGATGTAAAGACCATCCCTTTGATGCAGCCATAGCAATGACTGCTCTTACGGTTGCCATCCTTGCAACCGGACTGAATGTTTCTTCATAGTCAATGCCATATGTTTGTGCATACCCCTTGACTACTAATCTTGCCTTGTATCTGTTCACAGAACCATCTGCATTGTGCTTCACCTTATAAACCCACTTACAGCCAATTGCATTCTTACCTTTAGGCAAAGGTACCAATTCCCATGTAGCATTTGCTTCCAAGGCATCCATTTCTTCATCCATGGCTTTCTCCCATTTTTCTTTTCCCATGGCTTGCTCAAAAGAAGTGGGTTCTGGTTCCTGTATCACCTTGACCATATATGCATAGTGAATGGCTGTAAATCCATCATATTTCAGCCTATCCACAGGATACCTAACTCTGGTAGACCTGCGCAAAGTGGGTTCACTCCCAGGTGCTCTCAAAACATCCCTGGTCTTCCTTACTCCAGGTGTAACAATAGAAGGAATACCCAACTCATCATCAATGCTCTGTTCTGAGCCACTGGATTCACCATCCACATAAGAGTGACCTGCATTCACATCAAACATGGGCTGATCAACCTTCTCTTTTCCTTTTCGTGATACCTGCATACCACTATCTCCATTGCTTTGAGAAGATTCTCCTGATCTCAATCTGCCTGTCCATGGCGAAGAATGTGAACCACTGCTAGAAGACGCTCCAGGTCCACTAATATTTTGTGATTGCTGCTGTGAATTCTGTGCAGCATTACCATTTTGTGCATCTACATCATCAATCACATTTACTGGTTTATACCAGCTACTCATCTCATCAAAAACAACATCTCTGCTCACTGTAAACTTACGAGTAGAAGGGTTATAGCATCTATACCCTTTTTGCTGCAGAGAGTAACCAAAAAAGATGCACTTCTCAGCTTTTGGATCCAACTTGGATCTCAACTCATCTGGCACATGTACATAGGCAATGCAACCAAAAATTTTCAAATGAGAAATATCTGGTTTCCTACCAGTATACCTCTCCTCTGGAGTCATTCCATGTATTGCTGCAGTGGGAGTCCTGTTCATTATGTAGACTGCTGTAGCAACTGCTTCAGCCCAATAAAAATCTGGCAAGTCTTTTTCATTGAGCATGGCACGAGATACCTCTCCAATATGCCTGTTTTTCCTTTCTGCAATTCCATTTTGTTGTGGGGTATAACTGCATGAATATTGCTGCTTTATGCCATGCTCCTGCAAGAACTTTGCAAACTCATTTGAGAGGTACTCTCCCCCTCCATCTGACCTTAGGCATTTTATTTGCAGGCCTGTTTCTTTTTCAACCATAGCTTTAAGAGTTTTAAAATGCCCAAAAACTTCACTTTTCTTTTTCATAAAATACACCCAAACTTTTCTGCTATAGTCATCAATAAAACTGACAAAATAATGACAGCCTCCAAGAGATGCAGCTTTAGTAGTCCACACATCAGAGTGGATTAATTCCAATGGCTTCTTACTCTCTTGAACATGTCTAGGAAATGGTTTCCTTGCCTGTTTTCCAAACTGACAGGCTTCACATACCTTATGCATTTCTGCAACCTTGAATTTTGGCAATCCTGCAACAATATTTTGGGCCTGCATTGATTTAAGTCGCTGTACATTAACATGACCAATGCGTTTATGCCAGATATCAATATCTGCAACTACACCGGTCCCATGTGCAAACATTGCTGCACTCAATTCAGACATGTCTGCATCCAATGTAAACATTCTGCCATTCTTCTTTCCTTTTGCTATCAAGCGACCTTTATTTTTCATATCCTCAACAAAGCATCCATGAGGATTAAATCTGACCTGCAAGCCCTGCTCAACCATTTGACCGACAGAAACCAGATTCTTGGTGATATTCGGGACATGAAATACATCGGACAGGTATTTCTTTTTCCCATCCTGCATAGACAAGGGAATTTTTCCAATCTGCACAATAGGATGTGCAGTATCATCACCAGTCTCCACAAATCCTGGTTTTTCCATTTTCCTTGCATCCTCCATCCATTCTGCATGACCTGTCATGTGGTTTGATGCACCTGAGTCAACATACCACACATCGTTGCTTTCTTCTGCACTTGTCACAGAATTGTTCATGTGCTGCACCATAAACAAATGCTCATTTCTGTCATCACCCTGTCTACTAGAAGATGCATAATTTCCTTGTTGCAGTTTTCCATTCATGATGTCATTCTGCTTTTTATAGCAGTCTTTAGCCATATGACCCATTTTACCACAATAGTAGCATTCAACATTACTGTTTGCATTTTGGCCTCTTTGCCATCCACCACGACCTCTTTGGCTCCCCCTGCCTCTAGAGTTACCACGTCCTCCTCCATAGGACTGGTTTTCTTGAGTTTGCTGCATATTCTGATTTCTACCACGGCCTCCAAATCGGCCTCCTCTACCTCTGCCTCTACCTCTTCCAGCGTTTGAGTAGAAGACAGCTTCTTTTGAAGTTCCTCCTGAAGAAGATGCACCACCATTTCTCTGCTCCTCAGAAATTAGAAGAGCAATCAACTCCTCAAAATCAGGAAATCTTTCACGAACTGAAATGGATGTCCGAAACTGCGCATAATCCTTTCCTAGACCATTCAAGGTCACAGAAACTAAATCATCATCTTCCACTGGCAACCCAATGGAAGCAAGTGCATCTGCAATCTTCTTCACCTTCATGTGGTAGTCATTGATGCTCATATTTTCTCTTTGCACATTGTGCAACTCTTGCTTGAGCTGCATTTTCCTGGCTTGCGTATTTGTGCTATACATCTTTGACAGAGTATCCCATGCCTCCTTTGGCGTACTTGCATCCTGAATATGCACAATCATAGAGTCTGAAATACTGATAGACAGCCAGTACATAACTTTCCTGGCTCTCTCATGCCATGCTTTGAATGCCTGCATTTGCTGTTGATTGGGAACATCAGGAAGAACTGGTTCTTCTTCATTTCCTGCAACAAATTCCCAATATCCTTTTCCCATAAGGAAATTCGTCATTCTAAACTTCCATGCTTGGAAGTTGTTCTTGTCAAGCTTTTCAGTGACAATCTGTGAGAGAGAATCAGACGCCATTACAGAATATTGCAAAAAGTTCTGTCACTGCAAAGAACACAGCTTCACCCTCACAAGGGCAAATCTGCAAAACTGGCGAAAGTGGTATTTGACCACACAGTCACTTCCTAGTGACGATTTTGCATAAACAGAAACCAAGGATGATTCTGTAACTCCCAATGTCTCTGCACATAAGCATACGATGCAATTTCTACAGAAACTTTTCACCGACCTGTAGAATAGTGGCTGCACAGCATAAAACTGGGCCTTTTCCTGAGTGCGTGCAGAAAACTTCCACCTCCAAAACAGGCCCCGAAATGGCCTCAAATCAAAAAAATAAGGTCGCCAAGGGCTAAATCCCTCTCCCCCAGCATATACTGCCCTCTTGCTTCACCGCGAAGGGCGTCTCAACCTGAGACAATGCACTCCTGCACTTTCCGGCTGTGCTACCTGCAGAGATCTGCTCCCAAAACAGAAAATGAAGGCAACACTGCTCCTCTTACCAGAACACCGCGAGCTTGGCTTGCTTTCTTGAGCTCCTTACCACGAACAAGGCTCTGATACCATGTCAAGATTGTGGGAGAGAAGGAAGGAGTCTCACTTGTAGCTTTCTTGCTTGCACAATGGGGGAATACACACAAGGGTGGAGGCTGAAAAACAGTTTTCCTCTTCTTAGTTGTGGAAGCCAAAAGAACTCAAGTACAAAGAAATAGAAGAACCCTAGATATGGGTCTCAAACCAAACTCAACTAACTAAGGTGGCATACTAACTGAGCCACGAACTAGAGTAGATAAGGATAGCTATCATGTAGCTATTATTCAGGGGCGGTGTACCAACCGCATCTGCAACTGACAAGTCGGTGACATAAATACACAACGGTCACCCTGGCGTATCACGAGTGGAGCTCGATATGTCAACAATAAGATGCACATGAATGACTATGAGCTCAAATGTTTTAATCTTAGTTTATGTAAAATATATATGTTTTGTATATATGTGTATAAAACTATACCATTTCCTAAATCACGACTTGTGGATCTAACTGGAGTCCTATGCTAGAGCAACACAACAAGACAAAGAATGATCCTACAATAGGCGATGTCACACAATAGGACCTTGCAATAAGGTAGGATTTTAACTGTAACTATAAATTTATAATGTTAAAAAAAGTGTTTTAAAATTACCTTTTTGTTTATCAATGTGTATAGTGAGTCGCTTGTTGAGACTTCAAGCTCAAGTTGCATGTATGTCGGACATGACAACTACATGTCTAGGTATCTCTAGCATGTGTGCATCATCGAATAAGTTGAGTTATGACTTAGATGGAGTTATTAGAGTAGTATTGTTTGAACTACTTAGATCAAGATGTATTAGGTTACTTAGCAAGCATCAGACTATCTGAATAATGAAGGGAGAATATGAGAGCTACTAGCTCTGTGTTATCCTATCTCTCTCTCTGTCTCTGAACATGGTATCATAGCATGGTTTTGCTAAGAATAAGCATGACTGGAGCTAAATAGGGACTGCAATCAATGGCAATCACAAGTAAGAAATACCAACTAGTTGAGTGTTGACTAGTTAAGCACCAACCAGAGCAAACATGTGTGCTACTTGTACGTCTATTCAGCATCAACATGGGTAGCAACGTGGAGGATCAGCTTGGATCAATGTAGATAGCAACGTGGACTACATATATTAGGCTTGGCTTTCTGGTTGATAGCGTGGAGGACTAACTGCTGCAGATATTGTGCATTTTTTCTCTTGCTTGCCAACGTGGACAGCATCTGAGCTATTGTAATGCTTGACTGCATCACTCAAAGGTGGTACCTCTGTGTTGAGGCCTTATGAAGAGGAGATAATGGCAAAAGATATAGCACTTGAGTGTGCTTATTAAAATCAGGGTCAAGAAAGGGCAAATTTGTGTTTTTTTGGGCTAATTGGCACCTAGTTTAGAAGTGATCTAGATTTGCAATTTATTAGTTGTCTGATTCTTGGTGAGTGATGAAACTATAATGCTTATCAAGCAAAGAATGCTTGAATGATATGCCACTTGCATTGACCAAGGTCATGGACTGAAATGCATATGCTTCGGAGCTAAATGTGACCTAGAGTATGAGTGGTACTATGCGTTGAGAGCAAAAGGCACAAGTTCATGGAGCCCTTGTACATGAGATTGAGAGCCTATGGTTTTTTACTGGAATGCTAAGTTAGTGATCAACCTGTGAGCTACAACAATATGCTTTCTTAATGTTTATGAATCATCTTGAGGGATGAATATCTTTTGAGAATATTTTGGTTGCATCCTAGAGGTAGTAATTGTGTTGTCTCCATTGTATGTGCAGCATTACTATTAATAAATTGAGCTTCTTTGGGTCTACATTGGGTACATGATTATAGTCCACTCTTATGTATGACTAAAAGGTCCAGCCATATTCAGTGATTAATGCACAAAGGAATAGAACTTGGACTCTGAGCAAAATGTTGGCATTGAACTTGTCATGCAACTTATGTGGCTGAATACTTGGGCAAACAAATTGGAGGAATAGTTGCATGTCATATGCTGTAAGGAAGTCTGGACAAGTTGTTTTTCACTAACAATAGCTCATTGAAGCATGACTTGTTGCTCATACATGCCTCGATGTTGCTATATGATTGTCTTGCTATTTGAGTTGCTATGAGGACAAACTGTGAGCTAAGGTTGTACTGAATACTACAATTTTTGCAACTTTAGATAGTTGAAAGTTATTTTGTTACATGAATACGAGAAGCTTGTGTTACTATTATAACCATAATGCTTAAGTGTTGATGCTCAACTGAGAGTATACATGTGGGAACATGTTTGGAAAAGTTTAGAAGCTGAGATAATGTGCCTATGACAATGAATTTATTTTTGAAAACAAAAGGACCGAAATTATCATGAATATACATTGAATATAATAATTATTCTAAGCAAAGTGTATCTTGGCTCTTGCAAGGTGTTAGGCAGTAATAGGTTATTATTGCATTGAATATATTGAATTGTTAAGATGGCAAATGCAGAGAGAATAGATAATATAACTCAGATAGTGAGAGACAAACTTGATAACAACAATTAAGCTATTTAAAATTTTCGGATGGAGAACCTCCTAATTGGAAAGGGTTATTGGGATTTAGTTACAAGTGTTGAAGTTGAACCCGAACTTCCAGATAGAAATCCTACAATTGAACAAAGACCGGCACAAAGAGCATGGATGGAAAGAGCTTTACGAGTGTTGCATTGGTTGTCCTTGTGCATCTTGGATGCAATGGTCATGCAGATGATGAATTGTAAGTCACCAGAGGATGCTTTGAATATTTTGATGCGGTATTATGGCATGACCACTAGTGGTCGCAAAATCCAGCTAAAGCATAAATTCAACAATATGGATAGGAAAGGTCAATGTATACATAACTATGTGACCAAAAATTAAGACCATTGCAGATTAGATAGCGCTAGTCAAATCAGCAGGTTGATGTTGTTGATGAGGATTTAGTGGCCGTTACTCTAAATGGTTTGGGACATGAGTACAAATCGTTTGACACCTCTATATCCATGAGGGATGAAATGCTAGACTTTAATGAGCTGATGTCATTGTTGATCCATGAAGAAGTCAAATTAGGGTTAACTACAGGATCAAGTAGCTCTAATGGCAAAGATGCTATGTTCTATTCTAATCAACAAGGTCGTAGCAGTTGAGTAAGAGGGTTTTCTTGTAGATGGGGAACACAACAACATGCATCTCATAGTAATAACACTCTACAAGGTCAACAAGAAAGAGGTGTTGGTCATTCTAGAGCAAGGGGGAGATCCAGCCGTAGGGGCAAAGGATCCTGGTAGTCACATCATACTCATGACAATCCGAATAAAGATAATGATTGTCACTACTATGGCAAGTATGGCCACATTGCCAAACAGTGTTGAAATAATCAAGCTAATAAAATAGGAAAACAACGGGGACATTATGTATCAAGTCATACAGAGGATGCTTCCATTGACAAATTGTTTGCTATGACATATGTTCAAAACCGTGCACCTGAGGATGCTAATATAGATAATGTCTGGTACATTCATTCTTGAGCTTCAAATCACATGACATATCATGGTGATTGGTTTACAAATGTGGTTCCTGAAAAGAATGGATGTGTGTACAAGGGATGATACTCAGCACACCATTGAGAATAAGGGTGCAGTACCCTTGGTCATACATGATGGGCAGAAGAAAAGTCGGCATGATGTATTGCATGTGCCCTCGATTACAAAAAACTTGTTATCAGTTGGTCAGATGATTGAACAGAACTTGCACCTTCAATTTAATAAACATGGCTACTTCATAGAAGAGTTTGGTAATGGATGTAAGCTCATTGCTCAAAGTCACAGATATGGTAGAATGTTCACATTGGATGGAACATTACCTCAGCTTCTAAAATCAGTCATGTTTGCACAAGGCCAGGGCACCGTTATAGAGATTTGGAAATATGGCACAAAAGAGTTGGTCATGTAAATATTCAGCCGCTGCAAACTATGCAAAGAAAGTAGCATGTGACAAGTTTACCAAAGTTTGCATACAGTGAGATCGATCATGTCTGTGATGCATGCCTGTTTGGCAAACAATCTCCCTTTCTATTTGTAAAGCATGTTCGAAATAGTATGAGACCATTACAGTTGATACACTCTGATGTATGGGGACCAGCCCATAATGCCTCTCTGGGAGGATCTAAATATTATGTGACTTTTATAGATGATTTTAGCCGATATACTTGGGTATATATCTTGAAACACAAGGATGAAGTGTTTGATGTTTTTAAAGAGTTCAAGAGGAAAGTTGAGAAGGAATTTGATTGCTACATCTCATGTTTGAGATTTGATAGTGGTGGGGAATATGTATGTAATGAGTTTAACTAATACTTAACTATAAATGGCATTCACACACAACTCACATGTAGTTACACCCCATAGCAGAATGGCATGACTAAAAGTAATAACAAATTTCTTATGGAGATTCCTCGTGTGATGGTAAATGAACAAAACATGCCACTGTACTATTGGGCTGAGGCTGTTATGACAGCCATGTATGTGTTGAATCGAACCCCCACACTGCACTTATACATGACATGACTCCATACCAGAAACTTTATGGGCACAAGCCTCTGACATAAGTCACCAAAAAAGTTTTTTTCTGTATTGCCTATGTTCATGTCCATGATGAGAAATGTAAGAAATTGGATCCTAAAGCACACAAGTGTGTGTTCATTGGTTATGCATAGGAGGGGAAAGCATATAAATGTTATGATCCATCTACTAGAGAGATATTTTTAAGTAGAGATGTCGTCTTTGATGAAATGGCTTCATGGTATGCATCATCTAATATTGTGCATGCTGCTCATATGCCTTCAGACACACTAGTTCTCCTATTATTTCGCAACAAAGTGCTTATGTGTCCGGGCCTACAGGTGGTGTGTCTTCTAATGTATCTCTATGGATAGGAAGACTGAGAAGTTTTGGATCACCATCCACTGACACCACTATGTCAATGAGGGGGAGTGACGGGAGCTCTCTAGCTCAACCCCCGAGACCTATAGACCGCTTATTGGTCAAGCCTTTCAAATCAAGCAGCCATGGCTACCTCTCACATAGCCGACGCGCTATCCCTACCCATGGGGTGTAGTGAGCTTACCTTGATGCTCGATTGAGTAGCTTCCTCTCTCTTACACATCGGTAGCTCCACGATCCTTGAAGCAACCTCAATCCCTCTCCATCAAGCTCCATCCTCCATAGCCACACAAGACAATAGAAGAGAAGTGAAGAAGAGAAGATGAAGAGAGGAGATAGGGAGCTTCTTCTCCTCGATCCCTCACTCTCACACACTCACTCCCTCACTCAAGCACTCACAAGAAGATAAGAGAAGAGAAGAAGAAGAAGAAGCTTTTTGCCACACACCGAAGAATGAGCTCTCCTTCATCTCTTGAACTTTATATACAGAGCCCTAATTCCCATTTGGACAGTCATCCCCTTTTTACATGGCTAGGCCCTTTTTTCCATTGTTCTCCTATCTTCGTAGCTTCCTTCCTACCGCTCATCTATATTTACAATTTCCACTGGTCAAAGCCCGACACTCTTAAAATAAATCTTCGTGCACCTTGCATTCTTTTACAAAAGTATTGACTTGTGCTTTTTCTTGGGCGCCTTTCCTTGCTTTAGGAATTTTTCACACTTCTTTTATTTCCCAATTTTTCTTGACATGCCTTCGTTCTCCATTCCGCTTTTGCCTTGGCTCTGTCTTCTCCTTTAGATTTTCCCAATATTCCACCTTGTTTGTTTGAGGGTTAACATTACCCCCATCCTAGTTGAGTGCCAATCCCATGGCACTTGTTGGGTAGTGAGTCAGACTGTGTTTCTGGAGTAGCCAAGTGGCTTTTTGAGTTTGTGTACAAGCCTTGTTGAGAGGTGTGTTGGAGGGATTTATGGAACTTGAAGGCCTTTGAGTTGGAGATGATCCCTGGTGTTGGAGGGAGGTTGAGGGGCATGCCCATATTTGAAACTAAAATTGATGTTAGATGTTAGGCTCAGTTTTCCTATATTGTTCCCCATCAGTTCCTTCATTCACTTTCCGATTGTGAATGTTGCGTCCACCCCTTGGTGGGTTGTGCTTTAGCTGATGGCACATGGTGGATCTGGTAGTAGGGCCTTCGGTTGTACTTGGAAAGAAAGGAAATGTGCATTATGTGTGGGTGTGTCCCACTATCATGTGGTGCATTGTGAGCATGCTAGTCGGATGGAGCTTAGGGTGACAAGTCTAACCACAGGTGAATAACCACATGCGAGTGTTACCTCCCTAGGTGTGTCCTGCCCTACCTCCACAGGTAAGACTTGGTCTAAGGCCCATGGGAAGAGGAAGGAGAACTCAAAGGGTCAGGATTGGAGCTCTTGTTGTTGCTAGATAGTTAACTCTTGCGGCCAATTTAACGGGGTACTGATCCTTGCGTGGCGGCATGGGCTCGTCAGAAAGCTGTTGTGGTCATGCCTGCACCCTCTATTGGGCTTGCTCCACAAGTTTCTCTCTTATTCTTCTTGTAGCAATAATGCGCTTAGAAAATTGGCTACCCTCTGGCTCTTCTGGGGGTAGATTAGGTGAGGGCAGACTGGCCTCCCGGATTTGCAGTTCTTCTTCAAATGCTTGTTCGAGATCAGGCCCTTCGTCGGTGTCTTATTTCATGGGGAGTTGGATTGGGGGTGGGTGGGGCTAGTCTTGTTCCTCGAATCCAAGTTCCCTGAGCTCATCGATGGGGAGGCTAGCTTGTCACAAGTAGCTATGTTGTTACTCCTTTGTTATGCCCATGCCAATTGGAAGTGTGCACTCTTGCAGGCCATACCTTAAAGTGTTGCTTGTCAGTTCCAGCTTCCTCCTCATTCTCTCCACCGAGTCCTCACCTTCCACTTGTGTGACATGAAGCACAGTTCTCAAAAAGGCTTGCCTCTACTTGTTGGAGCCCACTTCAACAACCTTAGCTCTGGACTCTGCGAGGAGCACCCTCTCACATTTTGATACTGCCAAGCGCTCTATCAATCCCCACACTCTTTCGAGGTTGCATTCCTCCCATTGCTGTGCCTTTTCTTCCATGTCTTCATTACCCCTCTCCATCTTCCGAGACAGCATCATTACCACCTATTGCTGCTCGCTCCAGATTTCCATCATTTGGGTCTTCTCCTTATCCCAGTGGGTCAACAGCTCCTTGGCTATCCTCCTACCTTGCTCAGCATAGTACTATTGGTAGGCTTATGTGATCACTTCTGATAGATCTTTAGTAGTTTGCACACAACTTTCAAGCTCTGCCCCCAGTACAGCTTCCTCTCAGTCATGGCCATGGCCATTAGTGCCTTCACCTCCTCCCGTGCATTCTTCAGGTCATCTTGTAGGCTTCTTGTGGCTTTGTCATGGCCTCGGTTCCCATTTGTGACACGGCTTCTATTTCTATGTCCATCCTTCCTTGCTCCTCCATTGCCATCCAGAGCTGGAATACCAAGGCATCCTCCTGTTCCTAGTGTTTTTCTTTTGGTGCCTGGTCTCCTTCTTGCGGGCTTCCTATAGTTTTGCATGCATAGCTTCCACTCGTGCCATTTGCTACTAGAGCTCAGCATATTGCTGGATGAGCCACTTGTGGCCCCGTTGCTCCACCACCAAGTCTTGGGCTTCATCCTCTAGTCTTTGCCTTAGGTGATCTTCATTTTCTTGAGCATTCTTTTCTTGGGCATTGAGTTGCTCCTTCAAGCTCCGAAATTCTTTCTGATGCTTAGAGGCTTGCCTTGTCATCTCTAGTCGTAGGGCTACCGCAACCTCTCTTTTGGCCTCCAGCTCCACATCAGCCTATCGTCTTCTCTTCCTTGACCCTCTCTAATTGGGCTAGGAGTTCTGCCACATAGGCATCATAGTCCACAGCTAGGGGCATTGTTGGCAGTGCTTTGGTGGATACTTGAGCTTTTGCTACTTTGAGTCCTACTTGGACTCAGCGTCCACCGTAGACAACCTTTTGGCTCCTATCCCTGGTGCCATCTCTCGTACTTTTGTGACCAGAAACTCCATCATGGACATGAGTTGAGTGGTGTCCATGGCAAATGTGGCTCATGTGTGGTGGAGGTGGCGGTGGCAGTTCAAAGTGTGAGAGTCGAAGTGAGGGGGTGCAATGGGGCCTTTCCCTTTCCCGCGAGACAACTAGGGCTACACCTTCGTGCCATGGGCTCAAGGTGGCCATTCCTCTGGAACCATAGGCCTCCTCCATAGACCTATGTATGACCTCCACCATATCTTCATCTTCCTTTCTTTTTAGCTCTTCTGCCTCACTGTCAACTCTTCTCTTTCTCACATCTCGGTCCTCTTGGACTCTTTTTGGGCCTTTGTCAACTCGGCCCATTCTTCCCTTGTCATCGTTTCTTTTTTCTCCTTCTTCAGCTTTGATGGGGTTCCCTTCATCTATGCCTTCGACTCTCCTTGGTTGAACTGCGTCTCCTACTCTTCCTTATGACTTATAGCCCTTTCGCTTGAGTGCACTTGTTCATAGTGAGGCAGTTGTTTTCCCCTACTCCCTCTCCACCTTCCTCTGTGTCTTTCAAGGCCTCCTAGATGATGGCCGTTAGGATCCCACCCAACCTGATGGTGGATGCTTTGGAGGAGGACTTCTTTCAAATTACTCTTGATGTGGAGGTCGCGGATTCTCCTCCTGTTACCATTCTACCAGTGGTCAAAGCTTTTGCTGAGCTTTTAATAGTTTTGTGCACGAAGGTGTTCCAATCTATTTCATCTCGGGATCCTATTGTGATGCTCTCCAACAATGGCACCTCGATTCTATTCATAAGGGAATTGTACCTTTGACTAGAGAAGAGAGCATGGACCATCTTTGCCTACAGCTTGATCTTAGGATTTGGAATATCTGTTTAACTTACCCCATCCACTGTGCATATGGCAGCCTTGTTCATCCCTAGCATGATGTACACGTCCCTTTTTGGGTATCGTTCATTCCTGCTAGTTAAGCCTAGGGCCTTCTCCACACCTTAGGGCTCAATTCCACATCTACTTGGTGGGCTTCTTCCCCTTTCCTAATTGTCACCATGCCATAAAATAATTTCCACATTTATTCATTTCCAAGATCTTATGACACTTTTCCTTGATTTCACCTTTCTTCGTGTTTACCCTCTCCCCCCTTGGGAATGAGAAGAATCCTCCTAGGATTGGACATGGGAGAGGCAAGTCATTTGAGCATCGTAGGGTGCTATTTACTTGGACATCAGCCAATTAAAGAAATCAGGGTCGTATTCCGATTGGGCATGACGATCGAGATTACGAGGACTAATGAATACATGGGTAATGTAATTCAGGACATCGGTTAGAAAGTCACTCGAGTTGATGCGGCTAGCCACATGTAGCTCTTCTTCCGCAAGGATAGGAACAATGTAAGGATGGGCCAAGACCTGATCGTCTAGATGTTTGGAGCGAGTGGTAGCCAAGACCCTAAACGAGGTCAGTGCTACATAAGTCGGGTCATACTTAGTTGTCTTGATGGTGCGTTGTTTCTCATCATTAGTCATTATTTGGCAACCTCGCTTCTCCCATTGGAGACGTAGGTCACCCCATTTTTGTAGGAATGAGGAGTTAGAGTCAGTGAGGTGAGTAAGTTTCTCAAACTCAATGGTTGACGTAGGCCTTTGGGGCTTGCGGTAGGATGTAATTAATCATCTGATGAATGCGTGCTCTTTTGATATTTCACCATTATTGATCAACTCCTTTGAGACTTTGGGGGATGCTACATTTATAAAGTTGTATTCTTCCCAACTGTAGGATAAGGAATGAACCTCAGAGGAAAGGGGTTCATCAAGCAAGCAGAGGTCAAACAAGTCTTTCATAGCTCCTAGCGAGCATGGTAAAGGTGTTATCCAAGAGCTCGATGCAAGTCACCAAGTCATCTCTCCCGTATTCTCAACAAGGTCCTTGGCGACCGATAGAAATAAACATCACTCCTAGGAAGGCCTAAGACCTGTTGGTGGTTGGGGTGGAATTGAGCTAGATAGTAATGGTTCGAGGGGTGGCGGACTAGGTAGCGTTGGATCTAAGGATAACTCCGTAGTCCGATTCGTGTATCCAGTGTTGCTTTGGGGTACTGAGGGTGGCTCCAGTGGCCTCGAAGGTGCATTACTTCCCTCTTGCACAGTCACTAGGGTGCCAAGTTCTCTAGACTTAGATGATTCTGGGATATCGAGCTACTGTTTTGGTCGATATGTTGCTTGGATGTTTTTGACTGCAAACGTCACGGGTTCTATGGGCTTTGCAGCTCAAGTTTCCTGGGTGTTCCTTGCATTAGCAAGAGTGGGGCTTCCTGGAGATGGGGTGGCAGCCGATGGTCCTGGTTGGGCTATGCTTCTAGGATCTCTCATCTTGGACACCCATATCTAGGTGTTGCCTTGGTAGTATCCTTGGGCTCACAACAGATCTTTGGGAATCCATCGTGGCTTGATTGTGCATCTATGCCTATAGCGTCATATTGGTTGCTTAGGTTTCAAATGATAGATGTTGGCCCTACGAGGCCATGTTTGCTTGCTATGCATAGGCCGTTTTTGGTGCTTTGGCACCCATTTAAGTGTGGGCTCTGCAGCCTTGGGAATGCCCTTAGTTGGCGGTGGTTTTGTGGTCTGGGTGGGTTGTGATAGCTTACAACCCCCTCCTTAGGCTTGGTCCTAGGTGGCTCTATCAGCAGCATAGCAGGCTTTGGTGGAACCTTAGTGCCCTTGTTGCAAGCTGTCACAATTCAAACACTGCCAATAGAAAGGTGAATCCACTGTAGATCGTAGTCCACGTTGTAATGTGCTTGCTTCTTGAAAGTGAATCCTAATAGCATTTATTGACCTACATCCTTTGTATTTGGCAAAACATAGAAGATGACTGGTAGGCTCTCAGATTCGATAGAGACTGCAATCTTGCACTTCCCTAGGAGTGAATATGACTTGCCCCAGAATGGGCTAAGTTTAGCATTGGTGGGTTGTAACTATGGCTGACCAATGAGGGTCCAATGAGCATAGGTCAAGATATTGAAGTCAACTCCCTCATCAATCAAGACATCAAAAGCATGTGTTTGCCAAGCGATGGTCACGAGCGATGGTCAAGATGTGTAGGTATGTTGGTGCTACTACCTCTTCATCCTCGTCCCCTAGTTTGGTGATGGTGGCTAAACGGACATTAACAGGGGCTTCCAGCATAGGGGGCTCATGCAGTGGGTGTGTGGGAGGTTAGTACTTCTTTATGTGACTTCCATTAAAGAAGCCTATATGCCCTCACCTTTACTATCGGATTCTATGGTGTCTACTCCTCCCTGGTCTCCCCACTACTGGAGTAGTAGTCCTTGTACACATCATGAGAATTGGCTTCTCCTATTTGCTCGTCATCCCCCAGACTCTCATCTCTGGCATGTCCTTGGTCGGTAACTAAGACCCAATTGTACATTAAGTTTAGGTTATGCACCTTAGTCCATCTCCACTTAGGATCGTTCATGAGGTCTCTAAGAGGCTTGAGATTAGCAATGGGATTGCCAGTGCAACTCAAAAGCCAAGGAGGTTCTAAAGGCTGTTGGAAAGCCAAACGAGAGGATGGTGTGGTAAGAAAAAAAGATTGTTGCAAACTTTTGTGAGTTTGATCTAGCAAATTCTCCATGTAAAGTCAAGCCAGATGTAAACTTACTACACTTAATACGGTTATCACTAATGCTCACAAGGAGTTCAAGAAAATCCTAAGGACAAGTTATGTTGTAGAACCTACTAGTGTCAATTGAGGAGGAAGTGAATGGTGGAAACATGTGTAGAAACCGTGCTCCAGAGTTCATTCATATATTGATGGCATCTTGATAGAAAGTGTTATCATAGATCCGGGCTCATCCGTAAACATTATGAGTATGGACTTACTGGAGAGGCTTGGTTTGCCAATTCAAAAGGATGTTAGAACTATCCTAAAAATTGCTGAAAATAGTTTAAGATTGCTCAAAGGAATGGTCTCTTTAAATGCATGCGCATGTTGAGTGTGTTCTTGATTTTTGTTTTATATCTAATTTAGTAGGAGACCAAGATAATAGTTTTTTTGCCAAGACAGTCATGGATATTACACTCTGATTATTTGGTAGGCATCCTAGTTGGTCAATTGATCTTTGGGCATGGGTTGAGGAGAAAGATTTTGGATAATTATCCTAAATTCCCACTGAATGAAAGGGCGCCACCTCCCACTACAGAATGGGGGGCACTTGAGGGAACTTCTGCACAACTAGAACTCCTCTGAGATCTAGTGAGTTTGATGAGGGTTCCACAATGGAGGAGATCTATCAAGTATGTTTAAATAAGCCGATAGGGGCAAAGGATTGGATACGTGGTACTGATTTAATAGAGTGGAATCTTGGGACTCTTGATAATCCCCATCCAATCAAACTTGGTAATTCAAAAAATGGGGCATTGATTTCATTGGACCTATGAGTCTTGCGGCACAGTACTCCCAGGCATGCTACATCATTGTGGCAAAACTGATTACCTGACGAAGTGGGCGAAGGCAAGAGTCACTAGAAAGAACGATGCTAGAACCACTGCAAAGTTCCTGTGTGAGCAGGTCTTTTCACAGTTTGGTTGTCCAATCGAACTAGTGAGTGATCAGGGCACGCACTTTATTAATGAAGTGATATCCCACCTGCTCTCAACCTTCCTAATCATTCATAGAAGGTCCTCGCCCTACTACCCTCAAGCAAATGGCCAAGCAGAGTCCACGAATAAAATCCTAGTCAACATGCTTACTAAGATAGTATCCACATCACGAAGAGACTGGGATAATAAATTGATGGCGGCCTTGTGGGCCTATCGTACAGCTTAGAAGACGACTTTCGGACAGACGCCCTTTAGGCTGACTTATGGAACGGAGGCCATTCTACCCTTAGAGTTCTTTGTCCCTAGCTTAAGGATAGCAACTCAGGAGCGTTGGGAGGTAAGAGAAGCTTGGAGTTAGAGCGTCTCACGGAGACTCGACTTTTAGCTACCCACGCTCTGATTCGTGAGAAGGCACAATGAAAGATGTGGTTTGACAAGCATGTCAACCAGTGCAACTTTTATCAAGGAGACCTTGTCCTACTATACTTAGTGAAAGGTCACAACCAGAAAATGAAATTTTGAGAACTGGGACCTTTCCGGGTGCGTGCAATTAGTAGAACGGGCAATGTCGAGTTGGAGATGCTCGAAGGGGAAGGAATAGGCTTCTTCAATGGCAGTCGCATGAAAAAGTACTATCCTCCTTCCCATCCATTGCACGAGCCACCTATGCGTGAAGCCCCTGTCAACGTCTGCATGGCCAAAATTACTGAACTAATATATCAAGATGAAGAAGTAGTAGCACCCGCCTACCTATGAATCATGGTCACTGCAGAACAGACGTATTCTTTTGATGCCCTGATCGACGAAGGTGCCGACTGTAATATCTTGACGCATGACCATTGGACACGCATCAGTCTGCCTAAATTATAGCCCACAAGCGCTAAACTCAGCCCATTTGGGGGCAACACTTACTCACTCTTAGGAAAATGCAAAGTGGCTGTCTCCATCAAGTCTAAAATTATCTCGAAAGTATCCCAGTCGTCTTTTATGTATTATCAAACACTAAAGGGGCCGGTGATAAATCACTATTAGGCTGCACTTTCAAAAAGCAGACGAACTGCAATGTGGACTATAACCTAGATCGCATCCATCTTGCTGTAGGAAATGTGCGCATAGTAACTACTTTCAACAAGGGTCATCTTACGCCTCCTACAACTGTAGAGCCATGGATAGAGAATCCCACTACCAAGCCTAAGGAGAAGGGAAAGGATATCTCACCCCATGCTCCAACTGCTAGGATCAAACCCACTCAAGCCATTCACATGGCCAAAGAACCCATGCTCATATGGGTGTCAAAACGGTGAGGGCCACCTCATTGTAAACTGCAGAAACATGCTTCTAAACGCAAAAACTATCAGTTGCAGCCTAACAAGCAACTCAGATGCTATCGACATAGGTGCATTACCACACCACGATGGATCTCCAAAGATCTCTTGCGAGCACAAGGATACTATGAGGGCAACCCCTGGATATGGGTGCCTAAGTGTGGACATTCAAGAAGCTCAACTCTAAGCAACCCCACTCCAGCTAGACAGGCTAGCACATACAAAGCACAAACTGCAAAGAGCATTGAACCAAAACCAGTGATGATTAATGACTCCCAACACATTCATCGTCCCAAGCTGGATGCCCCAACATTATCTAGGTCAGAGGAGTTGCACACCCCCATGCCGACTTGAATAGAATGCAGCACGCCTCCTATGCCACTGAAGCCCACTGCAGCATCTCAAAGTGCTCCAGAATGCAAAGTCCCATCTATGACGCTAGCAATGGAGTCACCACTATCCAGCCCAATTGCACCATCACCACCACAGGTCTTAAGCCTTCATATGAAAGAAGATCTTTCCTTTCAGTGGCCAAGGATCTCGCTGAGACCTCGGGGAGTAACGTAGTGACATGCAACCGGGAGTTGGATGACACCTTCACCACATCGCTAGGAGCTATGAGAGGCTTGACCTAGGACTTCTTGACAAACCCCTTGCTTCTAATGTTTGTGCGTTGCCATGCACTTGGGAAGACTACGAGTTTATGACTATCAAATTTCTCGAAATTGCCGCTGAATTAATCGCTAATGGAGAAATCTCAAAGAAGCAAGCTGTTCTCAGAAGACTAATCACCTCTTACCACAATCCTGCTCGCTCTACACCTGAACAAGAACTAGAGGATCTCACGTAGCTTGCCAGATCTGCTTCTTCGTTCTTACAACCGTGGTATACCTTGTGACTCCAATGGGAGAAAAAAGACTATCGTATCATGGCCAATGCTGAGCAAAGGAGGGCAATCAAAACAATTGAACACAACCCTACTTATGTGGCACCTCTTTCATTTAGAGTTTTGGCCATTACACGCAACGTACACTTAAATGATAAGGTATTGGCCCTGACCAATTCCTCATGGAAGAGGAGTTGCATGTTGCTAGTCACCTCAACTCCGGGGACATCTTTCATGATGTCTTCACCTACATCACTCAAGCTTCCATACGACCATGCAAACTTGATCGTCATGCCTAGCTTGAATATAATCCTAACCTTTATACTTGGCTGTTGGCCAAGTAGCTCACACCAAATAGCCCATACGAGCCTTCCTCCTCCCCTTGCTAATCCTAGGAAGGATTCCCTTTAACACTTGAGGAAAGGGGGGAACGAATGAGATCCAAGTGATGTAGCAAGATGTATAAAGGATAAAAATGATCAATTGAATTCAAATAGGAAAGAATGCAAGGAGGAAATAGATGTTGGTTGTGAATTATTTCCAAGTTTCATTCCTCTGAATTAGCACGGCAAACTGTCACATGCATTCTTTCTTCAGTTTTGCTAGTTGGAGCCCCAAGAGGAACACCAAGGAAAAGGGAATTCTCTTGCAAGAAAATCTATATTGTAACATCAACAAGCTTTTTTATTATGTTTTATATGATCACAATGAAGAAAAGAACACCAGGCACAACAAATCTTCATGCAGCGTAGATCTCCCACGGATTTGATAGAATCAACCATATTCTTCAATATCTTCACAAAATCCATCAATAGAACAAAGAAAGCAAAGGAATACACCATCTTTGAATGGAAATACATCACATAGTATTCATCTTCAATATCTTCATAGTCTTCTCTCTCAATCTCTCATATACAATCACTCTGTTTTAGTAGAATTGGCTATCTCTGACTCTCTCTCTCTCTCTCCATGAATAATACATCATCTCCTCACTACAATCTCTCAAAATCACTCTCAATAATCCTTCTTAGGTCGTGGATACCCCTCCCAAGAGGTATGTCTGATATGAAGAGTCACCAGAGCCACTACAGTGTCTTTTCATAGCTCACTACTGTCACTTCACTTCAGTCTTCACTTGAGTCTTCAGCAGCTACTTCTTTCACTTCTTTCAGCTCTTTTGCACTTGTATTCACCTCTTTCCAAGGCTAGAAAACTTTCCCAAGCTACTCATACATTCTACAGAATGCATACAGAAGCATACAAAACAATCACAGTACAGAGACAATACAGCTACAGTACAGAGACAGAAGCTCTACAGAAGACCTACAGAAGGTTACAGAAGGTCATCAAAACCTCATAACTCATACTCAAACCATTCCAAACTCTCAAAAACTATTCAATAACCTTTCACAATATCTCAATCTTCATCAATCATCAATCCATCTCTCCTTACAAAAGACAATCAGAACAAAACAGAAGCTATACAGAACCAATCAGAACCTATCAGAACCTCATATCTCCACTAATAAACATCATGAACTTCCAAACATAATCAATATCATCCAAAACACTCTCAAACCACTTCCAAACCAATCAATCATCTCATAAAATCAACCATTCAGCTCTCAAATACAACAAAAATCAGCCAAAAAACAAGTCATTTCAACACTCAACATATCCCCACACTTAATAAGGAAGCGTCCTCGCGACCCAGGAAAAAGGGAATACAAGCTCATTCAAAAGCTCAACTTTGATCTTCAATATATCTTCAAAAGCAATCCATCCAACCATGACCCCAACTTATCACCTAGATCTAATATAAAAAATACAACGAAAGGAAAACCCTTTATACATTAACACTTCTTATCAAACTAGAAAACACAACAAACTTGTAAAGGATATAAGAGTTTTCTTCTGCTTCTTCTGCATCTTCAACTCTCCAACCACGACCCCATCACCACAATTCTTCAAAAATGTAGCTCGCATGAAATCCAATCCAATAGGCAATCACCACGTTCGTATTACATAAAGTAACCCACAACACAAACACTACACACAACACAATCATCTGAATGACTCCTCCAAAAAGAGAGATTTTCATTAAAAAGCATCCACCATATATTGGAAAAGGTATCAATGAAGATGATCCCTCTTGAAAGATTGGTGATTTCGGAAACGATCCATAGATAAGGATTCATCTACAAATGTTTTGGGAGGATTTTGAAAAAACTGAAGACAGCACATCCTTTCCAACAGGACAAGGTATCTGCTAGGCAAACAAAGGGCATGAAAATACAATATATCCAACTGCTGGGAATCAATGCTCACATTGACATTCATGCACAACTTTGGAATAGGCTTTGAATCATTATGAGAATGCCTATGCATATACGCCAGATACCAAGCAAAATGAGCAGTTAAGCTCACTGAAGGATCGGCAGACTGTGAATACTGCTGAGCAAAATGAATATAGTTCTGATATGCTTGACTGGCAGCTGTCCATTCTCCTGGAATTACTGGCCAGTTTATCTGAGGTCCTGTAAGGGAATCATTCGAGCTCCATCCCCGTCTTTTGGAAATCTGATGATCAAACCCATCATAGTCACTAACCAACTGAGGTGGTTGAGATATAGAAGTGTTAGGAGATGGAAGTGGAATAAGGAAAATTGGATGAAGAGAGGGGTAGGAAAAATAATAAAAGGAAGAATAGTTTAATGAAGGAGTGGCTGAAATTTGTAGGGAATCAAAAAGGGTGTTAACTGATAAATAGGAAAGGTAGAAGGTACATGAATGGATGGTGAAGGACATGGTGGAGAAGGGGAAAATACTCTATCCTCAATAAAAGAACAGTATGTAAAAATGGGAATTTGAGGAAAAGATGAAGGTTGGAAAAGAAGGGGTAAGATAGTGGTGGAATTAGTTTGACATAGGGAAAGATATATATGATATCGGTGAGCCATTTGTTGGTAATACAGTAGGGTAGGAACAGAAGCTCCTAAGAGAGATCTTCTATGATAGGCATCAAAAAAGGTAGAATCAAACGGATTATGTTTGGAAAGATAAGCTAAGAGATGCACCCTCAGTTGATTAGTGCTCTGGGCATAGGTAGGGGCTGTGTTCTGTCTTTGATTCAGGACCACAGAATCAATCATGGTATGCCAGGAATTATCAGGGCAATTAGCCACTTTGGAGGAGTAACTCTGAAATATGTCATCTATTCGCAACTCCAAATGGTTGACATACAAAACAGCTTGTAAAACCACGTCTCCCACATACCAAGCCATATCCACTTCATCTGGAATCAACAAGTCTCCTCGTAGATACATGTATGACATCAACATGGTATCTGTCGTGACAGAATCTTCAAACACCATCTTTACCACCTCTGTCAGCAACTCAGCAGACCAAGCCCCACTCCATCCATCCTCTGGAAGAGGTAAATCCATCGTTGAAAGCTTCATGTAGAAGGCCAACTTCTGTAATTGGTAGTGGACAAAGAAAGAATGGTCCGAAGGAACATATTCCTGAAACTGCTCAAATATAGACCATAGCAAATCCATCCTGGATTGCAATCTTTCCACTTTATCTTGGAAGAGAGGACATAAGGTAGCCTGTCTTTGAAGAGCAGCCAAGTCCTGCTGTGAGAGAGAAGGGATCAAGGGAACATGAGGGCTTGGAGGAACAGACAGTGACTTTGCCAGTTGATCTTGCAACTACTTGATTTGGGAAGCTTGTGATTCCACTGTGTCATTAACAGTCTGTAAGGCTGAAAGTTTGACATCTAAAAGAGTTTGGAACTCTTGCGCTTCTTTGGACATCCTCTCCTTCTCCTCTGAAAGGCTAGTAACCTCTGATTGAGCCTCTATTAACTGAATCTTCAAAGAAGATATCTCATCTCTTTGGGTTTGAACCAGTTGGGTTTGTTGCTCCATCTTCTTAAACAAATCTGCCAGGGTATCCTTAGCAGAGGCTAACTCGGATATTGTCTTATGCAACTGGTCCTTAGACTGCATCAGCTCTTCATAAAAGGAAGCGTACAGCTGTTGAACACAGGCTGTCACTGACAATTCAATGGAACTCTAAATGTCTTTACAGAGGAAAGGAATAGCATCTCCCGAGACTAGACTGTTCAGTGAGGGGACTGATATATCCAACGAACCTTCTCGATGTGCTCTGAATAGGTTATTACATGTGAGATAACCAGGGAGATCACTGCCAGAGGTAGCAGGAATGGGCACTGAAGGAAGAACTGAAGGAGCTTTATTCGCTACCCGCTTCAAGCGTTTGCGCTGTATGACCAGGGGAGGCAGAGAATCCAAATCCTCTATATCAATTGGTTCTGACTCATCTGAAGGTGGAGGAGGAGGTACTGGATCAGATGGAGGAGGTGGAGGCACACTCTTCTGTAAACCTGAGTAGGTCAAGAAGGCAGACAAGTACGATCCATAGGTGACATTGGTAACATTGCCCCTGGTGACTTTGACGAAATGTTGATCCATCTTAGTGAGTAGGTAAGTGCTCCAATCAATGGCTACTCCTTTTAACACCATTCTTGAAGCTGTGAAAAGCTCTTTGGACAAGTAATGGGATGGCGTTTTTGTAGGCATAAACCTGTCCTGGAGAAACTGACAGACCAACTTCCACACAGGATCAGTGATCATGGAAAAGGAAACTCCTGAAGAGTTGATCACCTTCTTAACATCCAGCACTTCCCTTGTCTGCTTTTGCAAGAGCTTCAAAATCTCTTCGTTAGAGAAAAGCTGGCAAGTGGTAACAAAGGGTTCACCTTTGGAGGGAAGAGACAGAGCCTTCCCTAGGCCTCGAGGTGTCAAAGTCATAGAAATACCCTGGACCAGTCCCGACTTCTTGCTGTAAGAGGCCAGAAACTCATCACACATCGATGGATCCTCTGGAAGCAATGGAAAGGAGGCAGCCACAAAAGCAGCGAGTCTCGCCTTCGTGAGAGGCTCAAAAGTGAGTAGGGAAGACTAATCCCTACTGACTAGTGGGACATACTGGATAGGGGGAGGAGCGTGAGAAGGTGCCATTCAGATGGTTATACACACACCACAACACAGACAATCAAGGAGAATGCTTGCAAAGCAACAGACAAAAATCAAGGATAAGATATCAACCAAAACGGTGAAACGTGACTCGACCAGCTATCCCCAAGCAAACCACAGCCTAGAAAAAATTCGACATAACCTCTAGACATATGCGACCGAAAGCTTCATGCTATGCAACAGGCAAACACCCAAATCCCCGTATCAGGCAATAAAAGAAAAAAACTACACACCGTACCCTTAAACGTAACAAAGAAACTGAACCAAATCATAACAACAATCCACACATATCAAGACCACAACTTTGATAAACAGGTGTTTGACCATGGAGAGAACTCCGAAGACGTCGCATACCCATCCCACGAAACCGGGTTCATTAAAAAGGGGAAATCCACTAACGCTAAGCTCAGTCTGTATGGCAGCTAATCATACTCACTCTTGGAAAAGTGCAAGGCTGGAGTTTCTATCGAATCTGAAAGCATGGCAATGACCTTCTATGTGTTGCCTAACACTAAAGATGTATGCACAGAGTTGCTATTAGGATGAAACTTTAATAAGCAAGCTCATTGCAATATCAACTACGAGTTGCAGCTTATCCACCTAGCCGTGGGCAACATCCGCATAGCTATAGCTTTTAGCAAGGGCAGTGTGACTCCTTCTAAGTCCGCAAAGCCACCGGTAGAGAAAACCACTGTCAAATCTAAGGAGGGGGTGTTGTGACTCGTCATAACTTGCCAAGCCTCAATGCCAACCCGGACTTCGATACCCAGACTGGGTCTCTAAATGCAAGTTCATTTTTAAAAATTGAGGTGATGTGGAGCGCTTTTTTGCCAGCACGTGCTTTTGTGACGACGGGTTCATTTTAATTAAAAATATTAAAGTGCCTCTTTAGCGCACTTAGCGCGTGCTAAGTGAACGGCAGGTTAATTTTTAATTTAAAAAATGGTGTTTTTAGCGCGAACGCACGTGCCATGGTGGTGGTTAGGGTTTATTTTAATAATTAACTATGAGTTTTGGGGTAGCTGAAAAAACTAATAAAAAATAAAAGGAAAAATACCTGGTAGTGGGTGTATGTAAATGCAAAGAATGTGCTCTTCTCAATCCAAAATATTTGGATTTGTTCGATATTTTTAGGTTGTGTTTTGAATAAAAAGGATTTTTTTTTAAATTGTTGATGAATTTAGGTGTTTCATGAAGTATTTTTTTAGCTTATAAAATATGACAAAAATAAGTAAAAATGTTAATGGAATTTTTAGGAATTTTTCGAAAATTAATTTGGAATTTTTTAACATTTTTAATGAAGTTTTTTATTTTTTTATTTTTTGAGTATTTTTAAAAGAATTTTGAATGTTAAAATGGTTTGAATTTTTTTTCTTGAAATTTACATGTTAGAAAAAATAGGCAATTTGTTGCAGAAATAGTAGGAATTTTTCTAAATTTTTTTGGAATTTTTTCAGAATTTTAAGTGTTTTTAATGTTTTTTTTTTGCTTTTTTTTTGTTTTTTTAATTTTAAAAGGGTTTGCGGGTTTGTGAATTAAAAATCTGGGAAAATACCCAGAAAGAGGCTGCGTGGCAGCTGCGTGTCAGCAACGGGCTAACAAGCTCCTGCGCACGATCCCGCACACGAACACGCACAAGCAATCTCAATCACGTACTCGCGCGTACACACCTGCGCGTGTGTCGGCGTCTCGAGGGTATCTGCGGGTGGGACGGGGGTTTATGGAGGGGGTGGTGGTGAGGTTGCTGCGGGGCTGCTGGGGTAGGACAGGGGGCTTACAGGAGGGTAGGGTGGTTTTGTGTGTTTGTGGTGGGAGAAAGGGGGGCGTGTGTGGGACTGGGGGCTTGGGTGGGGTAAGAGGGTGGGTGTTTGGTTGTGCTTGGGTGGGGTAGGGGAGGGTTGGGTGGAACAATGGGGGGAAGGGGGGCTTAGAGGGGGTAGGAGTGTGGGTGTTGGGTTGCAAGGGGAAAGGGGGGTTTAGGAAGGGGTTGGTTTAGTGGGTGGGGTTAGGTGTATAATGGGGGGGAAGGGGGGCTTAGAGGGATTAATGGGTGTGTGGGCAGTGGTACACATGGCGGGTCACCAGGCAGGGTCAACGGGCGCAGGCGGGCTCCACGTGGCGAAGGCGGAAGACCGTGGCGGGCTCGGACGTCAGCGGCAGCATGCAGGCGGTCTACACGGCGGCCAGGGCAGGGGCAGGCAGAGGGCGCTGTCGGCAACGGGCGTCGTGGGCTGGAGGCGGGCGACACTGCGGGCTCCAGAGGCGTCGTCGACGAGGAGGCGGCACCCGGCGGGCAGGCGCTGCAGGTCAGGCGAGGGGCGGCACCCGGCAAGGAGGGGACGACCGTGGCGGGCGGCGTGCAAGACCGAGGACGAAGAGGGAGGGGGGCAGAGGCGTAGAAGAAGGGGGCGGCCGGGCAGTACGGCGGGGAAAAGGGGGGGAAAGGAGAGGAAGGAGAGATGGAGGAGGGTAGGAGAGGGAGAAGAGAAGAAGAAGGAGGAAGGGAGGAAGAAGATGAGGAGGAAGGGAAGGAACAGAGGAAGAGGAGGGAATGGAGGACGAGGGGAGAGAAGGAGTACGTAGGGAAGGGAGAGGGAGAGAGGGAGGGAGGCGGTTAGGGGGGAAAAGGGGTCGGGGTAGGGGGGGGATAGGGAAGGGTGGGGGTGGGGTAATGGGCGGGAGGGGCCCATGGGGAAAGGGTAGGGTTAGGGTTGGGGTGGGTAGGGGCCCAAGGGGAAAGGGTGGGGGGGGGGGGGGGGGGGGGGATGGGTGGAATGCCTAGAGGCGCCCGGGGTGAGTCCATGGGAAAGAATGGGCGGGGGGCCCATGAGAGAAAGGCGTACCCCCGTCCCGCGCCCGTGCGCGGGGCAGGGTAAAAAAATTTACTGCGACGGGATCGGAATAGCACCGGAACGTCGGGACGGGTCACGCGGACGCGACCGGGACGCATGGAGATGCGGAAAATTGAAAACAGGCGCGTTCACGCGCGGGACGAGTCGCGTGAAAACACAAAAATAAAGAAAAATTAATATCTCCCAAGCCGGACGTCAAAACAAAATGTCGTAAAAACAAAAAGTGGGCAGGACGACAGGGGGAAGACATGGAAAATGTGCCAGGGGGTTCGGGGGGGTAAAGGACGTTCACGTGCAAAAAACGTAAAAAACGGATTAAAAACGCAATTAAAAATGAATAGCGGAAAAGCCGTGCATCGGAACGAGGTGCAGGAGAAAGGAAAAATGCGCTAAAGGACGTGCCCGACAATCCTATCACATCAAAACATGGTTCGAACTGAGATAGGATGCGTTCACATGGGAAAAACCCAAAAAACAGACCCGAAAATGGGATCGAAAATTAATATTGGACGAACCGTTCACCGGAATGTCATGCAGTAAGAAGGAAAAATGTCACAGGGTTGTTACGTCAAAACGCAGTTCCGGCGGAAGTAGGAGGGGTTCACATGCGAAAAACACAAAAAATACGCCCAAAAACACATTGAAAATTTAATAATTAATAATCCAGAAGTCGAAAGAGGGTGGAGGAAAAAGGAAAAAGGTAGGGAAAGGCACCGTGCCACACAACTATCAAATCAAATTGGAATTCTGATGCAAACAGGGCAGGTTCACATGGAAAAATGTCAAAAAGACGCACGAAAAAGTCTTGAAAAACCACAAAATTAATATTGAACAAACCGTGCATCGGAATGACATGAAGTAAAAAGGAAAAATGTCAGGGAGAAAGTTGTTGTCACGGCTATGACATCAGATCATGGTTCCGAAGCAAGCAAGATGCGTTCACATGGAAAACCGGCTAATGTACGCAAATGCTTCAAAAATTAATAACTCGAAAACCGTGCACCGGAACAGGGGTAGGTAAAAAGGAAAAATGATCAGCTCAAAGGGAGGAACAGGGTTATAGGGTTGGATGTGGACTTTGGGGAACATAGGGTACATTCACAGGGCAAGACAACAAAATCAGGGAATGAAGGAAAACTGCAAGGGAACAGCCCCGAGGGTGGGTGGAACATAAATGACTGGGTGGGAAGGGACACCATCAAGGTAAAAACAAGTCATGGCATAGAGGCATTAGCAGATTGAGGCATATGCACAGGGGGAGGCAATGTAGACGCGCAGGGACACATCCCCACACTTAAGACCTTAACGGACAGGGTTAACCGAGCAACAGGGACCTAGGACCACGCAACAAACCATCCACTAACATCCCCACACTTAAAACATGAACATCACTGAGAAACAGAAGGTGTAGGGTTAGAAAAACTTAGCCCATGTTGTGAGGATCAAGGTTGATTGTCGATGGCACGTCATGCATTGTTGTCGGCTGCAGGAGGTACCAAGGCATCCTCACAGCACACATCCGTCATGGCAGGGACCACGCAGCAGCACCCAGGGAGGTAGCTGGTTGAAGGAATCGTAGGAAATTCGTTTCGATGATGAGGAATTTTGCACTCAACTCACAGGCACTCAAATGGAATGAAAGAACTGTCACTCGCCCCAGGAATAATAGCACTCGAGGAATAATGATTGAAACCCATATCTTATACCCGGTTTAGAAATCGATAGGGGAATGGTGCAGAGAGAAGTATGCCAGGGTGCACAGTTGATGGTGCATCAGTGCGTCCAACTCGTCTGGTATAAGTGCAAGGAGGAAGGCAAGGGAGCCTTACAGTGTAGTGTACAGAACAAGATGACGTGTCTTGTGTTGACGGCAGAGACCCATCCCATGGGTGCATAGGGAAACAGGAACATACCTGACCCCAAATGTCGTAACGTCCCTCAATCTCACCTCTCGGTAATTGATTGAAGAAACTCCAGTCACACTCAGCCCACCCTCTGTCTCACGCTCTGCTGATAGATACACGAGGGTAGCCCTTTCCTGAAACCCATTGATGTAATCCTCACGGTCACTTGTGCAAAGGTTGTATGCCTTGTGCGCATTTGATGGTGCAACTGTGCATCCCGCCCTGTGCTGGCATACGGTGCTAGAAGGAAGGCCAGGGAGCCTTATAGTGCAGTGCACAGAAACAAATTGTGCTTTGTGCATTGAGAGGCCCATCCCGTGCATGCAACACTTCATTCACACTTCTCACCTCTCATTTGATTTGAAGGGAAAAGACTGGTCACTCGTCCCACCCTCTGTCTCACACTCTGTTGATAATTACAGAGGGCAACCCATACTCACTTCCCCATCCGGTTAGGATGAAAGCTCACATTACTCGATTGTTTGTCGATGAAGATCGCATCGTCAGTTTGTTGAAGAGGCATACCCAGGGAGGTAGCCATCAGATCGAACGTTGTATTGGATAGGATATGGCGTCTGCTAGAGGACAGTTAGACGCTCTACAGAGAGACCCAGGACACAGTGTACCAAGGGAGGCAACTTCAGAACTGGATCCTAGGGATATCACTTGATGAATCCACTTTCTGGACTGCTGGGTGTTGCCACCTTTTCCACAGCCAGCTTCTCACCCAAGGGTGTTTGCCACCTTTTCTTGGAACAAGGCCTGCTATGACAGGGAATTTCTTCCTTTTCTCCCATAACAAATTTTTTCTAATTTTCTTTTCGTTTTTTTTTCTTTTTCTCCTACTCCCAAGGGTGTTTCCACCTTTTCTTGAAGAATAGATCGGCATGACAGGGACCTAAGTCCTTTTCTCCCATGACCGATATGTATATTTTTTTCTTCTTTTTTTTTCTTTCTTTTTTTCGAATTAAGCAAGGGAATGGTAGAAATACCACTTGTCAGAACCCACCTCGCCATTGTCGCTGGTGGAAAATAGAGAATAAGAGATCAAAGCTGGAAGATGGGGCTGAGGGGACAGAGGGTTGCATCCACCTCATCAGAAGTGGCTAAAGAATGGCTATCAGAAGTAGCATCATAAGAGTGATAGTGCCACGCCAACGAGGGAAAGGATCAGGTGACCGTGATTGTCAAGATCCCCAAGGAGGGAAGTACTTCTTCAGGCGATATCCATTGATCAGGAAAGGATCATCAGAGGCATCAACGGTCTGCACTTGGACAGAACCATTAGGGTTGACGGCAAGTATCTTATATGGGCCCATCCACCGATGTTGAAGCTTGCCAGGAAACTTGCCAAATCGTGAATCATAGGCTAGGACCAAATCACCTTCTTTGAACTCATTGTGCTTGATGAAGCTGTCATGGTAAGCCTTGCGTCGAGCTTGCGTGACTTCCATGCACTGTAGAGCCATCCTACGAGTTTCGTCCAAACATTCCAGGTGCAGGAGACGGCATTGCAGTGAATCATTGTCCCCCAAACGCTCTTTGATAGCTTTAGGGCTTTAGGGCTTTAGCTTCACACCACTTTGTGACATAATCCGTATATAGGAGGATATATTTGTTCTGTTTCCTTCTGGTAGGAGGATCGATTGGGCCTACGAAGTCGATGCCCCACTTCTCGAAAGGCTTCAAGGGAAGGATAGGTTGCAGTGGCATAGCACTTGTCTTCGTGGGTTTCCCCATTCTCTGACAAGCATCACATCTTTTACAGTAATCATAGGCATCCTTATGGAGGGTCGGCCACCACCAGTATCCTGCTAGCAGAGCCTTCCTGGCTGTGGCTTCTCCTGCAAAGTGGCCTCCACACGGCTCATCATGAAAAGCCTTCAGAACAATCCCAATCTCATCTCCTGCAACACATCTTTTGAGCACTTCATCTTTGCATTTCTTGTACAGTGCACCGCCTGGCAGGGTATAGGGGAATGATTCTAACATAAGCTTCTTCCTTTCCCGACTAGAAATGCCAGGAGGGTACTGTTGGGTTGCCAGCAGATTGGCAATGTCTGCATACCAGGGGGTTATAGATTCTACCAAGAATAGGGAAGCATCAGGGAGGTCTGGATCATCCTGCTCCTCGTCTGCAGTTTGCGGGATACGCGACAGATGATCAGCCAGAACATGGGAACGACCAGGTTTGGTAATTACCTCAAAGTCAAACTCCTGGAATAAAAGGAGCCATCTCATCATTCGTCCTTTCACATCGGTTTTGTTCATCAGGAAGGACAGGGCCTCGTGATCCACAAAGAACTTAAAATGTGTGGACAATAGATAGTGTCGAAATTTCTCCAGTGCAAATACCATTGTCAAGCACTCAAGCTCTGTCACTGTGTAGTTCCGTTCCCTATCAGAGACTTTTTGGCTTGCATAATAGATGGGTTGATCCAGCTTCGAGGAGCCCTTTTGGCATAGAACTGCATCTAAGCCTTCAATAGATGCATTAGTGTATACATGAAACTCCTTCGTCCAATCAGGAGGTTGCAAAATGGGTGCCTCAATTAGACAGTGCTTCAGAGTGTTGAAGGCTTTGTCACATTCTTCTGTCCAAACAAACTCTGCATCTTTCCTCAGAAGCTTGTGCAAGGAGGTTGCCTTTGTTGCAAAATGGGCGATGAACCTTCTGTAGTAACCCACATGGCCTAGGAATCCCCTCAACTGTTTGAGGTTGGTGGGTGCTATCAGAGCTACGATCTTTTCAATATTTGCATGGTCTGTTGATATCCCTTGTGCAGAGACAATGTGGCCCAGCAGAACTCCAGAAGAGACCCCAAAGATGCATTTTTCGGGGTTGAGGGAAATCCCATACTCCCGGCATCGGTCAAAGCATTGTTCCAGGTGTCCCCAGTGTTCTCGGATCAAACTATAGACACAGAAGTTATCTAAATATACCTCAATAAAGTCGTGCAGGTGATTTTGGAATGCGGCCATCATGACTCGCTGGAAAGTAGCAAGGGCATTGCAGAGCCCAAACGGCATCACTCGGTAAGCGTAGGTCCCCCATTCTGTGGTGAAGGTTGTTTTGGATTGGTCTTCTTCTGCGATTTGGACTTGGTTATATCCACTGAATCCATCCAGAAGGGAATAAAGCTCATGTCCTGTCACTGTGTCCAACAGTTGGTCTGTGAAAGGAATCGGAAAGTGATCCTTTTTCGTCTTGGAATTTAACTTGCGGAAATCCACACATATTCGAAGCTTGCCATTCTTCTTGGGTACCACCACGATGGGTGAAACCCATTCACTATTTGCCACTGGATAGATGAACTCGGCTTCCAGAAGCTTCAGCAGCTCTGCTTTCACGAATGTGGAATAATTCGGGTTCATTCGCCTCTATCATTGCCGTACTGGCTTGACATCGGGCTCCAAGTCAATATGATGCTGACATATTGTGGGATCAATCCCCTTTAGGTCTTTGTAGGACCATGCAAACACGTCCAAATTCTCTTTCAACAAGTTGTACAAGGTTGACAACTCCTCTTCTGGTAGGCTGCTACCCGCCTTCAAGTGGCGTTCAGTGCCATCTGCATTCACAAAGGTTAACTGCCTTTCACCTTCTACTTCACGGATGAAGGTCCCGCGGATTGCTGCTGGATATAGATCCGACTCCTTCAAGGGAGTGGTGTCCTCTTCCGATGTCCCACTAGAACCAACTTTTTCTTTTGATGGAGACTTAGGTTGCTCCTTGAGATGTTGAAATGGGATTAGAGCTGTTTCGGGTTTGGTTTCACGATTAGTTACCTCTTGGCTTGAAGACTCATCTTCTGATGACATGTCGAGAAACGTCACATAACAGGGACCCTCTGATTCCAGTTGGAATCGTGAGACTGGTGCTTGTTGGCACAGTGCATCATCATCATCTTTTCTTGGCAAAGGTGGGTGAGGGCGGCATGAGCCACTGCTGAAAGACGGCTTGGTCTTCTTAACCCATTTCTTATAAAGATTTTGCATATGAGAAGATCCATTTACCAGACCAAATGGTACCGTCACCATTCTGTCCCACAGCATGAGCTCGTCTGCTTCTGGAACTTCTTCTTCATATATAACCTCTTCAGGTGGGATAGACTCTTCCATCTCGCTTTCATAACCTTCTTCTTCCATATCATCTCCTTCCTCTCCTGTCTTTGTCTCTGTCTCTGGCTCTATCTCTGGCTCTGGCTCTGGCTCTGTAGGAGCTCTGTAAGAGAAGAACAGGTTCTCTGTTTCATCTTCTGCCTCTGTCTCTGGCTCTGCTATGGCCATGTAACAGGGAGAGCAGTACATCCATGCTTCTATCTCACTGTCAGAAGTGATTTCTAAAATCGTTCCTGGTTCAGGCAGGAAGTATTCACCCATTGATAATGGCTTTGCATCTTTTGGGAGTTGGCTTACAGTATCCACTGTTAAGGAACGTGCCACTGTTTTCTTAGGAAGGATCTGTTTGACAGCATCATCTGCTGATGTGCAATCTGTAGCCTCATTAGGGGAGTCAGAAGATAATTCCAAGGAGGTGGATCCATGTCCTTTTTGAGCACCATATAGCTTCAGCACCACTTTGTTAGGTCCTCTACCCAAGGTCAAGGTTCCTTTGAACCAATCCGTCCTTGCTCTGGCTTCAAAAAGCCATGGTCTGCCTAGTAACAGAGGGTAGGATGTACCATAAGAGTTTGGCTTCACCACCAGATAGGTTAGCCAATAATCTTTTCCAGCCACTGTAGTCTTCACATATGGGAGAATGCCCAAAGGCTTGATTCTGCTCTGATCCGCCAGTCTGATGAGCCATTGGGTGGGTTGCACACTTTGTAGGCCTAGATCCTTCATTGTCACATCCGTCATTATGTTTACTGATGACCCACCATCAATCAGTGCATTTGCAATGAAGCAGCCTTCTATCCATATGCCAGTCTCTGGGGTACCCGGATCTAGGAAGGCGTTAGCCATGGCCACTTCTTTTACAGGCTCTGGAGCTTTGTTGCACTTTGTTGCTGTTGAGGGAGAAATCCTTAAGCCACGTCTTCTTGTCAGTATACTTTTGAACCTTTTTCGGCAACTGGGAGACAACATCAACAATTGTCGGAATGTGAGGTTTGGTTTAAAGGTATCTAGATCTTTGACCAGATCGTATTCCTTAATAGGATCCACTGGCTTCTCTAACCGGTTAGGAAATGGGGCAACGCCCATTTTCATTTTCCTTGTTTCTTCCAACAGGGGCATCATGGGAACTTCTCCTGCCACTTGTGGCACTTCCTCCTCTTCTATCTCCTGGACCTCTGGTCCTGTCTCTGGAACTGTCTCTGTGACTCTCTGTGGCACTGTAGTGCTCTGTATGGCACTGTCAGGCTCTGTTCTGTTCTGTTCTTCTGGTGGAAGATTGAACTTCACTGTTCTGGCAGGAGGATTATTTTCTTTCTGGATAGGTGGTTCCTTCTTCTTTGCACGCGTGATGGCAGCAACTTCCAATTCCACTAAATCGGAGGTAGGCTCTTGGGCCTTGGTTGGACTATCAGTAGCACTGTTTTTCACTGGGACTGGGCTTGGACAGTCTTTTGCAGTGTGGCCTTCTCCTTTGCATCGACTGCATAAGGGCTTGTAATCCACTGACCTTCTGGGATTTGGACAATTTGGTGAAATGTGTCCCTTTTCTCCACATTTGTAACACTCCACTTCTGATCTCTGACCACCGCCAGACTGTCTTCCTCTGTAACTTTGAGAGGAAAATCTTCTAGGTCCAAAATTAGGACCAAAATCTCTAGGCTTGGGTCCAATATCTTGTGTTGTCATTTTGGATTCCAACAAGTTGAATCTTGCGTCTTCTTCCTTCCTTCTCCTATCATGCATCTCTTTCAGAGAGCAAATATCCTCTGTATGGTTCTTCCGCAAACAGTAGGAACAGAAGGCTTCAGGAATGGTTGGTTTTCGTGTACATTCAGTGACTAAATGGCCTGCTTGATGACACTTACCACACCAAGTATTTGACCGCATCACATCTCTTCCTACTCCTGCAACGTTGGATATACTGGCGATATTCACTTTCAGCGTCTGTAGCTGCTCTGTAATCACATTCATCAACTCCTTTTTGATATTTGCCACTGAGTTGGATAAGTAATCCTTCAAGCTTTCTCCTCCTGAGGTACTGGCAGTAGGGTTTTGAGGAGTCTCTATAATCACTGCATAAACAGGTTGGGCTGGTGCAGAGGGGTCTCTATTCTGGTTCTGATTCAGAGCTCCTGTTTGAACTGTTGAGATATCGAGCTCCACTCCTGATATGCCAGGGTGACTGTTGTGCATTTATGTCACCGACTTGTTAGTTGCAGATGCGGTTGGTACACCGCCCATGAATAATAGCTACATGACAGCTATCCTTATCTACTCTAGTTCGTGGCTCAGTTAGTATGCCACCTTAGTTAGTTGAGTTTGGTTTTGGCCCATATATAGGGTTCTTCTATTTCTATGTACGAGAGTTCTTTTGGCTTACACAACTAAGAAGAGGAAAACTGTTTTCAGCCTCCACCTTTGTGTGTATTCCCCCATTGTGCAAGCAAGAAAGCTACAAGTGAGACTCCTTCCTTCTCTCCCACAATCTTGACATGGTATCAGAGCCTTGTTCGTGGTAAGGAGCTCAAGAAAGCAAGCCAAGCTCGTGGTGTTCTGGTAAGAGGAGCAGTGTTGCTTTCATTTTCTATTTTGGGAGCAGATCTCTGCAGGTAGCACAGCCGGAAATTGCAAGAGTGCATTGTCTCAGGTTGAGACGCCCTTCGCGGTGAAGCAAGAGGGCAATATATGCTGTGGGTGAGGCCTTTAGCCCTCGGTGACTCTGTTTTTTTGATTTGAGGCCATTTCGGGGCCTGTTTTGGAGGCGAAAGTTTTCTGCACGTACTCAGGAAAAAGCCTTGTTTTACGCTGTGCGACCACTGTTCTACAGGTCGGTGAAAAGTTACCACAAAAATTGCATCGTATACTTGTGTGCAGAGACATTGGGAGTTACAGAATCATCCTTGATTCCTGTATATGCAAAATTGTCACTAGGAAGTGACTGTGTGGTCAAATACCACTTTCGCCAGTTTTGCAGATTTGCCCTTGTGAGGGTAAAGCTGTGTTTTTTGCAGTGACAGAATTTTTTGCAGTGTTCTGTAATGGCTTCTGATTCACTTTCACAGATTGTAACTGAAAAGCTTGACAAGAACAACTTCCAAGCATAGAAGTTTAGAATGACGAATTTCCTTATGGGAAAAGGATATTGGGAATTTGTTGTAGGAAATGAAGAAGAACCAGTTCTTCCTGATATTCCTAATCAACGGCAAATGTAGGCATTTAAAGCATGGCATGAGAGAGCCAGGAAAGTTATGTATTGGCTGTCTATCAGCATTTCAGACTCTATGATTGTGCATATTCAGGATGCAAGTACGCCAAAGGAGGCATGGGATACTTTGTCAAAAATGTATAGCACAAATACGCAAGCCAGGAAAATGCAGCTCAAGCAAGAGTTGCATAATGTGCAAAGAGAAAATATGAGCATTAATGACTACCACATGAAGGTGAAGAAGATTGCAGATGCACTTGCTTCCATTGGGTCGCCAGTGGAAGATGATGATTTAGTTTCTGTGACCTTGAATGGTCTAGGAAAGGATTACGCACAGTTTCGGACATCCATTTCAGTTCGTGAAAGATTTCTTGATTTTGAGGAGTTGATTGCTCTTCTAATTTTTGAGGAGCAGAGAAATGGTGGTGCATCTTCTTCAGGAGGAACTTCAAAGGAAGCTGTCTTCTACTCAAATGCTGGAAGAGGTAGAGACAGATGTAGAGGAGGCCGATCTGGAGGCCATGGTAGAAATCAGAATATGCAGCAAACTCAAGAAAACCAGTCCTATGGAGGAGGACATGGTAACTCTAGAGGCAGGGGGAGCCAAAGAGGTCGTGGTGGATGGCAAAGAGGCCAAAATGCAAACAGTAATGTTGAATGCTACTACTGTGGTAAAATGGGTCATATGGCTAAAGACTGCTATAAAAAGCAGAATGACATCATGAATGGAAAATTACAACAAGGGAATTATGCATCTTCTAGTAGACAGGGTGATGACAGAAATGAGCATTTATTTGTGGAGCAGCACATGAACAATTCTGTGACAAGTGCAGAAGAAAGCAATGATATATGGTATGTTGACTCAGGTGCATCAAACCACATGACAGATCATGCAGAATGGATGGAGGATGCAAGGAAAATGGAAAAACCAGGATTTGTGGAGACTGGTGATGATACTGCACATCATATTGTGCAGATTGGAAAAATTCCTTTGTCTATGCAGGATGGGAAAAAGAAATACCTGTCCGATGTATTTCATGTCCCGAATATCACCAAGAATCTGGTTTCTATTGGTCAAATGGTTGAGCAGGGCTTGCAGGTTAGATTTAATCCTCATGGATGCTTTGTTGAGGATATGAAAAATAAAGGTCGCTTGATAGCAAAAGGAAAGAAGAAGGGCAGAATGTTTACGTTGGATGTAGACATGCCTGAATTGAGTGTAGCAATGTTTGCACATGGGACCGGTGTAGTTGCAGATATTGATATTTGGCATAAATGCATTAGTCATGTTAATGTACATCGACTTAAATCAATGCAGGCCCAAAATATTATTGCAGGATTGCCTAAATTCAAGGTTGCAGAAATGCATAAGGTATGTGAAGCCTGTCAGTTTGGAAAACAGGCAAGGAAACCATTTCCTAGGCATGTTTAAGAGAGTAAGAAGCCATTGGAATTAATCCACTCTGATGTGTGGACTACTAAAGCTGCATCTCTTGGAGGCTGTCATTATTTTATCACTTTTATTGATGACTATAGCAGAAAAGTTTGGGTGTATTTTATGAAAAAGAAAAGTGAAGTTTTTGGGCATTTCAAAACTCTTAAAGCTATGGTTGAAAAAGAAACAGGCCTGCAAATAAAATGCCTAAGGTCAGATGGAGGGGGAGAGTACCTCTCAAATGAGTTTGCAAGGTTCCTGCAGGAGCATGGCATAAAGCAGCAATATTCATGCAGTCATACCCCACAACAAAATGGAATTGCAGAAAGGAAAAACAGGCATATTAGAGAGGTATCTCGTGCCATGCTCAACGAAAAAGACTTGCCAGATTTTTACTGGGCTGAAGCAGTTGCTACAGCAGTCTATATAATGAACAGGACTCCCACTGTAGCAATACATGGGATGACTCCAGAGGAGAGGTATACTGGTAGGAAACCAGATATTTCTCATTTGAAATTTTTTTATTGCATTGCCTATATACATGTGCCAGATGAGTTGAGATCCAAGTTGGATCCAAAAGCTGAGAAGTGCATCTTTATTGGTTACTCTCTGCAGCAAAAAGGGTATAGATGCTATAACCCTTCTACTCGTAAGTTTATAGTGAGCAGAGATGTTGTTTTTGATGAGATGAGTAGCTGGTATAAACCAGTAAATGTGATTGATGATGTAGATGTACAAAATGGTAATGCTGCACAAAATTCACAGCAGCAGTCACAAAATATTAGTGGACCTGGAGCGTCCTCTAGCAATGGTTCACATTCTTCGCCATAGACAGGTAGATTGAGATCAAGAGAATCTTCTCAAAGCAATGTAGATAGTGGTATTCAGGTATCACAAAAAGGAAAAGAGAAGGTAGATCAGCCCATGTTTGATGTGAATGCAGGTCACTCTTATGTGGATGGTGAATCCAGTGGCTCAGAACAGAGCATTGATGATGAGTTGGGTATTCCTTCTATTGTTACACCTGGAGTAAGGAAGACCAGGGATGTTTTGAGAGCGCCTGGGAGTGAACCTACTTTGCGCAGGTCTACCAGAGCTAGGTATCCTGTGGATAGGCTGAAATATGATGGATTTACAACCATTCACTATGCATATATGGTCAAGTGATACAGGAATCAGAACCCACTTCTTTTGAGCAAGCCATGGGAAAAGAAAAATGGGAGAAAGCCATGGATGAAGAAATGGATGCCTTGGAAGCAAATGCTACATGGAAATTGGTACTTTTGCCTAAAGGTAAGAATGCAATTGGCTGTAAGTGGGTTTATAAGGTGAAGCACAATGCAGATAGTTCTGTGAACAGATACAAGGCAAGATTAGTAGTCAAGGGGTATGCACAAACATATGGCATTGATTATGAAGAAACATTCAGTCCGGTTGCAAGGATGGCAACCGTAAGAGCAGTCATTGCTATGGTTGCATCAAAGGAATGGTCTTTACATCAGATGGATGTAAAGAATACCTTCTTGCATGGTGATTTGCAAGAAGAGGTATATATGGAGTAGCCACCAGGTTATGTGCATGCTGTTTATCCTGAGTTTGTTTGCAGATTGAAGAAAGCATTGTATGGCTTGAAGCAAGCACCTAGAGCATGGTCTGACAAGATAGGACAATATCTTGTCACTATTGGCTTTCAGATTTCCAAGGCAGACTTCTCACTTTATGTGAGAAAAACAGAGAAAGGTATTATGCTACTTGTCATTTATGTTGATGATTTGATTATGACAGGTGACAGTGATGAAGATATCCTTCATGTGAAAATGCTATTGAAGCAGAAGTTTGAGATGAAGGATTTGGGAGAGCTGCGTTATTTCTTGGGCATGGAGGTGATTAGATCACCAAGTGGGATACAGCTCTTGCAGAGGCAGTATGGATTGGACATGCTGTCCAAATATGGGATGACAGGCTGTAAGCCTATTTCAGTTCCTTTGGAGCAGAATGTGAAGCTGAGCGCAGATGCAGGTGAGCTTTTGGAAGACCCTACTATGTACAGACGTATAGTAGGAAGTTTGATTTATATGACTATTACCAGGCCAGATTTGAGCTATGTTGTTGGATTGGTAAGTCAGTTTATGCAGGCTCCAAGGAAACCGCATTTGGATGTGACTAGACGCATACTCATGTATGTGAAGTCCACATTGCAGTATGGACTATTTTATGAGACTGGGGTTCAGATACAGTTGCATGGATACACTGATGCTGATTGGGCTGGTAGTATTTCTGATAGACGATCTACCAGTGGATATGTGTTCTCTTTTGGGAGTTCTGCGGTCACTTGGAGCAGCAAGAAACAGCCTACAGTTGCCTTGTCGAGCACAGAGGTTGAGTACAGGGGTGCAGCAATGGCTGCATGTGAGGTAGCTCGGTTGCATAAGCTACTTTATGATATGCATCAGCCTACAGATGGGCCAGTTGTCATTTATTGTGACAACATGAGCAGTATACACTTGGCAAATAACCCAGTCTATCATGCTAGAACAAAGCACATTGAGGTGCATTATCACTATGTGCGGGAGAGGGTTTTACTAGGTCTTATTGATCTAGTTTATGTCAGCACAGAGGATTAGGTAGCTGACATATTTACGAAGCCATTGGGCGCAGAGAAGTTGCGCAAGTTCAGAGACCTGCTTGGTGTGCAGGAATTGGGATTGAGAGGGGGAGTGTTGAGATATCGAGCTCCACTCGTGATATGCCAGGGTGACCGTTCTGCATTTATGTCACCGACTTGTCAGTTGCAGATGCGGTTGGTACACCGCCCATGAATAATAGCTACATGACAGCTATCCTTATCTACTCTAGTTCGTGGCTTAGTTAGTATGCCACCTTAGTTAGTTGAGTTTGGTTTTTGACCCATATATAGGGTTCTTCTATTTCTATGTACAAGAGTTCTTTTGGCTTACACAACTAAGAAGAGGAAAACTGTTTTCAGCCTCCACCTTTGTGTATATTCCCCCATTGTGCAAGCAAGAAAGCTACAAGTGAGACTCCTTCCTTCTCTCCCACAATCTTGACACTGTTGACTGTTGGCTCCAGTTGGTAGGGTTCCACTATTGCTGCTGATTTGGCATTGGAAAAATTGGTTGGGACCATTGTTGTTGTGGTTGAACCATCATTTGAGGCATGGATTGTGGCCACTGTGGATTTGGTGCACTGTACTGTGATACTGGGGACATCTGTTGATAGGGGTAGGGGACTGTCCCTGGAACTGCATTTGGTGGGTACATCATTCCTGGCATCAGAGGAGGTAGGACTCCTCTTCCTGGATTCATCGCCAATCTAGCTTCCACTTCATCGTACAGTCTTGCACCTTCTATTGCAGCTTGCAGTGTGGCTGGTCTTTGCAGCTCCACAAACTTACGGACTTCTGGTTTTAATCCTGTGAGAAACACCCCCTTCTGAATGCCATCATCTAGATTATGGTTAGTCCATCTCTTCAGGATAAATTCCATTCGTGAGACATAAGCTTCTACTCTTTCTCCAGAGGACTGACTTAGGTTCATAAATTCCTCTCACATCCGCTCTTCAAAACCTTCACGCCTGAATTTAGTGAGGAAGGCCAACTTCAGGTCGTCCCATGTGCCAAAAGTTCCTGCTGCTTGTCTCTCATACCACTGAAACGCCACGTCCTTGAAAGTGGCAGGGAATATTGCTAACCAATGCTCAGGGGTCCTGGAATTGTTAGCCACACATGCTACCATAAACTCTGCTACATGAAGATCGGGGTCTTCATTGTACTCTCCCTTAAAAACTGGCAACGGGACTACATTTGCTGGCCTGTCATCAATATTTCCAGGACGGATCTGGCTTGGAAGTGGACCTCCAGCAGGAGGAGGAAGGGATTGGTGTGCCATTGGGACTTCTGTAAAGAGTTCCGCAAGGGCGTCAAAGGTGGCTTCTGCTGCGAGCTCGTTCTCAGCTTTGATTTTTGCTTTCTCTCTTCTTACGTACCTCTGGACTCGTTCTAACGCTTACCTCTTTATTGCGTCATTCATCAAGGGTTTGGCTCCACTCTGTTGTTAGTGCTCCACAGAGGGATAACAGAAGGCTTCAGTCTCTGGAGGACTGTCTTGCCAACACTTCTTCTACTTCTTCCTTTTCAACGTCTCTGAATTGTGCTTTCATGCCACTACACAGAGGAAGGTATTCAGTTCTGAAGGTGTCAAAATGCATATGTCTAAGCATTGTGGTGGTGCCATCATCATAGTAATGCCAACTTCTGATGGTTTCAACAGTGTATGTTGTGAAGAACACTCTGTCTACCAACTTCTAGTGGGTTGCCAATTGAACAAACAGAAGATTATCAGAACACCAAGCATCCCACGTATCTTGCTGTTGAGCATCCACGAACAAATTTCAACTATTTTCCTTCTTGTCTTTGTGAACCTCCACAGACCAAGACTCCTGAAGCTTCTTCACAATCTCCCACTTGATGATGTCTGGAAACTTCTCAATGAATGCCAAATCTTCCATGTGTGGTCATTCTCTCTGTTTCTACTCTTTAGTTTGTTCCCAAACAGTTTGCCACCAAGATGCAAGTTTCTGCTGCTTCATCAGGAAGAGGAAACTGTTCACTACATAGAGTATGCATCATGATGGTGATGTGTTTCCGCCATTGTGGGATGAACTTCTTGTGGAAAGTGGCTTTGATTATGAGAAATTCCAACTCTTCAATGGAAGAAGGAACTTTACAAACATCCATTGAATTCTTCTCCTCTTGGCAATGCTATTTCCTTCATTTTCAGCCTCTTCTGGTGCTTGTTGATGGCAAGTTTCCCCGGCTGCGCACCAAAAACATGGAGCCCCAAGAGGAACACCAAGGAAAACGGAATTCTCTTGTAAGAAAATCTATCTTGTAACATCAACAAGCTTTTTTTATTATGTTTTATATGATCACAATGAAGAAAAGAACACCAGGCACAACAAATCTTCATGCAGCATCATGTAGATCTCCCACGGATTTGATAGAATCAACCATATTCTTCAATATCTTCACAAAATCCATCAATAGAACAAAGAAAGCAAAGGAATACACCATCTTTGAATGGAAATAAATCACATAGTATTCATCTTCAATATCTTCATAGTCTTCTCTCTCAATCTCTCATATGCAATCACTCTGTTTTAGTAGAATTGGCTATCTCTGACTCTCTCTCTCTCTCCATCAATAATACATCATCTCCTCACTACAATCTCTCAAAATCACTCTCAATAATCCTTCTTAGGTTGTGGATACCCCTCCCAAGAGGTATGTCTGATATGAAGAGTCAGCAGAGCCACTACAGTGTCTTTTCATAGCTCACTACTGTCACTTCACTTCAGTCTTCACTTGAGTCTTCAGCAGCTACTTCTTTTACTTCTTTTAGCTCTTTTGCACTTGTATTCACCTCTTTCCAAGGCTAGAAAACTTTCCCAAGCTATTCATATATTCTACAGAATGCATACAGAAGCATACAGAACAGTCACAGTACAGAGACAGTACAGCTACAGTACAGAGACAGTACAGAGACAGAAGCTCTACAGAAGACCTACAGAAGGTTACAGAAGGTCATCAAAACCTCATAACTCATACTCAAACCATTCCAAACTCTCAAGAACTATTCAATAACCTTTTACAATATCTCAATCTTCATCAATCATCAATCCATCCCTCCTTACAGAAGATAATCAGAACAAAACAGAAGCTATACAGAACCAATCAGAACCTATCAGAACCTCATATCTCCACTAATAAACATCATGAACTTCCAAACATAATCAATATCATCCAAAACACTCTCAAACCACTTCCAAACCAATCAATCATCTCATAAAATCAACCATTCAGCTCTCAAAAACAACAAAAATCAGCAAAAAAACAGGTCATTTTAACACTCAATACTAGTAATGAATCTAGTTATAACGCTAATGTTGACTTGGTGTGATGACAGGCACCTACCATGATAGGACAGGGTAAACTCCCATTCACGGAAGCGGAGCTAACAAAGTATGGAATCAGCGTCGAAACGCGTGGATTTAGCCAATTCACATTCAAGCATACCATGAATCTAGATGAAGCCATCCTGGAAGAGCCGGCCGTGAGGGAGCTGGTGGACAAATGTAACCTCCAAAAGTACGTGGAGAAGGTCAGACAGGCTATAGACTACAGCATGTGCGTAGATTTCTTAAGGAGCTTTGATGAAGGAAGGAGTTCTTAATGGGCTACCTGTATGGATATCTTATTGATGAATGCACTCAGACCTCACCTTGATGCCGATAGTTCTGATCCTATTCATGCAGGACCCTATAGTATTACCCAATTTCAAATACCTAACAGGTTTTTATATGATGTGTGAGGTGATGCATGCTGTGATACGTCTTTTATGGTTATCTTTTGTTTGTAGTATGATCCACTGTTTGGTTGTAGGCCTTGTCAACAGCACCTATATGTGCACGCTCAGCTATTGTGTTGGCAGTGCCACACTTACTTTCAACACTATGGTACCCATTGCCATACATGACACGATAGGTTACACTTATCAGCGCCACGACTATGATAGTGTTTTTTTCCCTAAGCATGGCCTTGATCAATATTTGGGTGAATAGAGAGCAGCAAGAATTTCCTAGATATCAAGTTGCTGTTTATCGCATGACTCCATCATATCTTGACCTTCAAGTCAATGATAATTGTCCAGGTTGGGATTATATATGTCAGTATATGGATGTGACCAAGGGCTACTCTTTAGGATATTTACCAATGGCACCTATGCCCTATTATGACAATGCAACCGCGGCTCCGCTCCATGAGATGATGGAGGTTTTTAGTGATGCACCTGATAGTGGGTCTATGACATCTGATGTGCCTACTCTAGAGGTCATTCAGGAGCAACCTATATCTGGTAGTTTAGTTGATAGGTTTGACTTTGATATTAGCGTAGATGATTATGGACTCGACTTATTATTTGTGTTAGAAGATTTATGAGAGTGTGAGGATTTTTGTTTAGATCTTTTGTGTTCTTAGATTTTTCTTTTGTCTATTTTCATTTACCTTTAAAAAAAACAAACAAGAAAAAAAGCAACACAACACAAAACAAAACACAAAGAAAAAGGAAAAAAAAACCATCCATCAAGATTTTTTTATGTCCTTTCATTTTTTAGTTTCTCACGTACTATAGCTTAGGTCGATTAGTTTGCACATAGTTAGGTAGTTAGTTGCACGCACGGTTAGGGTAATCCTTTCAATGCTATGAGTTAGTGATCCTTTAGCTTAGCTAGGTGGATAATTATATATGGGAGAATAGATCAAAAGTGGAGATATGTAATGCTATAAACACATAGTCAGTGAAAGGATTAGGGTCGTGAATGGTTGATCAAGATTCTGACATGAGCCTATGCGAATTATTTTGTTCAAGGGAGTTTCGATATTTAGTAATCTAACCCCTTAACGGTGTAGTGGTTAGTGTATTATCTATGTGCAGAGTTGGTTATCATTTTGATATGGGAACTAATACATGCATATATTGACAATTTTTGGAATTACAATATCCACAACCATATATAGGTTGTTTCATACCTAGCTTATATAAATATGCATTTGAAATGGAAGGAAAGGAAAGAAATGATCAATTTACTAGAATAATTTAAAGTGATAGAATAAACACTTGCAAAAGAGCAAAATAAAAATAATAACGACATGGAAGAAACATAAGCGCTTAAGCATATATGTGAGGTCCACCCCACAAGGGATGGGACAATAGCCTCGGGTAAGTTACTCATGAATATATGCGTGCATCACATGGATTTAAAATAAGGTTTTATTAAAATATAATTGTTATATTTTTTTTTCATACAAAAGGTGTAATATAAAGGGATTATTTACAAATTGAATAAAAAAGTTATGTTTTATTTAGGAAAAATTCACAAATAATGATATTTATAAATAGTCCTTGAACACATGTGATATAGAGGATATACATATAGTAACTTCCCCGAGACAATACCACTAGGGTAGTGACATCTAGGAGGTGGGGTGTGTGTGCATGATTGGGTAAATTTTAGCGTGCGGGTGTTTGATTGGGAGTCCAATAGAGTTTAATCCTGTATCTTTGTCACTTTCTTAGCGATATAGGGTACTTGAGTAACATGGTTCTCTCCATGAAATTTTGACTGGAAGTATCCTGGATGAAAGATGCTGATCCAGTGAGTATTTTCATCTTTCGTTTGCTTAGGCAAGGTGACTGATATTATGTATTAGGCTAGATTCCTCGAGTGAAGTTATTGAGCTAAAATGTTTGAAACTTCAATTTAGTGGTGAATTCCTAGTTTTCTAGTCATTTCTTCTAAACAAATAACCCAAAAGTAAATTAAAAATTAATAGAAGTTTGAGAGAGTATATCTATTTATTCTTCAATTTTTTTAAAAGAAAACCCTAAATAATAAAGGAAAAAAAAAGGAAAAAAAAAGAAGATAACCATCGCCTCTAAGGTCTTGGTAGGCTATAGGGATTTCCTTAATGGGTGCCCTGCATTTGTTCAATGCCTTGCATCTCTTTGGGGTGGGACCTTTTGGGAAGGAGAATAAATATATATACTCTTTTGACTCAAAAAATATGAAAGATAAGCTTGCAAAAAGAAAAGAAATAAAATAAAAATAAAGGAATGTTGGGAGTTAGGAAACATTGATTGGTTGTTTTAGTAGAACATGGAGGGTTAGCAGTTAAGCCATATGAGTTCTATTTGGTATTGTAGTATTACTTTGCCTTGTATGGGTTCTTTGATATATGTTCTCATGTCATTAATGCCGACACAGTGTGAAATAACCTAGAGTGCATCATCATTCGGCTTTCTTATGAATCTAGAGAGTCAATGTCATCTTAGTCATTAGTGTTAGTGTCCATGGTATGGTTAGTTCCAAAATACGAGATTTTTGGACAAGTATAGCCTAGTTTTGATATTTTAGATATTATTTCTTGCAAATATCCTAAAAAGGTGTAGAAAACTTCTAGAATAAAGTAATATGAAAAAAGCAAGTGGCTTTTTAGCCAATTTTGGGAGATCTCATGCAAAAAGGACTTGTGAATTCCTCTAGTATGCGATTGTAGTTTTGAGGCAGCAAACAGCACTCCGAAATGGGAGAAGAAAAAGGCGTGATTTGGAAGAATTCTAAGTAGGTGTCCTGAAGTTTTATCCCCCTTTCGGAGCCAAGGATAAGATTTGCGGTCTAAGCAGCAGAGAAGAAGCTAATATGTGGTGCACGTTTTTTGTCTACCACGGAGCTCCAGGAGATCTAATGCTTGGAGATTGCTTCCGAGTAGTCCCAAACAAGGATTTTGTTTATCTTCTCAGGTTTTATCAATACATAGTCCTTTGACTCATTGAGCTTTGTCTTTATCGTATGCATTGTTTTGTAGTAGTTATATGAATATGCTTATGTAGGTACAACAATAATAACAAGTGATGCAAACTTCTGCTCAAACAGAAATTGGTGTGATGAATGATCTATGAGAAATAGAGTGTGAGATGAAGTTATTTAATGGAAGGAATGTATCTACATATTTGCATACCTATGCTCAAAAGATGTAGTTCTTTGGGGAGGCTCAACTTGCATCAAGCCCAGTATTTTGTATCGCTCATTGTACATGAATTGAAAGCCTGAGTTACTAAATTGTACATGCAAGATGCTGAATGGATAGCTTTCAAGAAGATACTCAGGAAATAATTTTACATTGAAGGCACCAATTTGATTACTCACAAGACTTTCTAGGAGTGGGTTCTAAAACCCAATAAGAGTCTTGTGGCTACTACAGAGTTATTAAGAGAATTTGAAAGTCAGTTTGAGTAGTTAGATCTTGCAGAACAACAAGCTTTTGCAAGTCAGAAAATTGAATTGTTTCTACAAGTAGCAGATCCTGAGCTACAAGAGAAGCTTGATGATTTGTTTGAGGATCAAGCTATAGAGACAAGGCTTAAAACAGATTGGAGGTGTGTTAAGGAAGTTTTTATTGCATAGGTAAAAAAGCATAGAAGGAGAGAAAGATTGCATGTATCTAGCTTGCCCACTGTTAAGGGAAAAATAGTTGATTTATCGAGTAAGCCACCCACTTCCATGGCTAACCCTATGGTTCCACCTCTGCTACTACTATTCCCACTATTATGAAGATGCATTAGATGAATTGGTTAAAGGCATGTGGGATCTTCAGTTGAAGGTTGCAAAACTGGATGAGAGAGGTACAAGAGGAAAGGGGATGGGCAGCAGCCCCTAAACCAGGGAAAAGGTGTCTATGGTGTGATAGTTTGCAGCATGAAAGGAAGGATTGTGCTGCTTATTAGGAGGCCTTGGTAGGACAGTCGATCTGTTGGAAAGATGGCAAGATCCATGCACAAGAAACGGGATTGCCTCTTGCTTTGAATTTTGGAAAGGGACATATGCAAAAGTTGTTGGAAGACTTGGCTATCGGAAATACTTATGCGATTATACATGCTTCTACTTTTGGTCTACAATTGGATAGAATGCCTGGCCAAGTGATGGTTGGTTCAAAGCCTACAATATGGACGTATGCTTTGCATGCAACTAAAAAGAGAAAAGTTATTGATACTGAAATGTATCATGTAGGGCAAGAAATTCGTGACATAACTAGCTGGGAATCATCAAGGTAGATGCATATTTAGTGGATGCATATTTAGCAAAATGATAAAACACAGATGTACTTATGGAAGAGAAATACAAGTGAGATGAAGATAATGCAAGGATATCTAAGAGAATGACAAGAAGAAGTGTGGATCTGCCTAAAGCTGCAAATCGATCACCTCCAGAGCATGTTATGGAAGAAGGTTGGGCAGGAGCAGAAACAGGATAGCAAACAAGAGGGCAAAAAGAAGGGCAAATAGCTATGATATAAGTTACAATCTGATATTGAGACAGCCACGAATGCCTTGGAAGATCCTATAATAGAAGAGTCAACCCATGCATATGTAGATTTTCTTAATGCATCTAAAGAGGTTTATGAAGCTCATATTTTACTTGATGCAAGGTCTTAGAGGGAGATTGGTGAAGTGTTGGATGCACATGATTTACAAGATACAGTTATCATTTCTAAGATAGTTCATGAGCTCAAGGATATGCCTTTAGAGGAGGTTAGATATAATGCTCCACAAATGGAGAATGTTTTGGATGCTTTATAAGAAGACTTGAAGCAATTCAAAGATACTTCAAGTTATGGATTGCTTTACTATTTTTGGTGATGGTTAGCATGTGTTGGATGCAAGTGAGACTCAGTTTATGTTTGATGTGGTACATAACTGTCACTATAAGTAGATTTCCATGTGTTGGACTCAGAAAGAGCAAGCATGTTGCTATGTTTTTGTTGATGGGTGTATTTTAAGCATGTATATAGAGGTTCCATAGCCTCTAGTATATGATGCGTACCCAAGGACTTATGACCCTAGAGGGGGTACTAGGTATGGCTCAAGAGTTATGACGATGCTAGTCATTTTGATCTATGATCTAGGGGGATGCCTTCTTATATGCATGATGAGCAACAAGTTGATGCTATGCGTGTTTGATCCGGGTGGTACATCGGTGGCACATACCGAAGGATATGTAGGTTCAAAGGTGGTGGATGTTTACATGTATACTTACTTCTTGTAGCCATGTAGGGCTTTTAAAGGATGGGTGTGATTTCTTTAACTCAATGATTATGGAACATGGCATTATGCCAGGAATTGAGCAATACGCATATATGATTGATCTTCTATGTCAGGTGGGATGTCTAACAAAAGTAAGGTTTCTTCTTGAAACCATGCCACTACCACCAGACTCAATTGTATGGAGATCTTTGCTCACTGGATGCAAAGTATATGGCCATGGAAGGCATCAAGAACAGTCTTCAGACATATTACATAATGAAGATACTTGGACTTGATTTATGTGCTGATACTATACTCGGTGATTATTTAATACAAGGAGTATCTAGAGGGCAAAAGAAGCGAGTCACTACAGGTGAATGGAATGGTCACATACAATGGGAGCAGACTTGATGAATTTGTGCCTCAGAAGACATTTTCCTACATTAATCAAACTGATATGCATATTGGTGAGCTAACAGTTAGAGAAACACTGGATTTTTCTACAAGATGTAAAGGGGTTGGATCCTGATATGATATACTTTCAGAAGTTTCCAGAAGAGAGAAAGAAAGTGGCCTCTATGCTGATGCTGATTTTGACATTTTAATGAAAGGAACTGCCATGACAGACATCTACAGTGCTGCAAATATGTGGGAGGATGCTGAGTTCTTACAAGAGGCCTGATTAGGCTAATGCAAAAGGAAAGGGAAAAGGTCGCTTCTCGGAGGGAAAAAGGGGCTACTTTTCTGGAAAAAGAGGGAGAAGCTTTTTGGGGTGATTGCTGGACTTATTATGGCAGTTCATCTTAAGCCAATTTGGCGGCCCTTCATGGGGACGGAAAAGAAAAAAATTCTCCACAGGATGAAAAGGCCCCAATGCTGCACACGAAGAAAAAGGAGAGCTTTCGACAAAGAGGATATTGAGCCTTTCGAAAGCACTTCACAGAGAGAAACGGCCTTCTGTACATGGTACAAATGTAGCATGCTTGTTCACTAACACGGCAATGTAATCAGCCAAATAGATGTTGTGGATCTGAAAATCATCAAAACTCCAGCAGTCGAACAACTAAACTTCAGGATTGACAATGGCAACTACCACCGCTATGGTAGAATCTCAAGCGATAGAAGACAACCGCACTACTCTGCTACTCTGATGGATGGTTGTCAAACTGAAAACCACCTATTTACAACCCTCAGGAAGACCTTGCTTCCATCGGATTTGTATCACAGTCAGAGTGTAAGGTTTATGATTACCTCTCCAAAATTCCAACAAGTACCCAAACTCGAGAGAGTCTGCAGCAGTTTTTTTTTCGAACAAAGTAAACTATACAAGCTGACAAAAGCAGAGCGTCTGCTGGTTGCCAATCTTAGCCCTTCATCAGTTGTAGAAATCTATCTGGTTGTTGAAGATTGTGAGGAGAGGATGTTTTCTAAGATTGTTAATCAATTTCTTGAGTTAGTAGATAGCTGTTTACCTCCTGTTCCAAAGAAACCTCCTCGCATGTATTTCACTTCTCAAATGTTCCATACTAATGTTTACAGAGATGATACACTATGTATGGATATTATTCAGGATGCTTGATCTCCTTGTCATAATGTCTTCACCATTCTCACTTCTATTCAGTCTCTCCTGACAGATCCGAATCCGGCAAGCCCTGCAAATCCAGAAGCTCCCTCATTATACCAGAATGACATTGCCTTCTACAACAGGAAAGTTAGACAGTGTGTTCGCAGGTCATTGGAGTCATAACAGGACAAAATATTCTTGATTCCTTACCATCATCCACAAGTCCCGATCTTATCAAGGGAAAGTTGCAAAGGCTAGAACAATTATGGAAGATAAAGAGTTAATGGATTTGCTATTTTCTTTCCTGGATTCGGAGAGGTCGATCTGATTTCTTCTTCTTGAACCTTGCATTTGTTATCGGCAGAAATAAAACAGAGACTTGGCATCATTTTCTCATCTTGCTTATTCGTTTGATTGTTCTTCTATCTTGGAATTTCTCAAGGACCTTTGTGGTTGTGACTTTGCTTTCGAAAACCCTTCGACATCTTTGGTGAACCCGACGTGAAAGCGTCGCATAAATTTCAGGATGGGAGATACGTCAGCATCCATTTCAGCCTCTTCTACAATTCCAGCTGCGTCCTCTACTTCAGCTCTATCAATGACTGCTGCATCAAGTACTTCAACAGATGATCTAAAGCAGATTTTGCAGAATATGTCCATGTATATGCAGCTTCAAAATCAGCAAACACAATTGTATATGCAGCAGCAGCAGCAATTGCATCAACAACAGTTGTCTCAGCAAAGGCAACTATATTCAGAGCAGGAGAATGCAATTAGCGCGACTAAGGCGATTGAAGCAGTTGAGAATGAGAAGAAGCTATTTGATGGCCGTAATGTTTCACCATATGTAAAGACATATGAGATCAAAATGGGGTTTTTTGGAGTTCCAGCTGGACTTATGAGTAAGTATTTCCTTTGTCTTGTCACACCGCCTTGAGGGCGAAAGTGACTGATCTTTTTATTTAAAATTCGCATAGGCAAGATTTTAAGAAGGCCCTGAAAGAAGAGTATTTCCTTGAGGACTTTGGGATGGCTACACGGCGATCATTCCGAGAGTGGGTCTACATGCCAAACAAAGGTCTAGCTGCTTTAGAGTTGATTCGAGAATTTGAAGAGAGGTATAGTCAGCTTGATGCCATTGAATAAAGAGCATTGGATGTTGAGAAAGTTGAGCTTTTCTTGCAAGCTGCAGATCCTGCTCTTCAGGAAGAATTGGGAGAGCTTCTTGAGGATCGCACGAAGCCTATGGGTCTTAAAACGGATTGGCAAGATGCCCAGGATGCAGTCTCGACTTTGACCAAGAGAAGGATATGGAAGACCCGCCTACAGAATGGATCTATGGCACCACGCCGACTTCTGCTCCTATGCCTGCTTCTATCCCTGTTATTTCTTCTCCTCCTCAGCCAGTTTCTTGGCCTATGCCAGTGCCTACTGTTTCCATTCCTCCTGTTCCTCCTGCTCCAAGACCGATGCCGGCTCCTGCTCCAAAACCATCCACTCCGTCGGTGCCTACCTCTCTTGATGGCATAATCAAAGGCATAACGGATTTGACACTGGAGACAGTTAAAGCAGAATTGGTGGGAAAATTGAAAGAGCAGTTTGCTTCGACTGCACCTACTATTTCTTCTAATGCTCCTACTGCACCTAGGAGTGCTCCTAGTGCACCTAGGAGAGATCGAAGATGTATTTGGTGTGATACTACGGACCATCAGCATTGCAGGGATTGTGAATCTTTTCAGGATGCAAGGAGGAAGAATTTGGTATTTTGGGGACAAGATGGTAAGATTTGGTTGAGAGAAACAAAAGCTCCACTTGCTACCAACTTTGGGAAAGGCGGAATGAAGAAGTTAGTGGATGACATGGCTGCGCGTACTTCTTATGTGACAGCTAGAGGAGATGCTTCTGCATATGGAGTCCAGATTGAGATGGGATCAGAGAATCAGTCAGCATTATGGACTTATGCTATGGAGACTGCAAACAAGGGAAAAATTCAGCAAACTGTTTTGACTAGTGTAGGCTCTAGCATCAGATCTGAGACAGGTTGGGATTCGCCTGTTGACAGGTACTTTATTTATGCCTACTTGGCTAAGTCTCAGGGAGCAGATGTACTTGTTGAGGAGAAGCGTAAGAGGGATGAAGAAAATCCAAGTGCAACTAAAAAGACTAGAGGGGGTGAGTTTGTTACTCCACCTACTGCAGGACCGCCTTTGAGACCAGGGCCAAAACGACAGATGGAAGATGCTCAAAAGAGAGAAAAGAGGCAAGAGCCTAGAGAGAGAAAGCAGCCAGGGTTTAGATTGATGTCTCATATTGAGACATCTACGGACATGAAGAAAATCTTTAATGACAAGATACTTGGCAGTGAGGTGACTTTTACTATTTCTGAGGTTTTGGGCATCTCGAAAAGAGAGTTTCAAGATCAGTTTCAAGAGGTCCTGAAGAGGAAAAGACATGCATTACCTACTACTGATACACAGGGAGTTTTGATTGGGGAGTTGGATGAGGATGAGGATGAGGTTATGGTTGAGAATGCTTCTGTTTTTCCACAGATAGAGAAGAGGGTTCAGCCTATGCATTATGCTGAAAGTGATGAGCCTGTCTTGATACCGCGTAGTCACTTTTCGCGGAGTCATTGGGCTAGGGCAACTACAGAGACGATGGTAAAAATTGGAGAGAAACAGGTGCCTTATGTTGCTTTGGTGGATCATGGTTCAGAGATTAATCTCATAGTTCGTGGAGTTTATGAAAGTAACAGATGGCCTATGGATGTAGAGCATGGGTGGCGTATGAGAGCCGCCAACAACACAACAGGTGATTTGTATGCTGCCTGTCCCAGTGTCAGGGTTTCTATTGGAGATGTATAGGACGATTTCCATTTCTTTGTGCAAGATTCATGCTCTTATCCCATAATTCTTGGACAACCATTCATCACAGAGATGCGCATGGAGACAAAGGTAATGGATGATGGATCTGCTTATGCACGGATTCGCAGTAAAGATGGTATGAGAGCAGTTCAGTTTATGACTCTGTGTGTGAACCATGTTAGAAACAGGGATACTCTTAGAGATGCACCTTTGCCCACTGTGAGGGATTCGGGTTTTCATTAGGTACTGCCGTTTCACAAGACGACGGTGGTACAGAGCAGAGGAGATTGGAGTTCTCGCCTCCTGGCAGCAGTGTTTTCTCCTCTAGTTTTGTTGGGATTTTAGCAAACAGTTCGATGAGTTATCAGAAGACTTCTAAGTTTCCTAGAGCTGCCAGGCAGTACATATGCAGGAAGGAGAAAAATTTGAAAAATGCAGGAATTTTAGAGGATGATGAGCACATAGATGGGATGTATGACAGTATGATTTGTGCAGATATGATGACAGAGATGGAAGATATGCTGAAAGCTGATATGCAGAGTTGTCACAGTAATGTATTAGTGTAATCCCTGGACATGTTTCATGAAATTGCAGATTTTGTGTCACAGATAGAGTCAGAGGCTAAGGTGATTCAGCAAAAAGTATTGAGTGTTGAAGAAATTCTGCAAACAGAGTTTCCAGCTGATTATGATCAGCTTACAGAGACACAGAGGGCTGAAAACTTTCAGCCAACAGAGTTTACTGCTGAAATATTTCAGCATCCAGAGTTTAGGGCTGTTCCTATGCAGTCCATAGAGCAGAGGGCTGAGGATATTCAGCCAATGGAGTGCAGAATTGCTGATTTACAGCAAGATTTGAGTAATGTAGAGGATCATAATGAAGCCAAGGTTGACACGAAATACAAGACTGTGGATAAGAAGGTGAAGCCGGTAGCTGTACCGCTTCCACCTGACAGTGATCAGCAAATAGAGAGGGCTGCCAAACAGCCAATTTTGAGGAATCCGGAGCATATAGGCCATAAATTTTCAGTAGAGACTCTTGCTGAATTGAAAATTGGAAATGGTGATTTCTTGCTACCCACAGAGAAGCAATGCTTTCAGGAGATGCTTAAGCGACATGGAAGGGGGTTTGCTTTTTTTCCGCATGAGATTGGATGTGTGAATCCAGATATTGTTGCTCCTATGGTGATCTTTACTATTCCTCATATTCCATGGAACCTCCGACCTATTCCAGTACCTAAGGCACACATGCCAAAGCTGATTGATTTGTTGAATGAGAAAATCAGGATGGGAATTCTTGAGCCTTCATCTGCACCATACTCAAACAGGTGGTTTACGGTTCCAAAGAAGAATGGTACTCTCCGATTTATACAGGACATGCAGCCAATAAACAGAGTTACTATCAGGAATGTTGGTATAGGTCTAGTTGTGGATGAGTTTGCAGAAGCATTTGCTGGACGTGCCATCTATTCTTTAGGTGATTTGTATTTGGGATATGATCAGTTTCAGCTAGCTTTGAAAAGCAGGGACATAACCACTATGAGAACTCCTATTGGGCTTGTCAGGATGTGTACCTTGCCTCAAGGTGCCACTAATTATGTTGCGCATATGATGAATGCCATGCATAAGGTCCTTCGTGATTATATACCTGAGCTTACCATGCCTTTCTTGGATGATGTACCCATTAAGGGGTGTGCAGAAGAAGAGAAGAATGAGAGTCTAAATGAGCATGGATGCAGATACTTTGTGGCTGATCATATTTCAGCTTGTGAGAAGATTTTGGCCAGGTTAGAAGAAGTGAACTTGACACTATCAGGGCAAAAATCTGTTTTTGGAGTGAATGAGGTTGTCATTGTTGGACATATGTGTGGGTATTATGGCAGGAAACCCTCACCTGATAAAGTGGATGCTATAAGTAAGATTACGGAGTATTGTTCTACCACTTCAGAGGTACGGAGATTCATTGGAGCTTGTGTGTTTTATATGATTTGGATACCTCATTTTGCACACATAGCAGATTGTTTATATCAGCTGCTTCGAAAGGGGCAGAAATTCTATTGGGATGAGAGCCACACTAGAGCCATGCGGAAATTGAAGAAGTTATTGCAGATTGCTCCTACTCTCAGGAAAGCGGATTATAATTGCGGAAGGCCTATTGTATTGACAGTTGACACTAGTCCAATTGGCATAGGTTGGGCTGTGGGTCAAGATGATGCAGATGGAAACAGGTATGCTATTCGGTTTGGGGCGAAAGTCCTAAACGAGAGACAGAGGAGATATCCGCAAATCAAGAGGGAGTTACGGGGGATTGTTACGGCTCTCAAATGTGACAAGGAGTACTTTATTGGAGCCTCAGTTGTGGTAGAGACAGATTGCTTGCCATTGATAGGTATGATTACGAGTTGCTCTACTCCGGATATAGCTATGTTGAGATGGATTGCATACATCAAGTCATTAAATCCAGAATTCAAACACATAGCAGGGAAGGATAATCCAGTGGCAGATATGCTGTCTAGAGCCAGATATGATGATGAGGAAATACTACTTGCAGAAGAGGATGATGTAGAAATTTCAGCCACTATGGTTGATCATGTTTGCCATGTCTATGATATTGTGGCTTTCATAGAAAAACTCTATGTTGGAGATTGGTTGCAGATTGGGAAGTACCTTAGTATACTAAGCAAAAGAGATGAATGGACAGATGAAGAGTTCAAGAAGATCAAAAGGAAAGCCTATGGTTATTTTCTCAAGGACGGATTTCTTTGGAAGCATCCGAAGAAAAGAGGCGGATTACCTTTGCGGGTTGTCTGCGATAGAGAGACACAGTTACAGGTGATGAGAGAGTTTCATGAGAGTCCTTGGGTTGGTCATAGTCTAGGAGTGTGGGCTACTTATGAGAAAATCAAGGAGAAATATTGGTGGAAATGCATGTATAGAGATGTTTCTCACTTTGTAGAGACTTGCAGAGATTGCCAGATGTATTCGGTAGTGCGTCATCGAGATGAGCTTCATCCGACCTATCCGCTATGCATTCATTATAAGTGGGTAGTTGACTTGGTTACTATGCCTATGGGTCTATGGCAGATGAGATATATTGTTTTGGCTAGAGAGGATCTTACCAATCATGTTGAGGGCAGATCTTTGAGAACGAAGACCACTAGTGCAGTGTGTAAGTTCTTATTGGAAGAAATTTTCTGCAGGTATGGCTGTGTGGGTAAGATCACTGCGGATCGTGGTGAATTGGATGCAGATGAAGCTAGGGAGTTTTTCTCTCAACTAGGAATCAAGTTGGCTCTAACTACAGCATACAATCCAGAGGGAAATGGGAAGAGTGAAAGAGGGCATCCGCCGATAGTGAAAGCATTAGCCAAAGCATGCAGAGGACGGATTGGAGAATGGCCGAGACTTCTACCATTTGCTTTGTGGGCTGATCGTACGACTCATAGTGTTACCACAGGATATATGCCTGCAGAGTTGATGTATGGTCAGAAACCTGTTATGCCGACTGAGACTTGTGCTTTGACTTGGTCAGTTTTACCTTGGCAGGAGGACTTGACGAGAGAGGAGCTCTTAGCTCTTCGGATTCGGCAGTTGGAGAGAAGACCAGAGGATATTCAGTTAGCTATTGACAGGTTGAAGGTTGCTAGACTAAGAAATAAGGACAAGTTTGACAGTAGGCATCGCTTGCGGCCTAGAGCAATAGAAGAGGGAGACTGGGTATTAGTCTTTGATAGCAGCCTTGAAAATCATCATACTACACTTCGGAAGATGGTGAAAAGATGGTTTGGGCCATACATAGTCAGACATGTCTTTGACAATGCAACATATGAGCTGACCGAATTGGATGGGACAGTGCTTAGAGTGCCTATTGCAGGAAAAAGAATCAAGATTTTCAAGAAAAGAGATGATGAAGATTATGCATTGGAAGAATTTGCAAGAGAAGAGCAACGAGAAGAAACTCCAATGGAAGAGACAGATGATATGACAGATAATCTTATTGATATACCAGAAATACACAATGAAGAGATTGATCTATTCGTGGATCTTGACGACAATGATCATGGGTAGTTGGCCCATCTAGAGGATGTGCAGGATTAGAGGGGGTGGATGTCGTACTGCTGCGCATTCGAGGTGTGGAATCCACCAAAAAGTTATGTGTGTGGCATTTGCTACTTTGTACATACTTAGTCGATGTGTTTGAATTGTTTGAAAGAATGCAACATGAGTGCATCAACATGGATATCACCACTTATTCATATATTTTGAGAGCTTGTAGCAACATAGGAGCTGTCAGTAAGAGCAGTCCCTTGGCAAGGTGGCACATATGCCAAGGTTCTATCAACAACTTTGCATTCTCTGCAAATGGCTTGTATTTAGCGAGTGTTGGACTAGTTGGCTATCTCAGAGTTTTGATTTCAAGACTGAACAACTAATCTGTGGAGGCAAAAGTTATTTTGGTTCCCTTCTTTGCTGAACTTGGAGCCCAGATAGCAAGTATGTCTTGGCTGGAGGTGAAGATGACCTTGTTCAGGTTTGGAGTATGGAGGATCGTGCTGTTGTTGCTTGGGGTGTAATGATTGATGGATATGTGACATGTGGTGATTACAAGATGGTTAATCAATGCCTTCAGTTTATGCAACAAGAGGTCCTGGCACTTGATCATCTTATATTTACATGTATACTTACTTCTTGTAGCCATGTAGGGCTTTTAAAGGATGGGTGTGATTTCTTTAAATCAATGATTATGGAACATGGCATTATGCCAGGAATTGAGCAATACGCATATATGATTGATCTTCTATGTCGGGTGGGATGTCTAACAGAAGTAAGGTTTCTTCTTGAAACCATGCCACTACCAGCAGACTCAATTGTATGGAGATCTTTGCTCACTGGATGCAAAGTATATGGCCATGGAAGGCATCAAGAACAGTCTTCAGACAGATTACATAATGAAGATACTTGGACTTGATTTATGTGCTGATACTATACTCGGTGATCATTTAATACAAGGAGTATCTAGAGGGCAAAAGAAGTGAGTCACTACAGGTGAATGGAATGGTCACATACAATGGGAGCAGACTTGATGAATTTGTGCCTCAGAAGACATTTTCCTACATTAATCAAACCGATATGCATATTGGTGAGCTAACAGTTAGAGAAACACTGGATTTTTCTACAAGATGTAAAGGGGTTGGATCCTGATATGATATACTTTCAGAAGTTTTCAGAAGAGAGAAAGAAAGTGGCCTCTATGCTGATGCTGATTTTGACATTTTCATGAAAGGAACTGCCATGACAGACATCTACAGTGCTGCAAATATGTGGGAGGATGCTGAGTTCTTACAAGAGGCCTGATTAGGCTAATGCAAAAGGAAAGGGAGAAGGTCGCTTTTCGGAGGGAAAAAGGGGTTGCTTTTCTAGAAAAAGAGGGAGAAGCTTTTTGGGGTGATTGCTGGACTTATTATGGTAGTTCATCTTAAGCCAATTTGGCGGCCCTTCATGGGGACAGAAAAGAAAAAAATTATCCACAGGATGAAAAGGACCCAATGTTGCACACAAAGAAAAAGGAGAGCTTTCGACAAAGAGGATATTGAGCCTTTCGAAAGCACTTCACAGAGAGAAACGGCCTTCTGTACATGGTACAAATGTAGCATGCTTGTTCACTAACACGACAATGTAATCAGCCAAATAGATGTTGTGGATCTGAACATCATCAAAACTCCAGCAGTTGAACAACTAAACTTCAGGATTGACAATGGCAACTACCACCGCTATGGTAGAATCTCAAGCGATAGAAGACAACCGCACTACTCTGCTACTCTGATGGATGGTTGTCAAACTGAAAACCACCTATTTACAACCCTCAAGAAGACCTTGCTTCCATCGGATTTGTATCATAGTCAGAGTGTAAGGTTTATGATTACCTCTCAAAAATTCCAACAAGTACCCAAACTCGAGAGAGACTGTAGTAGTTTTTTTTCGAACAAAGTAAACTATACAAGCTGACAAAAGCAGAGCGTCTGCTGGTTGCCAATCTTAGCCCTTCATCAGCTGTAGAAATCTATCTGGTTGTTGAAGACTGTGAGGAGAGGATGTTTTCTAAGATTGTTAATCAATTTCTTGAGTTAGTAGATAGCTGTTTACCTCCTGTTCCAGAGAAACCTCCTCGCATCTATTTCATTTCTCAAATGTTCCATACTAATGTTTACAGAGATGATAAACTATGTATGGATATTATTCAGGATGCTTGATCTCCTTGTCATAATGTCTTCACCATTCTCACTTCTATTCAGTCTCTCCTAACAGATCTGAATCCGGCAAGCCCTGCAAATCCAGAAGCTCCCTCATTATACCAGAATGACATTGCCTTCTACAACAGGAAAGTCAGACAGTGTGTTCGCAGGTCATTGGAGTCATAACAGGACAACATATTCTTGATTCCTTACCATCACCCACAAGTCCCGATCTTATCAAGGGAAAGTTGCAAAGGCTAGAACAATTATGGAAGATAAAGAGTTAATGGATTTGCTATTTTCTTTCCTGGATTCGGAGAGGTCGATATGATTTCTTCTTCTTGAACCTTGCATTTGTTATTGGCAGAAATAAAACAGAGACTTGGCATCATTTTCTCATCTTGCTTATTCGTTTGATTGTTCTTCTATCTTGGAATTTCTCAAGGACCTTTGTGGTTGCAACTTTGCTTTCGAAAACCCTTCGACAACCTAACTAGTGCAATAAATCTTAGGAGTTGGCTTGTCAACCTAGTTTAAAGTGGCTTAGCCTTTGGCTAGTCAACTCATAAGCTAAATGATACTTTTGTTGTCCACATTTCTCCTAATGAGATTGGACTTGAGCATCATTGATCCATATTTTTAATCAAACCAAAAGTGAACTTCAAGAATATTTAACATTATACATTCTTAAGATCTCTAAAACATAAATCATAGCCTCTAAAAGAAGTTTTTCATATAGATATCAAGCAATGCAACATACAAAGAAAATAAGATTAACTTGTCATATTATCTATAGCACAGCACTAAATAATACTCTCTATAACGAGCAAAATTAACTAGCATACGGATGCTTAATGGAGATGTCGATGTTGAATGACTTTCACCTTGGCTACCTCTACACATAGGAAGCTTGCCTCTAATCACATAGGCCATAATATGCATCAGTATCTTAGTCGAACTATAGATTGAAATATTCAACCATGTATTATCTACACACATACCAATGGTTATTTCGACGATATTAGCATAGGAAATGCCAATGACTCTCCTGAGCATGGTTTTCTTTTCACATTTTTATTGGAAACTCATCTCAATATCTCCATATCCTATTGTAGTGACATTTTGATGGTCTTTGTGTATACAAAGTTGTTTATCATACCTTTTTCTAACTAATTACTTTATTTTGAAAAATTCTACAATTGTAGAAGTATTTAGAGTTATGTTTTTTTGGTCTTGAAGTAATGATGTTTTTGTTATCATTTCCTATAGTGTACAAAATTTTCTATTTATGCAAATTTTATTGTGATATCAGTTCATATACATTAATGCATCATATGGTAGAAGGTTGCTTGGATGACATATAGCAATGGCCAACATACTATCATGAACCAAAACTAATAGTAGCAATGGTGTAGCTTCCATTGTTCATCATAAAGAGATGCATGCTTCCATCTTTAGAAGAAAGACAGAGAAGCAAGGGGATAAACCAGGGTGGCATACAAAGATGCCATGAGATTGGCCCTAGGTAACAACTTTGTTGGGTTGGATAATATAAAACACCATAGATGTTGATCTCGAGGGGGTTAGCCCTGAATATATGTGTGTATCATGTGGGTTCAACATAAGGGATTTTTCAAATATCATTTTTCCACATGTTTTACATACATAAGGGTGCCATATAAATGAATTATTTACAAATTGAATAGAAAAGGGTTGTGCTTTATTCAAGAAGAATTCACAAATAAGGATATTTATAAATAGGCCTTGACCGCACATGATATATAGGATATACATATAGTGAACCCACCGATATGCTAATATTGTTGATTTGGATATGTTCGAGAATCAACTACATGAAGATATAGCATATATAGTTCTACAATAACATATGAGACACTGTAGGCCATTGTCTTTCTAGAGATGGTGACAATGAAGTCTCATAATTTGATAACAATGGTTAAGCTTATCTTATTACATGTGTTCAATAAAATCAAAGAGTATAACATAAATAATGTAATCATGATACATTGCAATTATGCCTTTGAAGTGTGAGATGGTTTGTTGTAGTTCTATTATTGCAACCATGCTTTCAAAAATGGCATTTACCTTGTCTCACTCAATGTCATCACTGTGAACCTCAAAATTCTTTCTTGTTTTTTGCATGCAAAAAGCTCCAAAATGCATTCATTCATGCTCTATTCATTTTGAAAAATGAAGAAAAGCTCCAAAGATGGAAAAACTCCAAATGAAAAGCTTTCTTTTTTAAAACCCCCATTTATAAATACTAATAAATTAGTACCTCACTCACCCTAGTGTGAATCATATTGCTAGTGGTGGCTGCAAGTATAATTTCAAGATGCTTGATAGTTGAGCTTCTAGCCCTTTAATAAATTTATTTGCAATTTCAGTGGGTCACCTCGATCTCCATAAACACGTGAGGTAGATATTTCTTTCAAAGCTTCAACTCATCTATGCACAACAGTTTGTAACCTCAAACCAATGTTTTATATTTCCTACAAAGAGTCACCATGCAAAAGCTTGGATGTTCTTTGATTGTCCCCTTACCAAAGTTCATGAATCTACAAATCTCTTAACAATGGAGAGTTTCCCTCCCCCATTAACCAAAAAGTAGATGTCTTAGAATAAGTGTTAGCTCCATAATGTTAGTTTTTTTTCCACACTTATTTCCTTGGAATCATGTGCAACTTGCCCCTATTCTCTACTATTGTTGTTTTGTTGCCCCAACTTGCTAGTGCTTTTGATGCCAACATTCCTGATTTAATGTATTTTTGTTGTCCCTACATAGAAATAAGTATGAACACTTTAATGCTCATGAAAATCAATGAAACTATCTCTACATAGTAAAAGGGATGAAAACCAATGAAAAGTGCCCCTACATGAACACAAATGATGCTACTACTTGTTGATAATAATGTACTGTATGCGATAGATAATCCGTGAGAGGTTTCCAAACAATGCAACATCTATCAACATTATCATAAGTACATATATCATGCATTAATAAATAATTTTCTTCAAATAAAAACCCTTGAAAGGAAGGCATTGAGAGAGTACATGAGGAGATGCTTTTGAAGAGCTTTTGTACATATATAATACCAAGGACATAGATTATGTAAAGCAAGCTCTTTGGGGAATCGGGATGCTTCCACTGAGTTTGTTGGAAAACAGATTCAAATGCTGCAAGTGACTAGTTTGCCCAGTTGAGGGGGGATTTATCCGGACAGATCGTTCAGATGCAGAGTCAGGAAAGTGAGATTCGTAAGGTCACCCAGCTCTGAGGGTAATAGGTCTGGTCCCACTGAGAAGGGTATTGCTGTCCAACTTCAGGACTTGCAGGCTCTTCAGCTGGGATAACTCGCGAGGTATGCCACCGATGATCCCGCCAGAATCTAGATAGAGATCCACGAGATTTGTGAGGTTGCCAAGCTCTGCAGGTATGGGTCCTTCGATTTCGGTGTCAAAAAGGTAGAGGCCTTTGAGATTCTTCAAGCGGCCTAGTTGTGGAGGGACACTGCCACTGATGGGATTGAAGAAGAGCTTGAGATATTGGAGGTATCGATCCTGATATCTGGGGTTTGCAGCTTGCTGAGACGAGCTAGCTCTGGAGGTATGGAACCACTGAGGTGGCCCGCGGCATAAAAGAAGAGGCCCTGTAAATTCGACAATTTGCCGAGCTCAGGGGGCACAGGGCCTGACAGGTTGTTGGTGGCGAGCGAAAGGACCTGCAAGCTGCTGAGGTTCCAGAGCTGGGGGGGGGGGGGGGGGGGGGGGGGTGTGCTGTGTGAGAAATTGTTGTCAGAGAGTTCGAGGGTCTGCAAGCGAGAGAGCAAGGCAAGGGTGGGCGGGATTGGGCCCTGGAGCAGGTTGGAGCTGAGGTTGAGCAGGGAGAGGGAGGGGAGGAGGCCGAGGGAAGGCGGGAGAGAGCCGGAGAGGAGGTTGTGTTTGAGGTCGAGGACGGAGAGGGAGGTGAGGTTGGAGAGAGAGGCGGGGATGGGGCCGGAGAAGGCGTTGAAGGAGAGGTTGAGATAGGTGAGGGCATGGAGGCTGCCGAGCTCGGGGGGAGGGTGCCGGAGAGGTTGCTGGAGGGCAGGATGAGGCGCACCACGCGCGCCTCTTCTTGGCGGCCATCGCAGGTGATCCCTGTCCAGTTGCAAGGAATACCATTGCTGCTGCCGCTGCTGTTGCTGCTGCTGGTCGTCCAGCTGGAGAGGACGCGCAGAGAGTCTGCCGTGATGCGAGCTTTGAGAGCGAGCAGGGCTTGGGCGTCATCATTGACAACGCCAGGAGCTGCCCATCGATGTCTTTGATGTCCCATTGGCACTTCATTTGTTGGAAGGCCGCTCCGGACAGTAGCAACAGCAGCAGCAATGTTGGCTGCAGTACTATAAATGACTCCATCATTATGAAACAGGAACAAGTTACAACCATGCATAACCAATTAAAGCACAGCTTCCCGCAGGGCCGGGGCCGGGGTTGGGGCCGAGGGACGGGCCCGGCCCCCGAAGGTTCATTTTTGAAGGTTGCAGAGCCCTTCTTGCCCATTATTGACTTGCTAGAGATACCCAAATATTTACAACCCTTTCTATTGAAGTACAAAGAGAAAAAATTGCCCTTCTTATCCAAGGGCAAAACTTTTCCAGCATTGCATTCGAAGGGTTTTTTTAAAAAATTAATATAATTTATTATATATTATAATTATTCATCTTATTATTTATCATTTTATGCAAGTTCGGGAATCGAAACTTTGAAGGTCGGACTCTAGAGTCTGGACTCCGGAATGTTTTCGAACCCCACTTGAAAGTTTAAAGTTGAAAGTTGAAACCCTTTAGAAATTAACTTTTAGGCTTTAGGCTTTCCAGAATCCGAATCCCTAAGCAACAAGCCCTGGCCCCTTACTACTTAGCCCTATCTTTTCGAAGGCAATGTTCATCGACTCTCGACTCTCGAGTCTCTGCTTTGCTGTTGCCATTTCCAAATTACTAGTATCTACCTAGTACCCTTGTGTTCTCTCTTCTCGAATCCACACTAGATTGCAAAGTGGACTATGGCACAATAGTAGGCAGCAGGCTACCTTTCGACGTCTACGAGCCACCGTCCACGACGTTCACATCACAGACTATAGTGCTGCACACTCAGACTGTGAGCATTGGGTCCGGCCACCACTGCCGAGTCTCGACCAAACCCCCGGGGCCAACGGCTTGCCACCTCAGACCCGCCCAGCCTCAGCACTATCTCCCATGGGGTCTTTATGACCTCGGGGAGTTGGGATCAACGGCTCTCGTTGATCCCCCTCCTCACGACCATGGCTTAGACGTCGATCCCTTGGGCAAGTAAACCCATCCTTGTTTGGTGAGCCCGCCCACAATCTTAAACTCGTCCAGCCGGAAAAGTGCCCATCGATGGTACTTCTGATACGTATCTGCGCATGCGAAACTGGAGACGCCTTAACTCCTTATAATTGGGAGGGGCCCAGAGAATGTGCCGCCACCAACGAACAGGGTGATGTCTAATCGTGTACGCATGCGAAGTCCCAGACGCCCCGGCGTTCATCGTTCCTTCCGTTCTCATTCTCTCTCTCTCTCTCATACCCAGAGTAGCTGCGCATCCCTCAGCTCAGCATGTTCATCCCTCCCACAGTTCGGCGTGAAGACCCTCCCACAGTAGTGTGCACATCCATCGCACACCTCGCACAGGAGCGTGCGCATCTCCCAATTCGGCGTCTGAGACTCCCTCCCACAATTCGGCGTCTTCATCCCTCGACCCACAGTAGCGTGCCCATTCGGCGTCTTCATCCCTCACACAGTGGTCTTCATCCCTCCCACAGTCCGGCGTGGCCATTCGGCTCACACAGTGGTCTGCATCCCTCCCACAGTCGGCGTGGCCATTCGGCGTCTTCATCGGCACTATCTCTGGTCTCAGGCTGCAACGTCTGCACCTCAACACATTAGGTCTCAGGCCCAACCTCAGCACTATCTCCCACATTAGGTCTTCATCAGCACATTAGGTCTCAGGCTGCAACGTCTCAGAAGGCCCAAGCGTCTTCATCAGCTCCCAAGGTCAATGACAGTAGGTTGCAACGTCTTCATCCCTCCCACAGTAGCGTGCCCAGTTCGTGACACAGGAGGCTGCAGCGTGAGCGTGACTCAGGAGGCTGCAGCGTGATGCCTATGTGGGAGGCTGCAACGTCTCAGGAGGCCCAAGCATCTTCATCAGCGTGACAGGAGGTTGCAACGTCTTCATGTGCATCTCAGGAGGCTGCAACTTCTAAGGAGGCTGCTGTTACAGGAGGTTGCCCAGTCACAAGAGGCACCGTGGGAGAAGGATGCTGCAGCGTCTTCATCTGCATGACGTCGAGGCCCCTCCTCTATCAAGTTTGTTCTTTTTATTTTTGAATGTAATTACTACTTCACATTAAAAAGAACAAAGTTATATTATTTGTGGGAGAGCATGTCGAGGCCTACGACTTGCGGCTAGTCGTTGTTCGAGCGTGCTTTGCTGGGCTTGGGGCAGCCTCTATTGCTTTCGTGCTAGGACAGAAGGTAATGATCCTCATCATGTTGTCTTCTTCGTAGATGTCTTACGCTTCACTGTCTATGTCTCAATATGCAATAGATGAGGATCCTAAATTCTGTGTGTGTTGAAGCCATATTATGTGTTCTTGGTGCCTTTGAAGGATTCAAGGCAGTACGATGGATTAGAATGTTGTAACCTTTTCATGTCAACAAGTAATGATTTTTTATCTATTCATAAATTGCCACACCTTGTCTCATTTTGTCTTGGTCTCTCGCTCTTGGTTGATTGCCTCGATCAATAAAATGGATTAGACTAGCATCAATGTGATTGAATATGGATTAGACTAATATTTGGGGCTCACAATATTTGGAAAACCTTGCATCTTTCAATCCTTTTGTATAATTTCACAATAATCTCATAACAATGCTCTCTTTGGATGCAAACATATTGATGTTGGAAGAGTTACTTATGTTGGAAGTGCCAATGCTTAGAGTTAGTAGTACCATATTGCATACATGCTAAGCATAGTCCAAGTGCCATCACTTGCCATTTTCAAGGTTTGTTGATTAGGTCTCTATGTTGCTAATGTCACTATCATTTTGGAATATGATTACAATGAAAAACCTCAATCTTGGTTAGAATCGTAGCAATGGGACTACCCCTAATGTAGTCACAAGCCTAATGGGACTACCCCTAATGTAGTCACAAGTCTAATGTCATTTTCAAATATGATTACAATGTAGAACCTCGATCTTGGTTGTAGCCACATTAATGGGACTATCCTTGATATAGTTGCAAGCCCACCAATCATCACTTTTAGCTTTTTCCATGCCCCAAATCTACTTAATGCCGCATACCATTAGGGATATGGCAATTAAAAAATGTGCAAAGCAGATTTACCTATAGATCATCTATATAGGTCAATATTGGCGAGTGTTGGAAACTATATGAATGTGTTGAGTCTCAATCCTTCTCATTAATTGGAATCATACAAGAATCCCAACAACCATAGCATAGTCCAAGTGCCATCACTTGGCATATTCAAGGTTTGTTGATTAGGTCTCTATGTGCCTAACGTCACTATCATTTTGGAATATAATCACAATGAAAAATCTCAATCTTGGTTACAATCGTAGTAATGGGACTACCCCTAATGTAGTCACAAGCCCAATGTCATTTTCAAATATGATTACAATGTAGAACCTCGATCTTGGTTGCAGCCACATTAATGAGACTATACTTGATGTAGTTGCAAGCCCACCAATAATCACTTTTATCTTTTTCCATGCCCCAAAATCTACTTAATGGCCACATACCATTAGGGATATGGCAATTAATACATGTGCAAAGCATAGATCTACCTATAGATCATCTATATAGGTCAATTTTGGCGAGTTTTGGGAATTGTATGAATGTGTTGAGTCTCAATCCTTCTCAAAATTCATTAATTGGAATCATATAAGAAGCCCAACAACCATGTTACAATGTCAAAATATATATTATTGCACTAGGAACAATAAGGCAATGCACTAGTACTTGAAAGTGGTTGTAGTGAGGTGATAGCTTGGTGAAGAATTGTAACATTAGAGGTATCTGACCTACTATTGATAGCCTATCAATTTTTTGAATAGGATACATCAATTATTTGATGGATGGACTTTTTTATTGTTACTAAATTGAACACATCTAGTCATTAGATTGGATGTGGCATCCACCATTGGTCACAAATCATGACATATTCAATCTTTGGTCTTTCATCGAGCATGTCCACAAAAGTAAGCCATGCTACTCATTTTTTGAAGAGCATGTTGATTATTTTGCTAATCTAGGATGGGGCTCACAATATTTGGGAAGCATTATGGATTACCCATTTCTTGTTGTCATGTACTTGTCATGATGGATTACTTTATGAATTCTATTATGTTACATGGTTTATGTCATGGTTATGAGTAGTCATGAACTACTCACTTTTTGTTGTAACGTACTTGTCATGGATTAGGTGACATGGATTTTTTTATGGATTATAAGTAATTATGTACGATATTGTGTCATGGATTATATCATGGAGTACTCACTTCCTTTGCACTTAGTTGACATGTACTTGGTTATGAGTAGTTATAAACTTCTCACTTTTTGTTGTTTTGTGACATGGATTATCCAATGGTTATGAGTAGATACGCACGCTTTTACCTCCGGCAAATGGCTCCACGCACTCGCAGCCATCCTTCGTTGGATGTCCATTCGCGAAAAAATACCAGAGTAAGATGCCCTATTTAATATTTTTTAAGGGTTTTCTTGACGTTCATTATTGATTTCTCACATATTGTGTAGTTCCGTTTCTTTTTTTTAGGTTGCATCATCTCCTCGACGTACTCGTAGAGTTCGGGCGGCAGGTGCATCTCAGACATCCATCGAAAGAGATGTGTCGAGCTACACTCCGGTAAGTGTTTATCCTACTTTCGATTTTGTTAGTAAGCATACTTCTAAGATGTGATACTTAATAGAATGTCACTTTACATAGAAAAACCCACCATACATGGAGATCACACTGCCTGATGGGTCTCTTGCCCGTCAGTGCCGTGTTGATATTCTTTGTCCGAAGAGGCATGTCAACATAAAAAGACGGGCAAGGATAATACAGCATTTGAAGGATGAGCATGGTATCCACTATGATATTCCATGTCGAAAGACCGGCCGTCCCATAGGCACACAACATGCTCGCCATACTGTTGGTTCTTGGCACTGGCTCGGTTCTCTAACCTTGAAAAAAAGTTGAGTTTGGCCCGGAGTAAGTACGAGAAGGCTCAGTATGTGAGAGCGAGCTCATTATGGGACTTACTCGAAGATGCTGAGAGTACCATGGAGAGGCAGGAGTATGTGGAGGCATTTGTGAGTAGACAGATGGGCAAATATGATTCCAAAACAGATGAGCGTGTGCGGAGAACTCAGAGTCGAATAGCGGATGGCTACCAAAAACATGTAAGTCTCTTACCTGATATTGTTTTCCCTTCTATAGTGTCATATGCGAATGCAATTTTATTACCTTGGCCTTGAGTTTATCATTTTTTATATATGTATATTCACTCACAAGTTGCCTTCCTTAGAAACGACCTCGCACACGAGAGTCTGAGGATGTGCCTCATATTGATGATGAGGGTCAAGTCCTAGACCACCATCCTGAGTTGCAAACAGTGGAGCGAAACTTTCAGATGGAGATGGATAGCTTGTTGCGGACTGGTCCTCCATCCACCACTGGCGATGTTATGGATTTTCAGGTTAGTTTATGGGCAAGTTTGTGGCTTATGGTTATGGTTATGGATTATGTTATGGTTATGCTAGGATTACGATGGTTATGTTAAGGTTATGGTTATAGTTGTGGTTATGGTTATGTCATGTCATGGTTGTGCTATGGTTATGTTAGGTTATGGTTATAGTTATGGTTATGGTTATGTTATGTCATGTTAGGTTAACGCTTTAGGATTATGGTTATGGTTATGTTTATGGATATGGCATTGTAAGGCGAGGGGAGTAAGCGCTTCACGTCGCTCCTCCTATCACCTCGACCCACCCCAATCACCATCTCCTCCCCTCTTGAGTATCCAAGCGACGCACCCCATTGCATATTCACAATTGGATGTAGTTCGGTTGACATATTTAAGAATGGCTCTCTTGTCAAGACGAAGGGGCAAAAAAGTGCCACCTCAAGGTGCGTTCTTATTAATTGTAATGCTTTCATTGTGTTGTATTTCTTGTACTTGTGCTTGGTTGCATTGTGTGTGGTTGCTTTCTGGTATTATTTTAGGTTAGAGAGTTCTATACATATCGAGTTCGTGGCTCTATGTTCAAAACTCCGTGTGGATGTCGACCATGCTTTGTTGGATGCATTGCGGTGCGTAGAGGAAGCATCCACCCGCACTATGAATTTGTTCGCCATGTAAGTTTACTAAACTAGTTATAGATTTCTTGGTGGTTGCCTGATGATTAGGGCTAGGGGTTTTGTTATTTTACTAAACTAATTTTGGCTTTCATTCATAGTTGGATGGAGTATGTGATTCCAAGAGAGCACGTGCATGATGTATGTTTCGTGGATAGTCTGTGGTTTCCATACATTAATATGGTTGAGCCACAAGACGATGGTGTTTCGTTGAGAAATTACTTTGATAGCTGCGATCCCACGAGGGTCACATTTATATTTCTTCCAGTGCTTGTGAGGTTTGTAGTCCCTTTATCCATACTTAATGGAAATGACAAATCATAGCCCTTTGATGCACTAGTTTTAATAGCAATCTTTGATGTACAGGTCACATTGGTGCCTTTTTGTGGTCTTCAACCCTATGCTAAAAAGGGTTGAAAAATTACCTGGTGATCATGGCGCCATCCTATGCCTTGACTCGTTGGAATGCACTGATTTCACGGCATGTCTACCCTATGTACATAGGTATCTTAACAATCTATATGCATCCATGTAATATGTTGTGTCACATATGTATTATGTTCATCTCTTTTGTGTCTATGTTTCAGGGCCATGTTTGCATTATTGAGGCTTTGTACTGACCCAGCGTGCGCCAAGTTTCTATCGGACGTAGATAAAATGAAGCTTATCCACATTAAGGTGTGTCACTATAGTGTTAAAATAATGCTGTCACTTAGAAATGTAACATAGGGAAGTTCACATAAAGATGACTAGAATCTCTTTTCACAGGCCCCTCAACAAACAAATGCAGTAGACTGTGGATTCTATGTGATGGCTTTCATAAGACTACTCATCGAGGGTGGCGTGGTTGGGAAACCAACCAAAAACTGGGTAAGCCTATACTGGTATAATTGCTTTTGCTATGCGACTTTGAATGGTCTAGTGCGCATACGCCAATCCATAATCAACTTATCGTATTGCAGTTAATAAGAAAATGGTTCAATGCCACCTATGTTACAACTTTGAAGGAGGACCTTTACCAGTGGGCACTTGGAGTGTTCGAGAGGTGATCTTGTGTGGATTATATGGTTATGGACATTTACTTAGTTTGTCGCAGTCATGGACTCGCTATTAGAGTCACAAATTTACTGCACGCATCGTTATTGGTGTCGTTATTAGCATTGCAAAGCGTCGTTATCAGTGTCGCTATTTGCATCAGTATCAGCGTCGCATTTACCGACGCGAATAGCGACGGCACATTTGCGACGCTGATATTGACGCGAATAGCGACGCTTATAATGACATTAATACCGACTGTTCTATTTTTGCGACGACGGGGGTAAATTTTTTTATTTACATTGTCGTCGCTTTTAATGTCTGTATAAGGCCTATATCTTGTAGTGTAAAGTAGAGTTCTTTATTCTTGGGGATCTTTTGGTGCTTGCTACGTACACATACGGCATCCGATTTCCGCACAATGGTATCAGAGCGAAGCTGAGATCCAGGACTTCCAATCGCTTGCCATCTCGCGTGAAGGCAAAGCTCCTGGAACGAATGGGCTCCATAGTCAGTCTCGCGATAATCTGTCAATACCAGCATGTTCCTAGCAATGAAGAACCCCCTGCTACTGTGTTGGATCGCGAAGGACCAGTCTCTGATGGTGGTGGACAACTTCTCAAGCTCCTTCATCAAGTCGTTTTTTCTCAAAAGAAAATAAGTCAAATCTTGGTTAGTTGGAGGTTAAAAGGTTTTAAAAAAGCATTATTATAAAAGCTTAAGCTTCAAAAATTCGACAGATAGTGGCGGTAGGATGTACTAATCATCATCGAATTCAGCGTCAATGTCTTCTTGTCCTATTGCAGATCAGAGGATTAATTCAAAACTATTAAGCTTTTCTTTTCAAAGCTTAAAGCTTCTAAGCTTTCTAAATCTTTAAAGTTTTAATCTTTAACCTTTCCATAGTGGGTGTTCACACGGAGTACTTCTATAAATAAAAACTGAACCAGTTCTATAACTCTCTGCAAGCCTCTGTTCACACCCATGATGTGATAGAGATAATTTCTAGCAAGCTGATTGTTATACGTAGTCTTCACGTGCAAAGAATTCATCGACGAAGGATTTCAGCAACTTACGAATCCATAAAGAAGAAAGATTGTTAAAAAAGCCATTTAAAAAAAAAAGAGCAAGCCTTGTAAACCCAACTTTGAGCTACGCTCATCCCACTAATAGGATTTCGAGTGTGTGAGGTTGTTTGAAATTTTGCAGGATAACCAATCAAAATATGGAAGATTTTTTGGCTGAAGGTGATTTACCGAAACCAATGATGGAGCAAATATTGCACCTAATTATGATGCAACTTCAAGAGGAACAAAGAACACGTCAAACTTTGCAAGCTCAATTGGCCACTCTTCAACGATCTACTACCGATCAAGATGGACCGCAACCTAAAGATGTTATGCGATGCACGATCGATGCGACACTTGAAGTACAATCTGTTCGGAAAGAAGCCAAGATAAGTAAAAGCAATTTCAAATTTTGTACTTTCAATGGCTTACATGATGGAAAAACTGCTCTTGCTTTTATCAGTCAGTTTGATGATTATTTCTATGAAGAACAGTATGCCGAGAAAGACAAAATTAAGTGTGTCACTAATTATTTAGTGGAGAGAGCATCACTATGGTGGATTGTTTTCCGCAAAAGCATTGATTGTCCTACTACTTAGGAGACTTTTCAAAAGAAATTTTTGTAAAATTTTCTTCCACCTCAATTCCATGAAAAATCAATCAAACAGTGGGATCTTTTGCAACAAAGAGATTGCGAGCCTATTTCACAATATACTGAGCGTTTCTGGAATGCTTTATTGCAACTTTGAATGCTCGAAGATGTACCTGAGGCAATCCATAATAAGCACAAGTTTATGTATGGTTTGCTTGGTCACTTCTATGCAGAAGTGAACATGTTCAAGCCAACGACTCTCGAGGATGAGATTTCCTTGGCCCATGATGCTGAAGACAAAATTCGAGGACGAGAGAAGCGACCACAACAATTCTCAAATAATGGTAACTTCAATACAAAGCAATTTAATTCCAACTTTCGAAGATTCAATCAAAACCGCTTTGTTCCATCTTCATTCCATAAATCTTGGACATGATCCCCTGCTTTACCATCAAACACAAATCCAAATCCTAAGTCATCTTTTCAGCCAAATTCCAACATTCCTAAACTTCCCGCTATTACCAATAATGTTTCTAAAGCCAAATCCATAGTCTGCTATAAGTGCCATCAACCTGGACATCTAGTGGTTAATTATCAATCCAAAAAGCCAACTGTTTACATCAACTACTTGGGAGCGACTGAAGATGAAGACCATGTAGAAATGCCAGATTTCACGGAAGATAATGAGATATCGATACTACTTCAGATACTTTACCAAGTATGCCAAATCCCCATTCTTTATTAACAATGAAATGTCTTGTGTATGGTAAAGAAAATATTGTTTTACATGATGATGAGAGTACACACGATTTTATTTCTGCAAAATTGGTCAAAGAATTAAATTTACATATCGTTTTCACTCATTATCGCATCAAGTTTGCATTCCTAGGCACTAGATACAATGGAACACAAGAAGTGCATGACTTAGAAATTCAAATTGGTGATTATACTGAACGTAGAAATTTCTTAGTCTTGTCTCTACAATCTAGTGACATTATTTTAGGAATGCCTTGGTGTCATCAATATAATCTTGATATCGATTATTCCACACATTCAATGAAGATTCATTTTAATAAAAAACAAATCACATTGTATGGTATGCACACCCTCGATAATTTTCCATTGCTTAGTCATACACATGCTAAACGTGCATTAAGAAAAGGTAGTAAATCCTACTTAATATGGGTGAATGAAATTGAAGTTAAGGAAAATAAGATGCATCCTAGGCACGCACAAATTTTTTCACAATTTAAAGATTGTTTTGCTACTGACTTACCGCCTGGTTTATTACTACACATCCTGAAGATCATAAAATAGACTTAATTCTTGGATCACAACCACCATGTAAAGCACCATATTGACATAATCAAATTGAACAAAAAGAAATTCAAACCCAAGTTAAAGAATTGTTAACCCAAGGACTCATAAGGCCGAATAGTTCTCCATTTGGTACACCTATTTTGTTAGTTAAAAAGAAAAATAACACCTATAGGATGTGCATTGATTATCATGCCCTAAATAAGATCATTGTCAAGAATAGATATCCGATTCCTAGGGTAGACGACCTCATGGATAAACTATAAGGGGTTGCAATATTTAGCAAAATAGATCTTAAATCTCGATACCATCAAGTACGACTGGACACATCTGATATTTTCAAAACTACATTTAGAACTCAATTTGGACATTATGAATTCATTGTTATGCCTTTTGGTTTAACTAATGCACCAGCTACATTCAGTAGTATGATGAATCACATATTCTTGAAGCATCAGCATTGTGTCATTGTTTTCTTTGATGACATATTGGTTTTCAGTAAGAATGAGAACGAGCATTATGAAAATTTATCTTTGGTTTTCAAATTACTAAAAGAGAATCAATTATATACTAATCCTAAAAAGAGTGAATTCTTCCAAACCCAAATTGAATACATAGGACATATTGTTTCATCTGAAGGTATTAAAGTTGATCCTAAAAAGATAGAAGTAATTTTGAATTGGTCGATACCTAAAAATGTGCATGAATTATGCTATTTCTTAGGTCTTGCTAGCTTTTATAAAAAATTTGTGCAAATTTTCTCATTGCTTGCATTATCTTTGATAAAATTATTAAAGAAAGGTATTGTGTATCATTGGTCCGACAATCAACAAAAGTCCTTTAATTTACTACAACATGCTTTAACTCATGCTCCTGTATTGCAATTACCTGACTTCAATAGACTAATTTTCTTAGTAGTTATTCACTGATGCTAGTGGATCTGGAATAGGAGCAGTCCTTATGCAAGATTCTCATCCCATAGCAGCCTATTCTAGCTACAAACTTAAACCCTCTAAACTTAAGTAATCTACTTATGATAAGGAATTGATATCTGTAGTACAAGCTTTATGTCAATGGAAACACTATTTAATGGGATCTGAATTCATGATCAAAATTGACCAACAAAGTATCAAGCATCTCCTTAGTCAGCCACAATCTCTGACCGTCATATTAAATGGAATACTTTTATTCAAAGTTTTCATCCACTTATCCAATATCAACTTGGAAAAGAAAATGTTGTTGGCTGATGCCCTGAGTAGAAGACCAACTATTCATGATATTTTTGTGATATCTTTTGATTCCCTAATTCCTATGAAAGATACCTATCATCAAGATCCTAGTTTTCAAGCTAATTGGAATAAATTAATTGCCAATAACTGGATTCCAATTGATTCATTGTCTTATGCTGATGGATTTATGTTTTATGAAAAAAGGTTATATATAATTGTTCCATCTAGATTATTTGTGTTGCACGAAATTCATTGTCCCCCATATCAAGGACATAGAGGTATTATTTCCACTTTACGTACATTAGTTGAAGATTTTTACTGGCCATAGATGGAATCTAATGTTTCTAACTTTGTATCTGAATGTTTAATTTGTCAAAGAATTAAGCGACACCATGGTAAGCAATATGGTTTGTTAATGCCTTTACCAATTCCAGAACGACCATGGGAACATATTTCAATGGATTTTATTACTGGTTTGCCTAACGGTCAAGATAATCACGATATGATTTGGACTATTGTAGATTGGTTTAGCAAACAAGCATATTTCATTCCATGTAAGAAAATGTTAACTGCATCTCATGCTGCTCAACTGTTTCTGAAAACCGTTTTCACTAACCATGGTTTACCAAAAGTTATTATTTTTTATCCCGATTCTAGATTCTGCAATAATTTTTGGACTAATTTGTTTGCAAACTTAGGAACAAAGATTGATTTCTTATATGCATTTCATCCTGAAACAAATGGACAAACATAAGCTACAAATAGTAAAATCTTGGATCTTTTACGTGCATACACAATTTCAGAACCACAAAGATGGGATACACACTTGCATTTACTTCAATTTGCAGACAATAATATCCCACATACAGCTACACGGAAATCACCTTTTGAAATCATTTATGGACATAGATTGCCTTTACCTATTACTTCATTATCAAACAAGGTTAAAGCTGCTGATGATATTGCCAATATGTATGCTACTATTTTTGATGAAGTTAAAGATATGATTGCAAAAACCTAGCAATCATATACTAAACAAGCTAACAAGAAAAGAAAAGCTATGAATTTCAAAGTTGATGATTATGTTTGGTTACGAATTGAAAAGCGACGACTACAAAGTGTTGAGAAACACCCTGTTGTAAAGTTAGCTCCTAGATTTTATGGACCTTTCAAAATCATTCACAAAATCAATGACAATGCCTTTAAATTAGAACTAACCCAACACTGGAAAATCCACAATACTTTTCATATCAATTTGTTAAGACCTTTCAAAGGCCAATTACCTATCCACCCTGTCTATGAAAATCCTCCTTTGTTAGAAGAAGAAACTGAAATCCTTGAACCTGAGACTATTCTAGATACCGACTTTATGACTACTAAAACTGGCCATAGATACTCTAGATATTTGGTTAAGTTTAAAAATCAACATGTTGAAGAGGCCCAATGGATGCACGCTCGTGACCTAAGTGCTTACCCCTCACTGCTCACTCCACATTGAGCTAATAGCAATTGAGGACAATTGCTATCCATCCTCGGGGTATGATGCCAGGAGGCATATTCCACTTTGAATTCCGTAAAATTATATTTATCTACCGGGGCTCGTACACAATGTGGATTCTTTGTGCGAAAAGTTGACAGGGACGCCTGTCCTTTTCGGGCGTCACGTTAATTTAATGTGCAAGTGGGTGATTCCATAGCGGGTGATTCCACAAAATACATATTTCAATTAATGGATGTTTATGAGTTTAAAGTGCGCACTCATATTAAATTAAGGTTAGGACAGAGTTCCAACCTATTTATTTATTTTTTAGCTAAAGACTACTAGGTATTCACTTTTGTCGGTTTAATTTTATTATTTTCTAACAATTGTGAATGCTCTAGTTGATGTGTAGAGCAGGCAGCAGTGGTGCTAGGAAGCCTGGGCGATAGCGTGTATTCAAGCTATTTAGAAGAAATTATCATTATGGGCATGCATCTTAGGCATGGCACTAATATTTATTTTCATGCGTTTATTTATTGAAGCACTTGATATATATTTATTATTTTATATGTGCATGGGTGCACGGTTTAAATATTCATTATTGGTCATTGTATTTGGGCATAGGCTGACTTTTGGGGCGCCCAACCGCTTTATTCTTTATTTGGACAAAAGTATGCTAATAGTAAACTTGGGCTATTTTTGAGCTTGGAGATGAATCAAATATTAAATTACATGTTTTGTGGAGCGCTCACACAAGGCAGGGGGAAAGATTGTACCCAATTTGTCATTTTTCTTCATGTCATGCAAGTCTATTCTCTTGGATTTTGAGCTTAAAGTAGAGTTCTTTGTTCTTGGGGACCTTCCAGCACTCGCTACGTACGCATATGACATTTGATTTGCGCACCACATCGGGCGCAATGCAGCCTTTGCCATATATGTTTTGTGCACTGAGGTGCAAGAGGACAATGAGGAACACATCTATGCACCATGTCAACCACATCTATAGTATTTCAAGAGGGAGGTAGTCATGCCTAGAAATTAAGTAATGTCAAATTTTATGTCCCCTTACCTATCTCCCTAAAAGGTGTGTGTGTGTGTGTGTGATGCTCAACATGCTAGACTTAAGAGTACTAGACTTGAACATCATTGGGTGTAATGAGGCTACATTGCATGGATGCAAGAGAAGGGCCTTTATCTAGATGTATTCAGCCAAAAATTTAATCATGGTTTTTTCAAATAGAGCTCATAAGAATAATAGATTGTGCTATAAGAGTGCCTTTTGGGTTTGACACGCTACGAAATGACTTGAAAAAGCATAACTACTTCTTTGAGTACTCCACAAGATTAGGTTGTGTAGGAAAAAGGCCCTTGTCGCAACCTTGTTCTTCTTCACAACAACATTTGTGAAAGAGGAACTTCATTATAATCTTAGCAATACCATATGGCAATATCGAAATCTAATGTATGCTTGGTTTGCCATTCTTATAGCTAAAAATTGTTATAGCTAAAAAATCTTATAGCTAAAAACATGTAGTACTGAGTCATTGCTTTGTTTTTTTTAATTTCACTAAGGCATGGTTTCAATAACTCTCTCTCTTTCCACACACACACACACACACACACATGTACATCTGGCATACACATACACCTATGTGATAAGAATTATGTCACTTGTAAGCTCCTGGACATGTGTGCATCTAGAGCAAATCTTACACATAATGTATGTTTGATAAAAAATAACCATAAATTTACTAAGAGCTTATTCTTAATGTTTAGGCAATAAACCAATATGATATCTAAATCAAATCTTGAATTGTTTACATTTTACTACGTATGGAATTTTAGAAGAATGTAGGTAATTTTATTCATTCACATACAATACCCTAGAATTCTGTGTATGGAACATAATTTCCTAGCTATCTACATGTAATTTTCTGTATTCCCATATATTGGGCCTATAATTTCCTATAACAAAAAATAGGGAATGTGATTCCTAGGTTATATGTAGGGATTACCATGTGCATATGTAGAAAATATTGAAGAATTCCCTTTTCATATATAGGAAATTATCAAAGGCTCATTATGTTCCATACCAACTACAACTTTTTGAGAAAACCCTCTTCTCTTGCACTTATGTGATTTCATAAGCTACTCATGGTGAATACCCCCTCAACCCCTCCCTTATTTTTAACATTCGGAAGATAAACTAATGGGGCTTGTCTCTAGTATACATATTATGTACTTTCTTATTTTAAAAATCCTACCATGGACATGTGCAATTTTTAAAGGTAAGCATGTTGAACCCCTCAAGTGCATATGAAAGTAGAAGGCTTATTCAAGTCCTTTTGTTAAGAAAACTTAGGTCGATTATATAAATTAACAATACCCTTCTGTAAATAATATATCAATGAAATATAAAACCCCCTTCTATGAACAAATTTATATGTTTTAAAATATTTCTTTTTGTAAATGTATACTTGCAGGCATATCTTTTGTATATTCCATTTTTTTGAACTCACATGATGCACATTTTCATACATAGTGAATCCCTTGAGCAACAAATTGTTGCAATGTGTAGTACACACACACACACACACACAAAGTTATGGAGGAGTGACTTGCAATGACATATGATCCAAATTGTGGTATAAAGGAATGGAATGGCTAATAATGTAATGTAGTTGAAAACAAACATCTCAAAATATTTACATGAGCAATGGTGGCTGATGTATGTATCGTAAGTTATACCCTTAGAGCCTAGATTTCTAGATAGTATGTAGACTCTATAGGAGGATGCCTTTTATGATTGGTCAACAATATCCCTACAAACCCCAACCATGTGTCTTTTCCCCAATTTTAATTCTTCCCTCTTCAAATGCTCACTACAAGAATACTAGACTATATGGACTTTCTTTTTTTCCCCTTAAGGGGTTTCTCTCACCTCTCTCTCTAAAAAGAGATTCCAAAATAATATTAGAATAAGAGATCTTTTACAATCAAGAAAATCTCAAATTTGTATTTTCAATAGATTTCACCTATTATTTTATTTTCAAACTACAGGATAAGGTCACTTTTTCTCAGAATCCTCATAACTTAAAAAATACAATTCTATTTTCTCTAAATACGAAGCCTATCATTGATATACGACTCTTTAATGTCCTCATGACTTTTCAACATTAAAATATATTAGAATCATTCTCATTCTCGCTTCTTTAAAGGGAGGAAATTAAAAAACAATATAAAATGACGTACACATCATATTTTAAGATTATTTTTTACCTAGAGACACCTTTTTGACTCGAGAGTTTCCTTGTAAATTTTTATCTTTTTTTAAATAAGTATATGCCTATTTCTTGGCATTTTTTCATTCTCTCTGAAAGCTCTAGTTTTGTCCCAAATTTAGTGTACTCTTCTCCTTCCCTCCCAGAATATGGTTTCTTGCATACGAATTTTTCTGAAGCAACATTAAGGATTGGCTTTGATACCATTTGTTGAAATCAAATAATCTCTATCTACAACACTCTCTACCCTGCTATAAGCCATCTCCCTCTTCAGTACTATGCTATAAGATATATTCATCTTCAACAACCAATACTACAAGTAATCAAGTGATAATGAAGGTATCTTTATTTTTCAAATCTCTGTGATGTTATTATTCTTCACAGTTGTTGTTTAATCCTTAAGCATCAATTCATAGAGAGAGAGAGAGAGAGAGAGAGAGAGAGAGAGAGAGAGAAGGGGGGAGAGAGAGGACTGTGTGAGATTAACTAAGAAAATAAGTGATAAAGTGGCATAGAGTAAACTAGGGTAGAAGATAAGATTATGTCATTATTCTCCATTAGCCAAGGTTCTATATAAATGTGTTTAAATATCTTTGATAAATTCCTATTGTGTGTGTGTGTGAATATTTTGGATAGAACAAAAGATAATATTTTATGCTAATTAGAGGTAGATTAAAAGTTAGATTATAGGCTGCTTAGGGATTGATTAGGGTCTATCATGACTAAAATCAAGAGAAAGAGACAAGATTCAACTGAGTTAAAAAGAACACAAATATAGTGAATCAAAGGAGTGTAATTATGTGATTTGAATGTTAATCCAAGTTAAAATTGGTATACATTTTTCTTTGCAGAATGTAGGTGCAGGACATACCAAGAGAAAGAGAGATATTCACTTTCAATTGGAGGATGAATATGCATCAATGTTCAAAAAGACTGTGGAAAGGGATGATGATTGGAAGTAGTAGTTGCTAGTTCAGTGGACCGATTACTATTGGTAGACTGTGGTGTCAGGTTCTTAAGCAGATCAGAAGTGGTCATGTCTTTTTTTTTCCTTTGTGCATTCACTTGTGTAGATTGAGCATCAGTTGAGCCAGTCTCGTTGGATTGCATAGGCATATTCTTAGCCTGCGAATTAAGGGTGGTGTCATGTCTCACATCTTGGACATTTGGAAGCTCAGATAGAGAGATTTTGGGATTGAGCATCTGTACTTGATGACTACTGTTGTGCTTCTTGTGTCCATTTAGGAAAAGAGGGTGCATGAGATTTGGGACTCCTAGGTGGGCTTGGCACTCTTGAAAGATTCGCTTGTGGCTATTAGAAAATTCTGCCATTTTCTTTGTTGAGCAATCAACCTTATCATCCATGAGCAGTGCTATGCCTGTGGTGCTCATTATCCTCTTAAGAAATCAAAGGCTGGTTGGTGAGTCTAGTGATCTTTGTGCACACTCGACAGTTACATCTGATATTCGCATGTTAAGCACGCTAGGCTAAGGATCTACCTTTTGAATAGTCATGCTTGGTTTCATGATTTCAATCGTGAGGGGCTCAGTCACTTCAACGTTGTTGAGTGAAGACTTGGATTTTCATTTATATTTCCTCCTACGCTTCTTTGTTTTTGATGCAATCTGGCCTTCAGTTGATAGAGGTGGTTTAGCAGGGGATTTTGGTACCCAAATCCATCGATTACCTGCATAATACCCTTGAGCACGTAGCAACGCTTTGGATATCCATTGCAGCATTGCACTGGCTCTCCATCGATACCTTTTTCTTTAAGGCTTGGACTTCTTTTGTGGTCTTCTACGATATTGGTAGGTCCAAAGCCTATCCTTGGCATTGTCTCCTGACCTTCTTGTTTCAAGCAGCATGGCCTCGCTCACAGGTTCTCTCTATTCAACATGTGCTTGTATCGACTCTTTCAAAAAGTCCTTACTCTCATTACTAGATAGGCTTGCTTGGTATGTTAGAATGTTCCTTGTCTTTCTCTCGAGGTTTGATTAGGTCAACCTTACTAAAGGTCATGATTATCCTTACACTCGATACTGTCAAGTGTATCTTCTGTGCTACATAATCGGCCTCACACTTCGTCGCCCTTTTGAAGGGTCTTCCTAGGAGGGTTTTCTTTCCATAATTAGCACTATTTGGAGGAACAAACACCATATTGGGGAATATGGGAATTTTCCATAAGTTTGGGACACATGGTCAAATCTTTGGATTTGTCATAACTTGAACACTATAACTCCAAATCGAGCACTCTATAGCTCAACAGATTCCATTTTTCAAGCGCTTTCCAATGATAGGTCACATCATATGGTTTTGAGAAACTTATGGGCATGTTATCTAGGTGCCATCTTTTTAGTATTCAAAAGATAGGAATTGGGAGATTCCCAAACTCACTAATATTGTGTTAACATGAAATAGGATAGGCAAGCTTTCAGTTTCAATAGTTACAAGGATTCTGCACTTCCCTATAAGTGCTTGTGGGTGTCCCCCATAAAGACTAAGAGTTGCATTAGTCAGTGTAAGCTCTAGTTGGGCTGGTAGGATCCATGCTTCATAGGTCAAGATATTAAAATCTTGTTCATCATCATCGATGAGAGCATCGACACTATGCTCTTTTTTGCGGTGAGTTTGACCCTAAGATAAGCAGGTGGTACCATCTCTTCATCTTTCAGGTCTTGGCTTATAAATTCAAGCCTTCTGATACATGCTTTGAGTCCCCAACTGCACAACCAGATGTGGATTCTATACTAATGTCTTGGGTCATTTGTGCAATGTTGTTCAAGGTGCATCTATCGTCAGGGTTGTCATGTCTAGTCATCCTCGTAGTTGCATCTTGATGTTGTTGCATTCATCTTTGACTAGATGCAGTCCGAATGCAACCTATACATGTTTTTGTGGTTTGGCATTTTCACCCTTGTTGGCTAGACTGGCCCATTGAGGTTCTAGGGTCTCTATTTGCCTTTATTCGAGTATGGGCTTTTGGTTGTTGTTTTACAAGTGACAATCTATGCTTGTGTAAAATCATTACTACAATAGGATCTAATTTGCAGAACCTATCACGGCATGCATTTTCTCTCCAACCTACTTGGGGGAGGTGCGGAGGGGGACAAAGCCCTAATAGCGGGGGTCAGTCCCCTCGGCCTGCCGGGCCGTTACGCTAAATACCATGCCCGATTTCAAGGACCATTGTTTATAGCCAAGTTTTGAACTACTTGCTCTAGATTTCAACCTAGTAATAGATCTATGATGTGCTTTCCGCTCTATATGATCTCTAGGTCGGTTTCAGGGGTCAGATGTACTTGTCTGATTTGAAAGTTTTCTATCCACGACTTTCAGAGGTTTGATTCTCAGGATTTTAATTATGAAAATCAAACGTCCAATTTTGGGTTGGTCTGATCGACCGAGTGCGAGTTTGACTGGTCTCATTTGGTTGGTCCAATTTTCATGCGTCCAATTTTGGAAGTCCGATTTGACAGGTGTCCGATTTTGGAGTGTCTGATTCTAGATTGTCTGATTTTCAGGTCCGATTATTGGATGTTTGATTTTGGAGTGTCTGACTTTGGATACTCTGATTTTCGTGTTTGATTATGGGATGTCTAATTTTTTAAATTGGATAGGGTATGTCCGATCGGACGGGATGGATTGGCCCAAGTCCGAGAATCGGACCGTCCGAGTTGGAATCTAGGAATCGAACTCTAGTAACAGTGTCTGATTCCTATGGACAAGTTTCTAGGGATGACGAAAATCAACCCGATTCTAATGATTTTGGTTATGAGGGATTGCACAAACTTCCAGAATGTAAGAATAGACCCTTATGAAGGATTTTATACAAACCAACAAGCAAGTAAAACCCTGTTGCTCTGTTATGACAGCAGAAACTCTAATGCACGTTTTCCTTTTATTCTTTGTTTTTCCCTACCCCAGTGTATCCAAATCACAAAGCAAACACCTACACTACTCCAACCTACATTTCCAAATCCAAAAAACCAAAAACTTACTTGCTAAGGAGATCAAATACCTCTTCAAACTCCCTCGCTTCCTACTTATCCACCTCAAGCATCGGTTCAGGGAAAACCCTACTTCTATGCTTGATTTGGAGTATGCAAGCACTCAAGGCTTGAATCTGTTGGTCCCGAAACAGAACCAAAATGTAGGGGCGAGCTCACACTCAACCGCCTAGACCCATGGATCGCTTATTGTTTCAAGCGTTTCAAGCCGAGCACTAATGACTATCTCTCACATAACCAACATGTTATCTCTCTCTATGAGTATAGTGAGCTTTCCTCCATGCCCAATCGAGTTTCCTCCTCTCTCAAGTACTCCGGTAGCTCCACGATCCAAGTGCAAGCTTCAAGAAAGATCGATCCTCAAGCTCCATGCTGCAAGCTCCATTGCCACGAGAAAGTCAATATAAGAGAAGAGAAGAGAAGAAGAGAGGAGAAGGTGGAGAGCTTCTCCACCATAGTTCCTCACCCTCTCACACTCACTCCCTTACACTCTCACACTCCCTCTCTTAAGCACAAGATGAAGCAAGCAAGAATAAGAAGAAGAAGAGGAGAAGACCTCCTTTTGGCCACACACAAGAATGATCTTTTCATTCACTTTTCAACTTTATATATAAAACCCTAAATCCCTTTTGGGCAGTCATCCCCTTATCCCCTTTTTTACATGGCCGGCCGTGGTGCTTTTTCCCATTGTTCTCCTATCTTTCTAGCTTCCTTTTTTCTTGCTGTAATTTTTGTTGTACCTACTTTAACAGTATCATTTATAAACTCTGATTCTTCTTTATCCATCATTTCTTCTTTATCCATATATTTGGCACGTAAAAGCATGTCAGCAACTGGATTATCTCTATTTGCAATATGTTTTAAATCAGGATTTAAGGATTTAATATAGGCTATCCATCTTAGCATGGCTATGTCGGGAGTGGAATAGTTGGCGATCATGCCCAAGAGTGGAAGGCAATCTGTTTCAACTATAACGTGTGCATCCATGAAGTACTCCCTGTCACATTTTAATACAGTTACTACTCCCCAAAGTTCTTTTTTAATTTGAGCATACCTTCTTTGTCATTCATTAAGAACCTTTGCTCCAAAGCGGATTACATATCTATTGCCTTCAAGGTCGTCTTGACCAATTGCTCATCCTATTCCAATAGGACTTGTGTCCATTGTGAGTATAATGGGCTGTCCATTAGAGTAATTAGCCCTCTTTAAAGTGGGGGCTGAAATCAACATTTTCTTGAGTTTCTGAATAGCCTGAGTGTGTTCTTTTTCCCATATAAACCTTTGGTCCTTTCTTAAAAGCTGATAAAGACTTTCAACAACATGGGCAAAATGTGGTATCCAAATAAGGTAGAAGACACATGCACCAAGAAATCTTCTCACCTCTGAAACATTTGTACATTCTTCCTGCATTTTGCCGATAGCATCTATTTTGGATGGAGAAGGCTTTCGATCGTATGGACTACACATATGTCCGACCACAAGGACTTCTTCGACTCCAAAAACAGATTTAGCTCCTGAAAGAGTAAGATGGACTTCTTCTAATTTAGACAAGATTTGAGCACAATCATTAATATGATTAGAAACAAACTTTCGACATCCAAGTTCATTGAGTTCTTCATTTTTCTCATGAACTTCACATCCTTTGATTGGAATATCATCAAGAAAAGGAAGAGTCAATTGAGGAATATAATCCCTCAATACTTTATGCATAGCATTCATCATGTGAGCTACTGAATTCGTAGCCCCTTGAGGTAGAGTACACATGCGGACTAGGCCAAGAGGCGTCTTCATTGTGGTAATGTCACGGCTTTCCAAAGCAAGCTGAAATTGCTCATAGCCTGAATATAAATCTCCCATGGAATAGATTGCCCTACCTACAAAAGCTTCAGCAAACTCATCCACAATTGGTCCTGATCCAACATTTCTATTAGTGACTTTATTGACGGGTTGTAAATCTTGAATGAATCGTAAAGATCCATTCTTCTTAGGTACGGTAAACCATCGGTTGGAATATGGAGCTGAAGATGGCTCCAATATTTGCATTTTTATCTTTTCATTTAGAAGTTCCAATAACTTAGGAAAATGAGCCCTTGGAATCGGAATTGGTTTAAGATTCCAAGGAACATGTGGGACCGTAAAAATTACCATTGGTGCCACAATGCTTGGATCCACACAGCCAATTTCATGTGGCTGAAATGAAAAGGCTTTACCATGATTCTTTAACATCTGCATGAAGATTTGCTTTTCAGCCGGCAAGAGGAAAGAGTCTTCACCAATTTTCAGCTTTTGTAGACTTTCTTCTGTAAATTGGTGACCAATATCTTTAGGATCACGAAGGCTTGGCTGCTTGGATACCCTTTCTGCCAGTCCTTCGTTTTCAGGCGGTAGAGGAGTAGCTACCGGCTTGACCTTCTTATCAACAGTTTTATACTTTGTTTCTACTCTTACTTCATCCTTGTTTGGCTGTCCAAAAGCTTCATAATCTGCAAATTCTTGAATTATGTCATACATATCCAATGTATATACCTGTATGGATGTTCAGCTTGATTTTCGGCATGAACAACTGTATAAATTTCAGCCATTGTATCATTATAATTCAGCCCATAAAATAGTCTGAAATTTTTTGTGACATGATGCACTGCCATAGCCTCCACTTATAGCAGCGCTACCCGAAAACCCTTAAATTCTCGAGCATTAGGAGGAACAGGATGATCTCTCAATCGATCCCTATTCCGGTGGTGATTAACACAGACAGTCAGGAATTGAACAGCTTTATCATTATCCTTGCTTCTTATCCGAGCATATGATGAACCATCATCAAGAGCCTTTGTCTCTAAACGAGACTCGGAAATAAATGGTTGTCCAAGAATGATAGGATAGCTGCAGGAATCTTGAACAAAGAAATGAAATTCATCTTTTACATTACCAATAGTAACTTGTACATAAGGACATGCTGCATAAAGATCTCCAGAAGAGTTACTCTGTTTTAAAACAGAAAATTCCAGCCCATAATCAAGCTCAAAATGAGTGCATAAACTCATGAAGAAGCTCCTCTAATCATTAATGAACAAAGTCTTGATGAAAAGAGGTCATTTCCTTCCATTATAACCACATAAATCTCTTGTTTGCTCATAAAAATGGACCATAGTAGTGGGCTGCCCTGTTTATGACTGGTTATTTCAGCCCATAACAGCCCATATACCTTCAAAATCCTCACCCTTTGCTTGCTCCAAAGTCATTTAAGTACTTGGGTACAAGTCGGGCTTCATTGGACCAAGAATGAGTAGACAAAATGAGAGAAGTCGTGCATAAGAGCAGGCTGAATACTTTTCTCTCAGATTTTCCTCTTTTATAGACTGTTTCAGCATGCATTTTCGTCAGACCAAATGGACAGAGAAGTGGAGATCTCACCATGTTTACTCCTTCAGTTTGTGGGCCTGTTGTTCTTCAGTTTGCATGCTCCAAATCATGCACCATAGCTCCAGCTCTCTCCAGTTGTGCATCAGACTGTGCAGCCCGCATTTTACGCAGAAAAATGCGGGCTGCTCCCTACTTAGCCCCTGGTCACTTTTTGACCTACCCAGGTCACTTGCTGGTCACTTAAGTCTATTATTTCAGGTCCCATGTGAACCTAGTGGACTTTTGGCAACTTTTGGTAATTTTCTTGAGTTCTGACCATATTTTTGCACCTGAGTCAATGTGATTTATCCTGAGATTGTCAATTACTTCCAGTTGACCAAGTTGTAGGTTCCCATAGACTTATTTTTCATAAATATTCATGGTATAACTGAAAATTATATGCTAAATACAAAAGAACTTGTTTAACTAAGTTGGTTATTGGATAACAATGTCTGAATTTTGTATGCAAATTCCTCATATAACTTCCAGTGAAGCTCTTCTGTGTTCATAAGAATCCCATAATTTATATTATGAACAGTAAACTCTTTGACAACGCGCTGATAAACGTACCCACTATTTCGCGTGTACAGTGCGCGTCTATAGGGCCTTTCTCTTGTAGTGAGGGTCCAAAGGCTAGACATTGATCTAACCAAATAAGCATTTATTAGGATTGTAGTCCAACAAATAACCCTTCCTAAACTCCTCACAGGGAGCCCCTAAAAATATCGGTGTTATACACACAACGTAAAATAGACATAGGGAGCACCCCCTGGGCTAACTGTTGTGGCCCCTCTATAGCTCTCCTACACCTCAGGGATTGGCCCCGAGATGTACCATGAATACATATAGCACTTACGACACATCATCCTCTCTTTTAAACAATTATTCCAAGAAATAAAAGACAATTTTCACTTAACACTTCCCAAAGGAAATGAACCACTAACCCTATGGCTTAGGATACCTCACTTTCAGCATGGGTCAATATTTATGAAGAGAATTGTCATGCACCTAGGAGGATACTATGTGTTGAATGCAATGCAATTGTGAATGATTCGTAGTCCTCTTTCAGGCCATTCTAGATAATGGCATACTACCCTCTATTATAAAGGAGCTTCAGTCAAAAGCCGTGCATATTGCCCAATTTGTTCAACTGCCACCAAGTACTCTGAATTTGTACTGCAGTGGTACAGAGAATAAAAGAAGAGTTCTTAGAGGAGAGAGTCATGGTAGATTTAGCACTAATGCTTATTTGAGGTGTTAAAGGCTAAATGTCTTGATATAATACAGCTGGGAAGCTTTGATTTGCCATGCTATAGTCACTTGAAAAGCCCCACTATGATGCGAAGGATACCCAGGGCCAGAAGGTTGAAATATCGTAAGCAACAACGACATTGATTTAGTCTTGTGAGATAAAGAGAAGAAAGAGCGGATCACAGTCAACGTAGAGTATACTTCAGCGTGTAATATGCTAAGACAAAGTAGCTCTTGATCTGAACATCACCTGCGTTGTTCCCTCACAAAATCATTGTGAAGGTAATGGCAGCCTGATACGAGGCCAATAATGAAGAAAGAAGATAGCAATATATTTCGACTGACATAAAAATGTCAACGGCATTTTGAAGGCATTAACTAACACAGCGGCATTCATGGTTGTTGGGACATACATCAACACGATCGATCAGTTTAATTTGGTGTTGGGTTTTATTCTGCGTATCTTGTGTCCTGACACGAATGACATGGCCGCGTGTGAGCAATGACAACAACATTAGAATCTGACTAACGTGGGAATTTAGCAACAATTTTTCGATGATTCATAGGATGGCAGGTTATAATGGCGACCATCATTAATTACAGGCTGGGTGGCGGCATCCTTGACGCAAGCATTGACACCAGGTTAACGACAGAGAAGAATAGCAAAAGCTTTTTCTTAAGCTTTTTGAGGAAAAAGCTCTAGCTTCCTCAAAAAGCTCTAGCTTGGCTCGACGAAAAATTACGTTCCTTCTCATGGGGAGCTACATAAGTTTATGGGGAAAGAAAAGCTATTCTATCTATAAAATCATACGGGCTTTGATCACGAGGAGGGATGGGAAGAATCGATCGCTTTGTCTGCAATAGAGGAGCATTGGGCTACTGATTGACGTCCTGGAGCTTGAGGCCAGCTTCGGGTTAAAGATGAGACTGAGATCTTCTGAATTATTTTCCCGCCTTGCTGTCAAGAATCTATGGCCATGAAGAACAACTAAGGAGCATTACCTGTGAAAGATGAAGACGTGTAGTATACTCCGACAAGACCATCTCCATCGGCGACCACAACATCTAAGATTTTAGTCATGAGGACACGGCCATCTGTTCCTCCTTATGAGAAGAGATGTGTCCTTACACTGAAATCTTCCAATTCTCAGTATGTTCAAGAGCTTTGTAGCGGACATTTCCTTGGTGCAACTAGAACACGGTGACTAGATGCTTAGCTATAACTCTTATCACTTCTAAACTCCAAGGATTGAATAAAAAGTTACCTCATCTTACCCTTATTGGAGATAACTTTGAAGGAGAATTTGAATGTCTGTACTAAATTTATGCTTAGGAAGTTTCTTCCTTCTTTGCTCCACTTCACCTTTGGTGACTTCGTCTCTAATAAACATTGAGATGAAGGAAGTTTCATATCAACATTGCCAAATACACTTTCAATTTTACTCTCTTTTCATGCATATACATGGCATATTACTCTTGTGTCCAAGCTTTGAAAATCTTTTGAGAATAGATACATTGAGCCTATACTACTATCCTTTGAGTGCATCAAATTAAGAATTCTATGAATTAGAGATTGTTTATGATGTATTGTGAAGATTGAAATCATTGTATTCCCACTTCGCCTTACCACGCCATCATATGTATTCAATTGTTCAATTGAATGCGAAACCTAACCATTCTTTTTACTCCATGTATTTACCTTGAGTTGAGTACTCTTCATCATCCATTGCTCCCATCTTGCAAAGCGTCCTTGCGGCAAGTGACTTTCATGAACTTCCACGCATATTCCGTGTGACATTTGGTGAACTCAACGTTGTCAGAGGGGTTTTTGTCGAAAGGTTGAATCCACCAGGGATCAGAGGTAGAAGAAAGTATAGATAGGAGATGGAAGAGAAGAAAGAGAATACACAAGTGGTAAACACGACAAAGACAAAGCACAATGAATAGAATCAATATGTATTGAAAGAACCTGAAATCTTTTGTCTAGCACTACTCAAAAGCACTCTCCAGGCATTAGATCTCGTGGAGCTCCCTCGTAGAATAAAAATGTAGATCAGAAATAACTTCTTCTTCTCTGCTGCTCGAAACCCAAATTTGATGGCTTTGTTGACTTCAAAAAGGGGATAAAATGCCATGACACCTGGTCATGGATCTCCTAGATCACTTAAACTACAGTTTGCAGCCTGTCAATAGCGATCGCGATGCGCGCGAGCTCGCTAATTTGACTTTTTAATGAAAAAACTCCTAACTGGCTGAAAAAGCAACTTGCTTTTTGCATGCTATCCTAATCTAGAAGCTTTTGTATATTTTTTAAATTTTTATAATAAATAATATAAAAAATAGACTAAAATTATCTAAAAATCTAGTATTTTTGGATAATCCATGCCACTCACACTAGTACTAATGACTCATATCACATTGACTCTCTTGATTAATAAGAAAGTGGAATGATGATGTATTCCATGCTTTTTTACATTGTGTCCGTATAGCATCACGACATCCATCCCCTCTGAACCTGCACATCCTCTGTTATGTGTCAAAATCCTAGTTGTCACTTGTAATATTTCCATTATGAGAATATTTCTAAACCCACGTGATAGTCATGCAAGGGAATTCCAACATCCAAAAATACGCTGATGGTGTGATTTTCGAATTACATACTACGTATCTTGATCTCCACTTGCATAAACGAGTTAAAAGAATTTACGTAGGAACCTCCTCCTAGAAAGCCAAAAGGATAACCTTTAGGATAAGGAATTTTTTTTTTTCTTATTATTATTTTCCCCCTTTTTCCCCCAACGACTGTCGTGCTGGAGGGGAGGGGAATAGCAAGGATGACTAAGCATCCTTGCTGGGGGTCGTAGAGGGGATAAGCCCATGCACGAGCCGCGTGGGGGAGGGGAGGTACCTCTCCCTCTCCCATATAAACCCCTGTGGGAGCAAGGGAAGGATTAGGGAGAAAGGGAGAGAGACGGGCAGCCTTCGCTCTGCTAAAACCACGAGTCGATAAGGGGAGGAGCTTTGTTGGTTGCCGGGGAGATTAAGAGAGAGGAGGAAGCACCGCGTAAGGCAACATCATCCACCAAGAGTGGAGGGAGGAGACGCCAATCTCCTGGCGGTTGCTGTGGGGCCAAAAAAGTCGCTGCCATCTTCAGTCTCGTCCTTCGCCGCCTGTCTAAGTAGCCGCCAGGCTGGGCCAACAGCTGCCAGTCAACGATTCGTCCTTTATTCCCCCACGTACCTTCATAAACCCTCTAGAAGGCCCTTGGAAGCTTCCAAGGGGCCTTCTTGAGCCCCTTTCCCACACCTTTACTTATTCCCCCCCTCCCGGGATTCTAAATCCCCCCTAAGCCCCTTATTCTCCCCTACTCCCGGGATTCTAAATCCCCCCCTAAGCCCTTATTCTCCCCCCCCTCCCGGGATTCTAAATCCCCCCCTAAGCCCTTATTCTTCCCCCCCTCCCAGTGTTTTAAATCCCCCCCCTAAGGCCCTTATTTTTCCCCCCTATATTTCCATTATGAGAATATTTCTAAACCCACGTGATAGTCATGCAAGGGAATTCCAACATCCAAAAATACGCTGATGGTGTGATTTTCGAATTACATACTACGTATCTTGATCTCCACTTGCATAAACGAGTTAAAAGAATTTACGTAGGAACCTCCTCCTAGAAAGCCAAAAGGATAACCTTTAGGATAAGGGAAATATTACATCACTGGATTCTGAGTCCTCCTCATCCTCTGCAATCATATCCTTTGCTTCTTCATCTTCCATATCTTCGTGGCTAGCCCTTGTATCATGGCCACCATTTTCTTCTAGTTCTGGCAACTCATAGGTAGTAGATTCCCACCTCTTGAATAATTTGATTCTTTTCCCTGCTATTGAAAGTTTAATGGCTATTCCATCCAGTTCATTTAATGCATAAGTAGCATTATCAAACATATGTCTTACCACATAGGGACCAAACCATCTTTTGGAAACTTTATGCATGGCACTATGGTGGTTGTCTAAACTGCTATCATAAACCAATACCCAATCCCCATCTTGTATGGTTCTTGGTCTCAATCTATGTCTTTTGTCAAACCGTTTCTTGTTCTGTATCCTTGCTACCCTTAACTTTGCAATTGCTGCCTCTATGTCTTCCGACTTTCTTTCCAACAATTTAATGCGCAAGGCCAATAACTCCTCTCGATTCAACTCCTCCTCCCAAGGTAGCACACTCCATGTGACTGTCATCTCTTCTATCAGCATGATAGGTTTTTGACCATACATCAATTTTTCAAGCATATATCCTGTAACAGCACTGTGAGTTGTTTTGTCAGTCTACAAAGCATAAGGGAGCAATCATTGCCACAGTTTTACCTTCTCTCCACATGCTTTTGCCGATGCCTTCACAATAGGTGGATGACCTCTTTCACTTTTTCCATTTCCTTCAGGCTGGTTATAGGTTGAAGTTAAAGCAAGCTTTATCCCCAACCATGTAAAGAAATCATGAGCTTTATCTGCATCCAACTCACCCATATCTACTGTAATTTTGTCCACACAGTCATATATACAAAAGATCTTTTCCAAGAGAAAAGTACACACAACATTTGTTGACTTCGTACATAAAGCTCTCCCTTCTACTTGATTAGTCAAATCTTCACGGACAAGCACAAGATACCTCATTTGGCAAAGACCTATAGGCATTGTGACCAAACCCACCACCCACTTAAAATGACGAGACAATAGATATGTGGGCTGCAATCCATCCCGATGTTTCACAGATGAATACATTTGACATGTTGTACATGTTTCCACAAAGTGAGCAATATCCTTATACATACCCTGCCACCAATATCTTTCTTTGATCTTTGCAAAAGTACCCCAAACACCTCTATGACGAGCCCATAAGCTTTCATGAAATTCTTGCATAACATTTACTTGTGAAGCTCTATCACCCAAAACTCAGAATGGCATACCCTGTTTCTTTTTAGCATGTTTCCATAAGTATCCATCTTTTAAGAAAAACCCATAGACTTTCCTCTTAATCTTCTTAAACTCCTCATCTGACCATTCATCTCTCTTTGTCAATGTACTGAGGTATTGACCAATTCTCAGCCACTCTCCTATATATTTATCTTCCAGAAACACTTCTACACAAGATTCAAAACATCTAAAGTGTCTTCTCTTTGTTGTCCAATCTTTTGTTAATGCTCTAGCAATACCTTGCATTGCTAAATTAACTCTAACAACATCATTTTCAGCTGCAAGGAAGTCATCTTCTTCCTCCTCATCCATCATCCCATCTTCATTCTCATAGCGTGCCCGAGATAACATGTCTACCACCACTAGGTTATCTCTTCTTGCAATATGTTGAAATTCAGGGTTCAAAGATTTGATATATGCAATCCACCGGAGCATAGCAATGTTCGGGGTAGCACAACTAATAATCATACCCAATACAACTAGTCTCAATGACTACATGAGCACCCATAAAATACTCCTTATCACATTTAAGGGCTGTCACAATTTCCCATAATTCTGTTTTTACCTGTGGATATCTTCTCTATTGTTTAGTCAATACTTTAGCACCAAAGCGTATTGCTTATCTTTTCCCTTCCTCATCATCTTGTTGTATCAATAGTAATAATGATAGGCTTTCCATGTGAATAGTCTGCCTTTCTCAATGTAGGAGAAAATTTTAAGAGTTGCTTCAATTTATTCATTGCTTTTTGATGCTTCCTTTCCCAATGAAATTTCTGACCTTTCCTCTGAAGCTGATATAGAGTATCAGCTACATGTGCAAAAAGTGAGGAATCCATATCAAATAGAACACACATGCATCCAAGAATCTACACACCTATGATACATTCGTGCATACATTTTGCATTCTATCAATCCCATCTATTTTTGTTGGTAATGGTCTTCGCCCCTAGGGCCCACGCATATGACCAACAATAAAAAACTCTTCAACTCCAAAGACAGACTTTTGTCCAGAAAGAGTTAAATGCACCTCTTCTAGACGCATTAAAATCCTAGTCTCACAATCCACAATATGGTTTGCAACAAACTGTCTAAATCCATGAGCATCCATCTCTTCATTCTTTTCATCCACTGCACACCCTTTGATTGGAACATCATCCAAGAAGGGCATTGTTAATTGTGTTATAAAATCCCTGAGTATCCTATTGATTGCATTTGTCATGTGTGCCACTGAGTTTGTTGCACCTTGTGGGAGAGTACACATCCGTACTAACCCCAAGGGAATCTTCATGGTTGTGATATCCATGCTTTCAATTGCAAGATGAAATTGATCATAACATGAATAAAGATCACCCAAATAATAGATCGCTCTACCTACAAAATCCTCTCCAAATTCATCAACCACAGGACCTGTACCCACATTTCTTATGGTCACTTTATTGACCAATTGCATGTCTTGAATAAATCGCAAAGCCCCATTATTTGTGGGCACAGTAAACCAATGATTTGAGTATGGGGCTGAAGAAGGCTCCAAGATCTTCATGTGAATCTTTTCATTTTGTAAATCCATCAACTTTGGCAAGTAAGGTTTAGGCACTGGAATAGGCCTCAAGTTCCATGGTACATGTGGCACAGTAAATATGACCATAGGAGAGACAACATTTGGATCCTGGAGCCCCAAGAGGAACACCAAGGAAAAGGGAATTCTTTTGCAAGAAAATCTATCTTGTAACATCAACAAGCTTGTTTATTATGTTTTATATGATCACAATGAAGAAAAGAACACCAGGCACAACAAATCTTTATGCAGCATCGTGTAGATCTCCCACGGATTTGATAAAATCAACCATATTCTTCAATATCTTTACAAAATCCATCAATATAACAAATAAAGCAAAAGAATACACCATCTTTGAATAGAAATAAATCACATAGTATTCATCTTCAATATCTTCATAGTCTTCTCTCTCAATCTCTCATATACAATCACTCTGTTTTAGTAGAATTGGCTATCTCTGACTCTCTCTCTCTCTCTCTCTCTCTCTCTCTCCATCAATAGTACATCATATCCTCACTACAATCTCTCAAAATCACTCTCAATAATCCTTCTTAGGTCGTGGATACCCCTCCCAAGAGGTATGTCTGATATAAAGAGTCACCAGAGCCACTAGAGTGTCTTTTCATAGCTCACTACTGTCACTTCACTCTAGTCTTCACTTGAGTCTTCAGCAGCTACTTCTTTCACTTCTTTCAGCTCTTTCGCACTTGTATTCACCTCTTTCCAAGTCTAGAAAACTATTCCAAGCTACACTCTCATTCAACAGAACACATACAGAAGCATACAGAACAGTCTACAGAACAGTACCAAAACAGCTACAGTACATAACAGAACAGAGACAGAAGCTCTACAGAAGACCTACAGAAGGTTACAGAAGGTCATCAAAACCACATAACTCATACTCAAACACATTCCAAACTCTCACAATCCATTCAATAAGCTTTCACAAGATCTCAATCTTCATCAATCAATACTCCATTCCTCCTTACAGAAGACAATCAGAACAAAACAGAACAAGACAGAAGCTATACAGAAGGTATACAAAACCAATCAGAACCTATCAGAACATCACAGAACCACTGATAAACATCATGAACTTCCAAAACACAATCAATATCATCCAAAACACTCTCAAACCACTTCCAAACCAATCAATCATCTCATAAAATCAACCATTCAGCTCTCAAAAACAACAAAAACCAGCCAAAAAATAAGTCATTTCAACACTTAACATATCCCCACACTTAATAAGGAAGCGTCCTCGCGACCCAGTAAAAAGGAAATACAAGTTCCTTTGTATCTAATATAAAAATACAATGAAAGAAAAACCCTTTATACATTAACACTTCTTATCAAACTAAAAATCACAACAAACTTGTAAAGGATATAAGAGGTTTCTTCTTCTTCATCTGCATCTTCAACTCTCCAACCACGACTCCATCACCACAATTCTTCAAAATGTAGCTCGCACGAAATCCAATCCAATAGGAAACCACCACGTTCTTTTTACATAAATTAACCCACAACACAAACACTACACACAACACATCCATCTGAATGACTCCTCCAAAAAGAGAGATTTTCATTAAAAAACATCCACCATACATTGGAAAGGGTATCAATGAACATGATCCCTCTTGAAAGATTGATGATTTCGGAAATGATCCATAGACAAGGATTCATCTACAAATGTTTTGGGAGGAATCTGAAAAAACTGAAGACAGCACATCCTTTCCAATAGGACAAGGTATCTGCTTGGCAAACAAAGGGCATGAAAATACAATATATCCAGCTGCTGGGAATCAATGCTCACATTGACATTCATGCACAACTTTGGAATAGGCTTGGAATCATTATGAGAGTGCCTATATATATACGCCAAGTACCAAGCAAAGTGAGCAGTTAATCTCACTGAAGGATCTGCAGACTGTGAATACTGCTGAGCAAAATGAATATAGTTCTGATAAGCTTGACTGGCAGCTATCCATTCTCCTAGAATTACTGGCCAATTTATCTGAGGTCCTGTAAGGGAATCATTCGAGCTCCATCCCCTTCTTCTGGAAATCTGATGATCAAACCCGTCATAGTCACTAACCAACTGAGGTGGTTGAGATATAGAAGTGTTAGGAGAGGGAAGTGGAATAAGGAAAAGTGGATGAAGAGAGGGGTAGGCAAAATCATAAAAGGAAGAATGATTTAAAGAAGGAGTGACAGAAATTTGTAGGGAATCAGTTAGGAAGGGTGTTAACTGATAAATAGGAAATGTGGAAGGTACATGAATGGATGGAAGGACATGGTGGAGAAGGGGAAAATACTCTATCCTCAATAAAGGAGAAGTATGTAAAAATGGGAATTTGAGGAATAGAGGAAGGTTGGAAAAGAATGGGTAAAATGGTTGTGGAATTAGTTTGACAAAGGGAAAGATATGTATGATATCGGTGAGCCATTTGTTGGTAATACAAGAGGGTAGGGACAGAAGGTCCTAAGAGAGATCTTCTATGATAGGCATAAAAAAAGGTAGAATCAAACGGATTATGTTTTGAAAGATAAGTGAAGAGATCCATCCTCAGTTGATTAGTACTCTGGGCATAAGTAGGAGTTGTGTTCTGTCTTTGATTCAGGACCACAGAATCAATCATGGTATGCCAAGAATTATCAGGACAATTAGCCACTTTGGAGGAGTAACTCTGGAACATGTCATTTATGCACAACTCCAAATGGTTGATATACAAAACAGCTTGTAGAACCACGTCTCCCACATACCATGCCATATCCACCTCATCTGGAATTAACAAGTCTCCTCGTAGATACATGTATGACATCAACATGCTATCTGTCGTGACAGAATCTTCAAACACCATCCTTACCACCTCCGTCAACAACTCAACAGACCAAGCTCCACTCCATCCATCCTCTGGAAGAGGTAAATCCATCGTGGAGAGCTTCATGTAGAAGGCCAACTTCTGTAAGTGGTAGTGGACAAAAAAAGAATGGTCTGGAGGAACATATGCCTGAAACTGGTCAAATGTAGACCATAACAAATCCATTCTGGACTGCAATCTTTCCACTTTATCTTGGAAGAGAGGACACAAGGTAGCCTGTCTCTGAAGAGCAGCCAAGTCCTGCTGTGAGAGAGAAGGGAGCAAGGGAACATTAGGGCTTGGAGGAACAGACCGGGACTTTGCCAGTTGATCTTGCAACTGCTTGATTTGGGAAGCTTGGGATTCCACTGTGTCATTAGCAGTCTGTAAGGCTGAAAGTTTGTCATCTAAAAGAGTTTGGAACTCCTGCGCTTCTCTGGACATCCTCTCCTTCTCCTCTGAAAGGCTAGTAACCTCTGATTGAGACTCTGTTAATTGGATCTTCAAAGAAGATATCTCATCTCTTTGGGTTGCAACCAGTTGGGTTTGTTGCTCCATCTGCTTAAACAAATTTGCTAGGGTATCCTTAGCAGAGGCTAACTCAGATGTTGCCTTATGCAACTTGTCCTTAGACTGCATGAGTTCTTCATAAAAGGAAGCGTACAACTGTTGAACACAAGCACTGACAATTCAATGGAACTCTGAATGTCTTTACAGAGGAAAGGAATTGCATCTCCGGAGACTAGACTGTTCAGTGAGGGGACTGATATATCCAACGAACCTTCACGATGTGCTCTGAACAGGTTATTACAAGTGAGATACCCAGGGAGATCACTGCCAGAGGTAGCAGGAATGGGCACTGAAGGAAGAACTGAAGGAGCTTTATCCGCTACCCGCTTCAAGCGTTTGTGCTGGATGACCAGGAGAGGCGGAGAATCATCATCCTCTATATCAATGGGTTCTGACTCATCTGAAGGTGGAGGAGGAGGTACTGGATCTGATGGAGGAGGTGGAGGCACACTCTTCTGTAAACCCGAATAGGTCAAGAAGGCAGACAAATACGATCCATAGGTGACATTGGTAATATTACCCCTGGTGACTTTAACGAAATGTTGATCCATTTTAGTGAGGAGGTAAGTGCTCCAATCAATAGCGACTCCTTTCAACACCATCCTTGAAGCTGTAAAAAGCTCTTTGGACAAGTACTGGGATGGCGTTTTGGCAGGCATAAACCTATCCTGGAGAAACTGACACACCATCTTCCACAGAGGATCAGTAATCATGGAAAAGGAAACTCCTGAAGAGTTTATCACCTTCTTAACATCTAGCATTTCCCTTGTCTATTTTTGTAACAGCTTCAAAATCTCTTCATTAGAGAAAAACTGACGAGTGGTAACAAAAGGTTCACCTTTGGAGGGAAGAGACAGAGCCTTCCCTAGACCTCGAGGTGTCAAAGTCATAAAAATACCTTGGACCAGTCCCGACTTCTTGTTGTAGGAGGCCAAAAACTCGTAACACATCGATGGATCCTCTGGAAGCAATGGAAAGGAGGTAGCCACAAAAGCAGCAAGTCCTGCCTTCGTGAGGGGCTCAAAAGTGAGTAGGGAAGAGCAATCCCTACTAACTAGTGGGACATACTGGATAGGGGGAGGAGCGTGAGAAGGCACCATTCAGAGGGTTACACACACACCACAAACACAGAAAATCAAGGAGAATGCCTGCAAAGCAACAGACAAAAAACCAAGGATAAGAGAACAACCAAACACTACAAGATATAGACCTTATAGCGACGTTTAAAGCGACGAAAATACAAACAACAAAATTTGCCCCCGTCGTCGCAAAAAGCGTCGTTATTGACGACGCCATGGAATCGTCGCTATTTGCGTCGCTATATGCGTCGCATTTGCGACGTATATAGCGACGCAAATAGCGATGCATATAGCGACGGTTACAGAGAATTTGCGACGCTGATAGCGACGACAATAGCGACGCCTGCAGTAAATTTGCAACGCAAATAGCGACGGTAACAGAGGAAAAAAAATTTTTGTGGCAGGGCAGCTTAGCACTGTGTGCTGTATGAGAGCCATACAAAATAGTTTCTGCACTGCTGCATACAAAGCGTTTGCAAACAAAAAGAATCTATACTGAAATCATAAAACTGATAGATGAAATAAATACATGATATCGCATAAAATGCGATTGGTACAATCATAAAACAATATCACTAATACATAGAAAATGTCTACATAGATCGGGCGACTAAAAACTAAAGGTATGTGAGCGCTAAGGATCCGAGGGCGAGCTACAAATCGTCGTCCCCCGAAAGCTCGTCCCTCTGCAAAGGAGCATCAAACGGATTCTGCAGAAAAAGAAACAACATATCAATCCACCATACAATAATGCATTCAAATATCTCATGGTAACTACGGACATGAAAGATGAGAGACTTACTGGGCCGCCGCGTCTGTACAATCGGTCGATCAATGATCTGAGACCGTGCCTCTCTGCATATTGAGTCTCAAGGCCTTGCGGATCACGATTTGTAATGGAGTGCTGCAAAGAAAACAAAATGCTAACTGTTAGAAATATGATTGTCAGTACAAATAATATCTCAAAAAAACAAATAAGCAAAACAAAAGAGAAACTTACAAAGTCCTCCAAATATGTCATGTGGCCGCCACTCCCAAGATGATGTACCGATCCGGCCTCGATTCGTGCCCTCGCCGCCTCCCGCTGCTGACTCCAACGTCCTGGCGAATTTGTAGCCTCCTCCCTCAGTCGGCGCCAGTCCTCTGCATCTAACCACTCGGGCTTTGGAGCCCCACTCTTGATTGCCTTGCGTGCGTCGGATCGTCTATGTGATATGTATGCACGCATGCAATCCATCATCCAGCCCGTAGAGAATCTATCCACTGCGGCTGGCACCGGGAACTCCTCATGCAAGGATGCTACTATGTACTCCTTGCTCCCCTCCGGTATGTTCCTCCAATGATCCAGGACGTTGTGCCGAAAAACTTGTTGGCACAACTCCCTCATGCGAGCTATCACCCTCCTCCCCTCATCATTCATGATGATAGCTCCTGACCTGCCATCCACTAGGTATCCATAATCCCTAGGAGTGTGCCTCGTATGGGCCCTCTCCCATCTCCGTCCACGCTCCTGGGCATATCCAGGAGACCCCTGAACATCCGGTGTACCGACGGGGGTACCCTCTCCCGGAGTGCCACTGAAAGGGGTGCCACGAGAGGGGATGCCACCAAAAGGAGTGCCACCAGAGGGGGTGCCACCAAAAGGAGTGCCACCAGAGGGGGTGCCACCAAAAGGAGTGCCACCAAAAGGCGTGACATCTGCCGACGGCTGCGCAAAAGCCGGAGTAACTGGAGTGGATGTCCCCACAGGTGTGACAAATCCTGGAGGTGACCGAGCTCTAGCTGAACGACGAGACGGAGACACCGCGTCCGTGTCTCCACAGCAGCACCCCCCTGATCCTCCTGCAGTCGTAGTCCCTCCCTCTGGCCCAAGTCGCGAGCGTCGAGATCGTCTGCTCGAAGCTGAAGCATCTGATCGCACTGAAGCTGATCTAGCAGAGCGCCCTGACGAAGAACGAGACAGCTCCTGATCTGCTATCTCTCTGAATCTCGCGAGCTGATCTGGAGACATACGTGCCATCATCTCCTGAAACTCCTCATCGCTCATCCCTCGACTCATCCTGAAAATAAAGATACCTGCAGAGATAAAAAATAATGTTAGAATAATCAATTGAAACTATACAAAGCGCATTAATATAAATCATTTTTGAAAAATCCATCTTAAAATGCATATCTTATCTACCTTTATGGAAGATCTAAACAACGAATTGAGTAATACAATTCTCCAAGAATGAAGTATTCTATGGTCCCATGTTAATCTCCTGACATAACTCTGAATACACTGGAAGGTCGATAGACATGTCACCACAAAAGAACGAGTCTGCCTCGTTCTCAAAAAATTCTATGACTTCTGTATTTCCATCATTGTTAGCCGATGCGGGCTCCAAGCTTGCGGTGGCCTCCACCCCTTGTAATTTCGATCCCTCTATTTGCATATATTCTTCATCTATGCCTGGAACATCGCTTTGATCGTATACTCTCGCACCTCTAGGAGTTGAAGGTATAACATACCACCATCGAGGTTGTCGGGGATTTGGATAGAAGATTACCTGTTCACAAACACTTACAAACCGTCTTCAAACCATTGTGACATAAAGCATGTCGTATTACAATTAGCAAGCAAATGACTAGAAGATTACCTGTTCACAATGTGCCGGCAACACAAAGGTGTCGCGCAAATCCATCCATTTTTTTTCGGAATCTATTTCGAGAAATCCAGATGGACCTCGTCGAACCGTTGCGCCAGCTCCTCCAAGTACCACTTTGAACCACTGCACATCGAATATTATCATGGAGAAGCTACGGTAATCCACCGTAATAATACTTTGCAAATTCCCAAAATACTCCATCTCATCCACAACCGTGTTCGGATCCGTTGCTCGTCGCCGGCTCTCTTGCTCAAACCTTGCCATGACACCACAGTCCATTGTGGAGCGCATTTTGTCAATACGCTCCACCCAAAAATGCCGTCCGCGCGACCACGCTACACTATATATTTTGTACTGCACATTGAAACACTCAAATTAGATGTAGCAAACAAATTCAGATACGACACATTCTAAACCCCTCATTACCTTTGGACTACATCCCCTCGAGAACTCCCACTCCTCCATTGAGACCTCTGCCCCTTCGCTGGATGCTGCGATCAAGGCTCCATGCAACCATCGTGTTGACATAAACCGCGGCATCTCCTCCATGCCTTCGGGATATCGAATCGGTCGGTGACGCGTACTGCGTCGGAATTCAGCTCGCGCTTCCTCTCGATCTTGCCTTGCAATCTGGTACTTGGCGAGCCACGTCTCCATGGAGGCATGGTGCAACATACAAAAGCGATTCACTTTCTCTTCCATTGAGGCATCCATTCTTTTTTCTACCCCATTTCCAACCACCACATCTCTAGTCAGCCTGTCATCGTCCTTGAGCGTCCATAGCATTTCATTGTCTGGTTCCACCGTTGGTAGCCATTGTGAGATATGCACTAATGCCTCTGACACCAACCAACCCTCCGCCATGCTACCTTCCGGACGAGCTCGTTGTCGCACAAAGCCTTTCAGGGTTTTCATGAAGCGCTCCAGGAAGAACATCCATCGCGTATGGACAGGTCCGGCAATCTCCACTTCGTCCACAAGATGCACAAGAAGGTGAACTTGTATCGTGAGCATGCTAGTGGGCAGGTATTTCTCAAAGAGACAGACCGTCTCAACTGCTCCCCGCCTTGCGGATTCAATAGAGGACGTCTTAATCTCTTCTGTGAGATCCATTGCACCAAAGTCGATAGCTTGTAAATGGCCCCGCGAATTTCTGGAGTTAGGCATCCCGCGATCGCGATCGGTAGGACAAACTGCCACAAATGAGAAAGCATTAAGAATAATGGTCACTTTTCAAATTTCAAAATGTCCACGCTAATTAAAATCCATTCTGTTCACAAACCTGACATATCTTATGCCAATCATGGGATTTTAGCCCAGACATTTGGTCATCTTTAGAAAATGCGGACCTGAGAGAACGCATCATACCCGTCGGAGTGCGGATAGACTTGATTACTTGCTTCACAATGCGCTCTTCTTTGGTAGACAAAACCCAGGGAGCGCGAGGAAGCTGCACTCCCCCTTCAGCACTCGACTGCGGCCAAAGCGCCTCCATCTTACCTACCTCCTTTAAATCCATTCGTGACCCTATAGTGTCTCTCTTTCCTGTGATGTGGTCCCATAGCAAGCTGCCCACATTTTTGAAAATATGCATGGGATCCAACAAGTGGTTGACCTGTAAGTGGGTCCAATATGGCAACTCGTAGAAAACTGAGAACCGTCGCATTCCATTTGGATGTGATTCCGGGTTTACCATTTTCAGCTCGTACCAGCTTGCAGCGTTCATACGTGCCATGGCAGACGTGCGAAACATGTGGTTTATGCGGGGGATGAGCGGAAAGTGTCTGAGGACTTTTTGAGGGATGGTCTGCCCTTGCAAGTCCCGTCGATACCTGTGAGCACCACACTTTGGACATGTCTCCATAGTCTCATATTCATCTCGAAACAATATGCAGTCGTTGATACATGCATGGATGTTATTGTAGTCCATGCCAAGCTTCCGTAAAACATGTCGTGCATCATCACGAGACTCAGGCATGGTGTTTGCAGGTGGCAATATATGATATTTCAATAACCTTAAAACATCATAAAACACCTTGAAAAATCCATCCATATTTACAATAATACTGTTTAAAAAAAAAACAATGAAGTCTGTATGCAAGGTACCTGAATAACTCAGTCACACTCGTATCGCTCCAACCGTATTTCGCTTGCACACTTAAGAGTGCAAGCAATGTCTTCAACCGAGATACTCGGCACCCATCATATAATGGTATGGATGCTTCCTCTCTAAGCGGGTCAGATGTCTCAACATCCATGGGAATCAATGCATCGATCATTGCCTCCATCTCAGGCTCCAAGATTGTAGGCAAGTCGGGAAGGTTGTCTGTCTCCTCTGGCATTGACGATATAGATGGGCCTTGCGAGTGGTCTATTGGCTCCTGCCATCCATCCATCTCACGTCCACGAACTCTTCTAATTGGCCGCAAAGGGTGCACTCCCCCTTGGGTCGAGACATCACCCCCTTGGACACAAAATTTGCCAACAAGACCCAATCTTATTGTGTATGGTTTTCAATTAGCTTGAGAGTACAATGCATGAAAAATGCTAACTTGAAAATACCGTTTGCTGAAAATCTGCAATCGCCTGATCAATAATCTCAGGTTGAAACTCGCCAAATCGTCGTACGTGTTCTATAGACAATCGGCGTTTTCGTCTAATTGCCAACTTGCATTGAGAGCAAGGACATGGGACACGCTGATTAAGATACGACTCGCGGTCTTGAACAATAGGACCTTCTTCGTTTGCCATCTTATCTACATTACAGCAAACGAGGCTTAAATGGATAGATTTTTGGAGATGTACGTCAACTTGCAAGTTGACCATAAACCTTGCATTGTATATAGTAGTCGAGAGATTTTCCGATGTTATATCTCGGCCTTGTATCATGCTCAATGATTTGTTTGTCCCGGTAGATAATTTTTTGTTATATCTCGGCTTTGAGTATAAGTAATCCATTTTAAAATTAATGCGCGCCATCTATGAAATTTTACAACTATAGTAATAAAATTTATTTCAATCAATTCTACTCATAGTCATAAGACCTGAGAGAAATTATCCTATACTCAATTTAAGGGATCTCCACTTCTATAACAATAATTTTGGGTTAATTTTGATGAAGTACGTGGCCGTATGCAAAGCACATTGCATACCATTATCGATACGTATATTATCTTAAATTTCATTCCCTTCCCTCTCCCTCTCCCTCTCCCTCTCTTTCTCTCACCCTCTCCCTCACCCTCTCGTTCTCTTTCTCTCCCTCTCTCATTTCCTCCCTCCTCCTCCCTCTCCCTCTCCCTCCCTCTTTCTCCCTCTTTCTCCCTCTCCCTCTCCCTCGCTCCCTTCGTCCCTCTCCCTCCCCCTCCCTCTTTCTCTCCCTCTCTCATTTCCTTCCCCTCCCCCTCCCTCTCCCTCTCCCTCTCCCTCTCTTTTTCTCCCTCTCCCTCTCTATCTCTCTTTCTCTCTCATTTCCTAAACAAGCAAAAAATAAAGTGATTTAAACATCCTCCAAGCAAAAGGGAGAGGGAGAGATACAATGCACTCTCCCTCTCTTTCTCTTTCTATCCCTCTCTCATTTCCTTCCCCTTCCTATCCCTCTCACTCTCTTTCTCTCTCATTTCCTCTCCTAAACAAGCAAAAAATAAAGTGATTCAAACATTAAACAAGCAAAAGGGAGAGGGAGGGAGAGAGAGAATGCACTCTCCCTCCTTCTCCCTCTCTTTTTCTTTCTCTCCCTCTCCTATTTCCTCCCCCTCCCTCTCCCTCTCCCTCTATTTCTCTTTCTCTTTCTTTCCCTTTCCCTCTCCCTCTCCCTCTCTTTCTCTCTTGCTCTCTCGTTTCCTCTCCTAAACAAGCAAAGAAGAAAGTAATTTAAACATTAAACAAGCAAAAGGGAGAGAGAGAGAGAGAGAATGCACTCTCACTCTCTTTCTCTCCCTCTCCCTCTCTTTCTCTCCCTCTCTCTCCCTCTCCCTCTCCCTCTCCTTCTCTTTCTTTTCCTCTCCTAAATAAACAAAAGAGAACGATTTAAACCTTCAACAAGTAAAAGAAAGAGAGAGGGAGACTCACCAATGAGATATGGCGAGCGTGGGCGGCTTCTCTTTGCAACGAGGGCTCCTCCTCTCCTTCGCGAACAACGACGGTGGCGGTGGCGGTGGCGGCAACAAGTCTCTTCCTCCTCTTCTTTCACAAAGCCTTGGCTCTCTCCCTCGCTCTCGCTCTCAAAAGGCGAAGAAAACAAAATGAAAACGGCGCTCTGGTTTCGGCCGCGCTTTTTTTCCCTGCGGCGTCGCTATATGCGTCGCTATTTGCGACGCAAATAGCGACGCATATAGCGACGCAAATAGCGACGCATATAGCGACGCCGATAAACGCCGTCGCTAATCGGCGTCGCTATTGCCCCAGTCCCTTGTAGTGAAAACAATAAAACGTGACTCGACCAACTATCCCCAAGCAAACCACAGCCTAGAAAAAATTTGACATGACCTCTAAACATATGCGACCGAAAGCTTCATGCTATGCAGCATATAAACACCCAAAACCCCGTATCAGGCAATAAAGAAAAAACTACACACCCGTACCCTTAATCGTAACAAAGACACTAAACCAAAACATCACAACAACCTATACATATCAAGACCACATCGTTGATAAACCAGTGTTTGACCATGGAAATAATTTCAAAGACTGCGCATACCCATCCCACGAAACGGGTTCATTAAAAAGGGGAATTTAAGTGCAGTGAGGGGAAATTAATTTAATAAAGGGTTCATTTTAATAAATTATTAAGAATGGGTGAAGTTTTATTAAGTGATAAACCTTAGCAAGAAAACGGCGGTTCCTTCTTAAAAATTTAATTACCAATTATTAGGTGAAAGCGGTGCTTTAATTCGAATCCCGGACTTCGATACCCAGACTGGGTCTCTAAATGCAAATTCATTTATTACAAATTAAGGTGATATGGAGCGTTTTTTTGTCAGCACGTGCTCTTGTGACGGCTAGTTTATTTTAATTAAAAATATTAAAGTGCCTCTTTAGCGCACTTAGCGCATGCTAAGTGAACGGCGGGTTTATTTTAATTAAAAAAATGATGTGTTTAGCGTGAATGTGCGTGCCATGGTGGTGTTAAGGGTTCATTTTTTTAATTATTTGTTTGCTTGTATTTGTTTTTTTTTGGTTTTTTTTTTGTGTGTTGTTTATTTGTTATTTTTGAATTAACCGTGGGTTTTGGGGTAGCTGAAAAAAAAAACAAATAAAAGGAAAAAATACCTGGTAGTGGGTGTATGTAAATGCAAAGAATGCGCTCTCCTCAATCCAAAAATATCTGGATGTTTAGTTGGTGTGTGGATAAAAAAGATATTATTATTATTATTATTATTTGTATTTTTTAGGAATTTAGGTGTGAAATGAAATATTGTGACAACTGAGAAAAATATGCCACAAATAAGTAAAAATGTTAATGGAAGTGTTAAAAAAAATTTGAAAATTAATTTAGAAATTTTTAGCATTTTTAATGATTTTTTTCAAAATTTTGGGTATTTTTTTAAAAGAATATGGAATTTTAAAATGTTTTGAATTTTTTTCTTGAAATTGACAGGTTTAAAAAAAAGGCAATTGGTTGCAGAAATAGTAGGAAATTTTCTAGATTTTTCTGGATTTTTTTCAGAATTTTAAATATTGGTTTTTGTTTAATTTTTATTTTTATTTATTGTGTTTTTTTTTTTAGTGTTGTAAAGGTTTCGGGTGTTTGAATTAAAAATCTGGGAAAATACCCAGAAATAAGCTGCGTGGTAGCGGTGTGTCAGCAACTGACGAACAAAGTCCCGCACCCGCGCACGATCAATCGCGAACAATCACACTCGCACGAACAGCCACGTGCGTACACACCTACGCGCGTGTCAATGCCACGAGGGTGTTGACCGGTGGGACGGGGGTTTAGGGAGGGGGTTGCTGTGGTTAAGCCGTGCAGCGGGGCTGTAGCGTGGGACAGGGGGCTGACAGGGAGGAGGGGGGTTTGGTGAGGAGGACCGGGGGCTTGGGTGGGAATGGGGTGGTGATGGTGGGAAAAGGGGCTTGTGTAGGGGGTGTGTTAGTGGGGGTGGGAAAGTAAGTGATGGGGGGAACAGGGGTTTAGGTGGGGAGGTGTGTGATTGCTGGGGGTGTGAATGGGGGCTAGGTTGGGGGGTGGGGGGGAGTGTGTTTGCTGGGGGGAATGGGGGTTTGGTTGGGGGTGGGGGGGAGTATGTTTGAACTGGGGGGAATGGGGGTTAGGTTGGGGGATGGGGGGGGGGGTGTGGGAGGCGGGAAGGCGGGAGGCCAACGGGCGGCAGGGGTGAAGGGGGCGCGGACGACGAGGCACCGCAGAGGAGGGGCCAGGGGCGGCGCAGGCGACCTGGAGTCTGGCGGCTAACGGCAGGTGCGAGGCAGGGGAGCCGCGACCGTGGCGGGAGGCGAGAGCGGGGGCGCCGCGACCTGGCAGAGGGCGCTGGTTCAGGGCACAGCGCGGACTAGGAGGCGTCGTGGGCATTGGAGGGCGGCGGCGTGGCAACCTGGAGGTGACGGCGGCTGGAGGGTGCTACAGACGGCCACGAGAGGCGACGCAGGCACAAACGGCGAGGAATAAGGCGTCCACACGGCGAGCAGGGCGTCCACAGCGAGGAGGGAGGAGACCACGGCGTCGGCGAGGAGGGCACAGGGCCTGCACGGCGGCTAGCAAGGAGGAGGAAGGGCGGAGAGGAGGAGGGCAGGCGGGAGAGGAGGGAGGGAGGAGAAGAGGAGGGGAAGGAGAAGGAGGAAATGGAGGAGGGGAGGGGAGGGACACGCAGGGAAGGGAGAGGGATGGAGAGAGAGAGGCAGTTGGGGTGGGGAGGGGTCGGGGAGAGAGAAGGGTAGGGTGGGGGATAGGAAAGGGCATGGGGGGGTGGAAAAGGGTGGGAGGGGTACGCCCATGGGAGGGTACCCATGGGGAAGGGGGGTAGGCTTGGGGATGGGCAGGGGCCCATAAGATGGGGGGTGGGGGAAAGGGTGGGAGCATCCATGGGTTAGGGGATGGGATGGGCGGCGTGCCCATAGAGGAGAGGCGTACCCCCGTCCCGCGCGCGTGCACAGGGCGGGGTAAAAAAAATTTACCGTGATGGGATTGAAAGGGCGCCCGGATGTGGGGACGAGGCACGCGGATGCGACCGGGGCGCGTTAAGATGCGTAAAATCGAAAATGGGCGCGTTCACGTGCGGGACAGGGCGCGCAAAAACACATAAAAATAAAGAAAAATTAATATCTCCCAATCCGAACATCAAAACGAAATGGCGTAAAAACAAAAAGTGGGCAGGACGGTAGGGGGAAGACAAGGAAAATGTACAACGGGAGTTCCGAGAGAAAGACAGGGCGTTCACGTGCAAAAAACACAAAAAAAACATATTAAAAAACGCAATTAAAATTAATATCGGAAGATTCGTGCATCGGAACAAGGTGCACGAAAAAGGAAAAATGTGCAGAAAGACATGCCCGACAATCCTATCACATCAAAACATAGTTCCGACTAAGATAAGACGCGTTCACCTGGGAAAAACCCAAAAAACAGACCCGAAAATAGGATCGGAAATTAATATTGAACAAACCGTTCACCGGAATGACATGCAGTAAGAAGGAAAAATGTCCCAGGAAGGGGTGGCACAGGGTTGTCATGTCAAAACACAGTTCCGGTGGAAGTAGGAGGGGTTTACATGCAAAAAAACACAAAAAAGACGCCCAAAAACACATTTAAAAATTAATAATTAAAAATCCAGAAGGTAAAAGAGGGTGGACGAAAAAGGAAAAAGGTGGGGGAAGGCACGGGGGACACGACTGTCAAATCAAATTGGAATTCCGATGTAAACAGGGCAGGTTCACATGGAAAAATGTCAAAAAGACGCACGAAAAAATCTCGAAAAACCTGAAAATTAATATTGAACAAACCGTGCATCGGAATGACTCAGAGTAAAAAGGAAAAATGTCAGGGAAAAAGTGGTTGTCAGGGCTATGACGTCTGATCACGGTTCCAAAGCAAGAAAAGCGCGTTCATATGGAAAACTGGCTAATTTGCATAAAATGCTTCAAAAATTAATAACTCAAAAACCATGCACCGGAACAGGGGTAGGTAAAAAGGAAAAATGGTCAATTCAAAGGGAGGAACATGGCTATAAGGTTGGATTTGGAGTTTGGTGAACTTAGGGTGCATTCACATGGCAGGACAGCAAAAACAGGGAATGAATGAAAAGTGCAAGGAAACAACCCCAAGGGTGGGTGGAAAATGAACAAGTAGGTGGGAAGGGACCCCATTAGGGTAAAAGCAAGTCATGGCATAGAGGCATTAGCACGTTGAGGCATATGCAGAAGGGTAGGCAATGTAGACGCGTAGGGACGCGTCCCCACACTTAAAACCTTAACGGATAGGGTTAACCGAACAACAGGGACCTAGGACCACGCCACAAACCATCCACTAATATCCCCACACTTAAAACATGAACGTCACTGAGAAACAGAAGTTGTAGGGTTAGAAAAACTTGGCCGAGTTTGTTGAGGATCAAGGTTAATTGTCGATGGCACGTCCTGTGTTGATGTCGGCTGTTGGAGGTACCAAGGCATCTTCTCGGCACACGTCCTTCATGGCAAGGACTACGTAGCAGTTCCTAGGGAGGTAGCTGATGGAAGGAATTGCAGGAAATTCGTCGATGATGAGGGATATTGCACTCAACTCGCAGTCACTCAAATGGAATGAAAGAACAGTCACTCAACCCATGACTAATATCACTTGAGGAATAATGATTGAAACCCAGATCTCATACCCATGTTAGGAATCGACAGGGAAATGGTGCAGAGTGAGTATGCCAGGGTACACAGTTGATGGTGCATTAGTGCGTCCAACCTGTCTGGCATAAGTGCAAGGAGGAAGGCAAGGGAGCCTTACAGTGCAGTGTACAGAACAGGGTGACGTGTCTTGTGTGGATGGCAGAGACCCATCCCCTGGGTGCATAGGGAAACGGAAACATACCTGACTCTAAGTGTCGTAACGTCCCTCAATCTCACCTCTCGGTAATTGATTGAAGAAACTCCAGTCGCACTCAGCCCACCCTCTGTCTCACGCTCTATTGATAGATACAGGAGAGCAGCCATGTCCTGAAACCCATTGATGTAATCCTCAGGTCACTTGTGCAAAGATTGTATGCCTTGTGCTCATTTGATGGTGCAATTGTGCATTCCGCCCTGTGCCGACATACGGTGCAAGGAGGAAGGCCAGGGAGCCTTATAGTGCAGTGCACAGAAACAAATTGTGCTTTGTGCATTGAGAGGCCCATCCCGTGCGTGCAACACTTCGTTCACACTTCTCACCTCTCATTTGATTTGAAGGCAAAGACTGGTCACTCGCCCCACCCTCTGTCTCACACTCTGTGGATAATTACAGAGGGCAACCCATACTCACTTCCCCATCCGGTTAGGATGAAAGCTCGCATCACTCAATTGTTTGTCGATGAAGATCGCATCATCAGTTGTTGAAGAGGCGTACCCAGGGAGGTAGCCATCAAATCGAACGTTGTGTTGGATAGGACATGTCGTCTGCGAGAGGACAGGTAGATGCTCTGCAAAGAAACCCAGGACACACCGTACCAAGGGAGGTAGCTTCGGAACTGGATCCTGGGAATATCCATTAATGAATCCACTTTCTGGACTGCTGGGTGTTACCACCTTTTCCACAGCCAGCTTCTCGCCCAAGGGTGCTTGCCACCTTTTCTTGGAACGAGGCCTGCTATGACAGGGAATTGCTTCCTTTTCTCCCATAACAGATTTGTTTTTCTTATCTTGGTTTTTTTTTCCTTTTTTTTTTCTTTTTTTTTTCTATTCCCGAGGGTGTTTCAACCTTTTCTCGAAGAATAGGACGGCATGACAGGGACCTAAGTCCTTTTCTCCCATAACCGATATCTATATTTTTTTCTTTTTCTTTTGTTTTTTCGATTTAAGTAAGGGAATGGTAGAAATACTACTTGTCAGAACCCACCTCGCCACTGTCACTGGTGAAAAATAGAGGATAAGAGATCAAGGCTGGAAGGTGGGACTGAGGGGACAGAAGATTGCGTCCACCTCATCAGAAGTGGCTGAAGAACAGCTATCAGAAGTAGCATCATAAGAGTGACAGTGCCATGCCAACGAGGGAAAGGATCAGGTGACCATGATTGTCAGGATCCCCAAGGAGGGAAGTACTTCTTCAGGCGATATCCATTGATCAAGAAGGGATCATCAGAGGCATCAACGGTCTGTACTTAGACAGAGCCATTAGGGTTGACAGCAAGTACCTTGTATGGGCCCATCCACTACTGTTGGAGCTTGCCAGGAAACTTGCCAAATCGTGAATCATAGGCTAGGACCAAATCACCTTCTTTGAACTCCTTGTGCTTGATGAAGCTGTCATGGTAAGCCTTACGTCGAGCTTGCGTGGCTTCCATGCACTGTAGAGCCATCCTGCGAGTTCCATCCAAACATTCCAGGTGCAGGAGACGGCGTTGTAGTGAATCATCATCCCCCAAACGCTCTTTGATAGCCACTCTCAAAGAGGGTAATTCCAGTTCAACAGGGAAAACAGCTTCTGTACCATACACCAGCTGGAAGGGTGTCTGTCCTGTTGCTGCTTTATGGGAGGTTCTGTACGCCCAGAGGGCCTCTGTAAGTCGATCATCCCAATCACGACGATGTGCGGCAATTGTTCTTGTCAGAATCGAGCAGAGGATGCAATTGGTGACTTCGACTTGGCCGTTGGCTCTGGGGTAGTAAGGAGTGGACTTGCGATGGCGGATCTTATACAACTCTGTCAATTCTTCCATGACTTTGTTAATGAAATGAGTGCCTCTGTCACTTACTAGCTCTAAGGGACTGCCAAAACGGGTGATGATATTCTCGTACATGAATAGGTCCACGCTGTTACCATCGTCCCGCTTTAGGGCTTTAGCTTCACACCACTTTGTAACATAATCCGTACATACAAGGATGTATCGGTTCTGTTTCCTTCTGGTGGGAGGATCAATTGGACCTACGAAGTCAATGCCCCACTTCTCGAAAGGCTTTAAAGGAAGGATAGGTTGCAGTGGCATGGCACTTGTCTTGGTAGGTTTCCCCATTCTCTGACAAGCATCACATCTTTTACAGTAATCATAGGAATCCTTATGAATGGTAGGCCACCAGTAACCTGCTAGCAGAGCCTTCCTGGCTATAGCTTCTCCTGCAAACTGGCCCCCACATGGCTCGTCATGGCAAGCCTTCAGAATAATCTCAATCTCATCTCCTGCAACACATCTTCTAAGCACTTCATCTTTGCCTTTCTTGTACAGTGCGCCGCCTAGTAGGGTGTAGGGGGCTGATTCTAACATGAGCTTCTTCCTCTCTCGACTAGAAATGCCAGGAGGGTATTGTTGGGTTGCCAGTAGATTGGAAATGTCTGCATACCAGGGGGTTACGGTTTCTACCAGGAATAGGGAAGCATCAGGGAGATCTGGATTATCCTGCTTCTCGTTTGCAGTTTGTGGGATACGTGACAGATGATCAGCCAGAACATGGGAACGACCCGGCTTAGTAATCACCTCAAAGTCGAACTCCTGGAATAGAAGGAGCCATCTCATCATTCGTCCTTTCACATCTGCTTTGTTCATTAGGAAGGACAGGGCCTCATGATCCACATAAAATTTAAAGTGGGTGTGGCGGAACTTTTCCAGTGCAAACACCATTGCCAAGCACTCCAGCTCTGTCACTGTGTAGTTCCGTTCCCTATTAGTGACTTTTCAGCTTGCATAATAGATCGGTTGATCGAGCTTCGAGGAGCCCTTCTGGCAGAGAACTGCGCCTAAGCCTTCAATAGATGCATCAGTGTGTACATGGAACTCCTTCGTCCAATCAGGAGGTTGCAGAATGGGTGCCTTAATCAAACACTGCTTTAGAGTGGCGAAGGCTTTGTCACATTCTTCCGTCCAAGTAAACTCTACATCTTTCCTCAGAATCTTGTGCAAGCAGGTTGCCTTTGTTGCAAAATGGGCTATGAATCTTCTGTAGTAACCCACATGGCCTAGGAATCCCCTCAACTGTTCGAGGTTGGTGGGTGCTGTCAAAGCTGCGATCTTTTCGATCTTTGCAGGGTCTGTTGATATCCCTTGTGCAGAGACAATGTGGCCCAACAGAACTCCGGAAGAGACCCCAAAGACGCATTTGTCGGGGTTGAGGGAAATCCCATACTCCCAGCATCGGTCAAAGCATTGTTCCAGGTGTCCCTAGTGTTCACGGATCAAACTATAGACACAGAAGTCATCCAAATATACCTCAATAAAGTCGTGCAAATGATTTTGGAATGCAGCCATCATGACTCGTTGGAAAGTAGCAGGGGCATTGCAGAGCCCAAACGGCATCACTCGGTAAGCGTAGGTCCCCCATTCTGTGGTGAAGGTTGTTTTGGACTGGTCCTCTTCTGCTATCTGCACTTGGTTGTATCCACTGAATCCATCCAGAAGGGAATAAAGCTCATGTCCTGCCACTGTGTCCAACAGTTGGTTTGTGAAAGGAATCGGGAAGTGATCCTTCTTCGTCTTAGAATTGAGCTTTCGAAAGTCAAAACATATTCGCAATTTGCCATTCTTCTTGGGTACAACCACGATGGGTGAAACCCATTCACTATTTGCCACTGGATAGATGAACTCGGCTTCCAGAAGCTTCAACAGCTCTGCTTTTACCAATGTGGAATAATTCGGGTTCATTCGCCTCTGTCGTTGCCATACTGGCTTGGCATCAGGCTCAAGTCAATATGATGCTGACATATTGTGGGATCAATCCCCTTTAGGTCTTTGTAGGACCACGCAAACACGTCCAAATCCTCTTTCAACAAGTTGTACAAGGTTGACAACTCCTCTTCTGGGAGGCTGCTATCCACCTTCAAGTGGCGTTCAGTGCCATCTGCATCCACAAAGGTTAACTGCCTTTCACCTTCTACTTCTCGGATGAAGCTCCCACGGACTGCTTCTGGATACAGATCCGACTCCTTCAAGGGAGTGGTGTCCTCTTCTGATGTCCCACTAAAACCAACTTCTTCTTTTGGTGGAGACTTAGGTTGCTCCTTGAGATGTTGAAATGGGATTAGAGCCATTTCGGGTTTGGTTTCAAGATTAATTACCTCTTGACTGGAAGACTCATCTTCTGATAACACGTCCAAGAACGTCACATAACAGGGACCCTCTGATTTCTGTTGGGTTTGTGAGACTGGTGCTTGTTGGCACGGTTTATCATCATCATCTTTCTTTGGCAAGGATGGGTTAGGACGGCATGAGCCACTGCTGAAAGACGGCTTGTTCTTCTTTCTGTCCCACAGCATGAGCTCGTCTGCTTCTGATGCTTCTGGAACTTCTTCTTCATATATATTCGCTTCGGGTGGGATAGATTCTTCTGGTTCACTTTCATAACCTTCTTCTTCCATATCATCTCCATCCTCTTCTATCTCTGTCTCTGTCTCTATCTCTACTTCTGTCTCTGTAGGAGCTCTGTAAGAGAAGAACAGGTTCTCTGTTTCCTCTTCTGCCTCTGTCTCTGGCTCTGCTATGGCCATGTAACAGGGAGAGCAGTACATCCATGCTTCTATCTCACTATCAGAAGTGATTTCGGAAATTGTTCCTGGTTCAGGGAGGAAGTATTCACCCATTGATAATGGCTTTGTATCTTTTAGGAGTTGTCTTACAGTATCCTCTGTTAGGGAGCATGCCATTGTTTTCTTGGGAAGGATCTGTTTGACAGCATCTTCGTCTGCTGATGTTCTATCTGTAGCCTCATTAGGCGAGTCACAGATAATTCCAAGGAGGTGGATCCATGTCCTTTTTGAGAACCATAGAGCTTCAGCACCACTTTGATGGGTCCTCTACCCAAGGTCAAGGTTCCTTTGAACCAATCCGTCCTTGCTCGGGCTTCAAAAAGCCATGGTCTGCCCAATAACAGGGGGTAAGATGTACCATAAGAGTTTGGCTTCACTACCAGATAGGTTAACCAATAATCTTTTCCAGCCACTGTAGTCTTCACATACGGGAGAATGCCCAAAGGCTTGATTCTGCTCTGATCCGCCAGTCTGATGAGCCATTGGGTGGGTTGTACACCTTGTAGGCCTAGATCCTTCATTGTCATATCCGTCAAAATGTTCACTGATGAACCTCCATCAATTAGTGCATTTGCAATGAAGCAGCCTTCTATCCACATGCCAGTCTCTAGGGTACCCGGATCTAGGAAGGCGTTAGCCATGTCCACTTCTTTTACAGGCTCTGGAGCTTTGTTGGACCTTGCTGCTGTTGAGGGAGTAATCCTTAATCCACGTCTTCTTGTCAGTTTACTTTTGAACCTTTTTCGGCAACTGGGAGACAACATCAATAATTGTCGGAATGTGAGGTTTGGTTTAAAGGTATCTAGATCTCTGACCAGATCGTATTCCTTAATAGGATCCACTGGCTTCTCTAACCGATTAGGGAATGGGGCAACACCCATTTTCATTTTCCTTGTTTCTTCCAACAGAGGCATCATGGGAACTTCTTCTGCCACTTGTGGCACTTCCTCCTCTTCTATCTCCTGGACCTCTGGTCCTATCTCTGCAACTGTCTCTGTAACTCTTTGTGGCACTGTAGTGCTCTGTACGGTACTGTCAGGCTCTGTTCTGTTCTGTTCTTCTGGTGGAAGATTGAACTTCACTGTTCTGACAGGAGGATTGTTTTCTTTCTGGATAGGTGGTTCCTTCTTCTTTGCACGCGTGATAGCAGCAACTTCCAATTCCACTAAATTGGAGGTCGGCTCTTGGGCCTTGGCCGAATTATCAGTAGCACTGTTTTTCACTGGGGCTGGGCTTGGACAATCTTTTGCAGTGTGGCCTTCTCCTTTGCATTGACTGCATAAGGGCTTGTAATCCACCGACCTTCTGGGATTTGGACAATTTGGTGAGATGTGTCCCTTTTCTCCGCATCTGTAACACTCCACTTCTGCTCTCTGACCACCACCAGACTGTCTTCCTTTGTAACTTTGAGAAGGAAACCTCCTTGGACCAAAATTAGGACCAAACTCTCTAGGCTTGGGTCCAATATCATGTGTTGTCATTTTGGATTCCAACAAGTTGAATCTTGCGCCTTCTTCCTTCCTTCTCCTATCATGGATCTCCTTCAGAGAGCAAATGTCCTCTGTATGGTTCTTCCGCAAACAGTAGGAACAGAAAGCTCCAGGAATGGTTGGTTTTCGTATACATTCAGTGGCTAAATGACCTGCTTGATGTCACTTACTACACCAAGTATTTGACCGCATCGCATCTCTTCATGCTCCTGCCACGTTGGATATGCTAGCGGTATTCACTTTCAGCGTCTGTAGCTGCTCTGTAATCACATCCATCAACTCCTTTTTGATATTTGCTACCGAGTTGGATAAGTAATCTTTCAAGCTTTCTCCTCCTGAGGCACTGGCAGGAGGGTTTTGAGGAGTCTCTGTAATCACTGCATAAACAGGTTGGGCTGGTGCAGAGGGATCTTTGTTCTGATTCTGATTCAAAGCTCCTATTTGAACTGTTGGCTGTTGGCTCCAGTTAGTACGGTTCCACTGTTGCTGCTGATTTGGCATTTGGGAAATTGGTTGGGACCATTGGTGTTGTGGTTGAACCATCATTTGAGGCATTGATTGTGGCCACTGTGGATTTGGTGCACTGTACTGTGATACTGGGGGCATCTATGGGTAAGGGTAGGGAACAGTCCTTGGGACTACATTTGGTGGATACATCATTCCTGGCATCAGAGGAGGTAGGACTCCTCTTCCTGGATTCATCGCCAATCTAGCTTCTACTTCATCATACAGTCTTGCACCTTCTGTTGCAGCTTGCAGTGTGGCTGGTCTTTGCAGCTCCACAAACTTACGGACTTCTGGTTGTAATCCTCTGAGAAACACCCCCTTCTGAATGCCATCATCTAGATTATGGTTAGTCCATCTCTTCAGGATGGATTCCATTCGTGAGACATAAGCTTCTACTCTTTCTCCAGAGGACTGACTTAAATTCATAAATTCCTCTCGCATCCGCTCTTCAAAACCTTCACGCCTGAATTTAGTGAGGAAGGCCAACTTCAGGTCGTCCCATGTGCCGAAAGTTCTTGCTGCTTGTCTCTCATACCACTAAGACGCCGCACCCTTGAAAGTGGTGGGGAATATTGCTAGCCAATGCTCAGGGGTTCTGGCATTGTTAGCCACACATGCTACCATAAACTCTGCTACATGAAGATCGGGGTCTTCATTGTACTCTCCCTTAAAAACTGGCAATGGAACTACATTCGCTGGCCTGTCATCAATATTTCCAGGACGGATCTGGCTTGGAAGTGGACCTCCAGCAGGAGGAGGAAGGGCTTGATGTGACATTGGGACTTTTGTAAAGAGTTCCGCAAGGGCATCAAAGGCGGCTTCTGCTGCGAGCTCGTTCTCAGCTTTGATTTTTGCTCTCTCTCTTCTCACGTACCTCTGGACTCGTTCTAACGCTTGCCTCTTTATTGCGTCATTCATCAGGGGGTTGGCTCCACTATGTTGTTAGTGCTCCACAGAGGATTAACAGAAGGCTTCAGTCTCTGGAGGACTCTCTTGCCAACATTTCTTCTACTTCTTCCTTTTCAACGTCCCTGAATTCTGCTTTCATGCCACTGCACAGCGGTTTTGAAGGTGTCAAAATGCATACGTCTAAGCATTGTGGTGGTGCCATCATCATAGTAATGCCAGCTTCTGATGGTTTCAACAGTGTATGTTGTAAAGAACACTCTGTCTACCAACTTCCAGTGGGTTGCTAATTGAACAAACAGAAGATTATCAGTGCACCAAGCATCCCATGTATCTTGCTGTTGAGCATCTACGAACAAATTCCAACTCTTTTCCTTCTTGTCTCTGTGAACCTCTATAGACCAAGACTCTTGAAGCTTCTTCACAATCCCCCACTTGATGATGTCTGGAAACTTCTCAATGAATGCCAAATCTTCCATGTATGGTCATTCTCTCTGTTTCTTCTCTTCAGTTTGTTCCCAAACAGTTTGCCACCAAGATGCAAGTTTCTGCTGCTTCAACAGGAAGAGGAAACTGTCCACCACATAGAGCATGCATCATGATGGTGATGTGTTTCCGCCATTGTGGGATGAACTTCTTGTGGAAAGTGGCTTTGATTATGAGAAATTCCAACTCTTCAATGGAAGAAGGAACTTTACAAACATCCATTGAATTCTTCTCTTCTTGGCAATGCCAATTCCTTCATTTTCAGCCTCTTCTGGTGCTTGTTGATGGCAAGCTTCCCCGGCTGCGCACCAAAATCATGGAGCCCCAAGAGGAACACCAAGGAAAAGGGAATTCTCTTGCAAGAAAATCTATCTTGTAACATCAAAAATCTTGTTTATTATGTTTTATATGATCACAATGAAGAAAAGAACACCAGGCACAACAAATCTTCATACAGCATCATGTAGATCTCCCACGGATTTGATAGAATCAACCATATTCTTCAATATCTTCACAGAATCCATCAATATAACAAAGAAATCAAAATAATACACCATCTTTGAATGGAAATACATCACATAGTATTCATCTTTAATATCTTCATAGTCTTCTCTCTCAATCTCTCATATACAATCACTCTATTTTAGTAGAATTGGCTACCTCTGACTCTCTCTCTCTCTCTCTCTCCATCAATAGTACATCATATCCTCACTACAATCTCTCAAAATCACTCTCAATAATCCTTCTTAGGTCGTGGATACCCCTCCCAAGAGGTATGTCTGATATGAAGAGTCACCAGAGCCACTACAGTATCTTCTCATAGCTCACTACTGTCATTTCACTCTAGTCTTCACTTGAGTCTTCAGCAGCTACTTCTTTCACTTCTTTTAGCTCTTTCGCACTTGTATTCACCTCTTTCCAAGGCTAGAAAACTTTCCCAAGCTACACTCTCATTCAACATAACACATATAGAAGCATACAGAATAGTCTACAGAACAGTACCAGAACAGCTACAGTACAGAACAGAACAGAGAACAGAAGCTCTACAGAAGACCTACAGAAGGTTACAGAAGGTCATCAAAACCACATAACTCATACTCAAACCATTCCAAACTCTCACAAACCATTCAATAATCTTTCACAAGATCTCAATCTTTATCAATCAATACTCCATCCCTCCTTACAGAAGACAATCAGAACAAAACAGAACAAAACAGAAGCTATACAGAAGGTATACAGAACCAATCAGAACCTATCAAAACATTACAGAACCACTGATAAACATCATGAACTTCCAAAACACAATCAATATCATCCAAAACACTCTCAAACCACTTCCAAACCAATCAATCATCTCATAAAATCAACCATTCAACTCTCAAAAACAACAAAAATCAGCCAAAAAACAAGTCATTTCAATACTCAACAGATCCACACAACCTATTTCACTTGGCTGAAATGCAAATGCATTTCCATGCCTAGCCAACATCCGCATAAAATAGTCTCTCTCAGCAAGCAAAAGAAACCCTTCTGCACCAACTTTCAATTCCTGTAATGTTTCAGATGTAAACTAATGACCTATATCTTTAGGATCCCGTAAGCTTGGCTGACCTGAAACTTTTTCATACATGCCCTCAATCTCTAGTGGAAGTGGCAAAGCAATTGGCTTTACCTTTTTGTTAACTATCTTATACTTTATCTCCACAAGTGCTTTAGCCCATTGTAATCCTTCCTGCTGAGCAAACAATGCTATAACATCATACATATCCAAAGAACATACCGACAACACTCTATTTTCAGCCTCATTTTCTGCATGTATAGTTGCTTAAATTTCAGCCATAGTGTCATTAATATTCAGCCCATAAAAGATGCCTGAAATGCCTTCATTTTCAACTCTTAGTTCCTTAGTAGCTCGTTTCATAGATATGCATTCAACCTTGCACATAGCTTCCATAGGCTTAAATGAACATGAACTGTTTGCTGTAGAATACATGCTTCATTCCATCAAGAGGCGAGTACATCCTCTGAACATCACTATTGTAGCCCCGCATTATAACAATGCTTAATGAAAATCCAGGTCTTTGAATTCCCTTGCATTTGGAGCCAAAGGAGACTCTCTAAGCATATCCCGATTTCTAGGATGATTAACACAAACAGTAAGAAATTGGACTGATTTCCTCCCATCCTTGCTTCTAACTCTTGCATAAGCAGAATCATCATCAAGCACCTTTGTTTCCATACACACTCCTGTAATATGGGACAGTCCCAAAATCACTACATATGAGGAATTATCTTGCACAAAGAAATGTTACTCTTCTTGTACATCACCAATTGTCACTTTTACATTAGGACATGCAGCATAGAACTCTCCCAAAGAATTATTTGCAGCCCTCATATGCCAATCATGGTCAGTGTCTATAGGCCATGCACCATTTTCATACAATCCACTCTTAATGGCATTTATCTCAGACCCATGGTCAAGTAAAGCAACACAAGGAGTTTCACGTTCTTCTATTTTCACTACTGTTTCAGTGGTAGCTCTAGCCCAATGATTTCTTGTTTAGTGACTTGGAGGAATAAATCCTAGAGACTCTTTCCCATATTGTTGCATTTGCCTTACTCCACCATGCATATTGCTATAAGACAATGCATTTTCAGCTACTTTCCTCTCTTTTTTACATGTTGTCCACTAATTAGCAGCATCTTGCATAGATAATACAGTACTTACTTCATGCTCATATTCAACCCGAATACCCAACAAACTAGTTTCCTCTTCCAATTGCAGCAATGCACTAGTGGTATCACCAAGAAACAGACACTTCCTCTTAATTATGTCAATGATCTAATCATGAAATTCTCGCTTGGCGATGCCAAGCACCTCTTCCAAGCTGAATTCCGCCCAACTGTTTAAGATCAGTTCTTCAAAACCTTCTTAAGATATATGGCTATCTAAATATCAGATTGCAACTTATATCCTAGCTGCTTGCCATTCTTTTTGCTCTCTTGTTTACTATCTTGTTTTTACTCCTATCTCACCTCTTCCATAACATGCTCGGGAGGTGGTTGACTTGTAGCTTTAGGCTAATCCACAATTCTTCTTGTCATTCTTTTAGATTTCCCTGCATTATCTTTATCTCATTTTTGTTTTTCTTCCACAAGTACATCTGTGTTTTGTATCTTTGCTAGATATGCATACACTTAATATGCATCTACCGGTGATTCCCAACCAGTTATGCCACGAATGTCTTGCCTTGCATGAGACATTTCACTATCAGTGACCTTTCTCTTTTCAGCTGCATGTAAAGCATGTGTCCATATTTCAGCCTTTGGACCAACCATCGCCTGGTTATACATTCTATCCAACTGTAGAGCAAAAGTAGAAGCATGTATCGCCGCATAAGCATTTCGAACTACCAAGTCTTTCAACAACTTATGCATACCTCCCTTTTCAAAATTTTAAGCAAGAGGCAATTCCATTTCTTGTGCATGGATCTTGCCATCTTTCCAAAAGATGAGTTGTCGTGCCAAGGCCTCCTAATAGGTAGCACAATCCTTTCTCTCATGCTGCAAACTATCACACCACATACATCTTTTTCCTAGCTTAGGGTATGCTACCTGTCCCCTTTCCTCTTGTCCTTTTTCATCCAATTTTGCAACCTTCAATTGAAGATCCCACATGTCTTTGACCAATTCATCTAAGACATCTTCCCTAGTAGAGGGAACAATAGCAGGTACAACCATAGGGTTAGCCATAGTAGTAGGTGGCTTACTCGATACATCAATTGTCTTGCTCGTAACAGTGGGAAAGCTAGAGACATGCAGCCTTTCTCTTCTTCTATGCTTCTTCACAAGTGCAGTAACAGCTTCCTTGACATGTCTCCACTCTATTTTCAAACCTGTCCCTGTAGTCTGATCCTCCAACAAATCATCAAGCTTCTCTTGAAGCTCAGGATCAGGTGCCTATAGAAAAAATTCAATTTTCTCACTTGCAAGAGCTTGTTGTTTTGCAAGATCCAACTGTTCAAATCGACTTTCAAATTATCTTAACAGTTCTGTAGCCAGAAGACCCTTATTGGATTGTAAAACCCACCCCTGAAAAGTCTTGCATATAATCAAACTGGTATCTTCAATGTAAAATTCTTCTGTAAGTGTCTTCTTTAAAGCTACCGAGTCAGCATCCTCCAAGTATAATTCAGTAATCCGTGCTTTTAGTTCATGTACAATAATAGGTACAAAATACGGACTCCATGCAGGTTGAGCCACCCCAAAGAGTTTCATCTTCTAAGCATAGGTATGTACATATGCAAATACATTCTTGCGATTGAATAACTTCACCTCATGCTCAATTGCTTGCAAAGCATTCCTCACAACACTTTTTGTTTGAGCAAAAGCTTGCATTACATGTTGTTGTTGTTGTACTTGCATAAGCATATTCATATTTTGCACCAACTGTTGCAAAACATCACTGGAGATTGTGTGTGAAGGTTCTTCCATCTTGTATTTTCTTCTTCTGATGACACTTCACGTTCGGTTCACCAATGTTGGAGGGGTTTTTGTCGAAAGGTCGAATCCACCAGGGATCAGAGGTAGAAGAAAGTAGAGATAGGAGATGGAAGAGAAGAAAGAGAATACGAAAGTGGTAAACATGACAAAGACAAAGCACAATGAAAAGAATCAATATGCATTGAAAGAACCTGAAATCCTTTGTCTGGCACTACTTAGAAGTACTCTCCAGGCATTAGATCTCCTGGAGCTCCCTCGTAGAATAAAAAACGTGGATCAGAAATAACAGCTCCTTCTTTGCTGCTCGAAACCCAAATCTGATGGATTTGTTGGCTCCAAAAGGGGGGTAAGACTCCAGGACACCTGATCACAGATCTCCCAGATCACTTCTTCTTCCTCTTCTAGTTCAAACTGCAATTCTCAGCCTCAATAATGATTGCAACACACGCGATTTTACCAATCTGTCTTTTTTATGAAAAATCTCCTAACTAGCTAAAAAAGCAACTTGCTTTTTGCATGCCATTCTAGTCTAGAAGCTTTTGTACATTTTTTGGATTTTTACAATAAATAATATAAAAAATAGACTAAAATAATCCAAAAATCTAGTATTTTTGCATAATCCATGCCACTCATACTAGTATTAATGACTCAGATCACATTGACTCTCTTGATTAATAAGAAAGTCAAATGATGATGCATTCCATGCTTTTTTCCACTATGTTTGCATAGCATCACGACAATGTGAATCGAATATGCAACCTTCTAATCAAGATGGGAGATCCACCTTCTTCTTCGACTGCATCTTCTTTTTCGATTGATGAGATGAAGACTTTATTACAAACTCTTTCTTCAGCCATTATGATGCAGAATCAACAAATGTAATTATCTATGTAGCAATAGCAATAGTTACATCAGCAGAAATTGGATCAACAACTGTTGCATCAACATCAAGGCTGTGGTTAGTGAGCAAAAATTATTTGATGGCTGGAATGTTTCAGCCTACATTAAAGCCTTTGAAAGCCAGATGCGCTTCTTCAAAGTTCCAACCAACTGGAGCAACTATTACTTACAGCTTGTCACACCTGCTTTGCGGGTTAGAGTGACAGATTTGTTTGTATAGGATCCTAACTAGCAAGAAAGTGCTCAAAGATGAATATTTTCTAGAGGATTATGGTATTGCTATACGTGAAAGACATTCAGAAAGTGGGGTTATTATCCCAACAAAGGACTTGTTGCAGGAGTTTGAAGAGTGATACAACTAGTTGGATGCACTAGAGCAAAGAGCTCTGAACTCAGAGAAAATGGAGTTATTCCTACAAGCAGCTAATCCTGCACTTTAGGATGAGTTGGGAGAGTTGCTAGAGGACCGTATGGAGCCTATGGGATTGAAGATGGATTGGCAGGATGTTGGTGATGCAGCTTCTACACTGACAAAGAGGCAAAGATGGAAGGCTCCCTTGCAGAATGGGATGCAGTCACCACCAGTGATGTCTTCTCCTACCACGATTTCTCCTACTTCCCCTTGCACCATCCAATACTTCTCTTGTTTCTCATCCTATGTCTATGCCTATGTCTATTCTTGCTATGATTGTCAAACCATCTACAAAACTGACTATCGAAGTTATGGTGGAGGAGATATCAAAGAACTTTAAAGACCTAAAAATCAAGGTGGCTAGAATGGAGAAGCATGCACTTAGTCCAGCTCCATTTTCAGCTCCAACTTCTTCTACTCTTGCAAATTCTCTTCCAGGAATGATCGTATTCCTAAATACACTTTCAATTTGCCTCTCTTTTCATGCATATACATGGCATATTACTCTCTCTTGTGTCCAAGCTTTGAAGATCTCTTGAGAATAGGTACATTGAGCCTATAGTGCTATCCTTTGAGTGCATAAAATCAAGATTTATGTGAATTAGATCTTGTGTTACGATGTAATTTGAAGATTGAAATCATTGTATTCCCACCTTGCCTTACCATGCCCACATATGTATTCGATTGAATATGAAGCCTAACCATTCTTTTTACTCCATGTATTTACCTTGAGTTGAGTGCTCTTCATCATCCGTTGCTCCCATCTCGCAAAGCGTCCCTGTGGGTGGCAAGCGACTGTCACGAACTCACGCGCATATTCTATACAATAACTGACACATATATTATTTTGTCCTAATTTTCAAGCATAAAAAACACATTTTTTCCATTTTTTATTTTTTATTTTTTCTTATTAATAAATATTGATATTTCTTGATTTGTTTATATGAATTGATTAGACTTACTGAGAATTATTCTCATTCCTCATTTCATCCCATGCAAACAACATTGACATATCAAAACCCCCAAAATCCATGATTTGTCTTAAAACTGCAATTTTATGGGTTTTGCATGTTTATAAAAAAGTTAATAGATTACCACTTCTTGCTTATTTTCTTCATGTTTTGCATAAATTAGATCATTGACAATAAAAAACAACCATTTGCAAACGAGATTTATCATAAAACAATGAAATTTATCACTTACTCATAAAATTGTGCTTTTAGTTCACAGCATTTCACATTTGAAAGGCCACTGACGCTAATTAATAGCTGTTGATGCTCCTCCAAACATGGGTCTACTCTCCATCATGTCTCAGCATAATCTCCCAATCAAAATCTCTCAAAGTAGTCCACCTCCTTCTCTCATAGATTGATGCATAGAAACGGGCTTTAAGATGGGAGAGAGGGAGGAGAGAGAAATATTGATTTCTGCAATTCCACACGGGGTAGCCATTTTGCACAATTCAATAGGTGATTGGGAATGAAAAATTCATGGAGTACATTGATGTCATCAATTTGGTGGCTTGCTTGTAGCCTCTCTAGCCCTCCTCCACAAAAAACGACGTCATATGGGGAGGAAGGGGGTGTCTGATCATGCCATGCCAAAAAATGGTCCCCCCCATGTCAAAGATTTGGGGTCCTTTGGTCCCCCCAAGGTCCATGCCCATTAATTTTTTTAACTTTAGTCAATTTTGACCCTTTAGATGTCTAGTCTTTGACAATTTCTTTGTTTGGCAACAACTGATTGATAATCCAAAAATCCTACGCATTCAGCTTGATGTCCCGAATGGTCGAGAAGTTGTTTTCTTCAAGCCAACAATCAAAAAAATTATGAAATTTTTATAGCCATCACAATGGTTGAAATTTTCATCCTTGTCTTCTAGGGTCACTTTAAATTGTCAAATCTGTGTCTTTCACTTCTGTTGGCTTTAAATTTATGCGTAAAATTTGCATCATTTTACTCCTTTCTAGCATGTCTTGGGCATTTAAATTTTGCTCTCATTGGCGACCATGGGATAGGGCAACTCAGCCCGTCGAATCCCAACGAACTGATCTACACAAAATAACAATGATAAAAAGCATCAAGCTACCACAAAATAGAACACACAACAAAGCACAATAATAGCTTTCACCCTACCCCTTGACAAAATCAATACATGAAACCCACAAGGGATAAGCTCAGCATAATGTGACAGAAATCCTGAACGAGTTGCTAACCAACTACTCTAACACAAACTGGTAATTGGGGTCTAGATATGCTTTGCTTTGTAGTATCATCCTCTAATAGCTTCTCTAGCTCCAGTTGCAATGGAGAGTCTACCACCAATAAAAACAAAATAACTTTCTTTGTGAGTAAAGCTAATTGTTGTACACTATCCAATTAATCAAACTTCATCTCAAACTCTATTTGTAGCTCTAGAGATAAAAGGCCCTTTGCAAGTTTATGAACCCACTTTAGGAAAGTTTGATTGGTTCCTTTATTTACATCCTTTATGAAATACTCCTCTTTTAGGGCTCTCTCAAAACTAGCCCATGTATTTTCATAATCTATATAGTTGGACTCTATGTGGCTCAAAATTTGATAACAAATAATGTTGGAAAAATATCTCCTCATATCATGTACGAGTATACTCGCTAGCTCTATCTTCTTTGCATAGAAGGGAAGAAACCTAGAAATATTTTTGGCATAACTCAATCATATCTACATTAATTTCTATAGAGCCCTGATAAGAGCTTTGAATGTTTAATCAACTCATGAGTTCTCATGAAATCTCATATATATGTTGTCTTTAAAACAACTTCATCTTCAACTGGTTCTCCCATCTTGTAGACTTTGAGGTAGGCCTTTCATGTTAAGTTCACCAAATGTTGGGGGTCTAGAAAGGTCTAGGCCTAAATCCACTACAAATTAAGGAAAATGTTCTAAACTATATAAGAAACAGTACTACTCTTCGAAATGGTCCTTGATAGTTTAAATTTCATGTTAAGTTCACCCAATAATGTTAAGTTCACCCAATAAGAAATAGTACTGCTCTTCGAAACTCTATACAAATGCTATAAATTCCTTCAAGAAGCTAAATACATTGTACCTAGGATGATAGCTTAGGCGTTGTCTTAAATGATAGAGCACTGCCACTCTTTCATCCTACAAGAAATTAGAATAGTAAATTCAAAAAAAACACTTTAAAATACCATAGAATACCCTACCAAAATAGCTCAAATATGCATTAAAACAACCCAAAACCAATTTAGCTATCCTTTTTGGTAAAGACCCATGAGATCTCTTCAATTATAGCCACAAGAAACCCTCTCAATCTTGAGTCACCTAACATAGTAGCTAAAGTTATCTTCAAATCTATCCCAAAAATAACATCGTGAGTCATGGAGGCATCCGTGAAGATGTAGAATTAGTTGTCCTTTACTTTACCCCTGTTAATCACAATAGGAAATCTCTTGCTTATTTTCTTAGACCTATAACAATGGATTAGAACTCTATTTATAACCATTTATAGTAGTTCATGTATGGTTTTACAATTGCTTTTAATGTTTTTTGCCTTCTAAACTATTGTTGTTTGCTTTCCTAACTCAGATCTATGTTTGCTTTCATGCTCTATATTTTTCAATCCTTGTCAATCACTGATGCAACTCATGCATATTTTCCCATGCATGATAATTAGCACATTTTATGCAAAAAATGTAGCGTATTTCATGGAGGTCTCTAAAAGACCATTTCACACTGATCATTAGTCATAGCTCACACCTAAATGGTCCTTGATAGTTTAAATTGGTCCAAAAAGTCTTGTGATGGTCTCTAACAATTAATGCTAATCAATTGCATGTCTAGCATATGAATTGGTAATTTACAATATGGCATACACTAACTTACTCTTAATAGGTCATGTAAATCATTGAATAACTTATCCCATAGATGCACACTAAAATCTTGTAGCATTGAAAAACATGCTTATTTTCACAAGTTAGACATGGAATGTCTCGATCTCATTGGGATCTTCATTACTATGAGAGAAAGTTTTCTCCTTTATGTACACTACTTTCATACCATCGTATCCTTTTTGTAGATGCACTAGTCTTTGATAGGTAAAGTCGGGGTCCTATTTTCTATTTAGATTTTGGGAAGAGATCAAGCCATCTAAGTTGGTGCTAATCCAAAAGATCCATTGTTGGATGGAAATAGGACCCAAAAAAGAATCATTTTTTATTATGACACCTAGAATTGTGTGATTCCACTTGACTTTACATTCTTCTTTGCTATTTGATGTTAACACCATCTACCATGCAAAATGTAACTAATACAAATAGACAATTGAAAATCCACAAAGTGAATAAATAAATTCTTATTCTCACAACAATAAAATATGTATTATAAAATGCATAGAGACACAGTCTCTCTCCTCTCAAAACAATTGGAGTTTAAGAAAAGTAAGAAAAATAAGCTATATTTCTTCAATTTCTTATATTCCACATGTGCATGCATGCACATACTTACACACATTCTCTCTCTCTCTCTCTCTCTCTCTCTCTCTCTCTCTACTTGTGCATAACAAGAAGCAAGAGAAAACAAGAAAACCATGTTTTTCTTTTGTGGTAGAGGAGTAAGAATGAATGAAAATGGAGGAAGGATGAACATAATTACGTTATGAGTATGACACACTTGAAAGAAAATATGTGTTTAGAATGAGTACAAAAAGGAAAAGTTTCAAGTGTAGATATATTTTTAGTTTGTCAAAATATTCATTGGAATTTTTAAGGGCACTATGGATACTAATGTATATTGATAGACATACAAACATACATATTGACACATATTTTCAATGCATATTCCAATGCTAATACCAAAATCTTTAATATTTTCATTACGGCATTAGAAACTAGTATTGGAATGCTCTACATTTATTGTACTAGAACTTACTTTACAATTTTCGAAACTCTTACGTGAACCCTCGAGGAAAGATAATAGGAAAATGGGAACAAAGGAGACTCCTTTGACTTTTCTTGATATGTTTAGGGTGCATTTAAAGCAAGAATCTTTCTAGTCAACCATTTCATGAGGTGAGGATAATCTTTCAAAGACTTATTCAAAAAAAAATCTCATGTGATTATCTTGACTAATGTAAGTCTTTCTAGGGTTGAAAGGTTCATAGCCATGACACCCTTGTATTTGTCATATGATGCTACATGCAAAACATGCCATCCTTTGAAAGTGCATCAAAATGATACTTTTTTCATGGCATTTAATTACCCCAACAACTTAAACAAGATGTAGACTAGCGTATTCATGAAGTTATATGATTGCCTGCCTAATAGAAATTAAACAAGTCCTGAAATAGGTTTTAGAGTATCATTCTACTTAGTGCAAAGAGAGCCTTGCTATTTGATATTTTCTAAAAAACTAGGATATCACCTAACTTTTCATTTAAGTTTTCCTAGCTTTTAAATCCTAATAGATTTATAACACTTTAGGTGATAAAAATTTGATCACATGGTCTTGGCATTTTTGTATACTTTAGCCATGTTCTTATGTGTATCATCTTGTCACATACCAAGTAACTACAACATTATTAGTTGCATGGTTAAATTTTATAGTTGATGCTCACTTGGTTCCACTTTGGGCTTCTTATTTTCTTAGTTAAGGGTGTCCTAAACTTGGATAGGAGACATGAAATTTCAATTAGCACTTGTCATTGCTCACTATGTCTAAAACCAATCTACATAATGTCTTTCCATTACTAGAAATTTATACGCAATTACCTTAATTTATAAAATAAAAATATAAGTAATGGTGGAAATGTGTAAGAATTTGAAGATAAAAAAGAGAGATGTGAACAAGCAATAGGTCAATTGGTTTGAGGGGTGCAAAGTGCAAGTTGGATTTTCTTCAATCAATCGCACCTTCATTGTATGAGAGAGAGAGAGAGAGAGAGAGAGAGAGAGAGAGAGAGAGAGAGAGAGAGAGAGAGAGAGAGAGAGAGAGAGAGAGAGAGAGAGAGAGAGAGAGAGAGAGAGAGAGAGAGTCTCTTCACACTCCAAACATGCTTCTTTATGTTAAGCTCCCATTATTTGAGGCTTCAAATCCTATCTTTTTTTTTTTAAATTGCTCTTGAAAATATGGCTTGTCCCATGTGGGGAACAAGTCTGATCAACTTGTCTAATGATTTTGAAATAAATAAAATATTTGGTTGATTTGGAAAGGCTTCTATAGTTGCCACCTAAAATGATGTTAAGGATGGTGTTTTGGGTATTACCCTACTTAGACTCTTTAGATCTAAAGTATAGCATATATATATATATATATGTCGAGACATAACATACTAGGTATAGATCTAAATTAACATTGAAATAAATACAAAATAAGTATAAATCAATGGCTCCACATCATATTATTATAGGGAATGTTGTAGAGTAAATTGGAGGAAGCTAGAGGTTCCCTGAAACAAAGAACCTCTTGTTCTCAAACCAACCAAACAACTAGTTTACATTTTATTATTATTTTCCTCAAGCTTTATGAAGTGGACAATGCTAAATGGACATTAACAACATGATATGAATTTCCATTTATGTCAATGCAACCCCCATAGTTTATTGTATAATTAAAGATTTTCTAATATAAAATAAACTTTTTTGTGGAATATGATTGAAACCCTTGGAAAAGGAAGAACGAATTGGTTTATTTGACAATTGACTGGCATCAAAGAAGTGTAACTTCTTGTCCCCATTTCCTTAAATTTGAGAGTGGGCATTTGGTTGGAGGGTTGAGAGTGAGCGAATTTTCTTCTTGCATATACTTTTTGGAATCAGAACATTATGTGATGTGTCAAGGAGGCATCCATGTGCTACAAACTTGTCTAACTTAGGTTGTAATGAGCTCAACAATCTATCCAATTTGCAAGGCATGTATGAGAAATAATTAATTTAATTGATTTGTATGGGAATCCTTCTCATTGTAGACCCAGGAAGCTTTTGAAGACTTTGAGCACATCTTCTCTTCATCTTCTTGTAAGATTGTAAGTCAACATATGCATTTTCAAAAGGGAAACTTTGCTTTCCAAATGTTTTGAATTTGTCTATCATGGGCTTAGAAAAAGAGTGGACATGGACTATATACATTTTTTTTGTGTTGGCATTAGTTAATAAGGACTTGAATATAATATAAATTACCCCAACAACTTAAACAAGATGTAGACTAGCGTATTCATGAAGTTGTATGATTGCCTACCTAATAGAAATTAAACAAGTCTTGAAATAGGTTTTAGAGTATCATTCTACTTAGTGCAAAGACATCCTTTCTAATTAGTATTAAAAACTTAAAAAAAACTAGGACATCACCTAAATTTTCATTTAAGTTTTCCTAGCTTTCGAATCCTTAATGGATTTATAACACTTTTAGTGATAAAAATTTGAAATATTTGGTTGATTTGGAAAGGCTTCTATAGTTGCCACCTAAAATGATGTTAAAGATGGCACTTTGGCTATTACCCTACTTAGACTCTTTAAATCTATAGTATAGCATAATATATATATATGTCGAGAGTACATAACATACCAGATGTAGATCTAAATTAACATTGAAATAAATACAAAATAACTATAAATCAATGGCTCCACATCATATTATTACAGGGGATGTTGTAGAGTAAATTGGAGGAAGCTAGAGGTTCCTTGAAACAAAGAACCTCTTGTTCTCAAACCAACCGAACAACTAGATTACATTTTATTAAAATTGTTTTCTCAAGCTTTATGAAGTGGACAATGCTAAACGGACATTAACAACATGATATGAATTTCCATTTATGTCAATGCACCCCCCATAGTTTATTGTATAATTAAAGATTTTCTAATACAAAATAAACCTTTTTGTGAAATATGAATGAAGCCCTTGGAAAAGGAAGAATGAATTGGTTTTGAAAATTGACTCACAACAAAGAAGTGTGACTTCATGTCCCCATTTCCTTGAATTTGAGAGTGGACATTTGGTTGTAGGGTTGAGGGTGAGTGAATTTTCTTTGTGCATATACTTTTTGGAATCCAAACATTATGTGATGTGTTAGGGAGACGCCCCTGTGCTAGAAACTTGTCCAACTTACTTTGTAATGAGCTCTACAATCTATCCAATTTGCAAGGTATGTATGATAAATAATTAATTTTATTGATTTGTGTAGGAATCCTTCTCATTGTAGACCCGGGAGTCTTTTGAAGACTTTGAGGCTTGAGCGCATCTTCTCTTCATCTTCTTCTAATATTGTAAGTCAATATATGCATTTTCAAAAGGGAAAATTTGCTTTTCAAATGTTTTAGATTTATACAAATGCATTTTCAAAAGGGAAAATTTTCATGGGCTTAGAAAAAGAGTGGACATGGACTTTATACATTTTGCTGTGTTGGCAATGACTTGAATATAAGATACTGAATGCAAAGAAACTTGCGCTGATATTTGGAAATTGATCTGAGTGACTGTTTGAGGATTATATAGAGAGAAGCGAACGATTGCTTACTGATAATACATACAAATGGCGCAAAGTTATCATAGTCATCAACGACACCTCCTGACGTTAAACCTCGGCCCTTGGTTGATTCAATGCTTCTCGTGCTGCATTAGACCTCGCCGGCAGTTAATGACGGTAGAGACTCCAGCGCCGTTAATACTGTTAGTTCTCTTTGCGAACGTTAGCTCGGGCGCAGCTGTCCCCGATCATCATGATATTCAACCTCTACTGATCTCCGGAGGAGGTGGGCAGTCGTCCCAGTTTCTTTCTCAGTTTCACTCTTCTTCATCGATTGTTTTACGTGTGCATACTAATCATCGATGGATCTTACGGCGCAGGGACGGATCAGGCATCCTCTCCATCGGCCGTGCATATTACTCATGAAGCAGCTGATGTTTCTGATTCGCCCTTCACTGCCCAGGTCTGTTACCTACTTTCCTGTTGCTTTCGATTTCTTAATAGTTGGGAAAGAGAAATAACACAGGCGCATGAGCTAATCAGAATCGATAATGGCGTCTTGATTCTTACGATTGTGCTGATCCATGATACAGGTCAGAGCTCTGGCAGACTATGGCCCAGGACCAAATAATGGCTGATCATGGATTGTCTTTATTGCTAGTGGCTGAAATGAGACATGGGCAATCGGACTCGGCCCGAGAATGTGTTTTTCATTGTAAGGAGCTTATTCAACATCTTACGTGAGCTAGTTGGTTTGGGCCGTACCTTTCTGTTTAATAACCATCGGCGGGCGGAAGGATACATGAGAGACATACGGGCACACGGACACGTGGATGTATAACGTGTTAAAAGGCGAACAAGTACTTAACTTAGCTGCCAAGTGTTGCAAGGCTGGTATTTGAAGCCTAATCTTAACATGTAAAAGTAGAAGAGTTTCAGCATTGATCGATACCATTTCAAAGGGAAGAGTCAACATGAAGTCTGTGTTAAGTTTCTTTCAAACGTCTTTTAAAGACTTGGGACCGTTACAATACACCTTGAGAGTGTCTCACATGCCTTCCAACTTTTATACATGCTAGATTGTGAGTTGAAGATGATGAAATAGGTCCAAGAGTTGTATCCACATCTGCACTATCCCATTTCAATACTATAACATGGAAAATATAATGATGCTCAAGCTGGATCCATGGTAAGGGAAGTATGACATTTTGCACACACATCATGGTTTTGTATTGGTATGGACCTTAAAACTAAGTTAGGTATGAAAATTTTGCAACTTTGTACGTGCATGCAGACACACACACTCCCTCCCTCCCTCTCTCCCTATCTCTCGCTCTCTCATACACACAAATCATAAACATATTATGAGAAAAAAATTCGAAGAAATAAAGAGTTATATAGCAGAGATCTCTGAACAACACATCAATATGAAGAATGCCAAGAAACAAATAGCAAATCCTTTCACTAGAGAAGCTTGATGTATACTCATCATACTTGAGGAAATACAAAGAGTTTCATATGTTCTCCATCCAGTATCATAGCTCACAAATCCTAGTGAAGTGGGGTATGTAAAGTGCATCCTTTACAAATATTGAAGAAAAAAATTAATGTCAATTATGCCATTGTGATATGGGTCACAAAGGGCTACAATTTGAGGGGCTATGTAAAAAAAGAAATTCTCATATTCCACTCGGATCACACCCTAAAAGAACAATATAACAAAGAATAATGTTGTGAACCCAAGGCTCACAAGCAATTAACAACAACATGAGAATCAACAAAACTGAGAAACATGAGAATTAGCAAAACTAAACGGAATTACCCTTTCTAGGCTTAGAGTCATTGACCCCCAACCTAGCTCAAGGTACATATAAGGTCTTGTTATCTCTTATAATATTGCCAATCAATTCATGCATTCATGTCTCCACTTCATCGAATTCTCCTATTATCTCTTATAGGCTTCTTCAGGTCCACAACTATGCAAGCTCACCCTCAACTCTTCAAATAGTCTTCTTGGCCCTCTCTTGGCTGTCCACAAAACACCTCAAGTCTTGAATGTAGCCCAACGATTGTCTCGATTGACGAGATCTCCTGATAGTCTAAACCCATGTTCTTAACATTGTTGCACATGCTCGCCTCTCATTCAAACCATAGAGACTAGATCATCATCATCATTATCTCCTTATGGTCAATCGACTCCATAGTGTTCTTCTTCAACTCTGCCTTGTAACACCCAAATATAGCACATGAGCCTGAGATGTCTCTCAGTTCCATGTTTCCTCGCTTGATGTGACACAATTTTGTATTTTATCAAGGTGTCAACTTCTCTTTGTTGGTTTCTAATTTGATACTCTTTCCATGTCATCTTCTATTGGCTATAGTTCCTAATTGATGCATGCTTTGCTCCTACCATTGGCTCACACTCTCATTGTTCCTTTAGTCCTTTATCATAGCTATTGGCACTCCTCACTATATCACTCCTTGATCATATCGTGAGGATGAGTGGACTTGCCTTTATATATATTTCACCATTAGTCAATTTGAGGCTAAGCTGTAAAGCTTCACTTGGCTTTTTAAGCTAAGGTGTTTTTATTGATGACACTTTTCCAATAGACTAGGATGGAGCTAATGTGATGAATGACAATGGAAAACACATCCTCCTTTCGTGTTGGTTGTTGTTGATAAACATATTCTATAAGCATAAGGTTATGCAATTTAATTTCAATCAACTCTATGTCTTATCATCAAGCATGTGTGCATAGCTATCAATGAGTTCATGCAAAAACCACCAAAATTAGTCGTTTTGTTGTTGCCAACCTTCCCATTGGAAATAAAGGCCATGGGAATTGGAGAAGGTTATTTTCTAGAATTGCAACGATAACTCACCTTAAGAATGAAAAGAAGTCTTCCATTCAAATCTTTGAGAAAAAATGTTGGACAAAATGCTCTTTGGTCCTTAACACCTTATTGAGTCCTAGAATCTTTGATTCCTTCCATTCTATCTTGCCCATTACATCAACTTACTTACCTTCCTCATCTTTTTAGCATTTAAAACACCCCTAGAGCATGAAGAATACCATGTATAGCAATCCCAAGAAATGCTACCAGTCATGGGAGTGAAAGTAGATTATATATTCAATATAGATGCACAATGGAAGGTGATTGACACCTGGATTTTGGGGCTCAAGCTTTCTTCATTCTCATCTTCATCATTCTTCTCATTCTATCTTCACAACATCCACATTTTTTAGTATCTTACAAAGTGATAGATACTTTGACCTTTAGGACACTTTACACACAGTCTCTCACTTACTAACTACAAACATAGGATAAAGGCTTATGACATGCCTTATTTCTCAACACTCCTCGTCAAGCTCAGAATGAGCTTGCAAAGGTAATAGTACTCCAAGTGCACTCTTGAAATACTCAAACTTATCTTTACCTAATAATTTGGTAAAGCTATCAACAACTTGGTTATTTGTTTTGACATGGACCAAGTCAACCTCTGCATCAATGACCTTCTCTCTAATGAAGTGACAGTGCACTTCTATGTGTTTTGTCCTATTATGGTAGACTAGGTTCTTTTCCAACATAATGCTACTAATGTTGTGACAATATATGATGACTCCACCATCAATTTCAAAACCCATGTCACATAAAATCAATCTCAGTCATGTCTACTCACATGTTGCCAATGCAATACCTCCGTACTCAACTTTTGTACTTGATAAAGCAATTGTAGGTTGCTTTTTACTACTCCAACTTACCATGGGGTGATCCAAATGAAAATGCATAACCATTGGTGGATCTCGCTATCCATAAGATTACATGCCCAATCTGCATTAGTATACCCAAACAAGGTAGGCTTTATTTCCTTCTCATAGAATAATCCAAATCCAACTATCTTCTTCACATACCTTAGAACTCTCCTCACTACATCCAAATGTGATTTACATGATCTTTGTATGAATTGGCTACTTAGTCCAACAACATAACTCAAATCTTGCCTTGTAATGGTTATGTAGATAAGACTACCAACCATCTTTCTAAACATAGTCACATCTTCCACATATTTCCCATCATCAATCATTTTGATGTTTTGATCTAAGGGAGTATCCACTAGCTTACATCTTGTCATGCCATACTTCTCCAACATCTCCAAATAATATTGTATTTGTACAAACCAAATACCATGAAGTATATCAATGACCTCAATGCCCAAAAAATATCTCAACAAATCAATGTACTTTATGGCAAATTCTTTATTAAGACCATACTTAACTTCAGCAATCTCCCTCTCAAGTGTACTTGTAATAATGAGGTCATCAACATGGATGACAACCATGTTAACCCTCAAATGAACAAGGTGGAAAATCTAGAAAATCTAAAGAAAAAGAAAAGGTCAAGGCAAAAGTGGAATGGAAGATGAAGGTGTGCCACGAAAAATCTGGAAACACAATAAGTACAAAAAAGTCCTAAATCAAGGAGAGACATGCACAAGAAAAAGCGCAAGTCAATACTTTTGTAGAAGAGCACAAGGCGCACCATGATTTATTTTAAGAGTGCTGGGCTCTCACCCATGTAAATTGTAAAGGTAGATGGGTAGTAGAAAGGAAGCTAGAAAGATAGGAGAACAATGGGAAAAAGCGCCATGGCCGGCCATGTAAAAAAGGGGATAAGGGGATGACCGCCCAAAAGGGATTTAGGGTTTTATATATTAAGTTGAAAAGTGAATGAAAAGATCATTCTTGTGTGTGGCCAAAAGGAGATCTTCTCCTCTTCTTCTTCTTATTCTTGCTTGCTTCATCTTGTGCTTAAGAGAGGGAGTGTGAGAGTGTAAGGGAGTGACTGTGAAAGGGTGAGGAACTATGGTGGAGAAGCTCTCCACCTTCTCCTCTCTTCTTCTCTTCTCTTCTCTTACATTGACTTTCTCGTGGCAATGGAGCTTGGAGCATGGAGCTTGAGGATCGATCTTTCTTGAAGCTTGCACTTGGATCATGGAGCTACCGGAGTACTCGAGAGAGGATGAAACTCGATTGGGCATGGAGGAAAGCTCACTATACTCATAGAGAGAGATAACACGTTGGTTATGTGAGAGATAGTCATTAGTGCTAAGCTTGAAACGCTTGAAACAATAAGCGATCCATGGGTCTAGGCAGTTGAGTGTGAGCTCGCCCCTACATTTTGGTTCTGTTTTGGGACCAATAGATTCAAGCCTTGAGTGCTTGCATACTCCAAATCAAGCATAGAAGTAGGGTTTTCCCCGAACCGGTGCTTGAGGTGGATAGGTAGGAAGCGAGGGAGTTTGAAGAGGTATTTGATCTCCTTAGCAAGTAAGTTTTTGGTTTTTTGGATTCGAAAATGTAGGTTGGAGTAGTGTAGGTGTTTGCTTTGTGATTTGGATACACTGGGGTAGGGAAAAACAAAGAATAAAAGGAAAACGTGCATTAGAGTTTCTACTGTCATAATAGAGCAACAGGGTTTTATTTGCTTGTTGGTTTGTATAAAATCCTTCATAAGGGTCTATTCTTACATTCTGGAAGTTTGTGCGATCCCTCATAACCAAAATCATTAGAATCGGGTTGATTTTCGTCATCCCTAGAAACTCGTCCATAGGAATCAAACGCTATTACTAGAGTTCGATTCCTAGATTCCAACTCGGACGGTCCGATTCTTGGACTTGGGCCAATCCATCCCGTCCGATCGGACATACCCTATCCAATTTAAAAAATCATACATCCCATAATCAAACACGAAAATCAGAGTATCCAAAATCAGATACTCCAAAATCAAACATCCAATAATCGGACATGAAAATCAGACAACCCAGAATCAGACACTCCAAAATCGGACACCTGTCAAATCGGACTTCCAAAATTGGACGCATGAAAATTGGACCAACCAAATGAGACCAGTCAAACTCGCACTCGGTCGATCAGACCAACCCAAAATTGGACGTTTGATTTTCATAATTAAAATCCTGAGAATCAAACCTCTGAAAGTCACGGATAGAAAACTATCAAATCAGACAAGTACATCTGACCCTTGAAACCGACCTAGAGATCATATAGAGCAGAAAGCACATCATAGATCTATTACTAGGTTGAAATCTAGAGCAAGTAGTTCAAAACTTGGCTATAAACAATGGTCCTTGAAATCGGGCATGGTATTTAGCGTAACGGCCCAGCAGACCGAGGGGACTGACCCCCGCTATTAGGGCTTTGCCCCCTTCGCACCTCTCCCAAGTAGGTTGGAGAGAAAATGCATGCCATGATAGGTTCTGCAAATTAGATCCTATTGTAGTAATGATTTTACACAAGCATAGATTGTCACTTGTAAAACAACAACCAAAAGCCCATACTCGAATAAAGGCAAATAGAGACCCTAGAACCTCAATGGGCCAGTCTAGCCAACAAGGGTGAAAATGCAAAACCACAAAAACATGTATAGGTTGCATTCGGACTACATCTAGTCAAAGATGAATGCAACAACATCAAGATGCAACTACGAGGATGACTAGACATGACAACCCTGACGATAGATGCACCTTGAACAGCATTGCACAAATGACCCAAGACATTAGTACAGAATCCACATCTGGTTGTGCAGTTGGGGACTCAAAGCATGTATCAAAAGGCTTGAATTTATAAGCCAAGACCTGAAAGATGAAGAGATGGTACCACCTGCTTATCTTAGGGTCAAACTCACCGCAAAAAAAGAGCATAGTGTCGATGCTCTCATCGATGATGATGAAGATGATTTTAATATCTTGACCTATGAAGCATGGATCCTACTAGCCCAACTAGAGCTTACACTGACTAATGCAACTCTTAGTATTTTTGCGGGACACCCACAAGCACTTATAGGGAAGTGCAGAATCCTTGTAACTATTGAAACTGAAAGCTTGCCTATCCTATTTCATGTTAACACAATATTAGTGAGTTTGGGAATCTCCCAATTCCTATCTTTTGAATACTAAAAAGATGGCACCTAGATAACATGCCCATAAGTTTCTCAAAACCATATGATGTGACCTATCATTGGAAAGCGCTTGAAAAATGGAATTTGTTGAGCTATAGAGTGCTCGATTTGGAGTTATAGTGTTCAAGTTATGACAAATCCAAAGATTTGACCATGTGTCCCAAACTTATGGGAAATTCCCATATTCCCCAATATGGTGTTTGTTCCTCCAAATAGTGATAATTATGGAAAGGAAACCCTCCTAGGAAGACCCTTCAAAAGGGCGACGAAGTGTGAGGCCGATTATGTAGCATAGGAGATACACTTGACACTATCGAGTGTAAGGATAATCATGACAAGGAACATTCCAACATACCAAGCAAGCCTATCTAGTAATGAGAGTAAGGACTTTTTGAAAGAGTCAATATAACCACATGTTGAATAGAGAGAACCTGTGAGCGAGGCCATGCTACTTGAAACAAGAAGGTCAGGAGACAATGCCAAGGATAGGCTTTGGACTTACCAATATCGTAGAAGACCACAAAAGAAGTCCAAGCCTTAAAGAAAAATGTATCGATGGAGAGCGAGTGCAATGCCGCAATGGATATCCAAAGCGTTGCTACGTGCTCAAGGGTATTATGTAGGTAATCGATGGATTTGGGTACCGAAATCCCCTGCTAAACCACCTCTATCAACTGAAGGCCAGATTGCATAAAAAACAAAGAAGCGTAGGAGGAAATATAAACGAAAATCCAAGTGTTCACTCAACAACGTTGAAGTGACTGAGCCCCTCACGATTGAAATCATGAAACCAAGCATGACTATTCAAAAGGTAGATCCTCAGCCTAGCGTGCTTAACATGCGAATATCAGATGTAACTGTCGAGTGTGCACAAAGATCACTAGTGCCCAACGAGCCTTTGATTTCGTAAGAGGATAATGAGCACCATAGCCATAGCACTGCTCATGGATGATAAGGTTGATTGCTCAACAAAGAAAATGGCAGAATTTTCTAATAGCCACAAGCGAATCTTCCAAGAGTGCCAAGTCCACCTAGGAGTCCCAAATCTCATGCACCCTCTTTTCCTAAATGGACACAAGAAGCACAACAGTAGTCATCAAGTACAGCTGCTCAATCCCAAACTCTATCTCTATCTGAGCTTCCAAATGTCCAAGATGTGAGACATGACACCACCCTTAATTTGCAGCCTAAGAATATGCATGTGCAATCCAACGAGACTGGCTCAACTGATGCTCAATCTACACAAGTGAATGCACAAAGGAAAAAAAAGACATGACCACTTCTGATCTGCTTAAGAACCTGACACCATAGTCTACCAATAGTACTCGGTCCATTGAACTAGCAACTACTACTTCCAATCATGAATCACAACACTCACAGCCTTTTGCTATGAGACGACGCTCCTTGTGCAAAATGTGTCCTTAGCAATTCACTTGTGGAAGAGGTGTCACAACCAATATCCTTAACACGTTGAGCACTTCCAAAGCACCTAAAGCCTAGGCTTGATGAGAAATCTCTCAAAGATTTGGCCAAAGAGACAGTGCATCTAATCAATGAACCAAAGATGAAGTGCATGATAAAGCTTGATCACAAGCTGACACGCATCACACATGCAAACATCTATGTGGACATTGGAAGGCCAAAACCAGAGCACACAAAGCTCATAGCCAAACCCCGTGCATTGGGGAAAGCAACAATATGTTCGCTCCTGCTATGTACTTGTTATTAAGGAAGTCATAAGGGATATCCCAAAGGCCATAGCTAAAGAATTGTGCTTGATACCCTCACTCTATACTACTCAATGTGAGACAAACAAAGAAAAGCTCAAAGCAATCAAACGAAAAGGGAAAGGACAAGGAAACTTTGTGCAGAAATGACACTCTAACTAGAGTTTGGGAGCCAGAATTGGCCACCAACTAATGATACTCGCTGAGCAAAGGAAAGTGCTTTGGACATCAAGACATGATCCCACATATGTTTCCTTGACCTCATTAAGAGTATTAGCAATGGTCCATGAGGTCGAGCTTTCTACAACTGTCCAAAAACATCCCTTGTATGATAAGTTACTTCTAGAAGAAGTTCTACACATGGCTAGCAAGCTAGAAGTAGGGACTATGGTTCTTGATGTTAGCGCATATGTCTTGTGCCTCACTCAAGAGCTTGCAATCCTAGATCTCTATGCTTCCCATCAATACAACCTTGACTTCTTCAGCTGGTTCCTTCCAAGTCTACATGACAGGAACCCTAAATCGTCTCTTGGTTCTACACTAGAGTCACCCAAAAAACCTCCTGAGCAAGAGAAAAATAACTCTAAACACAACACACGCACTGATAAAAAGCAATGGAGGCATGTTCCAATGGGTAAGGACAAGAGTCTAGAGAAAACACCCAATTAGGACCAACTTCCAATGCAATCGGATGAGGGGCTAAACCGAGGGGAATGAGCTGAAGAGCTAGACTTTCCAAAAAGAGAGGTAGTCATACTCTCACAACCTAGAGAGGCTATTCAACAGGCTGTGGCTATGTCCCATAAGGACATGCGAAAGAAAGAGAATGCTGAGGCCCACCAACCAAGCACATCAACGGCTAACCTAGTTCAAGGTCTTGAGTCTTCAAAGGATAAACCTTGATTACCCAAGAAAAAGAGGAGAAAAAAAAACAATAGGAGTTGCAAGTGACTGTAGATGCCAAGAAGATTGAGAGCAAGAGTGCTGAAGAGATGAGGAATAAAGCATTGAGTGAACCCATTGCCATCTCTCTTAATGGCAGTGAAACCTCAGACACATCTGTGTTCTGATAAGTCAAAGCAACCATTACCATCAATGGTTGCTTGCAACACTCAATCCACCAACAAAATTACTTACATTGACCAATCAAGAGTGGATATAACAATATCACAACAAGTTGACAAAACTATACTAGTCACATCTAAGGAGAACTATGACACAGTAGCAGCAAAGCCTTAAGAGGAGAAATATGGAAATCCTGAGGACATGAGAAATCCTAGCATTGACTAATCTTGCTCATCTAGGCATGAGCCCTAGCTATGCTAAAGCCTTGGGAAACTCCTAGAACCTTGCATGAGATAGAAACCGAGCAAGCCTTCATAGAATATAGAAGTGCCATAGAGTGCTTGACTGAGTTGGAGGCTAAACTCAAATTATTTGCACGTGCTTAAGTCCTTGCAGACATGGGCACATTCCCTAGGGAGCAGTTTGAGAAATATTTTTTATCCTGGGAAGAGCAAGAATATCTTAACAAGCACTATGACAAGCTTCTACATGTACGTATGCAACTCATCTTTGACAAGGAAGCCGATGAACTATGCTAAACTATGACATTCAATGAAGCGCTTTGCCAACCAAATCTCTTAGAGATAGAGCAACTAAAGGAACAATTAGAGAGTCAAGTCAATTTGAAAAACCTTTGTTTGAAATCTGTGCTATAATGCCCAAACTTGGAGCCCAATCTCAAAGGAGCAATTGGCCAAATGGCGCTCTCAAAGAGACCCGACCTATGCGGCGCCAATGACTGTCATTTGGGGTATGGACTTAGCCAAAACTAGCCAAGAGAACTCTCTAATTGATAAAATTCTCACTGAGGAGGAGCTACATGTTGCGAATAGACTCAGACAAGGTACCATGCTACTCAATGTTGCAAAATATCTATTGTTAATGAGTAGGCTGCCACGATTACTAGATGCGTATGCCATACTCTGGTACAATCCTGAGTTCTACAATTGGTTTTTATCCTCACAAAGTGACATGTATTCATAAATGTGTACATAAATAAACAATGTGTTTTGTGAGTGTGTATAGATAATACCAAAAAAGCAAAGCTAGCACACACATAAGCAATGCTAATCAAGTGCATGTGATGTGCATCGAAGTCAACACTATGGGATTCAGATAAGTGATGTCTTTTTGACATGCACCTGTTCATTAGTTGTCAAGTGGATACAAGATGACATATGTCTCTGTAGTACAAAAGTGTTCAATTTCCAAGTCACCATAAGACCACCAACCCCACAAAGAGCCATTAGAGAAAAAGAAACAGAAATACCAAGAACAAAGAGCCATGACGGAAGCGCCGTTGTTGGAAGGAAAAATCACCCCTACAGAAAGCACACATTGTATTTGCCCAAAGCATAGTTAATGGCCACTCTCTCTTTCTTGGCCAAACTCTACATTCGGCTCACTACAATTGCTACCTCAATTGTATCGATGTCTCACATGTTACAAAGAGGTTTGCAAAATCTCAAGTGTATCTCTCAATCTCAATAACTGTTCCTCTAGCATCGAGGCTAGTAACACAATCATCCTTGTAATATCCATTTTTCATAGCCTTTGAATCTTGAAGTTTCTTAGTCCAAATGAAAGGCTAATAGCCTCAATGTATTACATTGGTTGTATTCATTTGATCCAAAAACACCATATTGGGGAATATGGGAATTTCCATAAGTTTGGGACATGTTGTCAAATCTTTGGATTTTTCATAACTTGAACACTATAACTCTAAAGCGCTCTATAGCCCAATAGATTCCATTTTTAAAGAGCTTTCCAATGATAGGTTACATCATATGGTTTTGAGAAACTTATGGACATGCTATCCGGATGCCACCTTTTTAGTATTCAAAAAATGGGAATTGGGAGATTCCCAAACTCAATAATATTGTGTTTAAAAAAAAGAGAGAGAAAATAAAAGAAAAGAAAAAGCACTCACAATCACAACACAACACCTAGGGGTCCTCAAACTAGGTGTGTCCAGTGATCTTGATTGGCTGGCTCCATCCCTAGTCCCCTGGCCCTTTACAAATCCCTCACAATTGTTTAGGGCACATCAAGGGCACAACATACCTAGGGAGCTTGTCTCGCCTATGGTTAGACCTATGACCCTAAACCATTCAAACAATTCTTTTGCTCACTCCATCTCAGTAGTACCATTGCAATCAATAGTTGTAACCAAGGCACGAAAGACCATGGAAAGTATATCATACTCTTCAAACACTACAAGTAGCCACTAGTTACCAAAAGCTAAGGCGTCAATGAGCTCAATTATGCTATATTTTGTTGTCAAAATCACAAATTATGTCTCATGAAGCCTTTGAGTGTACTTTTCCTCAACATGGATAATTTTATCCACCCCATTGAACCCTTGCTTCATCTACACATTGCTACGAGGAACCATACCAACAATCTTCTAACTATGTAATATCTAAGTATACATGTACACTCATATAATATCTGCACCACAATCTATACACAGTTTGGGTCCTCAAGTGCAGGATATTACTCTCGGCTTGACCTGTCTCCCAAACTAATAATCTCTTGTGCACCATAAGAAGACTAGCACTAACCCCTCTAAGAAGAGACCATATGAGAGGTTTTCGATTATAGGTATTGAACACTCCAATGAAAGTATAATCAGCTCTTCATCAACACTCAACTTTGAATTCTTATCCTTTATCATCATGCAAGCCCACCAAAGAATCGTCGCATGTAGAATCCACAAAACATCAATACATGTGCCAGCCATGAGTGCAACTCCCAACAAAAAACAGTCCTATCACCAACTCCAACAACCCTATCACCAACTTATTAGGCCAAAAATGTGCCCCCAATGACCTTCATCCGCACCACCACCAAAACTCCTCCACAACAAACTATTGTAGTCCCTTCCATCTACGTCTTGAGTGCATGTGAAAGCCAGCTACCTATGATGGAGAGTGCCATGGGATTGGCACTCGTCTAGGAGGGGGTAATGTTAACCCTCAGACAAACAAGGTGGAAAATCTAGAAAATCTAAAGTAGAAGACAAGGCCAAGGCAAAAGTGGAACGGAAGATGAAGGTACACCAAGAAAAATCAGTAAACACAAAAAGTGCAAAAAAATCCTAAATCAAAGAGAGAGGCACACAAGAAAAAGCGCAACTCAATAGTTTTGTAAAATAGCACAAGGTGCACCATGATTCATTTTAAGAGTGCTCGGCTCTCACTTATGCAAATTGTAAAGGTAGATGGATGGTAGAAAGGAAGCTAGGAAGATAAGAGGACAATGGGAAAAAGGGCCTAGGCCACGACCGACCATGTAAAAAAGGGGATAAGAGGATGACTGCTGAAAAGGGATTTAAGGTTTTGTATATAAAGTTGAAAAGCATTAAGAGAAATATGGACTCTCTTTTTTTCCCCTTAAGGGGGTTTCTCTCACCTCTCTCTCTAAAAAGAGATTCCAAAATAATACTAGAATAAAAGATCTTCTACAATCAAGCAAATCTCGTATTTGTATTTTCAATAGATTTCACCTATTATTTTCTTCTCAAACTATAGGATAAGGTCACTTTTTCTCAAAATTCTCATAACTAAAAAAATATAATTCTATTTTTTGTAAAAATGGAGCCAATCATTCATATATGACTCTTTAATGCCCTCATGACTTTTCAACATGAAAATATATTAGAATCATTCTCATTCTTGCTTCTTAAAAGGGCGGAATTCAAAAAATGATATAAAATGACATACATATCATATTTTAAGATTATTTTTAACCCAAAGACACCTTTTTGACTCGAGATTTTCCTTGTAAAATTATTGTTCTCCACTAACCAAGCTTTTGTATAAATGTATTTAAATATCTTTGATCGATTCTGAGAGAGAGAGAGAGAGAGAGAGAGAGAGAGAGAGAGAATATTTTGGATAGAAGAGAAGAGAAGATTGGATGCTAATTAGAGGTAGATTAAAAGATAAGATTATAGGCAGATTAGGGATTGATTTGGGTCTATCGTGACTGAAATCAAGAGAAAGAGACAAGATCTAACTGGGTAAAAAAGAACATAGATATAGTGAATCAAAGAGATGTAATTGTGTGATTTGAGCCAATCTAGAATTAGTTGCATGTTGCTGGATTGATGCTGACCCGCTACTCCCTGATATTTAGACGTTCTTGTTGTTGATCAGAAAATTGGCATCGACTCCTTAGCTTACTATTAATGAAAGGGGAGTAATTGTGTAATGTTAAAATTGGAATATTTTTTTTTACGGGATGCAAGTGCAGGATGTACCAAGAGAAAGAGAGATATTCACTTTCAATTAGGGGATGAATATGCACCAATGTTCAAAAGAACTGTGGAAAGGGATGATGCAATAAGATATAGGATGCAACAAGAAAGAAATGCAAGGAAAAAAAATTTGGACCTTTTGGTTGATGGTGCATTTATCCATCCGATCCAGTCACTCAAAGGTCACCACAATTTGAAGGGCTTACATCATTTGTAAAGTTTATTTGTGAAGGCAATGAAGGATTGTATGGATACACATGCAGACTTGTTACACAAGGATTAGGAGGGGTTCATCAAGCCTTGACAAATATGCAGACAGTAATACAAGGGAATATGTAGTCTTTGATGGAAAATGATAGATTATTGGCTGAGAAGGATAGGAAGAACCAGAGCCTACAACAAGCAATGTCTGTCATTGAAGATGCTATGCATGCTACACACATGCAGAATATGGAGTTATAGTCTAAAGTTATGGACTTGGAGAAGGAGAATTGAAACATAAAGAGGAATCTCACAAAAACTTTGGGGATTGGGCCCACTTTAAAAACCAAAGAAGTATGTCGACACATTCGATTAGTTAAAACAATTCACCAATTAACCAAAGGAAGTGGACAATATCATAGATGGATATATGCTCAGTCTACTAAAATGAGAAATATGTTCCCTCATGCAAAAAATGATACTATTGCCAAAGTCCTAAGCAAGGATATGGTCAAAAATGCATTGGGAGATTGTAAATTCAGGGACATTGTAGATGGTGTCCCAAGTGAACACTTAGGGATGTGAGCAACTTGTTTATTGCTACAGATGCTCAAAGATTATGTGACAAGGTGGGAATGAGTTCTGAGTCATATAGTATGCTCTATCAACAATTGAATACAGGTTTTAAGAAAGTCTTCAAAACTAAGCAAGTAATGCCTCTACCAAAACCATTTCACGTAAAGAAGGCTTGAAAACAACTAAATGAGAAGGTTTCGGAACTAATCTGTGAGCCAACGCATTTGGAAAATACAAACATATTGAACTATGGTTCCATAGAAGTTGCATTTGTATTGAATGCATCCAACAACTTTGTATTGGATATATGTATGGTCAAGCTCTACAATATGTCTATGAAAGAATGTAGAGGCAAGTTGTCCTCAAACTTGATGAGAGGGAGATTATTAAGGGGAAAAAACTTGAACGTGTGAGTATAATACTTATGAATCGAGCATTGGATCCCAACATCAATGAAAACCATCCTTTATACTTTAGTGTACAATCGGAGAATGAAATATGGTAGCTTGCAACATTTGAAGTACCAAAGGAGGACCATGAAGTACTAAAGTTGTTTTTAACCTCACTAATATACCCAGTGCTATTCAACAACAAAATAACTGAGCAATTTTACACATCGAGGGGTTTAGGGACTATCAAGTTGAATGGCATCTTGCAGTTATTTAAAAACATTGAAGTGTATGTTTGGTTTATCAAATTGCAGCAAATGCAAAATTTTCATGCATAGACTGCATATAACTAGAAAGAAAGGGAAAGATGGAAAGAAACAATGGCATGCCAAGGAAGGACAATAAGGTGCTCCAACACGTGATCAAAAAGTCATGAGAAATGGAATGCTAAATCCAGTGGATCCAAACTGGCACCCTATTTTGGAAATATCACTAACAAGGGTTCACTTTTGCACATTGCATTGTTTGGTTAGAATAATGAAGAAGCTAGTATATGAATATATATGCTTTGCATACAAGATGAAGTTTGTGACAAAAGTTGATGCTACATGCAAGAAGGTAGAACAAGTCCTCTTTGAAGTTGGATTGCACAGGGGCCAAGCAGAAATAAAAAAGGACGAGAAAAAATCAAAAAATACCAAACTGCCGCCCTTTTTTGGAAATACCACCAACAAGGGTTCACTTATAATTGAGAAGCTAGTATATGAATATATATGCTTTGCATACAAGATGAAGTCTGTGATTGACAGAAGTTGATGCTACATGCAAGAAGGTAGAACAAGTCCTCTTTGAAGTTGGATTGCACGAGGGCCAAGAATAAAAAAGGACGAGAAAAAATCGATAAATAGTGGAAACCATGCTTTGGTGGACCCAAGACTAGAAAGTTTATATCTCCACCTCGAGATGAGGAAGGCAATATACTTGTAAAACAACCAGAGAGGTATGAAGCATGGAAAAGGTTGCACCTTGCTGTTCTTGATTGGAGCAATGGGGGACAAACAAGGATTGGAAAAACAAAAGTGTGGATACACCTAGATAGATTAGTAGCTTTCTTACAAAAGTTAATGTTTAGGGATGGTGATGCCAATACATTTAAAGAGACAATTGCTAAATTTCGTAAGTCCATGGTTGAGCCATGGATTGCAAACAACATAGCACACTACATGGTCAATATTGCCACCATTACAAAAAAATATCATCATATCGAATTATTTTGTGTTTCTAATGTCTCTTTTTGTGCAGCATATACTTGAAGCACATGGTTGATACTTTGTAGATCAAAGAATTTTGGCAGTATGGTCAACTCAACGCATGGAACGATCTCATTGGCAAGCTCGTTGTGCTTTTCAAAAGGCAACTAATCATGGAGGTGGCATCAATTATTCCAATTCTATAAGGCAATTATTACAATGGTGGTATAGGAGACTAGAGATACGATATGAGGAAAAAGAAAAGAAGTTCAAAACCTCTCAAGTAAAATTTATAAGTAGGGCAATATAGAAGTGAGAAAAGAAATATATGAAAACACCACAGCTAGACAAAGCCACACAGAATGGTTGGCAACCCAAGAGAGAGATGGCAAGAAATGGAGACCTAGATAAAGATAATACTTTTGATGCATTTAGAGTCCACAAGAGAGCAGAAGTACTAAGGATATGATACATCAATACTTCTATCTTCAACATGAGATGTCTTGCAAAATTTGTTTAAAATTTCAAAGGTTTGTCACTATGTCTTCAAAGTCGATTTTGAACTATGTTTTTTAATTATGAAAATTAGATTTCGAAATCCTAAGACAAAGATATGAAAATTCCAAAACTTGGAACATTCACTGGCCTAGACAGAGAGGGGTATAAGGGGGTGGTAGGATAGTGAGAGAGGCAGGGATGGGCTGGATAAATGAAATGAAATGATATTTTAAAAGTTCATTTACACCACTATAAGTTTAAAAGTTTCATCCTTAAGTCAAGTCTCTCCTTTCATTTTTTTCCATTACTCTCTCGGGTAAGTTACTCATGAATATATGTGCGCATTATGTGGGTTCAAAATAAGGTATTTTCAAAATATTATTTTTATATATTTTTCACATATAGAAGGGTGTAATATAAAGGGGTTATTTACATATTGAATAGAAAAGGGTGATGTTTTACTTAGAAAAAATTCACAAATAAGGATATTTATAAATAGGCCTTGAACACACGTGATGTAGAGGATATACATATAGTAACTTCCCCGAGATTACTCTTCACTCTACCCTCCCCCTTTCTATCCTTCATCATCACAACCATGGCATGTTCTAAGCTTCCTATCTCAAAGGTTCGTGCAAGAGCAAGAGCTCAACACTCTTTCGAATCTAGTGAGCATACTGTGAGAAGCAAAGATTCATTGGTGGTTGGAAATAGTTGCCCTAATGCAACTAATAATGGTGGCACTACTGTGTCCAACAATGATGGCCCTAGTGTTGTCAATAATGATGATTCACCATTGTCGAGAAATGGTGGTCCACATGCTCCAGTTGCTCTACCTCCCAGTACTGCTCCAGTTGTTAATACACATCCTCCAACACATAAGAAGCGAAGATGGATACTAGGCACAGTTGTGCTATGTTGTCAGAGGGGTTTTTGTCGAAAGGTCAAATCCACTGGGGATCGCAAGTAGAAGAAAGTAGAGATAGGAGATGGAAGACAAGAAAGAGAATAGACAAGAGGCAAACACAAAAAAGACAAAACACAATGAATTGAATTAATATGTATTGAAAGAACTTGGAATCCTTTCACTACTCAGAAGCAATCTCTAGGCATTAGATGTCCTGGAGCTTCTTCTAGAACAAAATGTGCATAAAAAATAATAGCTCCTTCTTTGTTGCTTAGAACCAAAATCTTATGGCTCCCTTGTCTTCTGAAGGGGAAAAAAACTCTAGGATACCTACTCACGGATCTCCCAGATCACTCATTCTTCTTCTAGTTCAAAGTGTAGTTTTCAACCTATCAACAACGATCGCGGTCCACGTGATTTCGTCAATCTATCTTTTTTTCTAAAAAATCCCATAATTGGCTGAAAAAGTAACTCGCTTTTTGCATGCCATCCTAATCTAGAAGCTTTTCTTAAAAAATTCCATTTTTACAATAAGTAATATAAACAATAGGCTAAAATTATCCAAAAATCTAGTATTTTTGGATAATCCATGCAACTACACAAGTACTAATGACTCAGATCACATTGACTCTCTTGATCAATAAGAAAGTTGAATGATGATGCACTGTAGATTTTTTCACACCGTGTCTGCATAGTGGTACCACATTCACCCCCTCTGAACCTGCACATCCTCCGGTATGTGCCACGGATGCACCACCCGGGTCGAACACCCATAGTATCAACTTGTTGCTTATGATGCATATAAGAAAGCTTCCCCCTAGATCATAGATCAAAATACTCGGCATTTGTACAACTCTTGAGTCATACTTAGTACCCCCTCTAGGGTCATAAGGCCTTGGGTGCATATTATACATTAGAGGTTATTGAATATCCATATACATACTATCAATACACCCATCAACAAATACATCGCAATATGCCAGCTCTTTCAAAATCCATCACATGGGAAGTTTCTTCTAATAACCTTTTTGCTCCTCATCCAACATAAACTGAGTCTCACTTGCATTCAACACATTCTCACCATCACCAAAAATAGTGAAACAATCCATATCTTGAAGCATCTTTGATTTGTCTATCAAGGCCTTTGATAAAGCATCTGAAACAGTTTCCAACTGTGGAGCATCATATCTAACATTCTCTAATACTAGCATATCCTCAAGCTCATGAACTGTCTCATAGGTAATAACATTATCCTGCAAATCATGTGCATCCAACAAGTCATCAATCTCCCTTTGACTCCCTGCATCAAGTAAAACATGATCTTTGTAAATCTCTTCAAATACATTAAAAAAATCTATAGATGCAATGGCTGAATCTTCCAGTACAAGATCTTTCAAGGCATCTCTGCATGTATCGATATTAGACTGCATCTTATATCCCAGTTGTTTGTCCTCTTGCTCGCTATCCTATTTTTGCTCCTGTCCAATCTCTTCTAGAACATGCTAGGGAGATGGCTGATTTGTAGCTTTAGACAAATCCACATTTCTTTTTGTCACTTCCTTATATATCCTTGCATTATCTTCATCTCTCTTCTGTTTCTCTTCCACAAATACATCTATGTTTTGCTCTTTTGCTAAATATGCATCCACTAAATATGCATCTATGGGTGATTTCAAGCCAATTATGTCAAAAATTTCTTGCCCTGCTGAGATATTTCACTATCCGTAACTTTTCTCTTTTCAACTGCATGCAAATTATGTGTCCATATTTTAGCCTTTGGACCAACCATCACTTGGCCATGCATTCTATCCAACTATAGACCAAAAGTAGAAGTATATACTATCGCATAAGTATTTCAAATAGCCAAGTCTTCTAACAACATATGCATACCTCCCTTTCCAAAATTTAAAGTAAGAGGCAATCCCGTTTCTTGTGTATGGATCTTTCCATCTTTCCAAAAGATGAGCCGTCGTACTAAGGCCTCCTAATAGGTAGCACAATCCTTTCCCTCATGCTACAAACTATCACACCACATATATCTTTTCCTTGGCTTGGGGACTGCTGCTTGCCCCCTTTCCTCTTGTTCTTTTTCATCCAGTTTTGCAACCTTCAATTGAAGATCCCGCATCCTTTTGACCAATTCATCTAAGACATCTTCCCTAAAAGAGGGAACAATAGCAGGTACATGCATAGGGTTAGCCACAGAAGTAGGTGGCTTACTAGATACATCAACTGTCTTGCCAGTAACAATAAGCAAGCTAGAGACATGCAATCATTCTCTTCTTCTAGGATTCTTCACAAGTGCAATAACAGCTTCCTTGACATCTCTCCACTCTATTTTCAAACATGTGTCTGTAGTTTGATCCTCTAGCAAATCATGAAGCTTCAATTGAAGCTCAGAGGATATCATCTACTTATAGAAATAGTTCAATTTTTTGACTTGCAAGAGCTTGTTGTTCTGCAAGATCCAACTGCTCAAATAAACTTTCAAATTGTCTTAATAATTCTGTAGCCACAAGAACCTTATTGGCTTGTAAAACCCAGTCCTAAAAAGTCTTGTGCGTAATCAAACTAGTATCTTCAATTTAAAAATCTTCCCTGAGTGTCTTCTTGAAAGCTACCCAATCAGCATCTTGCATGTATAATTCAGTAATCCGTGCTTTCAGTTCATGTATAGTAACACATACAAAATACTCGCTCCATGCGAGTTGAGCCAATCCAAAGAATTCCATCTTTTGAGCATAGGTATGTACATATGTAGATACATTATTGCCATTGAATAACTTTACCTCATGCTCAACTGCTTGCAAAGCATTCACCACAACACTTTTTGTTTGAGCAGAAGCTTGCATCACCTGTTGTTGTTGTTGTACTAGCATAAGCATATTCATATTTTGCTCCAAATGTTGCAAAACATCACTTGAGGTTGTGTTCAAAGGTTCTCCCTTCTTGTCTTTCCTTTTTTTGGTGCCCTTTCACGTTTGGTTCACCAATGTCGGAGGGGTTGTTGTTGAAAGGATGAATCCAGCGAGGAGAGATCGGAGGTAGAAGGAAGTAGAGATAGGAGATGGAAGAGAAGAAAGAGAATATACAAGAGGTAAACATGACAAAGACAAAACACAATGAATTGAATCAATATGTATTGAAAGAACTTGGAATCCTTGCACTACTCAAAAGCAATCTCCAGGCATTAGATCTCCTAGAGGTTCTTTATAGAATAAAACGTGCATAAAAAATAACATCTCCTTCTCTGCTGCTCAGAACCCAAATCTTATGGCTCCCTTGGCTTCAGAAGGGGGGTAAAACTGTAGGACACCTACTCACGGATCTCCCAGATCACTCCTTCTTCCAATTCAAAGTGCAGTTTTCAGTCTGTCGACAGCAATCGCGGCACGCACGATTTTATTAATCTCTATTTTTTGTGAAAAAACTCATAACTGGTTGAAAAAGTAATTTTCTTTTTGCACGCCATCCTAATCTAGAAACTTTTTAAACTTTTTTGGATTTTTTACAATAAATGATATAAAAAATAGGCTAAAATTATCCAAAAATCTAGTATTTTTGGACCATTCATACGACTCATACTAGTACTAATAACTCAAATCACATTGACTCTCTTTATCAATAATAAAGCTCGGATGACCCAATGTGAGAGGGGTTTTTGCTAAAAGGTCGAATCCATCGGGGATCAGAAGTAGAAGGAAGTAGAGATAGGAGATGAAAGAGAAGAAAGAGAATAGATAAGAGGTAAACATGACATAAACAAAACACAATGCATTGAATCAATATGTATTGAAAGAACCTAGAATCCTTGCACTACTCAGAAGCAATCTCCAGGCATTAGATCTCCTAGAGCTTCTTCGTAGAACAAAACGTGCATCAAAATAACATCTCATTCTCTGCTACTCGCACCTAATTTTGATTGCTCCATTGGCTTCGAAAGGGGGTTCAAAATAAGATATCTTTAAAATACTATTTTTATATATTATTTACAAATATAAGGAGATAATATAAAGGGGTTATTTACAAATTGAATAGAAAAGGGTTATGTTATACTTAGAAAAAACTCATAGATAATGATATTTATAAATAGGCCTTGAATGCATGTGATGTAGAGGATATACATATAGTAACTTCCCCAAGATTACTCTTCACCCTACCCTCCACCTTTCTATCCTTCATCATCATAACCATGGCACGTTCTAAGCTTCCTATCAGAAAGGTGTCTGCAAGAGCAAGAGCTCAACACTCTTCCAAATCTAGTGAGCGTACTATGAGTGACAAAGGTCCCTTGGTGGCCAACAATGGTTTCCCTACTGCAACTAATAATGGTGGCACTACTGTGTCCAACAATGGTGGCCCTAGTGTGGTCAATAATGATAGTTTACCATTGTCCAAAAATAGTGGTCCACATGCTCTAGTTGCTCTACCTCCCAGTACTGCTTGAGCTGGTAATACACATCCTCCAACACATAAGAAGCAAAGATGGAGACTATGCACAACAATGCTATGTTGTGGGAGGGATTTTTGTTGAAAGGTTGAATCCACCAGGGATCGGAGGTGGAAGGAATTAGAGATAGGGGATGGAAGAGAAGAAAGAGAATAGAGAATATGTAAACACGACAAAGAGAAAACACAATGAATTAAATCAATATGTATTGAAAGAACTTGGAATCCTTGCACTAATTAGAAACAATCTCGAGGCATTAGATCTCTTGGAGCTTCGTCATAGAACAAAACGTGCATCAAAATAACAGCTCCTTCTCTGCTGCTCAGAACCCAATTCTGATGGCTCTTTTGGCTTCAGAAGGGGGGTAAAACCCCAAGATGCCTACTGAGGGATCACCCAGATCACTTCTTTTTCTTTTGCCAGTTTAAAGTGTAGTTTTCAGCCTATTAACAACAATCGCAATGAACACGATTTCGTCAATCTATCTTTTTTTCTGAAAAATCTCATAACGGGCTGAAAAAGCAACTTGCTTTTTGCATGCCATCCTAATCTAGAAGCTTTTCTAACTTTTTCTGATTTTTACAATAATGAATATAAAAATAGGCTACAGTTATCCAAAAATCTAGTATTTTTGGATAATCCATGCAACTTACACTAGTACTAATGACTCAGATCACATTGACTCTCTTGATCAATAAGAAAGTTGAATGATGATGTAATCCAGAGTTTTTCACACTGTGTCCACGTAGTGGCACAACATCCAGCCCCTCTCAACTTGCACATCCTCTGGTATGTGCCACCGATGCACCACCCGTGACAAACACCGATAGTATCAACTTGTTTCTTATCATGCATATAAGAAAGCTTCCCCCTAGATCATAGATCAAAATACTCGGCATTTGTACAACTCTTGATCCATACTTAAGACCCCCTCTAGGGTCATAAGGCCTTGGGTGCATATCATACATTAGAGGTTGTTGAATCTCCATATACATGCTATCAATACACCCATCAACAAATTCATAGCAATATGCCTGCTCTTTCAAAATCCATCGCATGAGATGTTGCTTCTTATAACCTTTTTGCTCATCATCCAATATAAAATGAATCTCACTTGCATTCAACACATTCTCACCATCACCAAAAAAACAATCCATATCTTGAAGCATCTTTGATTTGTCTATCAAGGCCTTTGATAAAGCATCTGAAACAATTTCCAACTATGGAGCATCATATCTAACCTCCTCTAATATAGGCATATCCTCAAGCTCATAAACTCTCTCATAGGTAATAACTTTATCTTGCAAATCATGTGCATCCAAGAAGTCATGAATCTCCCTTTTACTCCCTGCATCAAGTAAAATATGATCTTCGTATATCTCTTCAGATACATTAAGAAAATATATAGATGCAATGGTTGAATCTTCCAGTACAAGATCTTTCAAGGCATTCGTGCCTATCTCAATATCAGACTACAACTTATATCCCAGCTGTTTGTCCTCTTGCTCGCTATCTTATTTTTGCTCGTGCCCAATCTCTTCCAAAACATGCTCGGGAGGTGGCTGATTTGTAGGTTTGGAAAAATCCACATTTATTTTTGTCACTTCCTTATATATCCCTGCATTCTCTTTATCTCTCTTCTGTTTCTCTTCCACAAATACATCTGTGTTTTTCCCTTTTGCTAAATATGCATCCACTAAATATGTATCTATGGGTGATTCCTAGCCAGTCATGTCAGAAATTTCTTTCCCTACATGAGATATTTCACTATCCATAATTTTTCTCTTTTCAACTGTATGCAAATTATGTGTCCATATTTTAGCCTTTGGACTAACCATCACTTGGCCATGCATTCTATCCAACTATAGACCAAAATTAGAAGCATATAATATTGCATAAGCATTTCGAACAACCAAGTCTTCCAACAACTTCTGAATACCTCCCTTTCCAAAATTTAAAGTAAGAGGCAATCTTGTTTCTTGTGCATGGATCTTGCCATCTTTCCGAAAGATGAGTTGTTGTGCTAAGGCCTCCTGATAGGCATCACAATCCTTTCCCTCATGCTACAAACTATCACACCACATATATCTTTTCCCTGGCTTAGGGACTGTTGCCTGTCCCCTTTCCTCTTGTCCTTTTTCATCAAATTTTGCAACCTTCAATTGAAGATATTGTATCCCTTCAACCAATGCATCTAAGAAATCTTCCCTAATAGAGGGAACAATAGGAAGTACAGGCATAGGGTTAGCCACAGAAGTAGGTGGCTTACTTGATACATCAATTGTCTTGCCCGTAATAGTGGGAAAACTAGAGACATGCAATCTCTCTCTTCTTTCATGTTTTTTCACAAGTGCAGTAACAACTTCCTTGACATGCTTCCACTCTATTTTCAAACATGTCTCTGTAGTCTATTCCTCTAGCAATTCATCAAGCTTCTCTTGAAACTAAGGATGAGCTACCTGTAGAAACAATTCAATTTTTTGACTTGCAAGAGCTCACTGTTTTGCAAGATCCAATTGCTCAAATCGACTTTCAAATTCTCTTAACAATTTTGTAGCCACAAGAACCTTATTGGCTTGTAAAACCCAGTCCTAAAAAGTCTTGCATGTAATCAAAATAGTATCTTCAATGTAAAAATCTTCCCTGAGTGTCTTCTTGAAAGCTACCCAGTCACACCAGCGTCTTGCATGTATAATTCAGTAATCCACGCTTTTAGTTCATGCATAGTAACACGTACAAAATACCCACTCCATGCGAGTTGAGCCACTCCAAAGCATTCCATCTTTTGAGCATAGGTATATACATATGCAAATACATTCTTGCCATTGAATAACTTTGCCTCATACTCAACTACTTGCAAAGCATTCATCACAACACTTTCTGTTTGAGCAGAAGCTTGCATCACCTGTTGTTGTTGTTGTATTTGCATAAGCATATTCATATTTTGCACCAACATCTGCAAAACATCACTCGAGATTGTGTTCGAAGGTTCTCCCATCTTATCTTTCCTTTTTCTGACGACCTTTCACGTCCGGTTCACCAATGTCGGAGGGGTTTCTGTCGAAAGGTCGAATCCACCGAGGATCGAAGGTAGAAGGAAGTAGAGATAGGAGTTGGAAGAGGAGCAAGAGAATAGAAAAGAGGTAAATATGACAAAGACAAAACATAATTAATTGAATCAATATGTATTGAGAAAACCTAGAATCCTTGCACTACTCAGAAGCAATCTCTAGGCATTAGATCTATTGGAGCTTCTTCGTAGAACAAAACATGTATAAAAAATAACAGCTTCTTCTTTTCTGCTCGCAACCCAAATCTAAAGGCTCCCTTGGCTTTGGAAGGGGGGTAAAACTCCAAGACACCTGATCAAGGATCTCCCAGATCACTCCTTGTTTTTCTTCTAGTTCAAATTACAGTTTTTAGCCTGTCAACAGTGAGCGTGGCGTGCGCGATTTCATCAATCTATCTTTTTTCTAAAAAATCTCATAACTGGTTGGAAAAGCAACTTGCTTTTTGCATGCCATCCTAATCTAGAAGCTTTTCTAACTTTTTTTTTATTTTTACAATAAATAATATAAAAAATATGCTAAAATTATCCAAAAATCTAGTATTTTTGGATAATCCATGCAAATCACCCTAGTACTAATGACTCAGATTACATTGACTCTCTTGATCAATAAGAAAGTGGGATGATGATGCACTCCAGAGTTTTTCACACCGTGTCTGTGTAGTGGTACGACAACACAAGATAAGGAAATTCCAGAAGAGTGCCAACTTGATTATTCTTAAGGCACCATTCTCTACGTTGGTGCGAGAAATACTGCAAGATCTACAATTAGGGCATCATCATCAGTTCTTTTCAAGGAACTAGGCAAGGAATGTGGGGCGATGGTCAAGCCAAGCCTTGCTTGCTCTCGAATAAGTAGCTAAAAGTTACTTGATTGATTTAATGAGTGATTGTCAACTTCTAGCCATTCATGCACAACGTATCACTATTAAGCCCATAGATATGGTTCTTATTTGTAGGATCCGCAACAACAAGGATGCATTTAATCTTAATGTCAACAATATGCTTTGAGAAGCTACCTTGTAATTGGATCCATGTTTTTAGCTCAAGTTTGGTTGTAGGCTGTAAGGAGCTTAGTTTTGGGTTATCTTTCCAGTAGACCTTCAAGTATTTGATAGTAGTGGCCTGCAAAATGAAGCTAAATTTTGCATAGCTCTAGTTGTACTTGTGCGATGCACTATCTACTATGTATTTCATGGTTTTGTAATGCCAAATCCGATATTTGATATTCTATTTTGCCATGATTTGTATTGTGCATTTTCCAAGTTTCTAATATTCAAAGTAGTCTCACTGAGAATAAATTCAATGCGCAATCACACACACATCAGTGATTGGTTGTCATGGGCCGATGCATTATATCTTTACTGTATTTTTTAGTTTGGCAACACTATATCTAATATGCAATATTCCGCTTGACCCATGACTTATTTTTTGTGAATTTTTAAGTTTCCAATATTTCACATAGTTTGGTTGACAACACATTTAATATGCAGTTGTGCACACTCAGTGGTGATTTTTTCTGTTATTCATTGAAGTATAATCTAGTTCATGCATTTTCAAAAAAAATTATTTTTTATAAATCGAAATCTCATGAAACTTCACCCACATGTCGGGCACCATAAAAAATCATAGATATTTAAAAGTTGGCCCCATCAGAAGCCTCCAGGACACCTATCTCCGGAGGCTCGCGTTTGGGGCCTTGAATCTGGGGATTCAGGGCCCCAAACATTAACCTTCAGATAGGTGTCCTACAGACTTATAATGAGGCCAAATTTTTTTGGGTAGTTGATGTGTCATAGAGGAGTCCACATGTAAAATTTCATGTCAATTGGATCACTTGTAATATTTTTCCAAAGCCTAGATACATTCATTTAATTCTAAGGGTTTTTGAAAAGTTTTTCTATAAATTTAAAGTTTCACCTCATTTTACACATTTTACTTTTGAGTTTTGGCTTTTCTCTCCTAGAAGACATGGCATGCACCAAGCAAGCAACCTAGAGACACCCCCTTGAAATCCCATGTGTAGGCCACCTCCCCCATCTCCAGCACCACCATACCAGCATGGCAAGAGTGGATGGAGGCTAGGCACATTGGCTCTTTGTGAGATCCACCATTACCAGAAGACCACACACTTCATGATACCAAAGGCTCCATTCCACAAGCTAGTGTGGGAGATTATGAATGGCATACTGATTAAGAATAGTAGGAGGCACTTCCCAGATGGATCATGCTTGCAAAAACCTAATCGCTAGACTGCACAAGCCCCCTTGCACTACAAGAAGCTGCCAAAGCTTACCTCATCGACTTGTTTGGAGACTTAGTCTATGCAGCAATGTATGTAAGGAGAGTCATCGTCACAGATAGGAATTTGCGGATAGTGAGGTTCTTTGGACGATGGAAGGATAGTCCTCGCGGAGATCAGCAACAATGATAGGGGTGTACTACTAAAACATATATAGAATGTAGCTTCCAAAGAGATTTTGTAAAACCCTGGTTGTAATGGATTCCATGTAAAATGTTATGAATATGAATACAGATTTTTTGACGCATCTTGTTTTTGTTTATTCACTTGTTATTTATTTTATTTATGTGTTTGAGTTATCGTTACATGTATTCAAATGAATTCATAATGCGCACAAACTCGATAAAGCACCAGGTATTAAATTTAGGGTACGAATTTTGTTGCATATAAATTGAATAAATAAATGTAATATTCAAGTAAAAAACAATAATAAATGATGTGTATGATAAACTACATTGTACATAAATCCAACAAATATTGATTTCATTACTTCAAGAGAAGATTACGAAGTGCAATACTCGGTGATGAGATATCATTTGGCAAAAAGTACATTGACTATCTCCTAGGCTTCTTCGGCCTACACTCCCCATGGTCAAAGCTATTCTTGATCATAGGCAACAACACATTTTTCCCTAGTAGTTCTTGCCTAATGACATTGATGTCTTGAACACCAGCAATGATGCCATGGGCCACCATGGAAAAAAGTGACGCAGACCTAGTACTAGAGAATAAGTAGAGGAGCTTCAAACATCGAAGCAACACTACTTTCTCCAAGCTAGAGTTTGTTGGGATGGCCTCGTTAGTGCCCTCAACTTTAGGAAGTTCTCAGCAAAAGTCGGAGAGTATGTCTTATGAAATACAATAATGTCACTCACAAGCTGGTCGATATTCTCCTTCACTGCCGAGTCCTGCACCCTTCCTTGGCTACCAGATCGGCCACCTTTTTCACACAAGTTTAATGTTAGACTCACAATGTCAGACTCACTCCACATGGAGTGTGCTAAAGATATATACATTGGATTCATATAAAAATTTACCAGTAGGGCCTCTAGGGCATTGGGAGCATGGATATAAAATTTTGCTTGGATGGGGTCCCCCAAAGCAGCCCTAGTCGGAGGCTCGCATTTTCCCCTCTCCGACTAGGGCTGCTATGTGAGCTTGATCCCAACAAAATTATATCTCCATGCTCCCGATGCCCTAGAGGGAACTAGTAAATTTTTGTGTGAATTCGATAACATTATCTTCTCTACATCGTCTATCTACTGCTGTAATATTGGAGCATCCAGGTCTACTCTTATAGTTGGGCCACCCTCGTCTCTCTCTTGGGAAGGTAGTGTGTAGTCAAAATGCTTTCTTCCAATCGCTCGAACTCCTCATCTGAGATATCATAGTGTGGTGCCACATTATCAATCTGCTCTTGAATGCTCACATGGCAGAGATGTCATCCACACTCGTGCCATCATATCGAGGCACCTCATCAACATGTGTTGGAGCATCTTGTTATATCAAAATCTATAAAATCATCAGGTGCATTACGCACCATGATGCAATATAGTTCTTCTATTAGCTCCAAAATTTCTAGTACATCCTACATGAGTAGATATTCCACCCCCTCCATGATGATAGCATGGAGAGAAGCGAGGCGTGGCTCATTGCTTGTCGACATCTCATCAAGGCAAGGAGGTGGGCGCACAATCGCTAAGCTTTGTGCTACCTCTACGCTCACATCAAGTGTGATCTCTTGCCTCTCAAAATACTCTAGTTGTGGCTGAGAGGGTGTGTCAATCTCTTCATCACTGTCCTCTTGCACCTCAGTGCACAAAAAATATATGACAAATGTTGCATCACGCTCGATGAGATCCATCGTGGCATGATCCTCAGATGATATGGGCACTACTCTGGTGCAGAGATGCTGCCTTGCATGCACGATGGCTTGATTAATCACCTTTGCATGGCTCGATCCAATACGTAGTCTATATAAGAAATCTATGGGGACCCATCTGAGAGTAGAGTCTCGAATAGAGCAGGTGAGAGGGTTTTCCGCATCACAAAATGATGCCACTATACTAGAGCTAGGGTCCATTGCAGAAAGCAAGCTCTCTAGACTCAAGGTCATGCGAAACCTAGGGTACATTTGGTCTCCTATGTGTGTGTAGCGTGCTTGGGTAAGTTACTCATGAATATATGTGTGCATCACGTGGGTTCAAAATAAGATATTTTTAAAATACCATTTTTATACATTTTTTACATACAAAAGGGTATAATACAAAGGGATTATTTACAGATTGAATAAAACAGGGTTATATTTTATTCAAGGAAAATCCACAGATAAGGATATTCATAAATAGGCCTTGAATGCACGCGATGTAGAGGATATACATATAGTAACTTCCCCAAGGTAGCGTCTGGAGATAATCCATGCAGAGAAGGCGGGAGTGGTAGCCATGGCACACAAAGAGAGAAGGAAGGAGAGCACAAGTGTAGGGAAGTAGAGAATGAAAGTAAAAATGAGTTTGGAGTTATAGATTTTGTGTATCTAGGGTTTTAAATAGAGCTTCTTTTTTAACCCTAAAGTTTCAAATTAAAACTCTTACATTAGTTTCTTTATTTCAATACTTTAAAGTCACCGTCAAATTTACTCATATAGACAAACACTTCTTTCTACATTATTATAGCCTCGAATAATATACTTTGATCGCTGACTATATTCAAGTCCAACTAGAGAAAATATAGAAATTATAAAAAAAATAAGTTTAAAAGACCTTCAAAATCCCTTGGATCCAATTTAATATTTAAATTTAAGAAATGAGTAGAAGAGATAAGCTACGATATATCATTATGCAAAGACCATATTGCATAGATTATAGAACTCTAGCATGTAATTTAATCATGATTTTAACCAGCACGATTGACAAATTATAGTATGTATTATCGCACGCTTGGATCAAAGTAAACTAAGATTATCTAAATTGAAAAAACTTAGAAGTCTAAAAAAAGTTTATTTTCGTTCTTTATAGAAAAAATTAAGAGGATTCAACTATCTCAAGGATATGTGGAGAAGCACATTGTTTACATGTCATGGATTGCTCACTATGAATCCCGACTTTTTGAGAGCTGGAGTTTGAGAGTAGTTTTTGAGCCAAATTTCGAAGCGGTTCGAGCCTGTTTTGAAGCCGAAACATGGCTGGGATGTGTCAAAGAGCCAATTTTCATGAAAAATCAAACGGTGGCAGATGGCTAAGATGGAGTTTTCCTAGATGCATTTCAACGTCAGGAATCCAACACAAGCCTTAGTTGGTTAATCAGAGGTCATTTGACCCCCCATTTAATCCCCATAATGTTTGGCATTATAAAGTAACTACTAGATCCAGGAACTAGGGAGAGCATGATAGAGGTCAAGATGATGGATTTTGATCTCACGAAGATGCATAGATGGATTCAATTTGGAGTTGCTTTATCCCCTCAAAACTAAAATATCCATTTTTTGGCAATGTGAAACCACAAGCATGAACTAGTTGTTTTCAAGTTTAAGCTTGAAAGCTTGATTAGCTTGGCTAATCTCTCAAAAATGAAATGACATGGGGAGGGGAGGGCCATTTTTTTGTGCAGTTGATTTTTGGGGAGATTTATGGCATTTTTCAGTCGACAGAGATGATGGATATGGAGAGGACCCTGAGATGCATCTGATCTTCACTCTCCATCACCAAAATCTAATCCCAGAATGATGTATTATGCAAAGAGAATGAAAACCAATATTTCTCTCTCCTCTGTCCTCTCTCCTCTTAATGCTTGTTCATGTGTATGAACGCAAGAGAGGAAGGGGGTGGGGTTTGATGACGAATTTGGATGCAATGATGATAATGAAGTAGTAGAGGTCATACATTAGAGCAAGGGAGTGCATCAACGGCCCCACGAGCATGGCTTACAGTCCAAATCCAGGGGTTTTTTTTAGTAGGTATGCATTCTCTTTGTTTTTATGAAAAATGCTTAAGTGAAATGCTTGATAATGTTTCTTCGTGGTTTCTTATGCTGCATACCCTCTAAAGTCATAATGAAAAACAGAAATTTTAATGACATAAATTTCCCGCAGCACACGCAAAACTCGCAAATTGTGGTTTTCATAGAAAAATGATGAAATTTGGGGTTTTGTTGGGTGTTTTGAGTTTGCATTAAACAAAATTTGGTATGGAAGTGAAGCTCTATAGTTTTGATTAGTAGAAATTGAGAATTTTATATTTCCATGATTTTTTTAGCAAATGAATAGCAAAAAATGGGAAAAACTAGGTTTTTGAGATAGAAAAAAGTGTGGAAAAATATGGTTAATGTGTGTGTATGTCTAGCAAGGCTGAAGCATGATGTATAACCTGTGTTCAGGCCTTCTCTTTATGTTATAGTATTGCTTTATACATTGAAAATGACAAAAAACCAAACCCTACACATATGCAATGATGCAATACATAAACGGTAGGGGGGGCAAAGAGGATTTGTGGAAGCGTTTAAGTGCTTAAAAATGATGCAAAGTTTGATCTTTTGTTTGTGCATGTCATATAGGACAATTGCTACTTAAGTTAAAGAGACTAGTAGCATGAGGAAACCTGGTACTAGTTTCTAGCAAAGAAGGAATAACGCGTAGATCAAAAATCATTAAAGAACTATCTTTGCACACCATATGGCTAATTACTAATAATAGAATGGTTTCGTACAATGATCATACACTTCTGAATTTTGCATGCCACATGGTATAAAAACCTGGATGCATAGCACTTGATTCCCTAAATAAATGACCAACATGGAGTGTGTGAAGATTCCCTTGCTGTAGGTTAGATGAGCGGTTCCTTGGGGTAAGTATAGTGAGGGAATATCAACTCTTGGATCATTTAATAAATCAAAGAGTGGAGCTTGAATGTTTGTTCTTTATGTTCGAGCAGTGCATCAAGGGGCCAATCCTCGAGATGTAGGAGAGCTGCAGTGAGGCCACGGTGTTTTAGTGGAGAGGTTGCCTCATGTGTATGTGATATGTAGTATATTATACCAATGTGTATGGGATCTCTCTTTGAGGAGTAGGGGAAGAAAGACGTTGAAATGTGTCCTATTACAAACGCAAGATTGATATTAGAGTTTAGTATAGCGTGTCCCTTAGACGCTCCTGGCTGCGAGGCCTTGTGGGGTGTCTTGTGTGTCTTAGAGGTCTAGCTAGTGCTAGAGAGCCAGTGTCGGGCCTGCTTTAGGTTCCGACAAGTGGTGTGTTTGCTAGGAGCTGCCTACTACTGGCAGTTTCTGTGCGCTGGTCTATTGGGACCTATTCCCTAGTGTATGACAAAGATTAGTGAGCCAGAATCACAAGACCATCAAGTGGAGTTCAAAAAGCAAGAAAGGGCTGAATGAGCTAGATGGCAGGTTGAGATAAATAGAAGATACTCTCTGCAAAGGAGCATCCCAATAGCTTTGAAGGGTGGGGTTCTAATAATCCTAGCTCGGCACATAGTCCATTAGGGGGAGGAAGCCCTAGCTCTTCCCCCCCTCTAATCAGTCCCTCCACTTTGAGTGGACCTCTAGTTCCGATTGTTTGAATCCCTGTAGTAGTAGCGAATATGGTTGTTACCGTGGCACCACAACCCATTGCTATACCTACTGGAATGGCGGATTTGCTAGATTTAGGTTTCCCCCTACCCATTTTTAATGGGTTAGTGGAGGAGGATGGGGAACTGCGCATTAACAAGTTCCAAAAGTTGATGTTCAATTGTCGCATCCAAGATGAAGGACATCTAATGATGTTCTTTAATATGACTCTCAAAGGAAGAGTTGCCATATGGTATTTAAAGGCATGAACCATAACAACCATCTATTTATTTTTCAACAGGTTTCAAAGAGAGTTTGCCCCTACAAGGGGTGGTCAATATTGGCTGCATGTATTAAACATGACATGCCAAGAGCCACATGAGGATATCCGAGCATATGCTAAGAAGTTAAGAGAGGTCTTTCATAAATTGCAAGCCTCTATTCCTATCCCAACAGCTACCCAACTGTAATATTTCTTGCATGGTCTAGATTTCAATATTCAAGTGCATTTGAGTAGTGTCACTTTGCCGGATGTAGACACCTCCATTCGACAAGCATAAGAAGTAGAATCTCAATTACAAGTAGCTTATGCCTCTCAAACCAATATTAATTTGGGTTTGATTTTGAAAAATAATTTGGCATTGGCCAATGGCAATGGAAATCAAGGGATAGCTATGACTAACCCAAATATGAGAGGAAGCATGGTTCAAAGTGTGCTTTTATTGCCAACTCCTCCTAGTGTGACTATGCCTATGGCTAGTCGGATGGCATCGCCAAATGTTGGAGGCCAAGTATGAAACTCTAATGTTGTTCCTGTGAGTTAGCAACCAATGCCAATCAAATTGTTAGGCCCATGGAATGACAAATGGACAATCATGGCTATGAGTCGAGTGCCTCTAATGTCCTTGGCAAAGTTAAGGGTATGATGAAGCACTACACTGATGTGATTTTTGAGCAACATAGAAAAATAGGCGTTGATGTTAATTTTCTAAAAACACAATAGAATCTGATAGGGAGTCGATGCCATGAAGAGGGTGGCCCATCTAGATTTAGTCCTAAATGATGTGGTGGCCAGCATTACCCTCGGAATTGTCCAAATGTCAAATGTGATATTTGTGGCAAGTCCTAGCATTTGGCTGCCACTTGTTGGAGTAATATTAGCTCTCTCCAGCAAGGTAGCAGACAACTAGGTCGTATTAACCATTGCACGCAAGGGAACAACCTTCAGGGAGATGATGGACCGAAGCAAATCCTCCAAAGAGGCAAGGCTATTGTAGAGGAGCTGCGTAGTAGCAATGGAGTTAGCCTCATTGAGGCTATGCTGGTCAATGGGACTAAAGCCTCTAGTCTGCGAGCTATCACAAGAGGTGAAAAGGGTAGAGAAGGTGACAAGGACAATGTAAAGCCGTTCGACAAAAACCCTAAGAAAGACGATAAAAAGGGACACAAGTCCTTAACCCTAACAGGGAGGGCAGACCTCTAAAACCCGTAGAAAGTAAAGCCGACATCAAGATGTAAAATATTACACGGCGCAGCGAATAGAATCTGAGAAAGAGATAGAGAGTACACAACAGATAAGAGGAGAATCAGTAAAATTCTTTAACTCCAAACAACTGATACAAAGATGGCTCTGTCCACCCGTGCGCTTCCACTGTGTGAAGCTTAGATGGCGATCTAGACAGAAGATAGGTGAAGAGCTTAAGGCTAGCTGGAACAACAACTCTGACTGGGTGAAAGATAAGTGTAAGATGGCTGCGAAGGGGTTTAGCTTTTATAGCCCGCGAAGGTCGTTAGGTCGGCCTGCTGACCGACCTACCATATGAGCCTCCACTAGTCGGCCAGGGAATATTCCCTTTACCATCGGGCCGGGGGCGCTGCCCCCGGACCCCCGCCAGGGGGGCCGCTGGCCCCCCTGGGACCCCCCAGCCAGGGGCCGCTTCCGCGGCCCTCGGACCCCACAATAAGGGCCCCTTTTAACTCCCTTACCACGCAACTCAATGCAATGTGCCTCGAGTTGCTACCAGCTTAACCACTCCGTCTAACCCAAAGATTAGACCCACAACAGTCACCTTTTTGCCATCCGGTCACATAGACCTCATCTGATATACAAGTCAGGACTCAACCAATGTCCGGGCTCACATTTGGCTTCTCCTCATAATGGGGGCCTTACAACTTTGAGCACCATGGATCATTGGTAGCACCTAATGAGGGTGGGGCATTGATCATATCTAACACCCCCCCTCAATGTCCACCCATAGGTGAACTATCTCCTCGGCCCAATGCCGAGTCTCTGAAGATGAACTTGAAGCAGATCCTTCGTAAGTGCTTTGGTGAAGATATCTGCTCCATTCTCCTCTGTTGGACAGTAGACCAATTCCACTATCCCATCCTCCATCAAATCACGCACATAGTGATACTGGATCTCTATATGTTTGGTGCGTGCATGAAACACTGGATTTTTGGCAATGGCGATGCAACTCTGATTGTCACATCTCAGCACAGTTGGTTCTTCATCCTGCACTCCCATATGCCATAGAATCCTTCTCAACCATACGGCCTCACATGCAGCAAAACAAGCTGCCTTGTACTCTGCTTCGGTAGAAGACAATGCCACTGTTGGTTGCTTCTTACTAATCCAAGAGAAAATTCCTGAACCCAAAGAGAAACAATAACCAGAAACTGACTTCCTGGAATCAATGTCTCCTGCCCAATCTGAGTCACAGTTCCCCACAAGAGAAGTTCCGAAACTGTATGTGATACCATAGTCAAGAGTTTTCTTCAAGTATCTGAGCACCCGCATCCCAGCCTTCCAATGACTCTCATGAGGTTTGTTTGAGAACCTGCTCAAAACACCAACAGCAAAACTGATATCTGGTCTGGTGTTACACAAGTAGATTAGACTGCCGACCAACCTCCTATACCTCCCAATGTCTGCTAGTGCTGATGTATCCTCAACGGATAACTTTACATTCACCTCCATAGGTGTAGCTATCTCCTTGCACTCGGTCATGCCAAATGCCTTCAAGATCTCCCATGCATACTTCTTCTGAGAGATGAAAATCTTTCCTGGCTCTTGCCAGACTTCAATCCCCAAACAATAGTGCAGCAAGCCCAAGTCTGTCATTTCAAACTCAAAACTCAAAGCCTTTCGAGTTTGGTTGATCATATCTTCATAGTCACCTGTAATAAGAAGGTCGTCCACATATAGGACAATCACTACAGACTTTTTACCATCCCTGTAAACATACAAGTTAGCATCTGAGGCACATCTTTTGAAGTTTAGGTTTAAAAAGAACCTATCTATCCGCTGGTACCATGCTCTGGGGGCTTGTTTCAGCCCATACAATGCCTTCTTCAGTTTACACACTTTGTTCTCAGAATGGGGGGCCTCAAACCCTGGTGGTTGAGCCACGTACACCTCCTCCTTGAGGTCACCATTTAAGAACGCTGACTTAACATCCATTTGGTACACTGGCCACTTCTTGTGGGCAGCCACTGCAAGTACCGTGCGAATAGTGGTCATTCTGGCAGTTGGGGCAAATGACTCTTGAAAATCAAACCCTTCAACTTGTGAAAATCCTTGGGCAACCAGTCTAGCTTTGTACTTTTCTAAGGTACCATCAGCCTTGTACTTTACCTTCCATATCCACTTGGTGCCAATAATCTTCCGCTTTGCTGGCCGATCCACTAGCTCCCAAGTGTCATTCTTCATTATGCTGTCATACTCCGCCTGCATAGCAGCCTTCCATGATGGATCTGCAAGTGCTTCTTCTAAGTCAGTTGGCTCCTTTACTTCTCTCATAATCTCAACCATCAAGGCCATGTTGACTATGTGAGCAGAAGCCCTCCTTTGCTCCTCTATTCTCTGAGACCTCCTTGGTCCGTCTGCCTTCTCCTCAACAGATGCAGGCATAGGATTATTGTGGTCATAGAGCTGCTTCACCCAGCGCGGCAATGGCTTTTCCGGTGGGGTGATGTCAGGTTGGTGAACTTTTTCCTCATCATCTGAAGATGATGCTTCCTCCTCCTTAAGGATAGGGATAGCTCTCGGGACAGGTTCATAGTGGACTACTTCTTCGCTTGATGATAAAGTGGAAGACCTTGCCTTCTCCTCCTCCATTGTATGCGGCTCCTCCTTGAACACCACATCACGGCTCGCGATGATCTTCTTTGCCTCTTGGTCATATAACTTGTAAGCCTTCTGCTCATCACTATAACCCAAGAAGATACATTTTCTGCTTTTTGGTTGTAACTTGTTTCTCTTCTCATCTGGAACATGTGCATAACATTCACATCCAAAAATTCTGAAATGTGAAACAGATGGTTTCTTACCAGTGTAAGCCTCATGAGGTGTTTTTCCCTTGAGAGCCTTTGTGTAGCTCCGATTTAGAATGTAGACTGCAGTATTAACAGCTTCAGCCCAAAAATGGTTAGGCAATCCCTTGCCCTTTAGCATGCATCTTGCCATCTCCACAATGGTACGATTCCTGCGTTCCACAACACCATTCTGCTGAGGTGTGTGAGGCGTCGTCAATTGACGCTTGATCCCTTTGCTCTTGCAAAAGCCTTCAAACTCCTTTGAGTTGAACTCACCACCACCATCTGTTCTAAATTTCTTCACACTTTTCCCTGTTTCATTCTCAACAAGTATTAGCCATTCTTTAAACTTACCAAAAGCTTGAGCCTTATCACGAAGGAAGTACACCCACATCTTCCTACTGTAGTCGTCGACAATCAACATAAAATAAGAAGATCCCCCCAAGGCCTGTGTAGGCATCTTACCACACAAGTCAGCATGCACCAACTCTAGAGGAGCATGTGCTCTATTCTTGCTTTCTTGTGGAAATGCCTTTCTCTGTTGCTTGCCCATCATACAAGCTTCACATGGTTCCTTCAATTCAGTTATTGTAGGTAGGTGAGCAACCATACCTTGCTTTTGCATCTCCTTCAATACTGCAAATCCGATGTGTCCAAACCTTTCATGCCAAAGCTTACTTGTGCCCACTCCAGCGGTGGCTGTAAGAGCACTTAGCTCATACAGGTTGTTCCTTCTTTCTCCTTTGCCAACAATTGTGCCAGCACTATCAATAATTTCTGCACCTGTCTTCTTGAACCTCACTTCATGACCAAGATCAGTTATGGCAGCAACTGATAAGAGATTTCTCCTGATTTCGGGAACATACAACACATTTGAAAGCTTTTTGACTTCACCATTTGCAGCAACAAAAGAAATAGTACCTGTGCCCGCAGCAGGGCATTTAGCATCATTTCCAACCGTCACAGTGATGGATTCTTGTAGAGGCTGCATAGAACTGTATAGACCTTTCTTGTTGGTCATGTGACGGGAGGCCCCACTATCCAACACCCAAGAGTCAGTGGTAGATTCTTCTTGCGCCGAGGAGCACACTTCCTCAATGGTCGCCATGAATAATTCCAACTCTGCTTCAGCCGTATTGGCTGTCTCTTTCCCTTTAGTTTTAAGGGTACCATTCTTTTCATCTGCCTTCTTGACACGACAATCTGCAATCGCATGTCCTTTCTTCTTACAGTAGAAGCACTCTCCTTGAAACTTCTTCTTGCCGCCCTTTTTCTTTTTGTCACCATCATTTTTGGTGGAGGAAACACCTTTGCCTTTTGCATTGGCAGAGAATGCAGCATCTCCATTGTTGCTTCCTTCTCGGGCTTTCAGCCTCAACTCCTCCTCCATTAATAATGCACAAAACTCCTCAAAAGTCAAAGCTTGAGGTCTCACCTGAGTATTAAGGGCAGTTACTAGTCCATCAAACTTTTGTGGACAAATCCGAAGACACCTCCGAGCTAGCTCTTCGCTAGTCTTTTGTATCCCAGCGCCAGCCATCTGGTCGCGCAGATTCTTAATCCGAGTGATGAATGCTTCAACCGTCTCTCCTTCAGCAAACTTCTCCGCTGCTAGTTGATTCTCCAAGTTTTGAATCCTTGTTTGGTTTCGTGTTTCATATTGACTCCTTAGTACATTCCAAGCCTCTGACGCTTTGGTTGTATGCTGAATCAGAGTCAAAACACTGTCAGAACAGCTTGTAACTAAGGCACACAATGCATCTGCATTCCTTCGTTTCCAAGCTCGTAGAAGATCTGCATTCGGAGGAATCATCACACTAGGATTTGATGGGTCGGGGATAGGCTGTGGTTCTGCGTCAGTCCCCAGCACAGTCTCCAGAAGCTCATAAGAATCAAGGATAGTTGTAATTTTGAACTTCCACAAGGTGTAGTTTGTACCATCTAACTTGCCTTCGCTGAAGGTTGGTGGACGAATCCTCAGTGTTTGAATAGCCGGTACAGCAGCACCACCTCCTGCACCGCTTCCTGATGCGCGAGAACTGCTTCCCGGAGTCGACATCGTTTCTCTTTGCTGTTGAAGCCTTTGCCTCTTGCACGCTCTCCGATCTCTAGAGCCCCCTGGGCTCTGATACCATGTAAAATATTACACGGCGCAGCGAATAGAATCTGAGAAAGAGATAGAGAGTACACAACAGATAAGAGGAGAATCAGTAAAATTCTTTAACTCCAAACAACTGATACAAAGATGGCTCTGTCCACCCGTGCGCTTCCACTGTGTGAAGCTTAGATGGCGATCTAGACAGAAGATAGGTGAAGAGCTTAAGGCTAGCTGGAACAACAACTCTGACTGGGTGAAAGATAAGTGTAAGATGGCTGCGAAGGGGTTTAGCTTTTATAGCCCGCGAAGGTCGTTAGGTCGGCCTGCTGACCGACCTACCATATGAGCCTCCACTAGTCGGCCAGGGAATATTCCAGGGAATATTCCCTTTACCATCGGGCCGGGGGCGCTGCCCCCGGACCCCCGCCAGGGGGGCCGCTGGCCCCCCTGGGACCCCCCAGCCAGGGGCCGCTTCCGCGGCCCTCGGACCCCACAATAAGGGCCCCTTTTAACTCCCTTACCACGCAACTCAATGCAATGTGCCTCGAGTTGCTACCAGCTTAACCACTCCGTCTAACCCAAAGATTAGACCCACAACAGTCACCTTTTTGCCATCCGGTCACATAGACCTCATCTGATATACAAGTCAAGACTCAACCAATGTCCGGGCTCACATTTGGCTTCTCCTCATAATGGGGGCCTTACAACTTTGAGCACCATGGATCATTGGTAGCACCTAATGAGGGTGGGGCATTGATCATATCTAACACAAGAAGGATGAGGAGTTGCCACAGAAGAAGGAAAAAGCTAAGAAGGAAGCACCAAAGCTGGTTCAATGACCAAAGGAGAGAATGGTTTGGTGTGAGAAGAGAGCTCTAGCGAATTATCATGAATTCGATTTGGCAAGCTCTCTTTGTGAAGTTAGACCACATGTGAATCCCTTGCAGCTGATTAAGCTGTCTTCGGAGAGTATGCAAGGAGTTCAAGAAGATCCTACGTATTGGGTATATTGTAGAACGTTTGGGTATAGCACCAGTAGGAGATGATTGGTTTGGGCATGCTAAAAAACATTACCCAAGAGTTGTGGCCTACATTGATGGAATACTAGTGGATCATGCTATCATAGATATGGGATTCTCTGTAAACATTATGAGTTCTGAATTCATGGAGAGGCTGGGTCTTCGAATCCAAAAAGGCACTTCCACGATTCTTAGAATGGCTGACGATAATCTAAAGCAGATTGAAGGCTACATCACTAAAGTCCACATCATGGTTGCAAATGTAAAATGCCTTCTGGACTTTAGGGTGATTGGATTCATAGGGCATCCTAGCTATGAAGTTGAAATGAAGGTTGCCACTTAAATGGAAATTAACATAGAAATAATAGGCAATGTTTAATTAACAAGAAATGCTGGAAACCAGAGCTTGCCATTTCTTAATTCAAGATATCTCACAACCAAGAACTACAAGAGATGTTGAAGCCATGGAAGCTTGAGAATCAATTGATGAAGGCTGCTGCAAGGAACTCATGCCTTACAGTGGTGGGGAAGGAAATACCTTCAAGCTCCAAGAAGTGGAGATATGTAAAATTATTCAAAGATGATTTACATTGGCACCCTCTTGCCTTTTATACTCTAGTCCAAAATAGACTAACTTCCTAATTAAAGCAACAAGAAAATTGCTTTATTACAATCCATCCCTGCCCAAAAGTTTTGTCCTCAAAACTTTGAAGAGTGAAATGATATATGAATTAAAAGTATGAATCAATGAAAGGCCAATGCTGAATATCCTTGTTGAAATTGTCCATTGAAGAAGATATTCTTCCATTGAGAAGAATCCCCAAAGTAAGCTCAAAACAGTGGAAATCTAGAATGTTGTCCTGAACAGGGTAGTGATAGTAAATGACCCATAACTTTGAATAGAAATATCATATTGTCACATATGAGATATAGAAATGAAGTATAATTCATAAGGTATCCATCCATATCATCAAAATGCAATTTTGATGGTGATAGGTCAATTATTTTCATGACAGAAAATGAATACAACAAGCTGTCCATTGTACAATGATATTGATCCAAATAAGTAG